>NC_140595.1:313932034-314576647 GCF_964204655.1 Triturus cristatus
ATTCAGCAACTCCTCATATTATATAAGAGCCAACATGCTGACCCTGGTCCTTTACCTGATATATTAACGGAACTACTTACGTACAGATGGAGAGGTTCTAGTAACAAGCTAATTAAAGAGATATTAGTGTCACGTAAGCAGTACGTCCTTTTTGTAAATCCAGATTCTCTCTCCCTGCCCCCCAGAGAAAGAGCACCGTACTACATGGATAGACAAAATCCTCTACGAGAAGTGCACCCAATAAAAGGCGAAGACAATGAGTTTCACCGTGTATTTGTTTACACACCCATATCAAAAATGGAATTATTAGAAATGAAAAAAGTAGTACCTAGTCATGACAAAGACCCAGCGGGTTTCCACCGAGAAATTAAAGACATGTTACTGATGGGAGAGTACACCTTTCCTGATATTATGACGATTTTAAAAGTGCTTTTGCCTGCTGGCATATATGAAAAACTGAAAGAAAAAGAGTGGGAAGTGGGAGACCAAAAGATAGACTGGACAGCATTAGCAGAGGAAGAAAGGGGCCGAGCCGCAGGTTCAGGGCTCGGGGATAAAGTTAAACTATTACCAGGTTTACTAGTACAGGTACTGCCACGTTTATTAACTACAAAAAAGGAAGATTGGGGTGCAATCACAGCCTGCAAACAAAAGCAAGATGAAGACACAAGCGATTATTATGCTCGATTTGAAAAATGTTTTGGTATAAATAGTGGTATAAAAGCAAGTAGTGACTCATATCCACATTTATTTGTGACAAAATTAGTGGAAAATGCATTGCCTCCAGTGAAGAATAGAATATTGAAATTCGAGAGTACCTGGCAAAGTAACACTCCGTCGCAAATGCTACAAATGTTACAGTATCATCACAATAGAATTAGGGATGAACAAGAACACGAGCATAGACGCATGAAGGATACAAAAATGAAAATGCTAGTTTCTCAGACAGTACCAGCAGATGGTCACAAAAAGGGTGTGACACATTCTGGTGATTCTGCAGTTCCTGTAAAGGGAACCTGCAATTACTGTAAACAACTAGGCCATTATGTACATGATTGTCAAGTCCTGAAACGAAATATAGCTACAGGTATTGCAAAAGAGAGACCACGATTAGTTAGACAAGATCAGAATGAAAAAGGAGCTATGCTGCATGGACAGTCCGTGCCAGTTCAGCAACAGTCTATGCCAGCCTCACAGCAACCCATACAGTTTGTGCCAGCTGCACCACCGTTGCCTACTACTGCCACACAAACCACAACACAACAAATGTATCAGACTGCACAGTATGAATACCCTGAGTATCAGCGTTACGCATGAACCAGCCTAGAGAGGGAAGTTGACTTACCGCTTATCGAGATTCCGGTAGATCAAGAAGGACCTTATGTACATAGTGAATTATTAGGTCAAGATAGAAAATTCTTACTCGATACAGGGGCAAGTCGAACAACAATAAAACGTAGTGAAGTTCCAGGGGCACCCCTCTCAGGCTCTAAAAATGTTTCCCTTGGTTTTTCAAGAAAACCTATTGTTAATGAAGTATCACAGCCTCTACCACTTACGATAGGACCTTTGACACGAACTACAGATTTGTTGCTTACTAAATCATGCCCAGAAAATTTGCTAGGAATTAAAACTCTGAAAGCACTAGGAGCCATAATATGTTGTTCTCCGGAAGGAGTAAGGTTGTTTTTGCGTGATTTTAAAGGTCACTATGTGTCTAGAGACATGGATCCCCGACTACAGATTTTACCAGTACATCTATGGGCACAAGGCCCTACGGATGTTGGCTGCATGAACATTACACCCTATCGAGTCACACTGAAAGCAGGAGTGGTACTACCACGAATGCGACAATACAAGTTACCGCATGATGCTGTAGTGGCTTTGTTGAAAATCATTGATGAACTAATTGCCCAGGGAGTAGTTGTAGAAACAGACTCCAATGTATGTAATTCACCGATAATTCCGATTCTTAAACGAACTGATCCTACTGCTCCGCCAGTATACCGATTGGTTATTGATTTGCGTGAACTAAACAAGTGTATTGTACCACAATTCCCTGTGGTCCCTGATATATCATCATTGTTGACAGCAATTGATTCCGAAGCAACATTCTTTACTGTAATTGATCTCAAGAATGCCTTTTTCAGCGTCCCAATAGATCCGGAAAGCCAATACTTGTTCGGATTCAGTTTAAATGGGCGCAGCTTTAAATTCTCACGCGCTCCCCAAGGATTCACAGAAAGCCCCAGCATCTACAGCCAAGCACTGAAACGAGAACTTGACAGTATCCACATGCCAGTCGATACAGCACTGCTTCAATATGTCGATGATCTGCTGATCACCGCGAGAAGCGAGCCAGAATGTGAAAAAGCTTCTCTGACAGTTTTACATTTCCTAGCCGACAAGGGGCACAAGGTGTCCCCTTCTAAGCTGCAATTCTGTGTTCAGCGAGTTATTTATCTTGGTCACTCGCTGTCCAAGGAGGGAAGGCAGCTTACACCAGACCGTATCCAGTTAATTGCTAACATGTCAATACCCCAGACACAGAAGGAGGTGCGGGCTTTCATAGGCCTCACTTCATATTGTAGGCAGTGGATCCCTCAGTACGCATTTCTAGCAAAACCACTCATTCAGTTAACCACACAGGAGGCAGCCACATCGACTGTTCTCCCTTGGACTCAGGAACATACACAAGCTTTTGAAAGCCTAAAGGAAGCTTTATGTCAAGCACCTGTTTTAGCAACACCATGTTATAGCAAACATTTTACACTCTTTGTTACAGAACGCGAAGGTACTGCCTTATCAGTACTCACTCAGGATCAAGCAGGATCACGCAAGCCATGTGCTTATTTTTCCAGTACATTAGATCCCGTAGCTCAGGCTTTGCCTGCATGCCTGAAATCAGTGGCAGTGACAGCTTTAGCAATCAGACAAAGCGATGCCATAGTATTAGGACACCCATTGGCAGTTCAAGTACCACATGCAGTAGAGGTTCTTGTGAACCGAACACAAACGCAACACTTGACCATAGCAAGACTTACCGGTTATGAACTGACATTGTTTCAACCACACATAGAGATCCGACGGTGTAATACATTGAATCCTGCTACACTATTACCTGTAATTGGAACAGACCCACTAGCCCATGATTGTGTTGAAATCATTGAAATAAAGACGAAACCTAGACAAGACTTGACAGACGTTCCATTGTTAGATCCAGACCTGACGTTGTATGTAGACGGATCGTGCATGAGAACAAATACAGGAGATTTAGTGGCCGCGTATGCAGTCACAACAGACACTGAAGTTATTGAGACAAATTGTATAGATACTTTGTCAGCCCAAGCAGCAGAACTTATTGCTCTAACACAAGCCTGTATTCAAGCCACAAATAAGAAAGTTAATGTATACACTGACTCACGTTATGCATTCGGAGTTGTACACGACTTCGGCGTACTATGGCGAGAGAGAGGTTATTTAACGTCCCATGGTGCCCACATTCAGCACGGACCCCTCATTCATGCCTTGTTAGACGCAATACATCTACCCACTGCTATATCAATTATGAAATGTAAAGCACACACGAAGGTTACTGATACCATTTCTCAAGGCAATGACTTAGCTGACAGAACAGCTAAACAGACTGCTCAGAATCGCACATTAGACATGACAAAGCCAATAGTTCAGACACCAACACAGTGTATGACAATTAAGGATCCCGCACTTGACGTAATTGACATACAGACACATGCCACAGCAGAAGAAATAAAGAAGTGGACTGAACTAGGAGGGATCCAGACAGATCAAGGATGGATGACGAAGGAGAAATCTGTATGGTTTCTCCCTGATTCCATGGTTCAAGCCATTATAGCTACAGTTCACAGTCCAGCACATTTAGGAGAGAAGGCTATGCTAGACAGCATTCAGCACATTTGGTTCAACAAACATTTACGAGCAGCAGCTAAACAAAAAGTTCGTACCTGTATGATATGTTGTCAGTTTAATCCAGGAAAGAGTGTTCCCGTAGAGCAGGGTGGATTTCAGCCTCCTGACCATCCTTTTGAAGTCCTCCAGATGGATTATATTCAGATGGAACGTTGTCGAGGATTCAAATATGTCCTCGTAGTTGTCTGCGCTCTCTCCCGTTGGACAGAGGCGTATCCCGTATCAGATTACACTGCCCCGACTACTGCCAAGCAGCTAGTTCGAGAATTCTTCCCACGGTACGGTTTACCACGTGTTGTATATTCAGATAACGGTCAGCCTTTCTCATCCGAATTAATGAAACATGTCTCACTCCTGTTGGGATATCAGTGGAAATTCCACTGTGTCCGACACCCCGAGGCAGCAGGTCTCGTAGAAAGACATAACCAGACACTGAAAATCAGACTGTCCAAAATATGTAGAGAGAAAGGTGTCGACTGGATAGTAGCATTACCAGTTGCACTCTTTTACATGAGAATGGTAGCACACTCTAGAACAGGGCTATCCCCGTATGAGGTGATCTTTGGTAGACCGCCGAATATGTGGGGGACGCCTATACCACGTAAAATAACTGATGTTGACTGTAATATGCTGACAGATTACCTGGCTTCCTTGATGTCTGCACTACAATCTTCTCGTTCACAGGTAGCTGCAGCCTTTCCCGACAACACTGAGGCGAAACCCCATGACGTTGTTCCGGGTAATCTTGTCTTTGTGAGAAATTTCGACAGGAAGAGTCAATTGGAGCCCAGGTGGAAAGCACCCAAGTTGGTCCTGTTGACCACAAGAACAGCCGTGAAGATCGAGGGACGAAAAGGGTGGATTCATTCCAGTCACGTAAAAAAATTTCATGGACTACCTTCAGATATAGACACTGTGCCCTGCACTCCTTCACAGACTGATTCAAAACTTCCTTTTGTTGAACTGAATGACTCTCAGTGCTATAAACAGAAACTCAGGTCCAGATCTAAACTGTCGGACGATTTGATTGTTTAAGTCCTCTCCAAGGTGAAGCGGTTGAATCTGTCCCGACATGTACCCTTTAGGTCTGAATCATGTAGAGTCCAGAATCATAATGAAACGACATGCTTATTGTAAATTACTGCGTAACCACTGTATTGTGACATTATTAATTTTGTTTTTATTGAGTATTTTAGTAATTATTACGAGTATGATTTTGCACATATATCATCCTGTTTCTAAACGTGTTTTCAATATAACTGATGAACATTCTTTTAGTGACCTACCGCCACATGAATTATCTTATAGACTTGCGCTGCGCAATAACACATTCATTAGTATGTTACATCATTCCCATCAGACTAGTAATGCGACCAATTGTTGGGTGTGTGGCCGACTTCCTCCCTATCAGAATAACAAAGGAGTTCTGCCTTTCTTTCCACATCCATTTACACGCAATGGCTCCTGTGGAGCATGGTTTAGTTTATTAAATTCCATAGACCCAGACACAGCAGTTTATCAACAACATTGGATATGGGGAAATCTGAATCTAGTTTTATTCAAAGTCTGTCATTCTAATAAGGAGGGTCACCCCAGTAGAACAGGAACTGATTTAGAAAATGAAGTGTATAAATTAGGTAATTTTACGCCTAATCTTATGATTTTGAATGTCAAATCCGAAGTTGAACTAATTCTGCCCACTATGTCAGTATTTCCAGTTAAGGGTGAATTATGTGTGAGAAAAGTTGGTTCCATACATATGGGCCATAGCCAATGCGTTACTACAGTAGAATATAGTGATCAAGGCAAATCTTCATTTAGAGCTTCTCGCCATTCTTACTTTATATGTGGTCAAACGGCATATATGCGTCTGCCTCTAGATTGGGATGGTACCTGTTACATCGCATTCCTTTTGCCACCTGTTTTCCTAGCTCCCCCTGATTATTATCGAAATGTTCATTTAGTACACAATAGAGAGCGAAGAGATCTCCCAGTTGTCGATTATACTGAGACGGCATGGGACAAGTATGTAGATTTCAATAAAGGTATCTTTCCCTATATAGGTACTATATCAAATAGTAAGCTGATACGCAGACTCACCAAGACTCTTGAAGCTGTAGTAAACGAGACTATAGCCGCCCTAGGCAATCTGACAGAGGAACAATCTGTGATGAGAATTGTTGTTCTCCAGAATCGTCTTGTCCTTGACGTCATCCTGGCCGATAGGGGCGGAGCTTGCAGGGTCATCGGATCCAGCTGCTGCATATTCATACCAGAAAATTCGCCATCTGTATATAAAGCTATAACACGCCTTCATAAGATTGTAAGCCAGATACACGAGAATTCAGGCACTTGGACGTGGTCCGGGTGGTTTTGGAGTGTGATATCAGCCTGGGGATGGAGAGTTCTATCCTTCCTAGGTATTGGCCTTCTTATGCTCTTCAGTTGTTGTTTATGCCTGCAATGTGGACCAGCGATTTGTGGTCTGTGTGCCACATCGTGTATTCCACATCAAGGTTTTCGCTCAAGATCTCGGAAGAAGAAAGAAGAAGAAATTATGCTCTATGAGCAAATCGATGGAATAATGAAGATTGATGTCTCGTGAAGGGCAAGAAGGGGACAAGGAGGGAATGTGGAAATGTGGATTTTCCTGATCAGTTATGTCCCCTATCTTGGACCCCAACGGTTCTATATGCATGTTACAAGTACATGTATGTTCCCTCCAGTTCCAGTTTCTAAGACGCAAACATATGTGTGTCTACCGTCAACATGTTCTCTGTCAGATCCGCCATCAATGGGCTGGATATTCGATTCCTAAGTATGAAAGACCACCGACTTTATATGGTTAAGTTACTCCATTTTTACAGTTCAGGCGAGTAGGCCCGATTCTGTCCTCAAAGCCTTTCCCTGCTCTCTGTCTCTGACAGCTTTAGCTTGAGCTCGCATCTGTATCCATGAACTTTGTCCTACTCCCTGTGCAGCTAACGGTGCCTGCCTCGGCCAGTTTTCGCCTGTCTGCCAAGAAGTTGTATTTCACCTTCGAATTATCTATTTTGCTCTTCAGCCGATGCATTCCTGTCCAGTGATTTAGGTAAACATTTCCTTTAGCTCACAAGCAAAGGACTCAGCCTTTCCGTCCTCCTGCAAGTGATTCATAGCCCTGTTGCCATGGAAAGTTTTCTGCCCCTCGCATCTCATATAGACACTTAGACGCTTGTACACGCACACAGTCAGTATAGAATAGATTCTGTCCGAGAGTCTCTTCCTTGTGGATAACATAGTTCTTTAAACATAGGATGTTAGATATGATTTGGGATTAGGATGACTTGACCCCAGACTTCTCGTCTCCACATGTAGAGCTAAATGTCAAGTCCCCTTCACCCCCTAGTTGCACGTCAATTACACGTCATGCTGCCGCGCGCGCATCTATGCCAAGTATTATCTTATAGATCCACCTATGTCTGATAATCCTAACCAATCATGTTTCTTTTATTCCTTATTACGCCTAGTTTCGATTATGTCACTGTCACGTCATTTTTCTTATCAAATGTTACGCCTTCTACATTCGTTTCATTGTAATGTACTTATTATAAAAATACATGTCTGTTAATAAATTATTGTACTTCACTTCCTGAACCCTCGTGGTGACGGAACCTGAAGGCCGCCACTCGAGTCGGCCATTTTGAATGGAATAAAGCCCATTAGAGAACCTCTTATACCACGGATTCTGCCTCTTGTTATTTTGAGCTATTTTACTTTATTTTAAGACTCCGTACGAAATTCAGTCAGGTAATATTTATTTTATTTACCACAGGATTCAAAGAAGATGGAGCAAGCTGCGAAGAAGGTGTTCTCTTCTGCAAGTATGGCTCTAAAGTCAACTGATGCAACTTGCCTTCTTGGAAGATACATTCATGCATTGATGGACTCTGTTGTACAATTGGCTCCTAAGTTGCCTGAGGAGGATCGTGCCAACTTCTTGGAAGTCCTTTCGGATTCGCAGGCCACAGCACGTCAAGTAATTCAGTCAGGCATGGACACTGCTGACTCTGTGGCTCGTGTGATGGGGTCTTCTGTGGCTACAAGGAGACCGGCATGGCTCAGGTCTTCTGGTTTTTCGGCTGATGTTCAGGCGACTTTGCTGGATTTGCCCTTTGATGGGTCAAAGCTCTTTGGTTCGAAGGCGGATTCGGCCTTGGAACATTTCAAAGACAGTAGAGCTACTGCAAGATCTTTAGGCCTCCAGGTGCAGTTTAGAGGTTATGGTTACAAAAGATATCAGGGCTTTGAGAGATCTGCTTCCTTTCGTGGCCGCCAACAATCTCAGCAGAGCCAACAACAGCAGAATCCCTTGTACAAATCATACAGAGGGAAGAATAAGAGAGGCCTCAGGGGTGCAAATCAACAGCAGACCTCCTTCTCTTCCTCTACTTCCCCTCCCGCCACCATTGGTACATCAGGGAAGCAGTTCTAGATCCACTATCTTAGAACATGTTGGTCCAGTTGGAGGTCAGGTGTCCCACTTTCTACAAGATTGGAAACTGATCACATCAGATCGTTGGGTCTTGAATCTTGTAGAGAATGGGTACGCCATCCCATTTTTGGAATTTCCTCCTCCTTACCCTCCTCGCCAGGTTGGGTGTTCAGAAGACCACTTACTGCTTTTGCAGCAGGAGGTACTTGCATTGCTTCAAAAAGGTGCTATAGAGGTGGTTCCGGAGCAGGAAAGGGGTCAGGGCTGCTTCTCCCAATATTTCCTGATCCCCAAAAAGGATGGTCGCTTGAGACCAATCTTGGACCTCAGGATTTTGAACCTTCACCTCAGGCAGGAAAAGTTCAAAATGTTGACGTTGGTTCAGGTTCTCCTTGCGCTGCAACAGGAAGACTGGATGGTGTCCATCGATGTGCAGGATGCGTATTTTCATCTTCCCATCCTGAAGTCGCATCGGAAGTATCTCCGGTTCACGGTGGGATCGCAACATTACCAGTTTGCGGTTCTTCTGTTCGGTCTTACTTCCGCTCCTCGAGTCTTTACAAAGGTGATGGCGGTGGTTGCGGCTCATCTCAGAAGGTCAGGGGTTCCTGTTTTCCCCTACTTGGATGACTGGCTGTTAAAAGCGGAGTCTCCAGAGTTGGTTTCACGCCACTTGCAAGTGACAACTCATATGTTGTTCAAATTGGGTTTTTCGATAAATGTACCCAAATCTCACCTGGTGCCTTCTCAGCACAGCCTGTTCATAGGGGCAATACTGGACACTTCTGTGTGTCGAACATACCCGCCTCCGCAGAGGATTCTCGACATACAGGAAATGATTCCTTTATTTCAGGATGAAGCGGTTGTTCCAGTCCTGAAGGTTCTTCGCCTGCTCGGTCTGTTCGCTTCCTGCAATCTGTTGGTCAACCATGCACGCTGGCACATGAGGGCACTCCAGTGGTGCCTCCGCAGGCAGTGGTATCAGCATATTGGAGATCTCGAAGAGAATATCAGAATCTCCAGAGAAGCTGCAGCGGAGCTGTCTTGATGGAGTGTGCAGGGCAACCTGTCTCAGGGAAAGCCCTTTCAGCCTCCTCCGCCGGTGGCCACAGTGATCACGGATGCCTCCACTCTAGGGTGGGGTGCTTATCTGGGGAATCTGGAGGTCAAAGGTCTTTGGTGTCCAGAGGAAAAGTTGCTTCACATCAACCTTCTGGAATTGCGGGCGATTTGTTTGGCACTGAAGACTTTTCTCCCTTCCCTTCGCGGTCTCTCGTTTCAGGTCCTGACGGACAACACTACCGTGATGTGGTACATCAACAAACAGGGAGGTGTGGGGTCGTATCGCCTCTGCGACTCTGGTCCTGGGCTCAGAGCCAGCGGATTTGTGTGTTTGCAAATCATCTGGCCGGTGTGCTGAATGTTCGTGCGGATAGTCTCAGTCGGCGTTACTCGGCCGATCACGAGGGGCGGCTTCATCCAGAGGTGGTCCATCGCATCTTTCAGTCTCCAGTATCCGATGCAGGGAGCTTTGGGGGATGCATTTCAGATAGATTGGAGCTCGCAACTCCTTTACGAGTTTCCTCCCATACCCCTGATTCCTAGGGTTCTGAGGAAGATTCACCAAGACCAGGCCCAAGTTATATTGATCGCCCCAGATTGGCCAAAAAGGGTGTGGTACACAGACCTACTTCACCTCTCGTCGCACCCTCCGCTCCGTCTCCCTCTCAGGGCAGACCTCCTCTCGCAGTCACAGGGGCAGGTTCTACCCCCCCTCCCCCCCCCCCTCCCCCTCCAGAGCTTGCACCTTCATGCCTGGAGATTGAACAGGCAACCTGAGTTCTTTCTCTCTCCCGCCAGAGATAGTGGCCATTATTTTATATCATCCAGGCGACACTCCACTAAATCTGTTTACTATTCCAGATGGTCCAGATTTGTTAAGTGGTGCAGAGAGAGACATTTACCCTTTGAAGGCCCGCTTGTCTAATATTTTGGAGTTTTCTCTTTCTTTAGCACAGCAAGGTTGTGCTGTAGCCACTGTTAAGGGCTATTTATCGGCTTTGTCTGCCTTTTTATGTTTGCCGGCCCAGCCGTCTTTATTTAAGTTCCCCATTGTCATGAGGTTCATTAAGGGCCTTACAAATAAGTTTCCTCCGACACCTTTCATTATGCCTCAGTGGGATTTGAATCACGTACTCACTTTTTTAATGGGTTCTCCGTCTGAGCCTCTCCACTCTTGCCCGTTCAGGCTTCTTTCTTTTAAAACGTTTTTCTAGATTGCCATTACCTCGGCTAGGAGGGTAAGTGAGCTTCAAGCTCTTAGTTCGAAACCTCCTTTCCTGACCATTCATGCGGATAAGTTGGTTCAAAGAACCAGGGCTGCTTTCCTTCCCAAGGTGGTTACCCCTTTTCATATGGGACAATCCATCACTTTACCCACCTTTTATCCCCAATCACCCTTCCAAGGAGGAAGAGAGACTGCATCAGTTGGACTCTAAGAGGGCTGTCAGCTTTTATTTGGATTGGGCTAGAGATCTGAGGCTGGACGATCAGCTCTTCGTGGGCTATGTTGGGAAAATGAAAGGCAAGGCAGTGCACAAGAGGACGCTTTCCAGGTGAATTATCTTGTGCATCAAGTTTTGCTACGCCCTGGCCAAGAAGGAACCGCCTGAAGGTATCAGAGCTCATTCCACCAGAGCAAAGTCTACTTCTTCTGCTTTGGCTAGAGGTGCTCCTGTTCTTGATATCTGTAAGGCAGCAACTTGGGCCTCCCTCCACACCTTTGCAAAGCATTTCTGCTTGGACTCTGAGGTTAGGAGGGATGGCCATTTTGCTTGCTCTGTTTTGCAGAATTTTTTGGTCTAGTCAGGTGGACACCCTCCTCCGCGAGAGGTACGGCTTTGGGAATCTATTCAAAAGGTGAGGAATCCACAGGCAGAAGTATCCATCAGAAGAACAAGTTACTTACCTTCGGTAACGCTTTTTCTGGTGGATACAATATCTGCCTGTGGATTCCTCATGCTCACATCCGCCTGTTTCTACCCAAAAATATTTTATTTTATTATGTCTTAATCATGTTTATATTTTAATGATGAGAAATGCTTATTCAGTTGCTATTTCTCTATGCCTTTATTGATTATGCATTTGTGAATTTATATATATGTATATATTTGGTATGCTATGTGTGCATTTGAAAATGTGTTGGTCCGCTTGTTTGCCTCGGTGGCACAGAAAAAATGGGTTGAACTGACGTCAGCACGCCGACGAGGTCCTTTTGTGGCTCCGATGACGTCATACGGTGCTGCGAGCGGAGCCTTTCCATTGTTACGTCCTCGTCGACGTGGGAGAGCTAGGAAAGAATTTTCCCGCAGAATGCTGGCGCAGGGGGTATTCAAAAGGTGAGGAATCCACAGGCAGATATTGTATCCACCAGAAAAAGCGTTACCGAAGGTAAGTAACTTGTTCTTCATCTTCGGACCTGGATTTTAATGAGGTTGACTTTGAGGCTGCTGGGACTAATGGCTTCCTGCACCCTGCTGGTTGAGCATGCCAGGTTGCTTGTGCGGGCTGTGCAGTAGGATCTGAAGTCTCAGTGGGTCCAACATCAAGGGGACTTCTCTGATCACGTTTAGATTTCAGAGGAGACTGTAAAAGATCTGCAGTGGTGGTTACTGGACCACGATTGGGTCAGCAGCAGACCCCCCCCCGTCCCCCGTCTCCCCCCCCCCCCCCCCACCCACCCAGAGCTCACAGTGGTGATTTCCTGAAAAGGAAACTACAACACAATGACAGATACAAACTGTTATATATCCACTGTTAAAGGAGGCACAGGATATTTGAAGCTGAAGTTTGCAACACAAGGGCTCCATGAGAGTGGTACACTTAGAAGGCAGGGAAAATCAGTGGGCAGATGCCCTAAGCATATCTCTAAGAGAACACCATAAGTGGGAAATGTCACAAACTCAGTTCTACAGAATATTCAGTAAATGGGGGGGAAAACGATTCTGGACCTGTTCACTACCCCGATAAATTGTAAATGCCTACATTATGACTGCAGATTCCCACACAGGAGGTCATGGGGGAATGAGCTCCACATCTCATGGACAGGTAGGTATATTCACATAATCTATAGGATTGTACTTTAGTGCCTAGTGCAGTTGATTTTTACTGCTAGTTATAATTACCGTGGGACTCCCAACTCGACGACAGGGAAGATTCAAGCATGTGAATCTATGAAAGATTCCATACTAGAGAATACGCTGTAACCGCGATACCAGGTGACTGCACTTTTGCCAGGACCACGAGAACTTTGAGAGACGTCAACCTCTATGGCCATCACTGCCTCAGCAAGTTCGTGGACCGAGGAGTAGCCACAGGACGACCCCGGTAGACCACATCGCATCATCATCATCATCCTGTATACCTTGCATCCGACTCTCTTCAATGGACACCTGTAGCAAAGGAATAAAAGTGCATGGTACTTCATGAAGATTGCTTCTAAGTGTCAAATTAGTTGAATTGGCCCATGCTTTTTCGCAGTTAAGTGGAACAGTGTATATTTACTATACCTTGTAATTGCTGTACATCTGGGACCCTCGTGGATCTTTTTTTATTGAGGTGTCTAAAAATGCATAAATACAGTCTATTTTCATAAATTGGGGTCAGATTTCTTGAGTGTCTTGTTGAATTTTTCAGTTGTTTGGATGTTGGTTAAATGCTTTACACTGGCTCCTTTGTGTGAGCCATGCTGCTCCGTGCCGTAGCTACTCGGGGTTAAGCAATAGGCTTTAACAAAACTTACTGGTCCTAAAGGGGGTGGTAAGTGTATTACAGGGTGAGGTCTCACAACACACCATATAATACACCCCATTTCCTCACATTGGTGGCAACAGTGGGATTCAGAACTTGTGTTTGGCAGTACCCTACAGTTGAAGCTTGAGACCGAATCCGTCAAGGTGGACACCAGGAAAAAAAGTTCTTGTGCCTCCCAAGCTTTTGTTTGATTATTGTTGATGCCAAAAAACTGTTTCCAAAGGATTGCTAAAACTTTTAAAGGAGTTGGGAACGTTTGAGGAAGTTGTGGCAAAGTTGCTAAGAAGTTCAAAAGTTTGAAAAAGTTCAATGAGCCACTTGTTTCAGCATTGAAACATGGAACTCGACATGACCAATCTCAAGAGGGATGGGCTGAGAGCCCTTTGCAGGGACAGAAAAATCAACATGGGAGCTAAACCCAGGAAAAAATTATTTGGTCAAGGCCCTCAGCACTTGAGAGGAGGCCCACAGAGTGCCTCCATGCCTGGAGAAGGCATTGTCCCATGACTGTGGGAAAGAAGAAGTGGAAGAGGAGGGCCACAGTGCCATTGACCAAGTCAGTGGGGGCAGGTGGGAGCCTAGAGTCCTACATCGGGCCAAGGTTGGCCTCACAAGCAAGCAGCCAGGCAGGCTCCATCATTAGCCATAGGTCCCTCCAGGAGACCAATGTAGGTTTTGACCTAGAGGAGAGGGCCATAACCGTGACTGAAAGAAGATTAGCCCTGGCAGGAGAAGGGCCAGCTAGAGCCCTGCGAAGATGGTGGCGGCAGGCAAGTAACTGAACGTGCTGATGGGGGTGCCCAAGAAGTCAAATTACCCTAAGAGATTTTCCCTAGTTATGTACAGGGGGGTGACATTGATAAGTGGCTGCCCTCATATGAGAGAGCTACAAGATGAGGAATGTGGGTACATAACACTGGGGGACATTACTCTGGGAGTTAGTGCCAATAGTTGGTAGAGACAGAATGCTCACACTATCAATCAGGATTTATAAAACATGGCTAATCACTCGATGGGTATCAAGACACTTGCAGGCCCCGGAGGCTTATTTGAATAGCCAGGTCTTGAGAGCCATTCAGAATTCTGGAGTGAGGTGATGGTCCAGAGTTGTGCGGGGAGGCTGTTACAAGTGTTTACTGTGATGTGGGGGGAGGAGCTCCTCCACTTCTGCTTCAGTAGATGCGGGGAGTATGGGCAAGTGAGAGGGAGGTGGAGTGTAGTTTTCTCGGCAGTTGGTGGAAGTTCAGGTGGTGGTTAATGTAGGGAGGACCCTGGTTGTCTAGAACCCTGTGTGTGTGGGTCAGCAGCTTGGATTGGCATCTCTTCTGTACGGGGAGCCAGTGGAGTTGCCTGAGGTGGGGTGTGATGTGGCCTGAGGTGGGGTGTGATGTGGGTTTGTCAGAGAAGGCCAGGGGAGAGGATTTAGCCTTGCACTAGAGTGGTCGACCTTGAAGCTGGGGAACCGGGTTCGTGTCTCGCAAGGGATGCTCAACATCCTTTGATTCTGGGCAAATCACTTAATCTCCCTGCGCCTAACAAAAATGAATGTATCCATCTGTGACGAAACTGGTGTTCATGTAAAGCGCTCTGATACCGGATATCTTCGGGTCAAGTTTGTGCTATATAAAACTAAAAAAAAAATTAAAAAGCAGATGAGTCTGGCTGCGACGTTCTGTATAGTCTGAAGTCTCGGTAGGTGTGCAATGGTTCCTACGTAGAAGGCGTTGCCATAGTCCCGTCGGCTGGTGATGAGGGCCTGTGTCACGGTGCGTCTCGTGTGTATGGGTAGCTACCTGCCTCCACACCCTACCTTGCAGGAAGTTCAGATGAAAGCTTTAATAACGAATTAAGCATCCTCTCTAAAACAAGAGACAACAATAAACAACAGTGAAATATGCCTTCTACCTGTTGCAACAACAACTGTACAATCAATAAGTCCAGAGACACAAATTTCGATTTAAAAAAACCTGAAAAGAACATGGTCTACATCAATGTACCACAGATCTAGTCTTCATCAAGTTCTGCACAATCTGCCAAGCTACCAAAGATAGGCCGGACGGCCTCTGGCTACTTCATCCACTTTGATGATTTGTCTTCCGATGCATCAGAACCACCACCACCTATTCCTTTCAGGCTGAAGATGCGTGTTTTCTATCTTTGGCTGAAAATGTGTTGGTCTGGATTACAATTGTGCTACTTTTCCTGGTCCTTTGGAATGGTTTTGTGACAGTGTTTTTTCTACTTCTGAATGGACATTTTATCCTAGAACGCTCTGCAGTACAAATGGTGAACTTGGTTCTCAAACCACACGCATCTTCATACTGCGAACAAAGAGACCTTTCCCTGGTAAGCATTTCAGCTGTTCCAGTTCCTGATGGGATTGTTTGGGGTAAGGTATCACATGATGTGTATGGACCTACTGAACTTTAGCAAATTCCACATCTGTTTAAAATATCTTTAAATTATATCATTACCCCATGTACTGTTTTTGATGACTGGGACATTGATACAGGGCACGAAATGCTAGAATATCTAGAGCATTCTACTGTGTTTTCTTCTGAAGAGTTATATGATGGTACAGCTAACTATGATAAAATATTTTGTTTCGAACATTACGGACATCATTTTATACATTAAGCTAGTATCTCTTGTGCTGTTTTCACCTACACACAATGGAAACATTGCCCACCAGCACCATGGGATAGTTCAAAAGCATTTGCGCACAGGTTTGTTTATTTTTCTGGGTATGACGCAGCTGACCCGGCCTCCTATTGCTATAGGCTCGCACCATCATCTGCAAAGAAAAATATGCTGACAGGCACCAAGCTGATTTATTCTGCTTCTTTTCTTTCCCAGCACTCTGTACAAGGTTTCGACTTTTGGAGGGATACAATAGATGTAAAATCTATTTGGGGGACTTAAGATTGGCAGTTCAGGGAACTGGGGCTTTGTTTAGCACATATCTGATACCACAACAAATGATTTTCTTGAACAACTGTGCAACAAACAACTTGTCTTGGACTAGCCAGGATGAAGGATTTGAACACACCTGAGCTCTCACACTTGCACGTTTTGATAATTGGCAACACTTGACTGCATACAGTGAGGATACAGTAGATACTATGCTGCATAGTCGTACTCACAACTCATCAGACCCCAAATGGAAAGGATGGTTAGTTTGGCCATTAGACACAAACAGATGTCAGGCCCGAATCCTACGTAACACCAAGGGATTTACTGCAAAGAGGCCTGCTATTCGATACATGCAGTCTGAACACTCTGGGTGGTGACAACTTACAATGTTGGGAAGTTGTGCCTTGATTGGTGCGAGAGGTTGGCTTAGTATATGGTGCACACTTATTCAAGTGAGCATCTTGCACTAATCCAGACAACCGTTATGGTTACAGTGGTCTTAGACAACCTTAGATAGGTCTCTAAGTGGTAGCTGTGGAGAGCAGCCTTCAGGCTGAGTCCAGAAGGAGTGTAAAGCAGCTTGTTTTACCAGTACTTAATCTTATGGTATAGTTAAAGTGAAAAAGAATCATACAGTGTAGTTATAAAAATATGTACTTTATTACAAACACTCACTAACACATTGCAATATCTTCTACCCGGAGATATACACACAATACAAAGAAATACTTCAGGAACAGAATGGTAAGTAGCACAAATACACAGTGGTCTCCAGGGGGAGACCAAACCATATGCTAAAATAGTAGGTGAACCATGACCTAGGTCGAGACTAGACCCAGAAGACGTAGAAGTGTTTTGGCACCCACCCAAGGTAAGTACCCCGGAACCCAACGGATGCCGTGTGCAGAGTGTGAACACGAATGCGTGATCAACACAAGTCAATGGTTAAGTTGCGGTTGCAATTTTAAAGAAGGACCCTTCCAAGTGGACCCTAATGAAACCCCGGGGAAGAAGGAAGGTTGGAGAGTCATCCCACCCGTGGATACCCCAGGAACCCAGATACCTACATCAGGGAAGCCGGGTGCATAGGTGGGAAATGACGTCGGAGACCACAGTGGAGGACTTCAGGAAAAGTGCCGCTGGAGAAAAAGACGAAGGAGTCTGGTGAAACCCAAAGGTGGATTCAAGTTGAGAAGAACCTGCAAGCAGAGGGGACAGAGTCCATGCCACTCAGGAGTGACCAGAAGGCACAGAAGATGAATTCTCACCGATGTTGATGGATTCAGGAGAGTTGACGGTGCCCTTTAAGTTGCAGCTGTATGGACCAGGCGATGCTGGGGAAGACCAGGAGCCGGTCACGAGCTGTCCCACGTCAGATGTCGAGAGCCAGGGGGGTCAGTGTCCAGCAGGGGCACCAACACGCCTTGGCAAAGATAACAGGCGCAGAAATTGAAGAAGGTGCAGTGTCTGGACTAGCAAGGTCCAAGTGACTCACCACAACCAGGTAAGTTAGAGCAGGCCCGAGCAACAAAGGAACCCACTGGAATTAAAGAAGACCCTCGAAGGGACCCTCAGGCTGGAGACACAGGGGTTGCAAGAGGGGCCTGAAGATCTTTGAAGAAGAGAGTCTTCTGGCCTTGGCAACGGCCATCCGACGCGGCGCACAGGGACTTGGTTCCAGCGGTGCTGATGAGGGATTCTGGCATCAGACTTGGTCTGAAAACAATTCAGGCCTGGAGGGAGTTGTAGAACCGCCACCTGTGTTACTGTGCCTGTCTGAGTCCGTAAAGCCCCAGGATCAGCAAACCGGTCAGCTACGTTGAGGTGCCTGCAGATGCAGGGGAGTGACTCCTTCACTCCAAGGGGGATTTTCGTATGTCTTGGATATCCACAGGCCCTGTGTGGAACCTGCATGGAGCCAGGACAGTGACGGTGTAAGAGACTTGCGGGACGACGAGACCTGGAGCAGTCAGTCTTCCCGGTTGCAGTCTCGGTTCCCAAAGCAAAGTACGATGCGGTCAGTCCGATGCGGTCAGAGTATCCCGACAGTTGAAGATAAAGCGGAGTTGGATCTGAATCGAATCCCACAACGAATCTAGGGACCCACTCTCAGGTAAGCCCTTAAGTACCGTAAGGAAAGGGTTGGGATGATTCAGGGGTCCCTCCCAGAGGAGGGCTGGACAGTGGGGAAGGTACTCCCATGTCCTTTGTCCAGTTTCACACCAGAGCAGGAGCCAACGGCTCAGTGAACTGGTTTGAAATGGAGTATGCAAAGAGGGCACCAAATGTGCCCTTCAAGCAGTCTTAGTGGCGCTGGCAAGCTCCCCCACCCTGCCTCAATACACTTAACCCTGTCTGGGAGGTGGTTATATCTCCTTGTGACAGGATACCTATTGTTCTGCCTTCCCCTGCTCGAGCTTGTCACAACAACAGGAGGGCAGAATTCTGTCTCTGGTCGGCAGCAGCCCTAGCTTGCTGTCCGGTTCTGGAAGACTGGTACCAGGAGCACTGAGGGCCTCCCGAAGGAGCTTTACAGTGCATGGAATCGTACCTCCCACACAGTTAATGGTGTGGAGGTATGATTCCAACATGTTTGATCCAAATATGACAGGCTTTGTTACAGCCAGTTTAGAGATGGTCCTCGCGTAATGACGCATGGCCACTCTACATGTCTTAAAGGCTAATGCACTTACAAACCGGGAGAATGGACTCTGAGGGTTTTAGGGGTGCCCTGCTCATGCAGAGGCACCCTCATACTTAGGATCCAGCACCCTGCCTTCAGGATTGAAAGGCCTGCCTTAGGGGTTACTTATAGGTTTTAAGTGTAGTGACCTCAGATATAGGGAAACCTATATCTGTCGTAAGTGGTGCTAGCACCAGCTTACACAGGCAGCAATAGCAGGCCTGGAGTCACAGCTTGAGTGGTATCCCATGGGTGGCATAATAAATGCTGCAGCCCATGGGAGGCACCTGGTGTTCCTATGCCTTGGGTACCTTAGTGCCATATACTAGGGGTTTACAAGGGTACACCAGTAGCCAACCTGGAGTATACCTAAGTACTCACCATGTCCAATTTAGAGTAGAAGCACTGAGACTGGGGTCCTGGTTAGCAGGATCCCAGTCAGACTAATCAGACAAACATAATGACACCAACAAAAAGTGGGAGGTGACCATGAAAGTAGATCCTGCTATCCTACAATTGTCTAAAAATCTCAACATGGTCTCAGGTACAACAGAACTTGTTCCTTTTATCTGATGACCTGGAACTACAGGACTTTTTATTAGGTCCTCGAAAACCACATCAAAAACGCTTCCTGTATGCTATATACAATGAAATATGAAATACGGAAAGTCTCTCAGCAGGAGGCTGCTGAAAGATTGCGCAAAATTGATGGGGCTAATTTAGAACAGGCTCTTGCAGTAGTAGACAAAGGTATGAACACTTTATCATCTAGAATCTACTCTTTGGGTAACAGTATCATCAGCAATAGACATTGCTCAACAAGACATGTCTGCAGTACAACATAGGCAGTCACTGCCAATTTCGACATTCCACTTTCAGTACTGTCTACAGCACCACCAAGTGGGTAGATATGAAGTGTTGGGTGAAGGGTTTGTACATGCATATTGGGAACTTCCTTTCAACTTCCGGTGTCTGAATAAGGAAACTGAGCGGTTCAGATTGGGAGAATTTTTAACATGTATAGTATGGTGGGAATAGCACATTTTTTCAAAGGTATATGCTCTAGGTTGGTTAGCACCTTCCAGACAGTTTTCAGAGTTATTCCATCACTCGTTCACTCAGTCCTCTGGAGCTTATTTGGAGATCTTCCGTTGGTCCTGTTCCTAATTGCCAGGACAGTGCTTTTAGTATTTTTGCTCTGCAATGGATGTCCCATTTCGAGATCAAATGGAATTTGCACGACATCATGTCCTGCCGGGAGCGCATGGTGCATTGCTTTGGCACACCCTTGCTTCGAGAACTGGATGAGCTTTGGTTCTTGTTGTTCCGGCCTGTATGGCTTCACTGCATGCAGCCCGTGTTACGCTGCCAATTGTGCACTTTCAAATGTGCCTTGGAATTGTGCCTGGGATCACAATTGGTTGAACCTTCGGACATAAACGTACTGATGGACCCATTAAAGGGCCATATGTATAGCTGTCCCCTGCGGATTCCATTGCTCCTGGTCGCATTCTACGAGCCTCCCTGGGTTGCTTCTGCCCCTGGTGGATTGGATCCTGGCTCTGGTTCAGCAGAACCCCGAGTGGCTCTTCTTGCTCTCGCAGCGGCTGCTGTAGGGGGTGGACTGGAACATATTTGCTCTATTAACCTGCTCCAAGGTGTGCCTCTGGGATTATCGTCTGTGGATGCTGGGAACAGAAATATTTTGTCTACCACTTGGAAAACATAAACATTTGGCTATTTAGTTTTGGTGGGAATTTTTATTCAACCTGATTTTAACATCCTAAATTCATTTTTAAATTGACACTTTTATATTTTTGGGCTTCTAAACCGCAGGATTGCCTTTTAAACGCCTTTTACTTTGATTTTAAAGTATGATTTTTAAAGATATCCTCCCCTCGCAGCTACAGACAACATCCACACCCTCCTTGACCCAGCGAATTTTCTGCCCTCATCCTCCTGGACCTCTAAGCCTCCTTCAACACAGTCTCCCACCACACCCTCAGCACAAGATTCCACATTGCTGTGCAAGAGAGATGGGTGGGCCGGTAAGGAGTCTGCGGCTAGATCATGTCTCTACCAGATAAGGCGTTACCGAAGGTAAGTAACTTGTCCATCTGATAGAGACATCTAGCTGAAGATTCCTTACGGACCCACCCATCCTGCCTGCACTGCGGGATTTGTTTTAAGTGTCAGAGATGTTCCCCTTGAGGGCCCTAGCTGTTAATTTTTCAACACACCATGGTCAGTCACTTCATGGCTTCGTGCTTCTGGTGTGGAAAGTCTTGAAAAGTATTGACGTCAGAGTGGTGGTTATATTGAAGACGCGGATGTCACCACGAGGAACACTGTGCTGACGACGTCATGCAGAGTCGACCGACGCCACCTACGGGCGCACAGGGGTACTGCTAAGAAAAATCGCCCGGATCCAGCCTGACGCCTGGAAGTTCAAAGGTGAGGAATCAGCGGCTTGATCATGTCTCCATCAGTAAAAGCCGATACCGAAGGTAAGTAACTTGTCTACCTGTCCTACAGGCCAATCAGGGCTACCTGCGGTTCGGGGGGGGGGACAGGAGCATTTTCAATTTGCCGTGCTCAACTTTGGTAACACCAGTGCCACTTGGGTGTTCACAAAAGTGATGGCGGTGGTAGCAGTCCATCTTCCGAGGTCAGAGGTGCCAGACATCCCCTACCTCAACGACTGGCTGTTGTAGTCTGGTTCGTCGCAGACAGTCAGCCACCTCCTGCAAACCTCCTGCCCTCTTAGTGGTTTACTAGACACCACTGACTTCTTCTCAGACGCTCCTCTTCATCAAAGCCATTCTGGACACAGTTCTGTTTTGTGCCTTTATCCTGGGAAAGAGAGTCCAGGACATTCAGGTTATGACGGAACCTGTGCCAGTAGGCCTTTCGCCTTAGGAAATGGCTGGACCGTCAAGGAATCATCCTGGTGGTGAACCACCTGGAAGGATCACTGAATGCCAGAGTGGACGAGCCCAGCTGTTGGTGCCCTGTAGATCATGAGTGGCAGTTACACCAGGAAGAGGTGCAAGATTACTGACACGAATGTGAAGAACCTTGACTCGATTTGTTCGCCACTGCTGAGAACGAGCAATAGCAGCTCGTTTGCACGTTGGAGTTTCCAATGCATCTCCCGATTGGAGACGCATTATCCCTAAAGTAGAAGTTGGGGCTCCTGTGTGCCTTCCTAGCAATACCACTTCTGCCCCAAGTTCTCAAGAAGATCAGGATCGACCAGGCCCAAGTCATCACAGTGGCCCCAGGTTGGGCATGGAGAGTACGGTATTCAGAACTCCTTGGTTTGAGCATCTGTCATTCAATCAGACTACCCCTCCGGGAGGACACAGCATCAGAGAAGGCAATGTCTAAAGAGGTGGCGTCGAGGAGGTCTCAGATTTCTGTGGCGTATTTGTGGAGGGACCGCACGTTGAGGAGGATGAAGTTGAGCCAGTCGGGTGCGCTGTTGGTCGGCAAGAGGTGCTGATGTGGCAGGAGGTGCGTTTGCAGTTTCAGCAGGCGCAGGGTGCAAGGGTATTATTTATTGATGCTAGATGGATATGGCTTGGCGTCCATTGTTGATGGCGATGGCGTCGTAATGGTGGAGTTTCTGAGAGGCAGGGTCCCTGTGGCTGGGCGCGGTACAGGGGTGGATGGACGCAGACGGGCTTGCCTCTGGCTTGCCTGCGGCGCACCAGTGGCATGGCCGCACAGCGTCCACCATAAAGTAGTGCTGCAGGGGGCTGGACAGCTGGGAGGCGGGAAACGTGGGAAAGGACACTGGAGGGGGCAGGGATGCGGAGCGTTGCAGCGGCAACGAGGGAGAGGATAGGGAAAAAGAAACTGCAAAAAAGCACAGGAAAACCAAAGCCAAATAAAGCAATGAACAAAAAACAACAAAGGTAGAAAAGCAACAGAGAAGAGCAGAAAGATGAACAGGAACAACCGTAAAGAGGTACAGGAGGGCAGTCAAGCTGCAGAGCAGTGACGCTCTACCACTAGACCACCAGGGATGCAGGAGCCTGCGGTGGAGGAGGGACTCGAACACCTGACCTCCGGGTCAGAGGAACCAGCAGAAGCAGATGGGGACATCAGCAGCCCCCTGTACACCCAAAAGCATACTAAATAAGGAAAGGCAACACCACCTGGTTGCCTCTTCCGAACTAACGGTGGCGACAAGATGCATACCCAAGGGCCTGGGTCAGAACCGGTCTGTGCCCCTGGCACCCACTGTCACCAATGGCTGGTCACAGCTACTTCAGCCAGTTAGTGGAGTCCCCCACCAGTCTTGTGCGGTGCCCTCGGTGATCAAGGTCAGCTGCATCACAGGGATTGCTCAGGGCATGGTGTGAGTCACCCACTTGCGCTAGGCCTGGGCCGGCCTCCCCCGGGGCCTCCTCCGCTACGCGTCCCACCTTCTCCTCACCTGGGCATTGACACCGGGGCTCAATGCGCTGCACTCTTTCCAAATCTGTGACTCAGCCACCTGGAGCCTCAGTCAGGTTGGATTTCACAAGCCTGGGTACAGCTGTCACCACAAAGTTTGCTGGGGAATCTCCAGATGCAGGTGATGCAACAGGGCCTCCTTAGGCGTGAATTTGCAGTGCTCCTGCCACACCCTCCACAGCGCCCGGCCAGCACAACATCCTCTGACCTGTGATGCAGAGAGGCGCGGACCACCATTGGTAATCTCCTCTATGCACCCTGTTGTAGTGGTCGTGCGTGGTATGCGATGCAGACCTCCCTACGTTAGTGCGCAGGAGTGCCTCTACCATTCACAGCTCCAGGGGGTGCCAGGCCTTCTCACACAGGTCAGCAACGTGTCTCTATGCGACCTGCCAGACTTCACCACCAGGTAAGGCGATCGCCGACACCTCAATGTCTACCGCCACGGCCCAGGGACTCCGCAGCACCTCTGCCACCCACTCTGGGTCACGGGTGCAGGCCCAGCGAGGCCTCCGGGCCCGGGGACTGTCCGCCCTTTCAAGGTTTTGGTTGCAATGGTGTTGCAAAGAGGGCGCTATGAAAAATGATGTATCACTGGTTTTTCCCAGCGATGCGCCTCTTTTCATAAATGTAGCCCTGAATCTGCATTTCCTCTTACCCTGGGACTCTGGCTGGTTATCCTGGCTGTTTGGGAGGGGGGGGTGTTCTGTGCTGCACGTGGCCCTGGCTCCTCCATTCTGCTTTACATTGTTTTTATTTCCTATTGGAGGCACACTTATAGGCTATGTTTGCCTTTAGAGGCAAAAAAATGTACGTTGAGCTGACAGTGTGTTTTTTTTGCCTCTAATTGGCCTTTTGTCAAGTCAAGTCAATAAGTCTTCATTTCGATTAAATTCATCATAAAAGACATTTGAACAAAAGTTAAAATATGATAAAAAATACTCTCCTATTAAGAACAAACATTAAAACTCCACAGTTATAAATAGGATTAACATCAATACAATGAAGGTCAAAAAAACTAGATAAAAACAGGACACATTACAACCATTATGACCTTGCTCTTAAAATCCATGCCCAACCTAAAAATTGGGCCACAGCAATTACGATGGGTTCACTCGTGTCATGTCTCAATAGTCTTAGGGCCGCTGACCCCACTCTAGTGCCCATATTACGGCAAATGGGTTTAAGCCATTTCGCCTGGGGAACGGCGTAAGCAGGGCATTCGAAGAATATGTGTCCAGTTGTTTCTCTGCGATCAATACACCAATGACAAGATTCAGACTCCTCCCCCTTCCAATTTTTAGTAAATGATCTAATTGGTAGGGAGCCGACCCTTAGCTGATGATAAAGTTTCCTGTCACTGGGCTTGCAGATAATATCCCAATATTCTTCCAGTAAAGGGTCACTTTTAGACACCAGAAACATGCCGGTCAGAGAGGTAGCCGAGTTTTGACTAAAATGTTTCTGCTGAATATGAGACCAATATAAACTTTTAAGTCGTTTTTTAGAGGGGAAAGGATTGTCAGCGGGATTAGACCACAAGATTCCCAAGCCCATAGACTCCAGGAGCAATCTAACTTGCTTAAACCAAGCCAGGTTTCCCGAACCCAAGATGGAACGGACATCCTGGATAGCCTTAGCATATGGTGCTAGTTCTGGTGTGGTCCACATTCTTCTCCATAGCGCCACTGGTTTAAACCGGGCAATATCTTCTATTGAGTGACACCCAAGATCCAATAGTAATGGTTTCACGGGGCTTGAGTTAGGAAGACCAGTGATTTTCCTCAAAAATTTGTTTTGGGCTTTAACCAGAGAAGAAACCCCCAAAGGTCCGCGCCATAAAGAATCGCCGAACTGATAATGGTGTTATAAATCTTCATGGCTGGACCTATCCTTTTGGTCTGAGACAGACTCAGCTCTTTAACCAAGCACCCGGATAGCTGGGCAAACTTTAGAGATAAGATTTGGGGTTTCCAACTCAATTTACTTTCAAGTGCGATACCCAAATAGGTCATAACATTGGTTTGTTCCAGCTTCTCATTGTTCATCATAACATTGCCTGCCACACGTCTACCCTTATTAAAAACCATAAGCTTCGTTTTTGAGACATTGACTTGGAGGTCATGATCGCGGCAGAAGTCATCAAACTTATTTAGCGCCGCCTGTAAACCCGTCTGCGATAATAAGAGGGTGTCATCCGCAAACATAAGTAACGGAAACTTATTACCACCTAGGGAAGGGGCGTCTGTTGAAATAGTTGAAAAATACTGCACAACCCTGTTAATGACTAACAAAAACAGGGTAGGCGCTAAGACGCACCCTTGCCTGACACCCTGCGTTACTGCAAATCTATCTGTGACCTGCCCTTGATTCCCCCATCTTACCCGTGCAAAATTTGCATCGTGTAGCCTAATCACAATGTTCAAAAGATCTGGGGGCATCCCTAGTCTACCTAGGACCCCCCATAGTTTAGACCTGGGGACTAGATCAAAGGCTGACCTAAGATTAACAAAAGCGGCATACAAAGTGCCACCGCCTAGGTAAACTGTTTTCCACACGATCAGTTGAAACCTAAAAACCTGATCGATGGTACTGATACACGATCTAAACCCAGTCTGAAGGGGGGATAAGATCTCCTCCTGCTCGATCCAAATCTGAATTTTAGCTAAAACCATCCTAGCAATGATTTTTTGGATCGAGTCGATCAGACTAATCGGGCGATAGTTCCCAGGGCATGAACGGTCACCCTTCTTAAATATAGGCAGTATCTCAGCGCCTTTCCAAGATTCGGGGATAGCAGCCCCCATGGCTATGGCAGTTGCCAAGAAGGTGATATATGGTACCCAGTTTCCTCGGTCGTGTTTGAATAGGTCCGCCGGGACACAATCCATACCAGGTGCCTTTCCACAGGGTATCTTATTTAATGCTGCTTCGACCTCGCTACAATCAAATGTAAGGTTCTGCGTGTTGGTCATATCACAGAACTTATGAGGGGTAGTTTCATCAATCACGTTAGAACCTGAAAACTGGGACTCAAAATGCTCTACCCATAGTTCAGGAAGAACGTGGTTAGTGGGCACCTGTGCTTTCAGTGGATTACCCCACTTTACAATATGCCAGAACTTAGTCATATTTTTAAGTTTACTGGCAGCTAAGAGCTCTAGCCAGTGATTGTTATCCCAGGATTGTTTGGCCAGGTTTTTGGCTTTAAGGTAATTGCGCCTAGCTAATTGAATGTCACCCATGATCTTGGTTTTAATGGCAAATTTCAATTTGCCATAAGTCTCACGGCACAATTTATTGTACCAATGATTGCGCTTTGGTTGAATTGTTTTTTTTACTTGAGTGGGTTTGGAAAAATAGGTTTTTAGGCCCAGAAATAAGAGCTCGTGAATTTTTGTGATCTCCCTGTTGACGTCTACTTGGGAAGAGGGGGAGCGCAGGCCTTTCAAGGCACAAGAAACTTTTATACTGATCTCCTCTAAAGCACCAGTATCAATTGCTACCCTATCCGAGCGCACTCTACGTAGGTTATTAGTAAGAAAGGCATCAGCGGTGGCTATCTCAGTTTGCTCAACACTTCTGTGGGCAATACAAGGCAAATGGCATAGTGTTAGGGGGTTGTGGTCACTCTCTGGGCGATCCAGGATCACCATATCTCTAAGGGTGGACCAGAACTCCACTTTAATGAGGGCATAATCAATTCTGCTATGACGAAAGCCATCGTCAAATGTGTCCTGACCCATTTTATCAGAGTCAGTCCGTCCATTTGCCGCCCTAAAGCCATGCCCCAGGCACAAACTCGTCCACTGAATAGCGGACTCAGTCCACTTCTTGACAGGAGGAAGGTCAAGAAAAGGAATATTCCATAGAGCATCCACATCAGTCATAAATGTTTCACCATTTACAATCAAAGGTTCAAAACAGCAGTTAAGGTCCCCCAATATTAATACATTAGTATAGGGGTTGACTGTTTCCAGAAACCCATCAAGAAGGAGAAAAGTTTTGGAACCACGGCCTCCTGGCTGACCTCTATTATAAACATTAATAATCATAATATCAGGGCTGCCCTGGAGGTGCAACAATAATATTAAAAGATCCGGGCTATCTATAATCAATTCTGTGGGTCTACACTTGATGGTTTGCCTAACCCATATACTAAGACCACCTGAGGGTCTTCCCTTGGTCCCTCTGATAGCTGCTTTATGGAAATTAAGGTAGCCAGATAGGTAAACCGGGTCCATTGACCATGTCTCCTGGAAAACCAGGATGTCATATTTTTCCACCCATGCGGACCACTCATCTATGGAGATTTTACTCCTAAGGCCAGCTATGTTCCAGGAGACCAGAGTGAGCTGTTGAAGACACTAACAGCAGACAGATGTTGCGGAGACAAGACCTGGGGGTTAATCAAATTGGCATTCTTGTCAGAAAGTAGGGACCCTATCTCATGGGGGCTTTGTTGCAAGCATGTGTTATTAGCCATGTCACACTGGGCCTCACTAACGTGGGGAACTGGCACTAAAACGGCTGAATTTTTGCAAGGTAGATTTCTATCTTGTGAGTAATCAGAGGAAACGGGGGGTAGAAAAGGAAAATCTGGTTTATTATTTAGTACAAATGATATAGGAGGTGGAATGCTTAGTTGTTCGCTCCCAGCTCCCGTATACCCCCCCGAGTTACCACTACAAGATACTTGCTCCACCCTGCTAGTACTTCCATACCTCATGTTTCTTTCACATTCTAGACCCATGTTGTTATCAACCAGTCAGTCCACCCCCTCCATACTACTCAATGGTCCAAATCGATTGTACAAGGGGAATGGAAAATCCTTTCTGATTTGGCCATATGGACGTCTGGAAGCCCTTTCCCACCCATCAGTCTGAGCATTGTATGTATCATGATGGATGGTGGGGTAGAAATAACACAAATCAAAAGTAAGAATTCCTCTGGTACCCTGGGTATTGGGTTGGCTGCAGATATAACTAACCACTCTTGGGTCCCTAAAATTTGTGCTTATGCAGTCAACCGCCACATCCTTGTTTTTGGTACCTAGCCAGCTCACTCTTCTAACAGACAAAATTTCCGTATTCATATTGGGAGGAGGAAACCTATTCTTGTTGAGCCAGTGTATGACCTTGTTTTTGAGCTCTCTATGGGACTCAGACTTATCACGGGATAACCCCGGAACACCTGCCAAGATTACCGTATACGGTAGGGATTCGGGGGGGTAAGTTAATACACAGAAATTTAGAAAACAGACCATCACTCCGGGGCACGGTAATCCCTCTGTTATTGGACTGGGGTCTAGGGTTGTTTATGACCATCTTCAACCTACCCATTCCGTCGTGCGTTTGACCTTCTGCCCTGGTAGAGTCCAAAGCGGGTGGATTTACTAACTCATTGGGCATAGTAGAGGTGGAACCAGGTTGGAGATGACTAGGCAAGATGGAATGAGGAGGGCCAGTCAAAACGTTCTGGGCGTTTGTAACTATACCTAGAGAAGTTGTTGACCCAAGGACAGCAGTGGACTCAATAAATTTATTTAAAGTAGCCGTATTGGCAAGCACAGTACTTTCCAAATTCCCAACATTAATGCTAAGTTGTTTGACTCTCTCGAGTATAGGAAGCAATAATGATTTTAACAGTTGCTGAAGGGTCTCCAAGAATTCATTTGGGGGCTGGTTAACACAAGACTGGCAAGATGTTGGCTTATTTGATCTAAGACTAGGGGCGACTAAAGATGTCGTAAAAGTGGCTAGGGGGGGATTACATTCGGAGTAATGTCGGGTTTAAACACTTTAGCGCATCTTCCCTTTTGGGTCCCACCTCCACGTTTTTTCCTATTTCTTTTACCCACAATATGCTGGATCGTACTCCCTTTTTCCAAGTTAACAACCGGTGGTACTATAACAGGAGGCAACGGGGGGTTGGTAATGGATTTCACGGCATGTGGTCTATTCTCTAGAATGGAAAAACTTTCAGGGGTGGTATCTAAGGTGCTATGGTTGGTTATATCCGACCCCACGATCTCAATACTTGAAACCGGGTTTCGCGCTGGCACGCGCTCAGGGGAGACAGCAGACATTATATTACCAAGTGAAGATCTCTTAGCCAGTAGTTCTAGGGACAATCTTTTCTCAGTAAGGGTAATTTCTGATGGATACATCTGCCAGTGGATTCCTCACCTTGTGAATATCCCCTGCGCCAGCAACATTCGGAAACTTTTGTAGCAGTCCACGCCGATGGGGTCGAAGACGACGTCACAGAGACACGGCTCCGCTCGCGACTCCGCTTACGTCACCGGCTCCATAAGAAGACCTCGTCGGCGTGATGACGTCTGTTCCCTTTTTTCCGCGCCGACGACGCCAACGGATTTCGGGAATCGTTACTAGTAGCTTTACCTGTTACTTTGTGTATTTTCTGAAAATTTTCTGTCTTTGTTCGAAGATGTCGACAAGGAAGTCAGGTTTCAAGCCCTGTCGAATGTGGCAAGCACATGTCTATTACCGACCCACACGAGGACTGTGTTTGGTGCCTTTCATCCGACCACGATGTGGGTGGTTGTTCCAGCTGCCGCAAGATGAGCTCGAAGGCTCTCAAGGAGAGAGAAGCGAAGCTCTTCATCGCTCGGATGAAGAAGAAGGAAAAAAGAGGAAGGAGGAGGTCTGGATCCAGGTCGAGGTCAGCGTCCAAGTCGGCTTCGGGGCATGCTTCGAAAAGTAAGAAGCATAAGAAAAAGAGGAGGCATTCTTCACATCATCACTCCGACAAAGGTTCGGCTCCGAAGTCGAAGTCGCCTACTTGACGTCGGAGAGAGTCAGTGTCTCCTTCTCCGGTCCCGGCTTCACCTCCAGCTCCTTCTTCTCCGGTGACTTCGCCGGCTCCGGCTGAATCTCCGGTGCCGGTATCATCCCCGACGCCGGTTCCATCTCCGGCTCCAGCTGATTCTCCGGCTCCGGCCCCGGATCTTCAGGCTCCAGATGAGACTGTGACGCCGCTTGTACCACCGTCGGCGCCGCCAGGCCCGAGTCCGGTGCTGCCTGACCAGTATCCTGAATTCCCTGGTCCAGGTCAGGACCCCTCGCATTATCTTAATGCCATGTACGGGGTGTTTTCAAGGGCCATGTATACCTCTGGTGCACCTGTGGGGCCGATGGGTCCGATGGCTTTCAATTTGGGAGTGCCGCAGGTCTACCCTCAAGCTCCGTTCATGCCATTCTTTCCGGCGACGCCGTCTTGGCAGCTACCGGCACCGAGAACATCGATGCCGCTTCCCTCTTCACCGGCGCCGACTCGCCTTCGTTCGACGCCGGCTGCTCCAGCGGATCCGCATTCGACGCCGCTGCCGGCGCCGTCAGATTCGAACACGGCGCCGCCGACGCCGCTGGTGCGGGTTCGTTCCAGAAGGGAAGCACAGAGAGTGGTGGATGAGAGACGCTTTCTGTTGGAAGAGGCTGAAGAGGGAGAGTTAGTCGAATCTGATGAGGTGTTTGAAGAACTGAAGGAGGCAAGTGGACTGGATTTGTCTCCAGAGTGGGAAATCACTCCACCATCAGATGAGCCCTCTAAAGATGCAGCGCCGTATCATGCGGTCATCAGAAAAGCTGCAGAGTTGTTGGACCTACAGTTACCGTCCACGGAGTTCAGGTCTAATATACTTACTGAGGTGCTGCATTCACCTACAGCGGTCTCGGAGCCTTTGTTACCCTTTAATGAGGCTATTATGGAACCTGTGCTGGAGGTATGGCGCAAGCCTTTTTCAGCTCCTGCGGTCTCCAGGGCAGTCGCAAGGAGATATATAGTGGCTCCAGGGGATCCTGAATTTCTAACTTTCACCCTTCGCCTGAGAGCTTGGTGGTCCAGGCGGCTTGTTCGGGAAGGTCAAAGGGGGCCTTTCCTCAGGTTCCAGGAGACAGAGAGGCCAAAAAGGTGGACCAATTGGCCAAAAAGGTCTATTCATCAGCCAGCATGGCTCTCAAGTCCACGAATGCGACGTGTTTATTGGGGTGCTATATCCATGCGCTAATGGATTCGGCAAAGAAGATTGCACCAAAGCTGTCGGAGGAGGATAGGGCTGGCTTCAATGAAGTTCTGACTGATGCCCAGGTGGCTGCTCGACAAGTCATTCAGAGTGGACTGGACACGGCAGACTCAGTTGCCAGAGTCATGGGGTCTTCTGTTGCCACCAGGAGGGGTGCATGGCTAAAGTCCTCTGAATTCTCCTCGGATGTGCAGTCGACCTTATTAGACTTGCCTTTTGATGGGTCTGGCTTGTTCGGGAAGAAGGCGGATGCTGCTCTCGAACGCTTCAAGGAGAGTAAGGCTACGGCTAGGTTGTTGGGCCTTCAATCCCAGCCGAGAGGTTCTTTTAAAAGATATAGGGGCTTTGGAAAGGCGACTTTTCGCTCCTATAGACCGACCCAGCAGCAGCAAGGTTCCTCGTCAAGAGGTTACAGAGGAAGAATCAGGGGTCGCACACGTGGCCGTCAGCTCTCCTCCTCTTCCTCCTCCTCAGCCCCTCCCACCACTGCAAAGCAGCCCTAGATTCGACATTCCGGATCATGCTGGTCCTGTGGGGGGCCGGCTTACCCATTTTCTACAAGATTGGGAATCTGTAACTACAGATCTCTGGGTTCTAGATCTTGTAGAAAATGGGTACGCCCTTCCCTTTCGGGAATTCCCTCCAAATTACCCTCCTTGCCAAGGGGCTTGCTCGGAGGACCACCGTCTTCTCCTGCAGGAGGAAGTCCTGAAGTTGTTTCAGAAAGGTGCGATAGAGGTGGTTCCAGAGCAGGAAAGGGGTCAGGGATGCTACTCCCGGTATTTCCTGATTCCGAAAAAGGACGGCAGGTTACGTCCGATATTGGACCTCAGAATTTTGAACTGTTACCTGAAACAGGAGAAGTTCAAGATGCTCACCCTTGCGCAGGTTCTTCAGGCGCTGAATCCGGAGGAGTGGATGGTTTCGCTCGACTTGCAGGATGCGTATTTTCACATCCCCATCCTGAAGTCGCACAGAAAGTATCTCCGTTTCACGGTAGGGTCGCAGCATTATCAGTTTGCGGTCCTACCGTTTGGTCTTACTTCAGCACCTCGAGTCTTCACGAAGGTGATGGCAGTGGTGGCAGCCCATCTCAGAAGGACGGGGATTTCAGTTTTCCCTTATTTGGACGACTGGCTGATAAAAGCGTAGTCGCCAGAGAAGGTGCTGCGTCACCTGCAGGATACAACTCGGCTGTTGTACAAATTGGGTTTTTCGATAAACGTACCCAAATCTTACCTGGTGCCCTCTCAGCGCAACCTGTTCATAGGTGCGGTACTGGACACTACTGTGTGTCGAGCATTCCCTCCTCCTCAAAGGATTCTCGACATACAGGAAATGATTCCTTTATTTTACAGCGGAGCGGTCGTTCCAGTTCTGAAGGTCCTTCGCCTGCTCGGTCTGTTCGCTTCCTGCATCCTGTTGGTCAACCATGCACGCTGGCACATGAGGGCGCTCCAGTGGTGCCTCCGCAAGCAGTGGTATCAGCACAATGGGGATCTCAGGGAGTCTGTGAGGATCTCCAGAGAAGCTGCAGCGGATCTATCTTGGTGGAGCGTGGAGGGCAATCTGTCCCAAGGGAAGCCCTTCCATCTACCTCCATCGGTGACAACTGTGATAACGGATGCCTCCACCTTAGGGTGGGGTGCTCATCTGGGGGATCTGGAGATCAAGGATCTTTGGCCTCCAGAAGAAAGGTTGCTTCACATCAACCTTCTGGAATTGCGGGCGATACGTTTGGCACTCAAGGCCTTCCTCCCTTCCCTTCGCGGTCAGTCTGTTCAAGTCCTGATGGACAACACGACCGCGATGTGGTATATAAACAAACAGGGAGGAGTGGGGTCTCTTTGTCTCTGCAGAGAGGCTCTGCGTCTATGGTCCTGGGCTCACGTCCATCAGATTTGTCTATTGGCAAATCATCTGGCCGGGGTTCTGAACGTTCGTGCAGACAGTCTCAGTCGGCAGTTCTCCGCCGACCACGAGTGGAGGCTTCATCCAGAGGTAGTTCGCCACGTCTTTCGGACGTGGGGGACTCCTCGGGTGGACCTATTCGCCACTCAAGAGAATGCTCACTGCCCGTCTTTCTGCAGTCTCCAGTATCCGATGCAGGGAGCGTTGGGGTACGCGTTTCAGTTGAGTTGGAGTTCACGACTCCTTTACGCGTTTCCTCCCATACCCTTGATTCCTCGGGTTCTGAGGAAGATTCGCCAAGACCGGGCCCAAGTTATATTGGTCGCCCCGGATTGGCCAAGAAGGGTGTGGTACACAGATCTTCTCCACCTCTCCTCGTGCCCTCCGCTCCGTCTCCCGCTGAGGGCAGACCTCCTCTCGCAGTCGGAGGGGCAGGTTCTACACCCCCACCTCCAGAGCTTATACCTTCATGCCTGGAGATTGAACGGGGCAACCTGAATTCTTTCTCTCTCCCACCAGATGTGGTGGATGTTATTTTATCGGCCAGGCGACACTCCACCAAATCTATATACTCATATAGGTGGTCTAAATTTGTGCTTTGGTGCGGAGAGAGGTCCATTGATCCCTTGAAGGCTCGTTTGTCTAACATTCTACAGTTTGCCCTTTCTCTTGCTCAGCAAGGCTTTGCTGTGGCTAGTGTGAAGGGATATTTATCGGCTCTATCGGCTTTCCTTTGTTTGCCGGATCAGCCGTCGCTGTTCAAGTCACCTATTGTTCTTCGTTTTATAAAGGCCCTTACAAACAAGTTTCCTCCGTCTCCTTTTATTATGCCTCAATGGGACTTAAACCTTGTATTAACTTATCTTATGGGTTCTCCCTTCGAGCCCTTACACAAGTGTCCCTTGAGGCTGTTGTCCTTTAAGACGGTATTCCTCATTGCAATCACCTCGGCAAGGAGGGTAAGTGAGCTTCAAGCTCTAAGTTCAAAACCCCCATTCTTGACTGTGCATGCTGAACGAATGGTACTCAGGACCAGGGCTGCGTTTTTGCCTAAGGTGGTAACTCCTTTCCATCTGGGGCAATCCATTACCCTCCCTACCTTCTATCCTCCCCCTCACCCTTCCAAGGAGGAGGAGAGACTTCACCGCTTGGACCCTAAGAGGGCGGTGAGCTTTTACCTGGACAGGACAAAGGACATCAGAGTTGATGACCAGCTCTTCGTGGGCTTTGCTGGCTGCAGGAAAGGTCGAGCGGTGCACAAGCGCACCCTTTCCAGGTGGATTGTCTTGTGCATCAAGATTTGCTACTCCCTGGCTGGTAAGGAACCACCGGAGGGTTTGAGGGCTCATTCCACTAGAGCAAAGTCTTCCACGTCTGCTTTGTCTAGGGGTGTTCCTGTGGAGGACATTTGTAGGGCGGCAACTTGGGCCTCCCTCCACACCTTTGCAAAACATTATTGCTTAGACACTGAGGTGAGGAGGGAAGGACATTTTGCGCGATCCGTCCTTCAGGACTTTCTGGTATAGAAGGGTGGACACCCTCCTCCGGGAGTGGGGACTGCTGTGGAATCTATTCACAAGGTGAGGAATCCACTGGCAGATGTATCCATCAGAAGAACAAGTTACTTACCTTCGGTAACGCTTTTTCTGGTGGATACAGTATCTGCCTGTGGATTCCTCACTGACCCACCCACCTCCCCGTTGTCCATCCTTCTATACCTGTAATTCTATGCCTGTAATTCTATTGATGGTGTTTCAATGTGTTTATTACTGTCAAAGGCATTATGTTATTTCTTGTGCTTTGCTATTTATTCTCCACACTGTGTGTGTTGATCTGCATATTGTGTACTGTGTATACTGTGTATATATATTGCTGTCAGTCCGTCCGTGTGCCTCGAAGGCACGGAAAAAAGGGGCGGAACTGACGTCATCACGCCGACGAGGTCTTCTTATGGAGCCGGTGACGTCAGCGGAGTCGCGAGCGGAGCCGTGTCTCTGTGACGTCGTCTTCGACCCCATCGGCGTGGACTGCTACAAAAGTTTCCGAATGTTGCTGGCGCAGGGGATATTCACAAGGTGAGGAATCCACAGGCAGATACTGTATCCACCAGAAAAAGCATTACCGAAGGTAAGAAACTTGTTCTTCATGCTCGAGAACACTAGCCGCTCTTGTAATGAAATTATCTAGGGTCCCAAACACAGAACCCCCTATACTATCCTGAGCGATCTTCCTCCCTGACCTTAGAGAAGAAGCCATTATTATTATTTAAAGCACCCTGTCATTCGATGGAGCACACTGCGGCCACGTCACAATAGGCTGATAGGGGTTTGTTAATCACACAAGCAATGACTCATGCACATATGGTGAACAAAACACCCCTAGCTTGGACACAAAATACACAATAATAGTCTCAGGGGTGGTGATAGTCACTCATTTCAAAGTGCAAGTCCTAGAATACCGATGTTAAGGGGGGTGGCCCGTCCCGTCCTCCGTCGTCCCCTGACGGCCACAGACGGCCTGCCCTTTGCCCGGGCTTAGCCCGGCACTGCCCGCGCGCTGTCCCGTGACGCGGGGGCTGCGATGAGATTTAAAGCGCCTCCAGGCGCGTGTGATACGACGTCGGCTTCCGGCCTCGGCGCTCGGGAGCCTGGGAAATGTAGTCCCCCTCCACACAGCGGGCGCGGTGTTGGCAAGTGCGGCGGCGGGAGGGAGGGAGACAGGACGGTCACAGCAGGCACAGGTGGGTGCTAGGTCCACTAAGCAAAGTCACAGACTGAATTAAGGCGCCCGCTCCACCGGGGCTGCGCTGAGATTTAAAGCGCCTCCAGGCGCGTGTGATACGACGCCGGCTTCCGGCCTCGGCGCTCGGGAGCCTGGGAAATGTAGTCCCCCTCCACACAGCGGCCGCAGTGTTGGCAAGTGCGGCGGCGGGAGGGAGACAGAACGATCACAGCAGGCACAGGTAGGTGCTAGGTCCACTAAGCAAAGTCACAGACTAAATTAAGGCGCCCGCTCCACCGGGGCTGCGCTGAGATGTAAAGCACCTCCAGGCGCGTGTGATACGACGCCGGCTTCCGGCCTCGGTGCTCGGGAGCCTGGGAAATGTAGTCCCCCTCCACACAGCGGCTGCGGTGTTGGCAAGTGCGGCGGCGGGAGGGAGACAGGACGGTCACAGCAGGCACAGGTAGGTGCTAGGTCCGCTAAGCAAAGTCACAGACTGAATTAAGGCGCCTTTGTCACTTTTCTCAAGCTAGCGGCAAACTTTTTATCACCTTGACGCTAGTATTAGCGGCTAGCTGATACTATTGCCATGTAGACCACATTAAGAAAACTGCCGCTAATGCTAGTTAGCAGCAGTTCTTGTACATATACCCCTAAGTGCCTCTACTAGTACTAATGACCTGGGATATACGAGGAAGTATGGTGCCATAGCGGTGTTACCTACATTCCAGCAAAAAGCACAATGGGACTTCACGGTCTGAATCGTAAAAGAAATCCTAGCACACGCTAGTAAATACTTTCATTTTCTAGTCCGAAAGTGATCACCTCTCGAAGTAGACAAGAGGTGAGATATCTAAATGAGAATAGAAACAAGCTTCGAGTGAGTACGTAGTTCTAAAGCACAACCCATTGTAAAGCAATGGTATGTACAGTTTGCAAGCAAATTGGTAAAATGAAAAACACTCAAAATTAGAAGCGTGGCCATCCTTTCAAGAGACTGCTGCTGTGTAAATAAAACATTCCTTTCTAACTTCCAAATAACAAAACATTTTGGAAAGAATCTAGAACTCCCTAAGGGTTCTGGCAACAAGCTGTGAAAGCAGAATTTATATTATTAAATTGGCTGAGAAGTGATTACTACCCCTTGCCCATTTGCGTGTATTAGTGTGGTGACATACGTTTTGATCCTAACAGCACTGGAATCCATGCTAATGATTTTAAAAGGTGCACCACAAAGAAAAATGAAATTCCCTTTTTAATGTAAATACTTGCTTTGTAGTCTGTTCTGTAACAAAGAAGTGAGAATCACACCAAATTTGGGTAGATGCCATCCAGTAGGTAACTGCAGACTGGAATTGTACGTAGTGTTTTTCCCAAGAAATATCCTAGCCCATGGTATGAGAAAACATTAGTGAAGTGATAGAATGCCAGGCTTTTAACTACAAATAAAGCATACATTAAGGAATGCACTGTATCCTAAGGTTCTTATGTACACACCCATTTCTACATGTAAAAATAAACTTGTTGGAGTCTGAAAGCAGCAAAAAGCATTCCACATCTTGACAGTGCAAGCACTGAACAATTCTCTGGGAATAGTAGGGAGTCTGAGCTCAGAAGGCCTGTAGCCAATGTGCGACAGCACTACTGTGTTAAGAGGAATAATAATGAACTCTGTAACAAAAACTATTGCATGAAAAACTCCGGACACCACCACAAGTAAATCTGAAACTGGGAACTTCATGAAGTTCAAGGTACGGACCAACCAGCCAGTCATACTCGTACAACTACTTTCTCTACCTCGCTACTTGACTATATCTGGGTCTCCTCTCAGCACTTTACCCGGATAAGCAATTTTCAAGTGTGCCACTCCCCAATTAGCGGCCACGCTTTCCTCTTATGCTCCATCCATAAAGAAACTTTGAAATTACCGAAAATACAAGTAGTTGGCACAGAAGCTGGAACCGCAGTCTGAAGAAGTATGAAGATGTCTTATCAGGAGGATAAGTCTCACCATGAAGGGGCCCTGGAGCAACTGCTAACAATCAGAATGCAGTGCTCTCATGACCTCGTCACACATTCTAATGTCTGGACCAGGGGTCTCCAATGAGTAGCTCGGGAGCTACTGGTAGCTCGCCAGTACCCTCAAAGTAACTCTCAGAGGTGAAGTCAATCCCAGTATCTCATTCAGAGAGTCTATGCAGAGACTCTAAGCATATTAAAAAAGGCAGCACTTCTCATCTGAAGATCTTTAGCCAACCAGCCTATGGCAGGGACTAATATTAACAATCAAACACGCACTGTGTCGGCCTATTTAGTCTGCCACATGGTCACCTTTATCCAAACTCGGACTAAGTCACAAGGTGATTAGCCATGTGGTAGTCCCCTGCTTTATCAATTTCACCATGTGTGTGCACAGTGGGCCATAAATGAGGAGTGGGAGTGGTAGCCTGAGCAGTAATCAGGGCTCACCTACTAAAGTGTGGGACTGCAGGAGTCAGAGTGAAAATGTTTCAGTTGGGTGCATGAGCAGCCAAGTGCTGAGGAAAGCTATGATCCTGAGCAGAGAAAATGAAGAGCCTCATCTGCATTCATTTATGTTTGCGTCCATTATAAACACTTGCTTCCTGTAAGCTACACCTGGTGTCAAGGATTACCAAATAGTTATGCTAGCCCCCACCATATGTGTTTTGTCTGTGACACAGTTGTGTCAGTTCATGGCATAATAGTGCCAATGACATAATTATGGCCATCCTTTACTATTTTGGGTATTCGTAGTCTAGTTATGGTACACTGGCAGCCATCAGTGACATATTAAGAGCATGACTGCGCTACATTTAGGTGTCCCTGATATAATTGTGGCTGCCCCTTACATAATAATGACCATGACTAATAACATGGTGGCCATTCTGGTCCTTATGGTGTCCAGACTTGGCACAATTTATACTGGTGGGCATTATTGGCATTATACAGTCGTCCTCAGTGCTATGGTGCCATGGATTATGACTGTAATACCTGAGCATTTGAAGCAGTCTGTCCATATGAGGCATTTGTACAGGTGAGTGCCCAATTAAAATGACTAGCTGATGTTTGGGGACTATGTATTTCCTAAAAAAGAAAACGTGTATTTTAAAGGCATTTTTTTCAAACAAGGGTTTTCTTCAGGAAAATTGAGTTTGTTTGCCCAAAATGAAAAGTGGGGTTAGTAAAATCTGTATATTTTCAGAAATGTATATGCTGATGAAGACAAAAGGTTGCACTTCCAAAACACATTTAAAGTTGATACTTGAAAGATATGTCAAGCTGAATTGAGGAGACTTATTGCTGTGGTTATGTCCTTTGTGCCACAAGGCATGTGAAGATTTGAATGTTACTTTATCAGTCAGGTGGGGGCATTTAATATTGATAAATGTTTCCCTAGCATTTCTTCTGGTACTATCACCTGGAATACTTGGGTGGCACTATGAATCCTGCTTAGGGTGGTTATAGTGTAATGTTTACATGTGCTGTCAATATTTTACAGTGATAACATTTGCTAGTAGCTCAACAGAACTTTCCTTGAGCTGAAGTAGCTCTCAATACAGAAAAGGTTGGAGATCCCCGGTCTGGACATTCTGAGCCAATGCTCACATTACCACACGCTGGGATACAAAGAATAAAATGGGCTGTGAACCCGACTCCGGGAGTCTTGGCAGAATTGAGAAAAGACCTGCAAAGTAATAACTCCACAGAATTAACTTCCTCTTTGAAGTGGTAAATTCTAATGAATGGATTATTAGTAAAATTGTTACACAATCCCCAAACAACAGGAAGAGCTCCCCACGTAAACGAAACCAATAATCCTGCATTGAGGCCTTTGAAATGTCATTCAAACAAACTACGGAGGCTGGTCCATAGAGGTTTTGCCACGGGGAGTGTGCTAATGGAGGTCAGAAAGGCCCGGAAGCTGTACAGACAAAAAGCCTAGGAAAATGCCATGGCCAAAGAAGAGCAAGCATGTGTGGAACTGTATGAGGTCACTAAAACGAATAACTCAACAAAATTCTGGTTACTTGTCAAGAGGAAATAAAACCAAAATAATGTGGATCAGCCGAGCAGTGGAACCATTACAGCTATAATTGATACAACCCCGATAAGTTATTGGGCAGCTTTAAGACTTTTTTTGAAGAGCCTCTGGTGGATACCGGTCCAACTCCTAATACACCATTGTGACAAGGTGCTACATTTACTACGGATTCAATCAAGCTCACTTTAGTCTCTTTTAGAGCTGCGGAAGCCCCTGGCCCGAATGGCATCCCCACAAGGATTTTTAAAGACGCTGCAGCAGCTTCGGCCGACATTCTCGAGCCACTCTTGAAAAATTGCTTAATGGATAATACAGTCCCAGATAGTTGGAGAGGTGCCATTCTGACCCCAATCCATAAAAAGGGCCCATGTAATAACCTGGCCAACTTCCGACTTATTGCCCTACGGGATGTGGACGGCAAATGTTTTGCAAACATTTTAAACAATGAACTGGAAGAATGGTCCAGTGCCAAGGCTCTTATTCCAATCACCCAAATCGGCTTCAGGAGCGGAAACGAAACTGAAGATAGTTTGATGATTCTCTCTGCGCTTATCAAAACTGTGAACTCCATTAACTCTCCACCTTTATATGTGGCCTCTATTGATATTAAAACTGCCTTCGATAGAGTGGACAGAGGGAGACTAAGGAACAAGTTCTCAATGTGGGGCATACCTGAAGGCCTCTTGGGCGCTATCATAAGCCTATACACTGACACATGGATAAAAGTAAAAATAACCCCTAATAGAGGCACTACCAAGAAAATTGAGACCTCCACAGGAGTGAAACAAGGCTGTATTCTGGCACCATTGCTGTTTAATCTCTACCTGGCTGACATTAATAAAGCATTAGAGACAGCAAATGCAGTTCCACTGAAGTTGGCTGAGCATCACATACTTTGTCTACAGTACGCTGATGACACTTTACTTTTTGACCATACAGCGGTAGGACTGCAGCGTTCATTGGTGGCCATTGGAAGTTACTGTGTAGAAATCAACCATAGCAAAATGAAAATAATGGCCTGTGGACTGAGAAGCAAGCAGCCGGCTAAATTCAATTTTAGCATAAACGAAGTAGTGGTTGAAAAAGAAACCATCTTAAAATACTTAGGCATCTATTTTAACTCCTGTGGCTCACATGCTACACACTTAGAGCATCCTTAAGTGTCCGCCTTGTCAATGATAATGAATTTTAAGAGGTTAGCCTTGTCATTAAATGGTCCAGATCTCACGGGCCTATGTAACATAATGAACACCAAATTCATACACACACTTGTGTATGGAACCTTGATTTTTAATGACAATATTTCAGTTTGGCTGGACAAAGCCCAATTGAGGGGTTACAGATGACTTTTTAACCTTCCTAACGCGGCCCCGTCATCACAGGATCGCCTGGAATTTGGACTCTGTAAACAGATATTAATAACTAAAGCAAGATTCCTGGGATACTACGGAAAGTTAAGAACGCAGACCCCGGGTCATTAAAGGAAATGATCCTTCGAGGCATCCTACATACATCTCCACCATGGGAACGTTACTTGAGGGATATAATGAATCCTTGGAGACGCAGATTATTCCACTTCCTGATTTGTCTGCAAAGCCATCCACATAATTGTTGCTAAAATCAGCAAGGATCTAATCAAGGGTCACAGATATCCAGGAACTGTCCCTGAAAGCTCACGCCAATCTATGCCACCCCATATTAAGATCCAGGGAGAGTTGCGTATCTAGCCTCCCATATGAAAATATCAATCAAGAGAGAGTTAATGAGTCTGAGATGTGGGCTCCTCTCTTACAAATTTGGAATACTAACTGGGTCCGTTGATCAAAAATGCCAGCTATGTAACTTCCCGAAGGAAACTTTAGTACACATGATATGTGTCTGCCTAGTTATAAAAAATCTGAGAGATTCCTGGCTAAAACCGCTTTTTGAACTTGGTAGTTTTTGCAGGGTTATCCCCAAACCTTTTTCTTCTTCTTCCTATTGTTTCCTGACTTGTTGTTGTTGGTTTTAGGACTCTGGGCACTTTACCACTGCTGATCAGTGCTAAAGTGCATATGCTCTCTGTGTAAATGTTATTATGATTGGTTCTCCCTGATTGGCATATTTGATTTACTGGTCAGTCACTAGTAAAGTGCACAGAGTTCCGGGGCTCGTAAAACAAATACTACTAGTGGGCCTGCAGCACTGATTGTGCCACCCACATGAGTAGTTCTGAAACGGTAACTCAGACCTGCCACTGCAGTGTCTGTGCACAGTTTTTAACTGCCATGTCGACTTGGCAAGTGCACCCACTTGCCAGTCCCTAACCTTCCCTTTTCTTACATGTCAGTCACCCCTAAGGTAGGCCCGAGGTACCCCTGTGGGCAGGGTGCAGTGTATGTGAAAGGTAGGACATGTACTGGCGTGTGTGACATGTCCTGATAGTGAAATACAGCCAATTTTGTTTTTCACCTTTGAAAGGCTATCTTGGCCCATAGGACAGAATGGGGAATGCTCTGTAACATTTTACAAGCATTTCTTTAGATTGTGTGTTTAAAAATGCCACTTTTAGAAATGAGGCATTTTCTTGTTTAACCATTCTGTGTGCCTCTGCCTGTTTGTGTATTGATTGTCTAGTTTTGGAGTGACAGGGGCTGGGTAGGTGCATTCTCTCAGATAGCCACGGGGGGGGAGGTTGCTGTGTGTCCTGCCTTTTCTGAATGAGTCAGGGCTGGGCTGAATAGACCTGGGTTGCATTCAGAGTAGGGGGGGGGAAGAGTTCTCACTAGCACCTGAATAGGCCCGGTCTGCATTTAGAGTGGTGGGAGGAGATTTCCCTTGCACCTGAATAGGGCCTGTCTGCCTTACACAATGCTGTCTCCACCTCATGCCGGGCAGCTGCACAAGAGATGACAGAACTGGTTTGGACTGGGCTCAGAGACCCTTGCACAAAGAGAACAAATACATTTTGGGGTGTAAGTATTAGACCTAAAACCCCTAAACTTTATACTACTTCTGGAATCAAGAGGAACCTTTGCTGAGGAGATGAGCTGGAAAACCTGAGGAGAAGTACTGCCCTTGCTGTGTATCTGGGGTTGGCCTGCAATTGCTGTTTCTGCCAAAGAAAGAAGATGGACTTTGCTATGTTCTGTGTCCCCTGCTTGAAGAAAGTCTCCAAGGGCTTGAGTAGAGCTTGCATCCTGTTTTGAAGTCTCAGGAACACAAAGACTTCACCCCCCAGCTCCCCTGAACTTCCTTGCTGGGAGTTCTGACCTGCCAGAAGTGCCTGCGACTGTGTGGGGCCTCTGGAGGTTGTATCTGCTGCTGGGAGCTGGAAAGCAACTCAACAACAAGGAAATTGAGGCATCGCTCTTCTCATGACAGTTTTTCCAATGCAACGTCGTGGTGCGAGAAGAATCTCCCCGCACCACCGCGCCGCTGCTGAAACCGACGCAGCGCCTTTCGCTGGTGCAAGAATCGACGCATCGCGGCTGAAAAGGTCGACGCAGCGCCGCTCGCCGCATTGTTCACCAACGCATCCCGGATTTCGACGCATCGTCCCTGTGCGGCACGTTTTCCCCAACGCATCACCCGTGGATCGGAGTTGTCTCAGAATCGACACATTGCTTTCCCCTACAGACCGGACCCGACGCATCGTCCCCTGTGTACAACGGAACTGTTGCATCGCATCCACGAAGGTCTCAGGAACGACGCATCTCTTTGTTTTTCGATGCTTCTCATCGCTGCGGCTGTTTGGCTTGGTAAATTTTGTCGCAACAACAGGTACTTTGCAAGAAATCATGCATCCATAGTTTTCTATGGACTCAGTTGTTAAAACATTTTGAAAGTCATTTTTCTTAATACTTGTATGTTGGATTTTTTTCGTTTTGGACTTGTTAAGTTTAGATAAAGACACTTTATTTTTCTAAACCGGTGTGGTGTTATCACTGTGTTACTGTTGGTACAAATACTTTACACATTGCCTTTGGCTGTCTGCTTGTGCCAAGCTACCAAGGGGGTGAACAGGGGTTATCTAAAGTGTGTATCCCCCTTACCCTGATTAGAAGCAAGGGTCCCTATTTGGACAAAGGTACGTACCTCTGCCAACTAGAGACCCCCATTTCTAACACCGCTGTTTTGCAGTCTCGGCATAAGGTACTGTAACACTGCTGTTTTTGCTTTCCTGAGTGGTCTGAACCCACAACTAGCACCCAGGGATGTGAAATTTCTTAAAGAAACTTAAAAAGGATAAATTACTTACCTGTAATTCTAGTTCTCTTCCAGGGGTATACTCATCAAAGTCATAAGCACTGAATAATCCCGGCACACATGCGAGTCCCCGGAGCATATACAAAAATACATACATATGTGTATGTTTAGCTAAAAAAGTACGAAGTGCCTTCAAAACATACATATATACATATATAAACATGAAGCCTACTATAACTCAAATAGGCTAAAATGCCAATATTACCTGGGTTTTTAAATAAAATGAAAAATAATCTCACGTATAATTTCTGCAACAGAGAAGATAAGTGTTCCAACACAGCCCTTTATTTTCAGAGAAAAAGGCAAGTAATAGCAGGCAATTAGCATATAGGCTGCAAATATGACACAACATAGTACTAAAAAACTGGCATCCTGGCTTTAAGAATTCCAATAACCCGGACACCGTGCCTTTAAGACCTCCAGTAGCCCCCTGCTCCCATCATGCACCACAGGTGACAGTTAGGTCAGTTCATTTTTACGGTGTACTAACATGTAGGAATCAGGAAGTAAAGTGCTAAAAGCTACCATACTGTCAATATTCGTCCGGGGAGGCGGGAGGGTTGCTTATGACTCTGATGGGTATACACCTGGAAGAGAACTAGGATTACAGGTAAGTAACTTATCCTTCTCTTCCAGGAGATACTCATCAATAGTCATAAGCACTGATTAGAATAACAAGTCCATACCCCCTTTCCAGCGGACGAATGCCAGGATAGATACAGCAAAGACAACACACTAAGGATAAATTATCCAAACCGATTTCTTAACGAGGCCTGCCCAAACTGAGCATCGGCCTGTGTGTCAGTCTAAACAATAATGGCGAGTAAAAGTTTGTACTGATCGCCATGTGGCAGCTTTACAAATCTCTGCAATAGGTACATTTCTAAGGAGAGCTGTGTTAGAGGCCTTTCCCCTGGTAGAATGAGCCTTTGGTTTGCCAGGGAGGGGCTTGTTGGCTAACTGGTAAGACAAAGTGATACAAAAGACTATCCATCTAGAGATGGACTGTTTAGAAGTTGTACAACTAGTATTTATGAAACCATAGTTTAGAAACAGGCGTTCTGATTTTCTCAACGCCTTGGTCTTGTCTAGGTAGAATTTGAGAACCCTCTTAAGGTCTAGTGAATGAAGGGACCTCTCGGGTGGGTAAGAGGATTAAGAAAGAAAGTAGGCAGAGTAGTGGACTGGTTAATATGAAAATTCGAGACCACATTAGGTAGAAAACTCGGAAGAGTTCTTAGAACCACCCTGTTCGCATGAAAAATGATATAAGGCTCTTTACAGCACAAAGCTTGAATCTCACTCACTCTGTGAGCAGAGGTGATGGCCACTAAGAAAGCGGCCTTCCATGATAAGTTCTGCAGAGAGGCTTTGTGAATAGGTTCAAATGGGGACCCCATTAACCTAGCAAGAATTATGTTAAGCTCCCATGGAGGAGACGGAGCTCTGATCGGTGGAGAGACCTTTTTTAACCCCTCAATTGAAGGCCTGGTTTGGCCAAGTACAGCAAATATAGTAAAATCACCTGTTCCTGAACCTGAATGGGATCATGACCATTATTAATGGACCATAAGTAAAACCGCTTCCATTTGAAAGCGTACGATTTTCTGGTGGAAGGTCTTCTGGCTTCTTAAAGTATGTTGATACAGTCAGCTGACAAATCTAAATGCCCGTACTGGAGGACCTCAGGAGCCATGCTGTCCATCGTAGAGATGAGAGGCTGGGGTGGAACACCTACCGCCTGTTCTTGGATAGTAAGCCTGTCTGGCATGGTGACCTCCTGTGGGGGACCACGGATAAATGAAGAAGATCCGAGTACCACCACTGGTGAGGCCATTCTGGTGCGATCAGTATCATCCTGGTCTTGGCCCTGTAGAACTTGTTGATCACCAGGGGAATCAGTGGAATTGGAGAAAAAGCGTGAAGTAATGTCTGAGACCATTTTATCAAAAGTGCATTCCCTCTGCACCCTGGTTGGTGAAACCTGGATACGAAGACGGGGCATTTTGCATTTGCCGCATCGGCAAACAGGTCGATGTCTGGAACTCCTCATTGGTGGAAGATGTCCTGCGCAATGTCGTCGTTTAGAACCAAGTCGTGAGCTTTGACGAAGTCCCGACTTAGAGAGTCTCCCTGGACGTTGGGAGTTCCTGAGAAATGAATCGGCGAAATGGTCAGATTTCTTGTGAGAAGCCATCTCCAGATGGTCTGAGCCTCCAGAGACAGACAGGTCTCGACCGGGTTCCCACCTGTTTGTTCAGATAATACACTGTTGTGGTGCTGTCCATCTGAATCAAAAGGGAACGTGAGCGGAAGGACGGGAACAGTGATTTGAGTGTGAGCTGTACCACTCTCAGTTCCAAGAGGTTGATGTGGTACCCTTCTTCTGTCTCTGACCAGAGTCCTTGAACTTGAAGAGAACCCATATGAGCCCCCCCAACCTTGCAGGAAAGTATCTGTGACGATTTTCTGACTGGGAAGGTCCTAGCTGATGGTAATGCGACCTGGGTTGCAGCTGTTGTGTCGACCAGTGAGGGGTTTGAACCATCTGTTGGAAATACAGACTGTCGTATGGTCGGTACTTATGTCGAAAGTCCTTTCGTTTCTCAAGGCCAACCACTTTTACAGTGTCCAACTATGACTTCATTTTGACATCTTGTCATCGGCATGAGAGCCAAATAAGGAAGTGCCATTGAAATGAAAATTTACAATTCTCCTTTGCCCATCAGGTTTCAGACCAGTGAGACGCAACCAGGCTGAGCATCTAGCGCAAATGCCATGAGAGTAGTCATGCGCAGCCAGATCCGATGTGTCCGCAGCTGCACTAATGACCTGGTTTGCAACCAGACCACCTTCCTGCAAGACTTCCCTAAAATCCTGCTGGTCTTCTTTGGAGAGCTTCTCCGTAAATCGATATAAGAGTCCCGTAGAGAGACCTATCATATCACCCCAGAAGCGCAGATGCACTAGCCACTTTCATGACGGATACACATGTGTTGCATATCCTTTTGCCTAGCGAGTCCATGTTCTTACTGTCGTTCTCCGGAGGGACTGCGGAGGATGTTGCTGCAGGACGTGTCTTCCTGGCTGCCGCCACTATGACCGAATCCGGAGGGGGATCCGATCTCAGGAACAGAGGATCCTGCTCCGAGGCCTTGTACTTACATGGGGGAGCTGTACCCACTGTAGCCAGAGTCAGAAAGGTCTGCATAGATGGTTCAAGCAGACTTGGAACCAAAGAAAGTAGCGGCCTCGCCGAGGATCTGTAATGCTGGGTTTCAAATATAACCAACGAAGAGGTAGTCGGTACCGACATATCAATGTTCAATTTGCTGGCACCCCTGCATAGAACCTCATTAAAAGTCCCTATGTCATCAACTGGAGACACTCTGGCTGGAGGTGTAGCAGACAGGGTTGGTGAATAGTCTCTCATAGATGACCTGGAGGACCTGGAACATGACGGAGACCTTTGCCTACTTCTTTTTGGAGTGGAGGAAGGGCGAGATCTAGACCGTCAACGTGGTGTCCTTGATCGTGAATGCTGTGACGAAGGAGACCTGCGTGAAGATGGTCTTGTAGATTCAGTAGGTAGAGGAGCAGCAGAGACTCTGGATGGAGAGTATGTTCAAGAGAAGCCAAGCCAGGACTTCTGTGTGGAACCTTCCAATGCCGGATACTCTCTAGCCACCTTGGAAAAAGGTTGACAGGGGGGGGGCTGTTTTTCAGCAACCGGAGATCTCTCTGGGGTGATTTGCACAATATTGATGCCAGGAGAAGAAGACACTTTCCTCGACGTTGACAGTATGGACTTCAACGTCGATCTCGGCCTTTCTAGCACTTCCTCCATTGCCGCCGTAGGATTTTCTTCTCTTGACGAGACGTCACCAACGACACAGATTGTGCCACTCTTGACGTTGGGCGCTTCTGCGGAGAAGGTATCTACGGACTCACGCCTGTGTGGCGATGTCCTCAACGTCAAACTCCTCGACGCCGGCTGTCTGTGGGAGTGAGGCAGAGTCTTTGACATCGACCGCCTGTATGCCTGTGGCAGAGTCTTCGACGCCGACCCTCACGATGCCGACCGTGCCAGTTGCAACGGCGGCAGAGATCTAGACGTCGGCCAGTGTCTCGACGTCAGAGGGTGTTTCCTCGACGTCGACCCAAACTTTGATGTCGACTTAGGTTTCTCGGGCCCAACATACTTCGACCCTGAAGTAGTATGCCTCGACATCGACTTACGTTTCGGCGACAGAGGCTCTAGCCGCTTTGACGGCGATCTGTCCCTCGACGTTGTAGCACGCCTTGCCTGTTTTTCCGACGTTGGTCTCTACGCTGAAGGTGAACAATCGGGGATCTGCTTACTTTTTGATGTTAGAAAACGCCGTTGTTCTGCTTTTCCGTGTTTTTCTTTAGAGGAGGGCTGCATCCAAGGCCACTTTTTGAAGGTTCTTTTCCTCTCTCCAGTAAGGCATGCGGCTTTATTTTCTCTATGTTCCAAAAAGTTCTTCTGGAGAATTGTTGGCAATAATAACATTCCTCTGGATTGTGTGAGGATGGTAAGCACATAATAGAGACAGAATGTGGGTCTGATTTTGCCATTTTCTTCCAACAGGAGGGACATTTGTTGAACAAAGCTGGCATGTCTGACAGAAAATAATTATCAAAATTGTCAGAAAACAACTGAAAAAGTTGGCAGTACTCTAAAACGTCGTGTAGAGATAGCTAGGATTGAAATAAACTAATTTCTTACTGGATTAATCAAAAATTGACGAGCTCAATGCTCCAGGATCCTCACAGAAGGAGCCGGTAAAAAGAACTGGCCTAACTGTCACCTGTGGTGCATGATGGGAGCTGGGGGGCTCCTGGAGGTCTTAAAGGCACGGTATCCAGGTTATTGGAATTCTTCAATGCAGGGTGCCAGTTTTTTAGTACTGTGATGTTTTGTCATATATGCAGTTTATGGGCTAATTGCCTGCTATTACCTTCCTCTTTTTCTGAAAATAAAGGACTTTGTTGGAACACTTATGGAGTGCATGTTCTCTATTACAGAAATTATATGAGATTATTTTCATTTTAATGAAAAACCCATGTAATATTGGCATTATAGCCTATTTGAGCTATGGTAGGCTGCATGTCTATATACGTATGTTTTGAAGGTACTTCAAACATACACATATATATGTATTTTTGTATGTGCTCCGGGGTCCCACACGTGGGCAGGGGTTATTCAGTGCTTATGACTATTGATGAGTATCCAATGGAAGAGAACCATTGGCCCTACCACCATCAAATTCTTAAGTACTAATGGTGTTTAAATGTGAGGGAGCTCAAGATCCTTCTTTTGTCTTTTAGAATTGGTTTTAATTTATCACAATTAAGGCACTGGCACTTTAGAGGATCCGGTCTTTTTTAGAGTCACTTGTTAGAGTTTTCACTTGTCGTTTTTATAATGTTGCATTATTCTACCCAGTCTCTTGACATTTTACTGGTCAGATTTTTACTCGTCATACAGTGTGTCATTATTCTACTCTGTCATATTGCACTTTATGGAAATCGCTTGTTAGACTTTTCATGTGTTGTTTTTACAATGTCGCCGTGTTCTACCTTGCTTGTTATATTGTGAAGGTTTTTAATACCTTGAAACAATAAATGTACCATCTTGCACTAAGCCCAAGGGTAAATGTCTGTCCTGCTGCAGGCAGACCAGAAATGCAAAATGTTATTTGTGAAAGATACACTGTGAAATGCATAACAGTGCTGTGATACATGGACTAACGCTTACACTGCAGGGATCTCTGTTGGACACTATGCTCACTTGAGGGTGCACTCAGACTTTCATCATTCTGAGGTTGATAAAACGTGAACTATTAAGTTCAGAAACATTAAAGATGTGTTGCTTGCAATAACAAATATGTACCAAAAAAATCCTATATTAATAAAACTTATAACAACCACTAAAATTATCTTTATTTTCTATATTTACAGAACGGTTCACAACAATTTACTAATAAAAACTGTGAAGATCATACTATTGTCTATAATATTTGTTTTTTTAAATTTGTTTCTTTTTAGCTTTTAGCTGTTTGAGGCTTGCAGCTCTTCATAAGCTGCTAACGGGCTGGTCGTTCAGCTTTACAGTACATCGCATCTCACAGGGGTACTACTATGACACCACTTTACAGTGGGGTAATTCAATCTTTACTATTAATAAAGTATTTTTTTTTAAAACATGAAAAGGTGGTTGCTGTACAGGTGAAGGCACAGATGGCCATCTTTTAATGTTTTTAACATATGTTATTAGTAATAAAAAATGTGTAACGCTATGTTAAGACGGGAAGCACCAGTAACAAGCACCTGCAATGTCAATAGCTCTGCTGGTGACCATTAAAGGCCAAACCTATTTGCTTTCACATTGCTCGTTTTTTTTTTCTGATGCTACTAAGCATTGGCAAAAAGTATTAGCACAGTAAATAGTTCAAAATGTGAGTGAGACTTATTGGCTTTGTCAATTCTTCTTGCTCTTCACCTTATTTTGCAATTACATGACCTGTGGTAATTAAGTTCAGCAGCCATCTGCCTTTAGTTGCCTCAGTACCTCACTAAATATGTGTTCTGCAAACTGCGAGGAACTGTCTGGATACTGCAAAACGCCATGGTTAAGAATCATGAATGCTGTTGGGTGAGTTAGGGAATAGGCACCTCGGGCCCTATTATGTATAGGGCGCACTTTCCCTATTTGCGCCATGGCGCACATTAAAACAGGTGGACCGGGTGCAAACAGAGAAACTGCGCCTTATTACATGGAATGCGCTGCCCCCAAGGCAACCACGAACTCGTGCTGCCCTTGGGTAGCACATTCAAGTGAAATACGAGCGGCTTTCAAGCAGCTGCTCCATGTTTCACTGTGCAGGTGGCAGCCTGCCTGCACTTTTAAAGGGGATTAGAGATCCCCTTGCAGTCGGGTGCAGTGAGTGACTGCATCCACCTGCAAAGGGGATGTGATGTGCGCCTCCCGAGAGCTTCTTTGCCTCTACGCCCGCGTCTGTAATACAGTGCGGAAGCAGAGGCAAAGGGATTCCCTCATGTGCATGGGGCTCTCCCCCATGCAAATGAGGGAACGCGCTCTTGAGGAAGCGCTGGCGCTGTATGTGTGCCAGCACTTTAAGTATAACAGAAGGGGCTGCACAAGCGTCTGCGGCCCTTCTGTAATACCAAAGTGCCCAGTGGGTGCGCAAAGCGGGTGCAAATGCCTGTGGCGCCCCGGGGGCACTTTGTGTAATATGGCCCTAGATTTTAACTGCACTCTACCCTGGAGGTTGTAGCACCCACTCAGCACGACATTCTGGGACGAGGGGCTGAACGTGGGAAGTAGGAAGAATTCTAAGGAAGAGGCGTGGGGGGATCTGCAAGACTTGTTCCCCCTCTTCGAGCGCACTACTGTTGTAAATGCACTGCTGGGTAGACATAGAAGCGTAACTATATTGGCATCAAAGTTTGAGATTAAAGTCTTTGTTACGAAGAGAAAACACAACCTTAATAATTAAAAAAAAAATTACATGCATAGGGAAAACTCCCAAAACACAACAAATGAAAACTTTTGTAAAGAAACAAACTCCTGTAACGTCCGAATCGACATTCAGGCAAAACAACATTCAGCATAGGGTTCAAATGGTAGCTCGTGGTATAGAACAATATGGCAGAACTGCATGCACCACGTGTCTATTTAGTATTCTAAAAGTCAAGTTACTCTTCAATGTGGTGTTGAACGCTGCACCGAGTTTGGCACTGCTGAGGCCTTAGATTTCAGTAATCCATTATAATGTACGTCGTCACGGTCTAGTTTGTTTACTGCTTGAATAATTGCGGAAATAATACTCCTTGCCGCGATTTTTCTGTAAAAAAGAAAATGAATATCATTAATCAAATCAGTTGTAAACTTTACCAATCATTTTCTGTCTTCTCCCCGGAATATGCCAGGGAGTATCATATAAGCACCCTCTAAATCAACCAGAAATCTGAGGATTCGTAGTTCGCCAACATTAAGATGTTTTGGCAGATTGGGGGATAGATTTGGTCGAGTTACAATATTCCTTAAAGTTTAATTTAATAGGCTGAAAAGTCACCATAGTTTGTGCATGTTGTTATTCATTAAAAGAATAGTGTAACTTTCAAAACCACAACGTTTAAGATTGTATACTGGCCCAAATTTCAAATTCGTCTCTACAGAAACCCTCACGCCCTTCTACAACAGAATCAATAACTTGTATGCACAAAGAAGATTCCCAGATAGGAAAAGTTTTCCTACTAATGAAACAGGCATTATCAATTCAATTGGTCTCCCTTACCTTTGTATACAAGCAGGACCGATAGGCATTGCCGGTGCTGCTCTATTGTCAAGATCAACGTTCTACCTTCCACGTTTCTCCTACAGTTTTTTAGTTCTTGCCTACGCAGCGCGCATGCGCTGCATAGGAGGACCTTCAGCCGTCGTTCTGCTGTTTTTCGAAGCATACTCGTGCTTGTGGCGGCATGCACCTTGCGGGAGCACGCCACAAGCATGAGTATTTGCTTCGAAAAACAGCAAACTGTTCTCCCAGGTGCGCGTGCGCACCACTCGCGGGCTCAGCTCCTGCTCCCCCTCTCACAATTAACTTTTGCGGCCGTGGGGCCGCGCTTGTATTTCAGTGCTTGTCTATATTTGTAACACTCGGGAAATTGTATGCTTGGCAATAATATGGAAGTGAGACGTGAGTTCGAGTATATCACTGGCAGCAGCGATGCAAGCTTCATTCTCGTGCGTGCACACACAGTAGAGGCAATAGCATTGTAAGCATTGCTCGTGCACACAAAACAAGTCGATCAAAGACAGCTACAGTGCAAACACCTCTTCGCCCCCATTTCCACCTCAGACACCCGAGAACACTTACAGCATAGATAGCAGCAGTACAGCAAGCTTCACAGCGACTGATACACACTGTACAACTAAGGCAACAGCAGAGGTGTTGCAAAGCTTCACTCTCTAACACAGAGTAAGGACAGCACGAGTAACTGCAGTGCAATCACTCAACTGCACTTCAATCACCCCTCCCCCAACATACAAGAGAACGTGCAGTATAGATAGCAGCACAAGCGTCACTCACACAGAGGTCACACACACAAAACAAGTTCATCGTAAGAAGCTGCGGTGATTAACTTTCGCGACCGCAGGGCCGCGCTTGTATTTCTGTGCTTGTCTATATTTGTAACACTCGTGAAATTGTATGCTTGGCAATAACATGGAATTGAGACATGAGTTTGAGTATATCACTGGCAGCAGCGATGCAAGCTTCATTCTTGTGCGCGTGCACACATTAAAGGCAATAGCATTGTAATCATTGCTCGCGCACACAAAACAAGTCGATCAAAGACAGCTGCAGTGCAAACACCTCTTCACCCCCATTTCCCCCTCTCACACACCCGAGAACACTTACAGCATAGATAGCAGCAGTACAGCAAGCTTCACAGCCACTGATACACACGGTACAACTAAGGCAGCAGCAGAGGTGTTGCAAAGCTTCACTCTCTAACATAGAGTAAGGACAGCACGAGCAACTGCAGTGCAATCACTCAACTGCACTTCAATCACCCCTCCCCCAACATATAAGAGAACGTGCAGCATAGATAGCAGCGCAAGCGTCACTCACACAAAGGTCACACACACAAACAAGTTAATCGTAAAAAGCTGCGGTGCAAGCACTCCCTTGTCACCCCTCCTCCTTCACAAGCATAAACACAGGCAAATAAGTGCAGTGTAGATGAAAGAAGATGTGGAAGTTTTCATCACACTGAGATACACAAACAGAATAAGTATATCACAAGCAGGTGCAGTGCAAGCATCCTCTTGGTCTCTGTCCCAAACATAAACACAAAACACATGTGAAGTACAGCTAGCATCAGCTGTGGATGCTTCCTTCACACTGTGATGCAACACTAAACGGCAGTGACATTGCAAGCTTCACTCTCACATTTTGCTGCTTTAATCTCACACACAGAACAAATATATCACAAGCAGGTGCAGTGCAAGCATCCTTTCATCCTCCCCTCGCACATAAACACAGGCGAACAAGTACAGTGTAGATGGAAGCAGCTGTGTATCCTTCCCTCACACTGAGATACACCAATGAGTGGCAATTACACTGCAAGCTTCGCTCTCACACGTTGCAGCTTCACTCTTACACACAGAACAAGTATATCACAAGCGGGTGCCATGCAAGCATCCTCTCATCCTCCCCTCAAACATATACACGAGGACAAGTGCAGTACAGGTAGAAGCAGCTGTGGATGCTTCCCTCACACTGAGATACACCAATGAGAGGCAATAACATTGCAAGCTTCACTCTCACACATTGCAGCTTCACGCACACACACACAACAAGGATATCACAAGCAGGTGAAATACAAGCATACTCTTGGTCCCTGTACCAAACACAAAGACAAGAGAACAAGTGTAGTACAGGTAGCAGCAGTTGTGGAAGCTTCGCTCACAGTGAGATACAGCAGTGAGCAAGCTTCACTCTCACGCGTTGAAGCTTCACTCTCACACACAGAGCAAGTATATCACAAGCAGGTGCAGTGCAAGTATGCTGTCATCCTCCCTCCTCAAACATGAACACAAGAGGACAAGTGTAGTACAGGTAGCAGCAGACTGTGGAAGTTTCGCTCACAGTGAGATACAGCAACACTTCGATTGTTTAGTCTTGTGGGCTCATGCTTAAATGAATAACTTCTCCATACTACAAATAACCTTGCCCAACATATAAGGTAAAAACAACGACTGACTTGTACAACATAAGCTTCTTCTCCCCTTCCCCATTCGGAAATTGTCCCAGCTGCAGAAGGATCATGCACTAGTGGGCTTCTTAGCCTAGGGCACATGTTTGACTCTCAAGCATTGGCGTAGCCAATAGTTCTCGCCTTTGGGACCTTATAAGTGTTAGTTATCCAGCACAAAATCCTTGGTGCAACAACATCAAGTGTTGTATGGCTAAACACTTATAAGGTCCCAAAGGCGAGACCTATTGGCTATGCCAATGCTTGTCTTATTATTATTGTGCAAAAGTGATGCAAAGGGTATCATTATAAGTCAGAATGGAACATTTATGAAATACCGAAAAATTTATTTTATGGCACAAAAAAAGTCAACAAAGAAGATTTGACCAAATAATTCAATATATGCAATAAGATTTCACTTGACCGTGTGTATTTGTATGTGGCATACACATTAAAACCAGTGCAATAAGTGCTCAGTGCACTGTGAACATATTGTGCTCAATAATTGTGCAGGCGGCCCAAGAAAGGGGGAATCACAGTAAACAAACAAGACGGCGGGAAGAACCCATTTGCAAGTGCAGATTAAAAAATATTGAAGAAAGTTAAGTCCAAAAGAAGCCTTGTTTAGGTTTTAATCCATTTATAGTCTAGTCCTATTTTCATGTTTGCGAACACCCCCAGGGAGGTGCAGTCCTCTTTATAGTTCAAAATGGAACATTTGAACAAGCATTTGCAATTCAATAGGTCTCGCATTTGCGAGTATTTGAGGTATCAGCGTTGTAAATGTAATTGTTTCTTACTTATGTGTTTTGGAGTGAATGTATGTGGTGTGTAGTGGAATTGTGTGGTATGTTGTGCAGTGGAATTATGTGGATAGAAATGATTTATGTGGAGTGGGATTGTGTGTTATGAGAGTAATTATGTGGTATGGTATTTTGTGTTGTGGAGTGTTATGAAGTGGAGTTTAATTATGTTGTGCGCTGTTTAATTTTGTGGTGTGTTGGGGAAGTATTTTGTGTGGATTGTATGTATGTGGTGTGTTATGTAATTGTGTTGTTGTTTTGTATTATGTGTTTTGATTTTTTTGTTGAATTATGTGGTGTGTAATGGTAATGTGTTGAGTTGATTAAACACTGCCCCAGACACTTCACTCAATAAAAGCAGGAGAAAAGTGGTGATGAAATAAAGGCCTCTAAATGGGGAATACCATCAGAGATTCGGTTAAACTGTGACCTACTCTATTATACAAAGAGTACTTAAAAAAGACAACACCTCATGACCATACCATCACACCCTTGGTTAAGGTACTACATTAAGTGGTGAATTTCTCTTTTTAAATGTATCTTAGCCATCGGCTAATAATTAATAAAAAAACATTGTTTGAAAATATTTTCTTGTGATTCAAGAGCATAATAAAATTGCCATAGGTCCTATAACAAATGACAGGTAGTAGAAATGAATACAGTTGACCATAAACTGCTGTCTGGACGGGGAAATAGACTGAGGAATGTTTGTGCAGATTAACATAGAGTCGGAGAGACCAAAAGTAAATACTGCAAAAAAACATTTGACAAAATGTAAATGGAGTTTGCGAAAATTGATGCAGCAGGGGTCCTGTGCTCCATTAATGACTTATACTGGAAGCAAAAGATAAAGGCTCGCTCCGACGATTAAAATGTGTCAAGAGGGCATTTGGAGGTGAACTAATGGCTTTGGAAAAAACTATACCTTGACAAATGATAAATATTCATTTCAGAAAATACTGCAATATAATTTACCAACGCAGCTGATTATACCAAATGTAAAGTAGGAGAAGAAAACTATTGAATTTTTAAGACAATACTTATTATTTATGAATGTATTAAAAATGTTTAGTCACCCCAGGTTGTTTGCAGCCCTGGAAAATGTGCTCATATCGGCTTCACTGAGTACTGCCCCGTCAGTGTAGAGCAGAGGTCTTCAAACTGTTGGAAGTTGAGCCCCCCCCAGCTGAATTTTTTCAGATGTTGGGCCCCCCCACCACCTGACAAATTTCTGGAATCTGTTACACTACATAATCAACCGCCACGCGCATATCCCGGGCCATATACGGCAAATAATGTTCCACAATAAGAGTGTTTAGTAAACTGCAGGTTTGTGAGTGGGTATGGTGAAATGACAGAAGCTTATTACACAACTTAAAACATAATTATCCAAGATAAAATGTGCGCAAATTATTTTTACTAGGATGCTTTGCTTTACACATGGCATAGATTGATAATAGCACCACCAACATAAATGTGACGGGTGTGCCTCTTTTTCGCAACAGAGATGGTCAATCTGTGGATGGATTTTTGCTACTGCCATCCTCAGGTTGTGCTCCACATCCAGTCTTGAACGGTACTTAGTCTTTATTATCGCAAGTGCTGAGAACCCAATCTCACATAAATAGGATGAGCTGAAAGGCAAGAGAGTTTTGATCGCAGTTTCTCTTAAAGCTGAATATTCTGCAGACATTTTCAGCCAACTAAGTAACTGTAAGGGAGACAGTGTTGACAGATTTTTCGAGCACTCCCTAGCTCAGAGCTCATACACGAGAAACAATTCTTCTCTAGAAATCATTAACAAACATTTTAGGCAGCATCATAATGGGATAATTGCCCACCAACCAGTTATGGATCCGAAGACAAAGGTGAAAGTCCACAGAGAGGGCGCTGAATGAACACCTAATTGAGAATTCCTTAGTGGTATGATAAGTTGCTTGGCTGAAGCAGTGTGGGTTTAGTACACGTCGGGCTTATGTTTTTAAAAAAAATAGAAGTAATAATAAATTAATGATGTTACCTATTTTACTTCAGATCAATGTTGTCTGACAGACTTTGTGGTGGCAGGTACATGTTAAGAATTTTGCGTGTCCTTGACCTCTCTTGAGTCCCGGTGAGTGTTGCGGCTGTGAGAGCGTGAGCCAAGATTCATGCCTGCATAACAGAGTATTTGTAATTCCTAACACCTCCAAGTGCGTGTCAGCTAAGACACAAAACTCTGCATATCTAGTCCAGACCTTTTGTGTTCTATAGTCACGATGTTACTATGGGCCTCTGTATGTTGCGTGGCACAACCTAAAGTGCCTCTGGGTGGTTAATAAATATTATTAAATAACTACTCTGCATAACTCAGCATACTAACAATGCAAATGTTAATTATTGAATTAGTACCTTCAGGGCATGAAATTAGAGAGTGCATTGTTGTTATTTTGCTTTTACATAGCGGTTGCTACAGCACGTTTTGTCATTTCACGCTGCATAGGAAAACAGAGCCATCTCTCTCTCTGAAGCTCTCCTTCATTTGATCTCTATCACACTCTGCCTCGTACTCCGTTCCTCTCTTTTCTGTTCTATCTCACTTAGTTGCTCTTTCCCTTTCTCTCTCATGCTCGCCAAAGTATTACAGTCTGTATTTCAAGCCAGTGTTTGCCGGTAGGACCCACCAACACACATTTTAGGCACTAGCACTTATGTTTTCTTAACATATAATTTGATCCCAAGTAAGAGAGAAAATTCAAAAAGGGAAAAGGAGGAAGAGAAAAACGGATAGATAGAGACAAAGGGAGAAAAAGGAGGAAAATGAATGTGAAAGTGTGAGGTAAAGGGGAAGGCAGTTCTGGCGGTAAATGCTAGAGGCATGAGGTGAAATCAAGACAACGCAGCCTCAGTATTCACCACCTCGACCTTTGAAAGCACTGACCACGTTCTTCTGAGAAATGTTTAGCAGGGCACTTATTATTTTACAAATTAAGCACTGTCATAATTCGTAGAGCTGAAATGCTTCAGCTGCAGTTGGAGGCAAGGAGCCTCTGCTGTGAAATCGAACGCAAAAGAACAGGACTGTCCATTCCTCTGCTTTCGGTTTTAGCAGAGAAGAGCGACTTCCTGCCTCCCACTGCAGCTGAAGCATTTCAGCTATATGAATTAACCCCCTCCAGGGACAGTTAATGTGTCTGCTCTTAACATAACAAAAGCAGGGGCACGTAGTGCCACCTCAATTTACCCTCCCTCCCCCCTCCAACCCTCCCCTCTGTTACCGGAGTTCTACAAGAAAAAGAAACCCCATTTGAAATGGGTGAAGACTTGCAAGGCGTGACAGTGAGACGAACAAAGGTAAGATTTTAGAGGAGTGCGCGCCCCCCCCTGACATTGTGTCGCGCCCCCCTGGAGGGGCGCGCCCCACAGATTGAAGAACTCTGGTGTAGAGAGTGAGTCAACCTTATCCAGGAGGATTTAAGGGGTAAATTAAATATGTATCCGCATGAAATTATGAGCTCCTCAAATGTGTTTGCCAGGCTGGATGGCTGATGAGCCTTCCGTCCATCCACCCCAAAGAACAGCCCCTTGTCCTCAGCCTACGAGAGTTTCCTTTTCGCCCATATGACCAGAACAGTACTGAACATTAGCTTAAGAGATTTTGTACAGATTGAGAACCACTGATATTGCAAAAGCACATTGCTAGGTCGATACAAGATTGCAAATCTTAGGTACAGAACAATTGAAATGAGTGATATTATGCAAATGAGGGCATGTTGTTAGGCTCTGACTGAGCAGATTAAGTTGATTCCTGTTTGTTAAAAAAAAAAACTTTTGATTAACTGTCAGACGTATTTTGCCCTCGCTCAAACTCTAGCAAGGAAAAAACTGATCTCTTTTTATTTCTATCATCCACATAGCTCTTTTCGAACATCAGAGGTCGCTTCACAACACATTGGCAAGTGATGCTTAATATTAATGAAGTCTTGAAAATAAAAAATGCAGTGACATGTTTTTCTGCTCTGACATGTTTTTCTGCTCTGAAATCCGTGAGGCGGGTTCCTGTGAAGAGTTTAGTCAATCATTGTTCTAAAATAAAAACACTCTTGCTCGATGTATGGAAACAATATGACTTGCACTTTGTAGGAGGAACTGCAAGAGTTTTCAAATGACAAGAAAATGGCTCCTCTAAAGTGACACAGAATTGCAAGAACACGTCATTATTGAGGTCCAAACTTGTCAGGTCTGCGTGATGGCAGATAGGCCGGCAGAGCTGGATACGGAATTAATTAGCATGATCTTTCTCAGCATTGAGTCAGGTAGAAGACGGGAAGCGGTTAATTAAGGAATAAATACAAACAAATCAAAGATCCCCGAAAAGTGCACAGCTTACCAGAGTGCAGGAAGCTTGGTTTCTGCTGTCAGCTTTTGTCGGAGTATTTTAGATCTGCGCTTCCATGAAGAAAAACAAGCAGTGTTGTGAAGGTGTAGTACCACTGTCTTGTCCCTAGGTGTCCCTTGGGATCTCTTTTGGCCACATATGGTACTGCATCCTACAACATGGCTAGGGAAAGGATATGCCGCAGCGGTGAGAGCTGCCGACTGGGGAGCTGGGGATCCGTGTTTGAGTATGGTGTCGGCTCAACATCCTGTGATAATGGGCTGATTGTGCGCTATATAAATAAAAGCGACTAATGTAAAATAACATAAGAATTAAATGCAGCGATCTCAGGTGGCAGGCAAGCAGTGTCGTGCAGGGGGTCAGGGAGATTAAACGAGGGGTTGTGGGGTACTGCAAGCAGTGTTATGGCAGGGGTAGGCACTGGGAGATTAAGTGACGGCAAGCAAATGAAGTGACCGTCGTTTCATTGCACAAGTAAACAGAGCAGTTAACGAGCAAAGAGGAAAGCCAACTAAAAAAAGAATTCTCTCAAAGTATAAATAACCTGAACAGTAAGAACACATGTAAGAGGGGTAGTCCTCATGGGAGGATACAAAATTCCCAAAGGAGGGACTACCAAGTGTATTCACCAATGAAAAGCCAGCATTTCTAAAGGACAGCTAGAGGAGCCAATGAAAATGATGGCTGTTTTTTCAAGGCCATATCCCAGATATAGCATGTCTCCAAGAGACAGCACAAGCGCTGCCTTGGCGAGACCTAAAAACACCAATACGGCAGCATAGGAAGGACACAGGGCAAACCGACACAAAAGTAAGTTGCCATTGTTTTGATAAATTCATATCTTTTTTTCTTTATATTTGTTAATGCAAGATGCAACACATTACTTAGACAAGTGTTAAACCTAGCGAAAAACAGACCAGCAATTAGGTAACACTGGATCCCTGTTTGGTAACACATGAGTAATATAATAAGCCACAGCTACCATACTTGAAAGTTTAGACTACAATTGGCCAAAACAGTGATTTAATTCTCAACTTGTCACCACGTTTATGCTTAACCAATATTAATCAATAAAACAGTCTGGGAAATTCTTTTGATTTATTATTCATGGTTCACAAATAACCTGTGTGATTAAGGGATGCATGTCGACGACTGGCTGCTAAAAGTTGGCTCATCACAGCCCACGTCAGGATGGCGGTCATTGTTCTTTCATCCCTTGAGTTCTCCATCAGTGAACTGAAGTCTCATCTGACAACTACACAAAGGTTGCCCTTCATAGGGGTCATCCTGGACACCGTAGTGTTCAGAGCCTTTCCAATCCTGCAACCAAGTCTGGGGGATTCTGGCTATGATCCCAATGTTTTGGGCTCTAACCTGGGTCTTGGTGAGGGTGGTTTTTAGACTTCCTGGGCTCCTAGTCGCTTCATCATCTTGGTTCCTTGTACTTGCTGGAACATGCAGGCCTTGTAGTGGAACAGCCTTTTCCAGAGGGTGCAACACCGGAGCTGCCTATACGACATCATCTACATCTTGGAGAATCCAGCAGGGGACCAGCAGTGGAGGCAGAAGGACACCAATTTGTGATTGAGCAGGCCGTTCTCCCTTTCTCCACCAGAGTCTCACAGTACTGACAGATGCATTATCTCTGGCTTAGGGCGATCATCTGGAAGAGGTGGAGATAAGAGGTACCAAAGGGCCTGAAGTTCCACATAAATTGTCTGGAACTTTGTGTCATCTGGCTGGCACTGAAATCCTTTGTCCCGTCAATCAGGGGGGGACCAGTGCAGATCCTGACAGACATTGAGCCAGGAGGCACTGCACCTTTAAAGATGGCTGGGCGATCAGGGGATATCCCTGGTAGCCAACCATCTGGCAGGGTCTCTCAATGCCAGGGCGACAAGTTCAGCAGACATCTACTAGCAGACTCTAAATGGTGTCTTCCTCCCGGGAGTAGCTCAGGGCATCTGCCCAGTGAGGCGTGCCCTGGTTTGACTTTTTATCATCGAAAAGATGCCTTGTCTGGATCACGGAGTGCTGGACTTCCCGCTAAGGTGGTCCCAAGTGGACGTATGCCCACTGCTGCCTCGATTTCTTAGGAAGTGCAAAGCAGACATGCCCAGTTCATATTGATAGCCCTGTATTGGGACTGGAGAGAACGGTATTAGGACTGCTCAGCCGAAGCTTTTTCCGGTCCGATCCTTTTGCCTGTTTGGGAGAACCTCCTATCTCAACAACAGGGCAGATTTCTGCACCGGAATCTCAACAATCTGCCCCATCTATACCTGGAGATTGAGTGGCAATAACGGAGCAGCTTAAACTTACCTACTGAACTGTTAGAGGCCATTCATGTGGCAAGGCATCTTCTGATGAAATCCATCTATATGGCGCGTTGGGTCAAGTTTGTTGCCTGGTGTTGAGACTGTCTGCTTGATCCACGAGAAGCCAATTTATCTCACATTTTTGTTGTGTCGTTGGTCCAGCAAGGCTTTGCAGTAGGCACAGTTAGGGTTTATATGTCAGCTCCCTCTGCCTTTGATGTTTTCCCTGATCAACCTTCCTTATTCAAGTCACTCGTAGTGATGAGTTTCCTAAAGGGCTTGTCAAGCGTTTCCACTGTAGCCCTGCATTATGCTTCAGTGGGACCTTAACTTGGTCATATCAGTGCAAGCACCATACACCACTTTTTTTCCAAACAAATTGGTTCTGAGAACGAGGGCTTCTGTTCTTCAATTGGTTGTCTCGCTCTGCCATGTGGACAAGTCTATTGCCCTTTCTGTGTTTTTCTCACAAGAGGAAGTGAGGTTTCACTTGCTTGATCCAAGGCGAGCTCTCCGTTTTTTTCAGTGAGCTCACAAAAGAATACTTAACTGACAACCAGCTTTTCGTGAGCTATGCCAGTGCTAAGAGGGGGAAGGTGGTGCAAAAACGGACCCTGACTACGAGGATCATTCTGTGCATTAAGACCTGCTGTGCCCTGACCATGAAGGAGCCTCTTGAGTGCCTACGGACTCATTCCACCGTAGCTAAAGCTGCCTCAACGGCGTAGACATGGGTTGTTCCTGTCATAGACAGCTAAGTTTGTGAAAACATTCACCAAACATTGCTGCCCTGACAGTCAAGTATGCAGATAGGGTCATTTTGCCCCTCTGTTCTGCACAACGTTTCGGTGTGAGTAGACTCCTTAGTCCCTCCTCCTATTGGGCGGTAGTGCTTAGGTATCGATTCTTAAGATGCAGAATCTGCGTTTAGAAGTATCTATCAGAAGAACAAGTTACTTACAGCGGAATTGTTCTTTCTGATGAATTCTATATCTAACCACAGACTAGTCACTGCCCTCCCATATCACGAAGGCAAGCTGAGTGTCCCATTTTAAGGAGGCCTATAACATACCATTCCATACTGACTACAGTGAGGAAAATCTGGTGGAGGGGAATGACGATTCTCCAATTTCTATACAGAGAGAATCTTGATTTCATTTAAGACATCGGAGGCTAACATTATGCATATACTTTTATTTGCTGCCCAAAACTGTTTATTGATAGATTATGATTATGAACCTTACTGTTTTTTCTTAAAACTGTATTCTATCCTCTGGTATAGATTTCTAACTCAAGGTTTGTTTCTGAGCTCTTATTGCCATAATACCTTTTAGGTTACTCGTTTTTGGTATTTGTTTCCTTTTTTACACCTTTCCGAATTCTAAACTGTTTTTCTCCCTTGATGAAGTTAAAATGGGGATTATGGGCTTATCCAAGAACAAGGCTCCTGGGCCTGACAGAATTCCCCCTAATTTGTACATCAGAGACATGGTGGTATGGGCTCCCACCTTGACCTCAGTTATTACTGTACTGTCAGAACTCCCCAATGAGTACTATATATTGGCAGCTAACAGGAAAGAAAGGAGGTCGCAGCTATAATTAAAAAAGCCCTCCAGTTTACTAAGCTGTCTCCGCTGGATTTACCAGCGGTGGAAACGTCAGTGATCCACTTGAAATCCGCGACGGAGGCCCTTGTGTGCATGGTTGTATATAGGCCTCCTTACTATATGCAGGAGTTTGCTCAGACCTTTGCTGAGGCCATAGCCCCTTTAGTGGTAGACCATGCTAATGTTCTCCTGATTAGGGACCTAAACTACTGGGCAAATGCTGAAAATGGGGGACTTCAAGCCTCTGACCTTACAGATGCCTTAAGCAGTATGAACCTAGAACAATTAGTGAATCTCCCGACCCACATTAAAGGCCACATACTGGATCAAATTTGGACTTTGAAATTCCCGTTGCGGAACTTGAGCATAGTCCCTTGCAGGTGGTCAGACCATCATCCGATCTCATTTTCGGTAGTCAGGCCCGGTTACGACATCTAGGAACTGGGCCCGGTCAATCTCACTGACTTTTGTGGGTACCTGGGGAAATCCTTGTTGGTTCCTCTGAAGGATATTGATGGCTACGAGCAAAATGCATCCAACTGGCTGAAGGGGCCTAGTGACATCCACCCTCACAGTCATAGCTCCAGAAAGACTAGAAGCCATGAGGCCAACAAATGGTTCTTGGAAGATATGAAAATGGCGAAAATTATCCTTTGACTCGCAGAAAGGAAATGGCGGTCAGAATATTCGCCAGATCTGAGAACCCTACTTCTCCAACAGCACAAAGTATACAAGTCACTTGTAAGGCAAACCAAAGTCGGCCACTTTACGAGTAAAATCTTGAAGGCCTCTAATAAATCCAAGGAGATTTTTAGGATCCTTATTGAACTATCCAATTTAGACAGGGTGACTCTTCCGTTCATACCCTCGCAGATTTTATGTGACACCCTCAACGCCTTTTTTGTTAATAAGATTGATGCCATAAAAAAGAGCATCCCATGAGCTCGCTACCAACCCATCAGCAGGAAACATGAACAGTCACACTCTCCCGCATTTTCCTCATGTTTGTCAAGACAATCTTACAGAGTTGATGGCGAAAGTCAAGTCAGGATCACCCAATGACCCTTGCCCCCCTGAGGTAGCCTCCTCGTGGAGACAGTTTGTTACAATTCCTTAACCACTCAATTGATTCGGGCCTGGTACCCAAATCTTTTAAAAAAGCAGTTATGGTACCCCTCCTTAAGAAAGTGGGAGCAGACCCCTCTGATATGGTGTCCCTTCTTCCGTACTAAGCAAAAATTCTGGAGACCCTTGTTGCCCATCATCTCTGTGAATTTATAGAGAATTCTGAGTTTTTTTACCCTAGTCAGGCAAGGTTCCGACCCGCTCACTCCACAGAAGCAGTGGTCACGTCGGTGATGAACGAAATGCGTAGGGAAGTGGACAAGGAGAACACACACGCATAGGTACTTCTAGACTTGTTGGCGGCCTTTGACACAGTTGACCAATTGTTGTTGGCTGACCGGGTCAAGGCCGCTGGGCTACGGGGTCCAGCATTGAACTGGATGATTTCTTTTTCGAAGGATAGATCTCAATCGGTTAGGCTCTTCCCTTACACCGTTACTGAGGTCAAGGTGAGCTGTGGTGTGCCCCAGGGGTCCTCGCTCCCCTCCCCCATTTATTCAATATCTATATTCAACCTTTGGTCGGCTCCCTTAAGAAGATGGTAGTGAACATCAATTACGCCGACGATATACAACTATTGTTTGCGATCAATGACAGCGTCCTAGCCAAGCAGCATTTTCAAAACTCCATGCGGTTCATCAGGGGTTGGATGAACGAAAACCATCTGAAACTAAACTCGGATAAAACTGAAATAGTCCTCACCAAGAATAGAACTGCCTGTTGGAACCCAATGTGGTGGCCAAGCGAGATGGCCCCCCCCCCCTCCAAAAAAAGCAGTAAAAAGCTTGGGGTTGATCATCGATGAGGATCTCTCATGTAAACAACAGATCAGTGCGGGGAATTCGGCCTGTTTTCTGCAACTGCGTCAGATAAAAAAGATCAGAAAGTTCCTCACGAGGGAGGCTCTGGTCTAAGTTATCATGGCCTTGGTTATGTCCAGAATTGATTATGCAAATAATCTCTATCTGAAACTCCCGAAACCCCTCTCGCGTAAGCTTCAGCTAACTCAGAACCAGGCCACCAGGCTGATAGTTCACCTGCCAAGAGGCGGCTCCATCTCGCGGGAGACCAAGGACCTTCACTGGCTGCCCATTGCGCAAAGATCCAGGTTCAAGGTATACTGCATGGCGTTCAAGGCATTACATATGAGCTGCCTGGGCTTTGTGAAAGATCGGATTGTACCGTCCGACAAGAGAACTGAGATCCAGCTTCCTCCACTACCTGGTCACTGGTCAAAGGATTGGAGGTCATAGGTTCTCTGTCACAGCCCCTCGAGCATGGAACACACTCCCTTTGGAAATTAGGCAGTCATCCCACTGCACTAAATTTAGGCAGCTCCTGAACACCTGGCTATTTAAACAGGCTTATCAGTAACAAGGACTTTATGACATGTCAGTACCTAGCGCCAAGAGACCTCCCCGGTGAACATGCGCTTTATAAATAGCCAATAACATAACAATGCTGCAGTCATTGAGGGTCCCCCGCAGTCATGGCCTCTTCCATCATTATTCCTGTATTCAGGAAGCGGGGGCAGGGACAATCCTCAATGTTATAGGTCCATTTCACTCGTCAATTCTGTAGTGAAAGTGGTGGAATATGTCATCCTCAGCAGACTGGAGATATGGGCAGAGGAACATAAAGTTTTATCTGATGTGCAGTATGGCTTTCGATCTGGCCATTCATATCTATCTATCTATCTATCTATCTATCTATCTATCTGATAGATAGACATATAGATATATACTGCCATTATGATGGCATATAGATATATACTGCCATTATGATGGCATCAACCGTGTACAAGAGCACTGGTAAACGGCGAAACCCCACCTGTTGGCAGTCTGCATTAGTGGCTATCAAGTCCTGCTGGAATTGATTTACATACAAGTTAAATAAAAAAGGGGCCATGATACAGCCTTGTCGTACACCCCTACAAATACTAAAACAGCGCGTACATTTCAAATCTGTAGAATAATTCACCGAATTAGAGCAGGCCTTGATTGCCACTAACGCAGATTGCCCACAGATGGGGTCTAGCCGTTTACCAGTGCTCTTGTATGCGGACGATGCCATCATTATGGCTATGACGGCAGTGGAAAATGGTAATGAAAAAAGTGTGTGGCAAGAACCACTACGATTGGATCAACCGGACCTGGAGTACCGACGGAGAGAGCGGTGCCCCCTTCCTGAGCTGTTACCAGGTTGAGGTGAGGTCTATTACTCAACAGTTGCGGGTAACAGCTCCTCTTGGTACAGACGGGCTTGAAATTTCGTCTGTGTTCTGTATCCTTTTTTGTTTAAATCACTTTCACACAAGCAGCAGCATCTTTCTAGGTCCTGACGAAAGCCCTGTCCACGTTTGGACTTTTGAGGCTGAAACATGTTGACCATTATTTTCCACCACACTAATGTGGTTTAAATCTGTACCGCTGGTGCACTGTTTTTAATCCTGGCAGTGGGCCTATCCGAATAAATGACATTTTTTATGCTCATTAGCTAGTCTTATCTTTCACTTCCCTCACATTTTCTCTTTGTTTGCGCTGCGCCCTCACTCACACTATTTCTTTAGAATACCTTATAAACACCCAAAACATCCCTGAGCTCCTCCCTCTCAGAGAGGGGGTTGTAGCCCTCAAAGGAACTAGCGGTTTCCTTTGGGAGGAGAATCCCATATGATGAAGCATGTCACCCTTGGTGAGTGAGGGATTTCGTCCTGTAAAGGGATCTGCCCACAGTTAGTTCTGTGGGCATTAGCCAATGGTTTTGTGTTGATCCAATCAGTCACTTCACAGTAGTGGTTCTTGCCACACACTTTTTTCATTACCATTTTTCAGTTCAGACCCAAGGATTCCATACTGTTTTGTATCTAATTATTGGGGATATAATCCTATGCAGGTCTCTAAATTATCCCCAGGACCCTCCTTTATGAACTCTTTTGTTTATTAGTTAAGGCGACAGTGTGCCTGCAGTCCCTGTTCAATTCTTTTGCTGCTTTTATGGATGAACTGGAGCTATCAGCTATCAGTTAATGTTAAAAAATCATCGTTTTATTTAGGTGATAGTGTTTTACCTAAGGCCAAAGTTTTCTCATATTTGGGTATATTGTAAGAGTATTCCCTGATTTCGCGTCCCTTGTTAAGTTGGAAAAAAGAAGAATTTGTACGGGCTAATGCAGCAGTTTCTAATTTCACCACACAATTAGATAAACGTACTATTAAGGCTATGTTACAGGTGTACAGAGCCAAATGTGTCTCCAAGGTGGTTTACGGGAGTGAGGTGTAGGGATATATCAAGCAGACAGAGCTGCAGATGGTGGAAAACACCTTTTTGCGATGCCTTCTGTGTGTCCCTCCGTCTGCCCCTACCTTCTCAGTTCACGAACAACTAGGAGTTGGAGATATAGAAGATATTATGGCATTTCATCCCCTTTCACTCTGCTTAGACATCTGGTCCATGTCAGACACAAAACTGAATAAAGAGATCCTAAAGGATTGTCCGTCCCTTGATCATGCTCATTAAATCCCTTGACTTAAATATATCAAGGAAACTTTGCATAACCTAGGTAGGGCTGAGCTCCTTAATTCACCAGAGCGCATAGTCAAAGCTGATCGGCCACAGCTTAAAGACCAGTTCATGCGGCGAAGGCCTCTGGATAAGGAACAGATGTCTTTAACAAAAATACATGTACGTAATCATTTCCTATGGAAAACAGTCCCCGCTATGGAGCCTTAATTATCAGTGGCACCTAGCAAGTATGACCAATTTTTACTCACCAGGTTTAGGATGTATTTGTTGCATTATTTATTAGCATTTCCCTGGGGCAGATGCTGGGGCCACACACATGGGTTCTGCAGCTGCGACACTGTGTCTCCGCAGGACACTTTACATTTTATCATGTTTTGTAATTTGTATGTGGTCCCCAGAAAGGCTTTTATTATTCCTATACTGAAGCGGGTGAACTTTACCCAAATTCAACCAGCCCTTATGTATCTTCAAATACTCCAGGAAGAAATCATTCTGAATGAGTCAGCTAATTGTAAGCCGCGGTGAGACTGATAAATAGTTATGAATATTAATTTGTCACATCTAGAAATGCTTTCATCTAGACTTGTATTTGCACATCTGTATCAGCACTCATCTTCTTATATCTCCAGGAGCTTTTACCTTTTTAATGTTTCTATATGACTTTTAACCATATTTTTAAAATGTTATTCTAAAGGATTTTATGTGTACGGCTTTACACATTGCCTTCACGTGTTGATATTTGTACATGAATCATTTTTAAGATGTTGCTTTTATGGTTTGTCCAAAAAACGAATAAAGCTTATTTTGACTGACTGATGGCAAGAGGGTGTTAAACTGAAGGAGACCCGAGCAGCGGTAGCAGCGGTGGGGCCCAGATTGGAAAAAAAGCTATACAGTGCCGGACCACATGCAAGCATGCTTGTTTAGCCTCCCCAAAGCAGATTATGTTGTTATGCAGGTTGCACATAGAACAGCTTGAAATCCCGGAACACTGCCACCTGACAGGGACAAAGAATGGATGTTTTCGGCAAGAGTTTAATCTATGGCAGCAGTGTCAATTAGAGCAGCAAGGGTGATGGCAATCCTTGGTTGATTTGATTGCCAGATGTGGTCAAACATTTAACCATATCCCTGCCACCTGCCAGACCAAAAAAAGAAGCAAATGCTGTACTCCATGAAGGGGAGCAAGCATCTGCAGCACTGGATGGTTAAGAGCAACATCCATAATGCCTGAGGTTCAAAATAGAATTTCAGACATGCCATTGGATGGAGAATCGGAATTTGCCTAGTACCAGGACGGTAAGTTCCAATTCTATTAAGGACACGGAGGTGAGGATTATGCTTTATTCTCTCTTCGCTTTATTCTTATAAAAAAACACAGCAGCCAGAGAGATTTCACAGTAATCATTGAACATTAACCATAGAAAAAACTACAACTCCCTACAACCAGGGAGGTATACTGTAATATAGTACATCATCTGTTTCCATAAATCATTATTCAAAGTCCTCTGTCTGCTTCCTCCCTTCCTTTTTCTTCGTGCAAGTCACGCCATCTCATCATTGGTCCTGTTTAGATCCGTCATTCCCTGAAAGAACCAAGCAACGAGGTCAGTAATTGGTAACATTTGGAAGCATGCGATGCAACAGCAACATATCAAAGAACAGTCAGACCGACATGCAAAAAGCCTTTAGCAAACCATTAATAAAGAAAAGTGGTTACTTACAACCATACGGGCGGGTTCCCACCAAAGGTGCCCCGGGCGGGATAATCCTCACCTCCGTGTCCTTAATAGAATTGGAACTTACCGTCATGGTACAAGGAAAATTCTGATTCTATGTCAGGACCGGAGGCTTCGGATTATGCTAGTTCAAAGCTTACTTACCACTAACTGTGCCACATTAAGTACCGGTTTAAAATAAAACCTCTTGAAGGTAGAGTCCGAAGACCAGTCCGCCGCACGCATTAAATCCTCCAAACGCGAACCCAGCGCAAAAGCTTTCGAGGCCATAGCACCTCTGGTAGAGTGGGCACCAAACTGCTTCGTGTCAATACCAGCCTCTTGCATAACCCATCGCACCCACCTAGCTATGGTGGCTGAAGAGACCGCTTTGTGTGGCTTCTTGAGAGCTATTAAGAGTTGTCGCTCGCCCGGAGGGCAGATTTCCTGTGTTAAGTCCTCGTATGCCTTCAGGCAGTCCACCACACATAACTTCGGTGAGTCACGGAAAGCCGGGTACGAAATCGTTCGTGGATGAGACTTAGTCCTGCGACCTATCGGAAACACAACCCCGTCTGGGGAAAAAAATCGCGCCGAGATGTCCAGGGCACGAACATCTGAAACTCTCCTGCAGGAGACCAAGCATAAAAGCATAGCGAGCTTGGAAGATAGCTCTTTCAAAGATAGATATCTATTAGGTTGCCATGAAAGAAAGAAATTCAAGACCCTGTTGACGTCCCAAAGGACGGAATAACGAGGCTCCGGGGGTAAAGATAATCTTACACCCCGTAGAAGTCTGCAAATCATCGGATGTTTCCCAATTGGTGCTCCGTCCAAAGGAACGTGACCGGCCGAAACCGCGGACCTGATTGCGTTAATGGAGCGATATGCTAGACCTTCCGACGCCAGATCGGCGAAGAAATTTAAGAGGGGAACGATTCCTGCGACCATGGGATCCAGATCCCGTCGAAAACACCAACGAACCCATTGTGACCACGCGGATCGGTAACGTTTCGTGGTGCTGTCCGCCCAAGCCTTTGACAGGAGGGCCTCAGCCTGTCCCGAAAGTCCCGGCAGCGACCACCGTCGGCTGAAAGCCGCCACGCCATGAGTCAGAGCGTCCCCTGTGCTACTAGATGATGAGGATCCCCGTCCGGGTTCTGAAGAAGTTGAGGATACAGGGGGAGTAGAATTGGAGAATCCCAGGAAAGTTTCAGAAGAACCGGAAACCACCCTTGAGATCTCCAAAGGGGAGCTATCGGGGTCACCTCCGCACACTTCTGGCGGATCTGGGATGTCGTTCTCGTTATCATTGAAAACGGGGGGAACGCATATCTGCGCTCCGCCCTCCAGTCCTGAAGGAAGGCATCCGTGGCAAGAGCCATCGGGTCCGGTCTCCAACTGAAGAATCTTGGAACCTGATTGTCCAATCAGAAGGCAAAGAGATCCGCTGAAAACGGTCCCCAGAGAGTGTTCAACCATCGGAAGACCGGAGGGTCCAGCTTCCATAGGCTGGAATCGTAGAGATGTCTGGAATGCCAGTCCGCGACCCGATTGTGTTGGCCCGAGAGATACTCTGCCGTCACCGATATGTGGTGATCCAGGCAGAACCCCCAAAAGTCCTTCGCCAGGTTGGCCAACGCCCGATAACGGGGCCCTCCCAACCGATTGACATATCGGACAGCGGAGATGTCCATCTTCAAAAGGACGCAAGACTGCACCCTGTCTTTGGTCCAACAGCGTACCGCGAAAGAACCCGCTAGCAGTTCTAAGCAATTGATATGAAAATCCTGCTCTTCTGCTGACCAAACACCTCCGGTGGAAAAATCCCCGCAACGAGCACCCCAACCCAGTCTTCTGGCGTCGGACTCGATGACCAAATCCAGAACGGAGCCGAAAATCGCACGGCCGTTCCATGCCTACATACGGGTGAGCCACCAAGTAATTTCCTCCTTGGCCTCTGCCGACAACGGCACTACATGATCGTACGACCGACCCCTCCTGAGGTGATAGGCCTTGAGACGTTGCAGGGCCCGATAGTGTAAGGGACCTGGAAAAATCGCCTGGATCGAGGACGACAGAAGGCCCACAAGTCCGGCCAAGTGACGTAGGGAGATAGTCGGCTTGGACGCAGTCCGGCGGAGCTCGTGATGAATTTTCGCCATCTTCCGAGACGGAAGACTCAGAGTCGCTTGAACGGAGTCCACCACAAAACCAAGAAAGGTGACTGACCGCGAAGGCTGAAGAATTGACTTCGCTGTGTTGATAACAAACCCTAGATCCTGTAAAAGAGACACGGTCTGTTGGAGTTGAAACAACAGGACTTGAGGAGACTGGGCTATCAGAAGAAGATCGTCTAAGTAGATGATCATGCGAATACCCCGCGCTCGGAGAAACTCCACCGCAGGGTGAAGCACCTTGGTGAAACACCACGGTACAGAGGAAAGTCCGAATGGAAGGGCCGTGAACTCGTACACCAGACCCCCCCCAACAAAACGGCAGGAACCGTCGGTGGGGCAGATGAATGGGGATTACCAAGTAGGCGTCTTTTAAATCCAGACGCGCCATCCAATCGGATGGTCGCAGCAGATCGCGCAGCAGATGGATTCCCTCCATCTTGAAATGGCGATACACTAACCAAGCGTTGAATTCCTTGAGATTGATTACGGGTCGATGACCCGCGTTGGCTTTCTTTACCAGGAATATATTGCTGAGAAAACCGTGAGGGTGCAGAGTTGAGAGACAAATGGCTCCCTTGCGGAGCAACTCGGAGACCTCTTCGTCGATCAACTGTGCGTCTCGAGGGCTGAATTGTAGTGGGTGAGGCCGCGTCTCCTGACGAGGGTTGTCTGGAAATTCCACATGAAAGCCCCAACAGTCTGAAGGACCCATGCATCGGAAGTTAACGCCGCCCAAGCATCTTGAAACATGCCAGTCGCCCCCCTATACGAATCTGATCTGCGGGAAGGACACTTACCGTTTGAATTTCCGCCTCCGGAGTTGGATTTGAAACCTCCACGGCCTCTGAAACGCTGTCCTCGCGTTGGATAAAAGTTGGTGTAGTTCGCGGTCGAATTATATTGGCCACGGCCAGAGCCTTGTCCCCTTGATTGAAGGGTTTTGCTGGAACCCACGGCCGGACGAGCGGCCCCTGCCTCGACCGGCCCCTGCCTCGACCGGCCCCACGGAAAACCCGCTGGGTAAACACTCTCTTAATACTGGATTGGGCTTTGTCCAACGAGGTAAAAGTAGACACAAATTTCCCCAATTCTTTAACGAATGGTTCACCAAAAAGGCCCCCTTGGGCCACTGCCCCAGCTTCCGAAGAAGCTAGATCCCCAAGTTTGGGATCTAATTTGATCAACAACGAGCGGCGTCACTCGGTTGAAAGAGCGCAATTAAATGATGGCCCGTTTAGATAGGACTTCCGGAGAAATTGTAAAACCTGTCACTTTAGCCTCCTCCGCCATGTCCAAGATTTTGGCCATTGGACCGATGGCAACAAGGAGTTTGTCCTGACAGGACCGCCAAGACCTATCAATGCCCTTCCGGGGGTCTTTCACATATTTCGCCAAAAAAGTGGCCATTTTAGAGTCTAACTCTGGCGTAAACGCAATCTTATCCGGCAAAGAGGGTCTCGGACACTCCGCTCTCAAACAACTCCGCGCCTCCTTCTCCAGAGGTTTGCGGAGACGGTTCGCGAGGAAAGGAACAACCTTATCCCCCGGGACCCAGTCCGAGGACCGGGGATGCATGATATCGTCGGGATTCAGCATGTCTGCATCCTCCTCCGGCGCCGCCGCGGAGGCAGTCGGAGTCAGACGCCAAGGACGAGATGACCCCGCTTCCTCATCGGTATCCCCCTGGGTGTCATTGTCCGTTGCCGGGGATGGGGGTCGGGGATATCCTGGGGCGGTCCCTCCGATGGAGTGAGGGGAACAGACGAGGCCGCCTTCGCTAAAAACGCCATCTTAAGGCGCGCAAAGGCATCTACATCCACACCGTCCGGACGCTGCTTTTTGGGGGGTGGGAGGGCACCCTCATGACCTTCGCCGGGGACCGGCGCAGTGCCCCCACGCGCCGCCGCCAACTTGTTACATTCCTGCACTATTCTGTCCAAGAGGCGTTGCTCCATAGGTCCCACTACCTCATTAACCACCCGGTAAATTGAATCATCAACTGCGTCAAAGAAATCATCACTATAAGGTAGGTACTCCTCAACTTCTTCCTCATAATATTCAGACTGACCAGCCATTGCGACAAAGGTAAGTACTCAAAGGGAACAACAAACTCAAAGTGTCTGCGAACAACCACAAGAATACACGCAAACTCGCAGGTAAAAACGTTTTTAGGGCAGGCCGGAGGCAGCAAGAATTAGGGTAGCCCAAATGGTTACAAATAGGGCTGGACCACAACCCACAACGCCCGCCAACCCTCAGGAACAACCTGACCGGGTGTCTGCCCACCAGCGCGTTGAAATGATAGAATTTGTGCCCAGAATCGTGTATGACGCCCGCGCAATGCGTGGGATTTGACAAGGTGCTTACTGTGCTTTTTTGACAAGCGCGTTGAACGCGGTTACAATACCGTACTACGGACCCCCGCCGGGGCGTTCAAATATATGCAGATATACAGTCAGCGATGCGGACGTCCCGGTGAGGCAGAGCAGGGGCAAGGCTCGATGACCGTTACTCTTGCGGTGCGCTACTCATCGGAAAAGCTGCGACGCGAGAGCAACGAGACGGACGAGTCCCCCTAGCTGCTTCAAAGGACGCCGCACCACCAGGGAAGCCGGCCGCGTAAGGAGCGAGAAGCGTTCCTGCGGCCGGCCAGGGGCTCTGAAAGAGAAACGTCAAGGAATACAATCCATTGTGTTAACAAAGGAAAAACAATGCGCAATAACAATATTACACCTCAGAAAAGATTACCAAACGTATAAAGGTGACAAGAGAAGACAAAGAGCAATTAACTGGCTGCCAAGCAGCGAAGAAAGAGGAAGGGAGGAGGCAGACAGAGGACTTTGAATAATGATCAATGGAAACAGATGATGGACTATATTAGAGCATGCCTCCCTGGTTGTAGGGAGTTGTAGTTTTTTCTATGGTTAATGTTCAATGATTACTGTGAAATCTCTCTGGCTGCTGTGTTTTTTGATAAGAATAAAGCGAAGAGAGATAAAGCATAATCCGAAGCCTCCGGTCCGGACATAGAATCATTTTTTGCACAGCATGTGGATAATACGCTCCGGAGCATCAAAGCAGGTATTGAAACACCCACATTGCTCAGAGCATTGCCAGAGAGGCGACCTTAGCCCTTCTGCGGAGTTAGGGGAAGAATACAGTGATTATCAGTCACAACTGTACCGTCAGTATTATGGCTCCCAACAGCAACAATCATACAGACCATCAAGAGAGGGAGGTATAAGATCTCAGATCCTATCCTCAGAAGCACAGGACCTATGGCATTGGGCTAATTAACAATGGTAGCAGTAGGAATAGAACATCTTCCAGGAGTAGAAAAGGATCAGGCGATTGTCTCAGCAGAACACTGCGGGACTGCCATGGAAGGGAGCTGAACAATAGCGCCTTCAAGAATATATTCAAATTGTGGGGAAAACATAAGATAGACCTATTTGCCACGAAAAATAACAAAAATATACCAATGCTATGCAAGCAGGCATCCGCAACCAAGATCATGGAGGAATGCCTTTTTGATAGGATGGTGCAAGCTATTTGCATAAGCTTTTACATCGCTTCATTACTGCCGAGGGTAATTGCAAAAATAAAGAGAGAACCATGGCGGGTAATACTAATTGCACCAATCTGGCCAAGACACCACTGGTTAACAAACTTTCTAATAGTGGAATGGACACATATTCTACTGGAAATGAGCACAGATCTTCCCTCTCTGTGTCTAGAGCATATCTCACATAACAACTCAGGATCCCTTCTGTTATTGGACTGGCTCCTGAATTAAATGAAGTTCACAATGTTAAAATTCCAGAGGATTGTAGAAAATTCTAGAGCAAGCCTCAGCAATGTCTAACAACGAAAGCTACGTTTTCAAATGGAAGAGATTTTGTGTCTGGTGGTCTTTGAAAGGATTACATCCATTTCACCTTCAATCCCTGTTTGGTTGAACTTGCTCTATCAGGACTGAAACACAGATTGGTTAAAGTATACCTTTCGACCATTTCAAAATACAGACAATTTCCAAAGGAACCATCCTTATGGTTTCAAATAATTATTAAAGAATTCCCGAAGGGTCTTTTCAGAGCTTTTCCACCATTGAGAACTCTGCTGGAAAAGATGTGCTGGAGATTGATAATATCAAGCTCTAATATGTTTCCACTCATGATGCTGAAATACACCAAAGAAACATTGCCAAAGAGTTGGGCCTTTTATCTATGAACAATCATGGCCCAACTATGTTAGCTGATTTCCTACCTGCCTACTTTGCATGAAGGCCCTGGGGCTAAAGGGAAATTTAATACAGATTGCTGGGATAAGACACTCTCCACTGCTTTGATGGCTGTTATCAGTACGGTGGGATCTGTTGCAAGGCCATGAACTCAAAGTCAAGTACGCATGAAGGCATGATACTGTTTGTAACACAAAATGTGGGTAAAGCAATCAGAATCTTTGCTATGGCCTAGATTCAGCTTGAGTTGTATTGTCAGCCTGTAATAAAAAATATCATTAAAAAATACATGCATATGTAAATGCATGGAGAGACTCTGGCCTTCTTCATTGATTGGTCAGTTCAAAAGTCAATAATGTTTTGTGTCTGCCAACCACAGCATTCATCATAGGGCAGTGGGTCAACCCTCTTCAACTACTGTTTCTCTTGCACTGTGAGTGATAGCATTTTTCTCGATTATATGAACACACCCACTTAAAAAGAAATATACTTCCGTGCCAGGGCAAATGGGCATTAGTTTACTTTCCTAATGCTTTTTACATTACATTCTTTCTCCTGTTTTTTTTCATCCTTGTGTATTTAAACTATGTCTTCATATTACAGTAATTCAAAGCCAACAGTACATTTTCTTTAATAAGAATCCTTTTTTCATGTGATAAGCATTAAAACTAAAAACGGGTTGTATACCTGTTTTAAATGCACCTGCCTGCTATGAAGCATCCATACTGTCCTACTAAAATTGTATTTGATGATTGTTTTGATGACCACGTTTACATGGCAGTATGTTTTTTTCTTCCCCTTCTTTTTATATATCTTGTCATAATCTTGCAACAAAAAATTAAAAATAAATGTATCCATCACACAAGCTTGCCGAAGCAATTTTTTTTACAACCTTCAAAATAATGGGAAGGTGGAGCTACTCCTCAATATTTGTGCCAGACTGAAGACACAACAAAGCCCTCAAACATCTGAAGGGCTAATTACTTCTGGAGTGGTTTGGGTTTCTTTTTTCTTTGAAAAAAAGAAGAAATAGACTTGTTGCAGGACACGTTGAAAAGAAATGGCTAATTATCTTGGAAAAAAGAGTGGACATTCATTATATCACTTTAAGTTTGATTTGAAACGTGTATTAGTTATTTAGAGCAGAAAAAAACAACAGAAAATTCAGTCAAAACATTTGACACCTATACGTCTCCTAATCTTCATTGAGCTCTTCATCATTGCAACCGCATTAGTCTCATTTGTATTAATTGCGATTTGTCTCCTGCTGTCTGGACTAAAAGAAAAAGTGACAACTTTGGTAATGATATTTCTGGTGAATACTTTATCTTCTCGCAGATTCCTGACCATATGACTATCCTTTAGGGGCTGGATTAAATTTCAAAAATGTTTTCCTCTTCAATAGCACTCCACTGCCGCCAGGAAGTGGCTGTGACTTAAGTCAACTCTGTGCGCCCAGGATGTGACAACATAAACTATATATGCTGCATGGCACAATCTCCTTGCATTTTTTTTAGCCCAATGAAAACTTTAAGAAATGGAGCTTAATAATAATGGCACAGATAGCATTATACATCTTGGGATCATACCATAAAATGTTCTAATTCGTAAGCGGAGAAGGGAGGGTGCTGAGGAATCTGCGAGAAGAACGTAAATACTATTACCGAGAAAAAGTACATTTTTCTTAAATTGATACTTTTTTACAGATATTCCTGCAATTCGGTGAGCCTTAGGGCACAAGTAAATGTAACCAAGAATAGAGTTTTCAGAGTAAGCGAGTGAACAAAGCAGCAAGACCTCGGTTCGAACCGTGAAGCCATAGGAAAGGTTAACACCAAGTTTAAATTCAACTGTAGATTAATAAAGGTTGTGACAGGGAACCAATAAAATGGACTTTCAACAAATAAACACACTAAGGTCAACCTGAACAAAGAGCGTTACAGTGAAAGACATATGAAGGCAGAGAGAGCAGCCAGATACTTTTTCATGGTGGTGACTGATGACCTTTATTCATCAAGGGAAAGCGCAGAACATCAGAAAGACAAAGCTCAAAGGGGTTTAAGGCATCAGACATGAAATTAATTTGGACTTGCACCTTGTCTAGACCAACTTGGTGGCAGGTTTTCTGATGGATACTTCTAGCTATAGATTGGTTGCCTTATGTATATCCCCAGGCGCCAGACTGGTCCCAAGTAAGTTGGACGAGTATTTCTGCATCGATTGGTAGAACCACAGCTCCAATTCCATGCCTTTAGATACCTAGATGTGATGTAATGGAGCTGTAATGGCACCACCCTGGGGCTTTGATGTCCATTTCCATATTCTGTGCTCTATGACACGGATCCAGAGTTGCTCTTCATTTTAAACCCTTTTCAAACATGAGACAGTCTAACAGGGACTAGGGACAGTGCCACAGATAAAGATGTCAGGTTGCTAAAGGTGGCGCGCCAGTCATTCTTAATGTCCTTTTTCAAATTTGCATATCAGTTGTACCCGAGCTCTGCACTCTCTTTGTGCTTCCAGGCCTGTTGCTGACCACATCTAATTGCCTTCACTGTCTGGCGAGGGAAAGGTAGACTGTCTATAACTCCAGCACACTAATGCCCTGCCATTGTTCTGATGTGGACCAACAGCCGTGGGCCATCATGTCCCCATGTGAGCAATCTAGCCTAAACAGATCCACAAATGACGGCCCTAGGCAACAGAATAGAAGTTCCAATGGATACTTCCAATCGCATATTTCGCAGCTTTAGAATATTGTCCAGGTGTCAGACTTGATGCAGAATTTTTCACAGCAGTGCTCCTGTGCACGGGTAGGTGGTGCAGTGCAGCTCTGTTTTAGCACTGTTCCGCCCTGGACGTGACGGACTGAAACCGCAAATAAGCACCTGTGCAATGACGTCAGTTACTTTATTGCCACACTTTTAACTGCGGATCTCAAGCTCCACTCCTTTTTTCATCATTTGATGAATTCATTAAAATTTTGGTTTTCCAGTGTGCAAGGCAATAATGTCCCCACCGATGTCGGTTCAAATCGTGCCAGGACTGTTGGAAACCGATGTTGGTGATGGACACTGTTGGGACGGGAACATCCCTCGCATGGTGATGGACATGCACTCCTGCCCTGGTTGCCCCAACTGTGTTGGTGTCTGAATCCGTAATGCTGATTTTTATTGTCATGGGCAAACATAGATCATGTGTGTGCGCCATGACATAGGCCTGCCTGATGGATTGTGGGCCTGTTGGACCGAGAGGGGCGCCCTAAAGTGATACCCTCACAGTGGTGAAAAGCTACTGCCTTTGCCAGGAGTTAAGCAGCACAAGCACGGTGGTGGCAGCATAGCATGTAGTAACCGGTAGGATTACAAGGTCCTTATTACCAGTGTCACTGGAGTTCTGCTGCTGTGTGCTTAAGTCACCTTTGGCCTACATCGGGTTGGAGTGTAGTGCTGTGCAGTGTGTGTGTTATACATGCGCAGGGATGTTAGTGTGCAAGTGAAGGGTACAATTCATGGAAGACTCTGGGTTCCATTTTGGGAGACCCAGGGATGACTGGTGGAACATGAGGTGGTACAGGAATCACACCAGATAGATTTGTGGATTGCTGCATTCTTGTGAACTGGGTGGGACACACTGGAGGAAGGGAGAGTCAGGCTCTTCATTACACTTCAAGGAGTGAGCTTTGATTCAGAAAGACTTCATTAGGAAGGGGCCCGATCACATCTCAGGAAGATGAGGCTAATAGGAGAATCATCAAGAGTAGGGCTGAAGCTTCTAATTGTAGCTGACATCCAGGTGTGAACCTCTAGTCAGAGCCCGGGCCGGGTAGGCGAAGCCGGACCCGATAGGGGCCCGGGCAAAACGCCGTCCGGGGGCGGCGCCCCTCCCCCGGCCACCCCCACGGGTATGTAAATGAAGGGCTAGGCCGACGGGTGCCAGGATTGGCCCCGAAGGCAGGAGCGAGCCCCCCCCCAATCAGGGGGCGCGCTCGTGGGCCAGGGGGGGGAATAAAAGGGGGCCACCAGGGCAGGTCTCCACAATTCCCCCCCCCGGGCCAAGGGCGAGTAAAGAAGAACAGACTGCTTTCTGGAGGAAGGGCAGGGCAGAGGAGAGGGCACTTCAAAAGGAAGCAGGCCCCCAACATAAACTTTAAAGATTCAGACTCTAAATCACATTTAATGTGTTGACATAGACTTTAGAATGGGGAGGTTGAGGCCCCTAAAATAGCCAAATGCTAAGCAGCCAGCTGGCCTGTGCGATGACAAGTTCTATGTTGTGATCTTTCAAAGTAAACTGCATGCGCCGCTTTCATTCTGTCTCCATGGTTGCATTCTGTTGTACAGTTTGCTGGTGGAGTAACGGTGGGTTGGCAGCAGGAGTTGGTGGCTCATTCCTCAAGCTTAATAAAAAGGCTTAAAATCTTACCTGGAACCGTCTTCATAATACTGGCGACGAGCGAGACTTGCTGGGGACAAGTTGCCACCACCTATCCCTATTATCGACGAACCCACGGCGAACCCACGGATGACTTCACCTCACGACGAGTCATTGTGAGACCTGTGAAGCAATGTCATTCCGCCGCCCTCGACGAACCACCTTCAATGATTCCCGTCCCATTCTGATAATTTTTGCCAATCTGGGACATTTTCAAAGCTTTTCTCCGATTCCTGTGGTGAGTAACTCGAGACGCAGCTCGAGACGTGCTGAACTTCGTCACACGTCACACGTCATTCAGCTCGTCATCACGCACGTCACGTACATCCAAATTACGTGCGTGCATGCAGCCATTTTGTTTATCATTGTTACCCTGACAACCACACACATGGAGACTCATCGGAACTTCGGCATGATCAACTGATGATCGCATTTTGGGAAAAACTGAGAAATTCAGGTATTTCCAGTAAAAGCTGCCTTTGCCTACACCTGGATTAACAGACAATTCTTATACTTATTTGAATGTTTCTCTACCTACAACTTTGTTAAAGACTTTCTTATTTTCGATCTACGTCTAACCAAACCACTTAAAAGTATTACAAGTTGCTATCACGATCTTGACAACACTGCCATCTAGTGACATGCAACTGTTGGCAAATAAGGAAATGGCGTACAAATTTCTTTTTTTTTTTGACTCGATCTTCTAGTGACCATCTAGATAAGTATATTGCTTGTCTGTCGCATACTTTAATTCTATACCATCAAATCTGCATATTGTTTAGCACACTCTACGCAGTTTCTCTTCCCTCAACTGCACAATTGTAGTACTTTTCACCGAATAAGTCAAGGGAACATTATTTTTTTTTTCTTTTTCTTTTTCTTTTCTCTTTCTCCTCTTGTAATGACTGCATCCAACATGAGTCAACCACCTCCTTTTTTCTGTGAGAAAGGCGAACCGCTTTTACCCTGGAAACAATGGAAGTTATTATTTGATTCTTATCTGGTTGCGAGAGAAATTTTCAGCTAACAGGAAACAAGCGATTCTTCTTCACAACCTAGGGATTGAAGGACGCAATATCTATGAAAGCATTGACGTAATTCCTATTGGTGAAGGAAGTGGTGAACCTTTTGATGTCTTTGATATGTCCATGAAAATGTTGGAAAAATATTTTGGACCGCGTATCAATGTTGTTTTAGAAAGACACAAATTCTTCATGAGAGTCCAGGAACATAATGCGAAAGTGGGCAACTATGTAGCGTCACTCAAAACTCTTGCTCGCACTTGCGATTTAACTGACTCACTGATTCATGACCAACTTGTTAGATGCACTAACAGCTCCAGAGTGCAAGAAAAACTTATTTCCAAAAATCCTTCACTCAAAGAAGCGGTGGCCATTGAAGGAATGGGAAATACGTCTGATTGGTTCAAAGAAATGAAAGCTCAGAAAACCACTTCAGATGACACTCCAACACCTAGCAGCATTCATGAAGTAACCTAAAAAGAATCTTGTAATCCTCATGAATCTGTGGATAGTGTTTCCAAAGTTGTCCGCGGTCCTAAACCAAGAACATTTTCAGACTTATCGAAAATGAAATGTTACAGATGTGGTAGTAACAATCATTCATCCAATTATCCTCCATGTTATGCTAGGAATACTACTTGTCTAAAATGTATAATCAAAGGTCATTATGCAAGAGTATGCAAATCTGGGGGGAGGGTATGCACTGTTGAGGTCACACATGAGAATGTTGGAACTAATGTCTCAACCAAAACGACAATGTTAAGCGTAAGGAATGATGGTGCGGTAGATGTTGAGCATATTCATATGCCTGAGTGTGACGTGATGATTGGGGATAAATTGTTTGTTGTTTTGGCTGATTCAGGTTCCCCATTTACCATGATTGGGAATGAAATTTGGGCCAAGACTTTTCCTGATCTCGAACTGTCTCCTTCTGACAATAATCCTGTAAGTTATGGAGGTTCACACATAGATGTAACAGGTTATGTCATTTTGAAAATTCATTTTAAGGGTAGAGAGACAATTGGGAAAATTTATGTGGCAAAACGTGGTGACAACCTCTTAGGATGGAGGCACCAAAGAGACTTGGGCATAATTTTAAACCCTAATGCTAGATGTCCTTCAGAACAAGTCATGTTAGTAGATCACAATGTATCATCCAATAAGTTCTTTGATGAGTTTCCCCAAGTTTTCTCTGATGATTTAGGTCTACTTAAAAATTTTGAGCACCAAATTATACTCAAGGAAAAGGCTTTACCTGTAGTGCATAAAGTCAGAAAGTTTCCCAATATGATATTGGGACCTCTTGAATGCGAACTAAAAAGATTAGTTTCCCACAATATCATTGAGGAAATCGAATCCTCAGAATGGTTGGCCCCAGTGGTTTTGGCACCTAAGGATGGAGGGAGGAGTATTAGGATGTGTGTGGACTTGAAAAGCCTAAATAAATGGATATGGGTAGATCGTCAACCACTTCCTAATATCTCTGAATCGATTACCATACTTGATGGTGCAAAGGTCTTTAGTGTTCTAGATTTATCTTCCGCGTACCACTAAGTTCCCCTCCATCCAGATTCCAGACACCTCGCATCGTTCGTCACACCACTGGGGGCCTTTCGATTTATCAGAATGCCGTTCGGATTAGCCTCCGTGGCTGCTTGCTTCCAAAGGATAATGAAATTGGTTTTAAAAGGAGTTCCCAATGTCATGTTTTTCCAGGATGACATTTTAATTCATGGCAAGAATGATTTTGAGCACGATGCAACTTTGAGAAGCACTCTTCGCAAGCTGGCTGACAGTGGTTTAAACGTCAATCGTATGAAGTGTAAAATTGGTGTGTCTTCTGTAACATACTTAGGGCATGTGATATCGGGTGAGGGCATTCAACCAAAGATAGACTTAGCTAAAAGTATTATTGATGCTCCAACCCCAACGGACAAGGAACAGGTTAGGTCCTTTCTGGGTCTCGCAGAATTTTATTCTAAATTCGTTCAAGGCTTTGCCTCCATTGTTGAACCTATCAGAGTGTTACTAAGAAAAGGTTTGCATTTTGCGTGGTCCCCTGAGTGTGCCTCTGCTTTCAATCTTATCAAGCAAACCATTGGCAAAATGCCTACCTTGGGTCATTTCGACTCCAAGAAGAAGACACTCCTTACTACTGATGCCAGTTTGAGTGGTCTTGGGGCTGTACTTTCTCAAGTGGAGTGTGGTGAAGAAAAAGTTGTGGCGTTTGCCTCCAGAGTCTTAAAAAAACCTGAACAACAGTACTCTTGCATTGAAAGGGAAGCATTGGCTATAGTGTGGGGTATCAAGCATTTCAAGTTTTATTTATGGGGCATTCCTTTCTTGGTTAGATCTGATCTCCGGCCCTCAGTACAAGTATTCTCCTCTACTGAAAGTGAAAGACTCACTCCTAGACTGAAGCGTTGGAGTGAAGGTCTTGAAGAGTACAACTTTTCTGTGGAATATCTCCCTGGCATGGCCAACAAAGTGGCAGATTGTTTGTCTAGATTACCCGTTGAGCACAGTGAGAACTTCGTTGACAATTATATTTCCTGTGTTGCTTGGGTTAAGGAGTCTACCATTCCAGAAAGTGAATGGGAGAGTTCCAGACTAGAGGATCCCTTGTTCCCTACATTAACACGTTTCGTTATTGAAGGTTGGCCGAACAGCAAAAGTATGGACTCTGATTTACTCCCCTTTTGGGCGGTCAGGTGTGAACTCACCCTTTCCAATGGTCAACTCATGCGGGGAGAAAGAGTGATTCCTCCAGAAGGACTTAGATCAAAGTTGATTAATTTGGCCCATGAAGGACACTTAGGAAGAGGTCTTACTAAGTCTCGTTTCCGAGAAATGTATTGGTGGCCAAGAATGGATGGACAAGTTGAGAAAGTGGTCAAAGAGTGCTTTGAGTGTGGTCATGTGATAAGTCCCGAGTCATCAACAATCCTCCACATTCTCCTGTTGATGTTCCCAAGGAACCATGGGTTAAACTGGGTTTAGATCTGATGGGTCCTTTTGAACTATTAGGCCCTGGTGAGAGATTTGTGATCCTCTTGGTGGATTATTCATCCAAATGGGTCTCCACCAGGTGTGTCAGTTCGGTGAGCACTAGGGTGGTGACTGATTTTCTTAAAGATGAATTTGCCACTGAAGGATTTCCCAAGTACATTGTCACAGACAATGGTCTCCAATTTGTTTCACAGGAAATGCATGAATTCTTGAATGAGTATGGTATAGTGCATCAGAGAACTGCTCTATATTCGCCTCAAACCAATGGATTGGCTGAACGCATGAATAGAGTAATCAAGGCATGTGTGCAGAGAGCTATGGTGTCGAGACTGCCTTTAAAAGGAATTTTGAGAGACACATGGTGGGCTCATTGCACCACTGTTAACTGCATTTTGCAAAGGTCCCCTTTTCATATATCGTGTGGCAGGATCGCTCCATCTAAGCTTAATCCTAATTGGTTACCTCCTATCGAAGGTTCTGTTTTAAGTGGGGAAGAGGTGAGTGACAAGATCAAATTGTATCAGGACTCGTACAAACATAGATTTGATGAGAAAAAATCTACCAAGGTAGTAAAATGGGAAGTTGGACAATGGGTACTTGTCAACAGACCACGCTGGCACAGGAAAGGAGTTTCTGATTACATGGGACCATTTGTTATTGTTGCAGTTTACAAAAATGTTGTCACTGTACATGATGGTGGTAAATGGAGTATGTCTCGGTTGGTGAAGTTTCAAGGTGATAATTCTATGTTTCCATCATGTTCAGATGTATCACCTGCTTCTGATGGCTTTCCCAACAGAGACTCTTCATCTCACCCTCCTAGATCATGTCATCTTCCAAAAAGGTATGAGGATTATGAAATGTCTTAATTCTTTCACCAAATGCATTACTTCTACTGAGTAAATTATATTAAAATTTGTAATGTTTTGTAACAATTGTGCAAGTTGTTTATTAACTTTTTACAGTTTCTTTTTGTTGTTTTTGTTTTATTCTGCCTTCTTCTTGTTTCCTTTGTAAGGGGGATGTGTTGTGATCTTTCAAAGTAAACTGCATGCGCCGCTTTCATTCTGTCTCCATGGTTGCATTCTGTTGTACAGTTTGCTGGTGGAGTAACGGTGGGCTGGCAGCAGGAGTTGGTGGCTCATTCCTCAAGCTTAATAAAAAGGCTTAAAATCTTACCTGGAAGCATCTTCATAATATTCTACAAGACTTCTGCCTATGACCTGAACTGGGGGCCAAGGTCTGCCAGTCTCCTATCTGGGTGAGGGAAAATCACCCAAGGACTCCAAGACCACCTGCATGTGGAGCCTGAAGCATCAGTATCTGCCTGCTTGCCAAGACCAGGGTGCCCTTTGAGGAACAGGAGAGTTTTGGAGGGAGCAAAGTCCAGTTGGAGATTTGGCAATTGGATCCTTGTAGTCAGGGTCGTTGCCCGTATGCAAGGAAGAGTCAGCGACCCCCGGATGCAAGAGGTCTGCCGTGACGTAAGCCATGAATGCTGCCACACAGATCAGGTCACCGCTCATGTGCGAGCTAAGTCGGCGACACTCATATGTCAGGTGGGGCTGCTGTGAAGATTGCTGCCTGAGCTAGTTGGGCTATATCCCATGTATAGCGTGAGGATGGTGACCCCGTATGCCACTGGGGGCCACCGTGACAAGCCAAGGAGCGTGGTCTGGTGAAGACAGTCATCTGAATGAGGAAGCCACCATGAGAGCCCAAGCCGCGACTGAGCACCAGTAACTTTGCACCAGTTCCCTGGGACTCCTGAGACCTGGACTACTAGTGGGGTTTAACCTGAATATCGCCCCTAGTGAATTAGGAATAACCACTGCCCATACCAAGAGGGGGGTGGGACTCAGGGTCCCGCCTATGGCACATTAGAGCCTTGACCTCAGGGAACAGCGTGTATTGTGTGTGAATGTTATATTCTACCTTGTATATACTCATATTTTCATAAAATCAAGTATTTGACTGGACAATCATTTATCGCTGCTGCTGAATGTATTTTGAGTTGTGAATCTGTGTTCACCTGTGTCTACCGCCCTCCACTCCCACGCCAGAGAAGCCTTGGACTGCTCAACCCGCGCTACCACTGAGAGTCAAGTGTGGAAGGGGTACTTGGACCATTTTCTCAGGATCCATAGTAGATAGGGCCCCAGGACATTCCGAGTAAAAGGTCTCAACCCCAACAGTTGGGGCTAGTAAATCCAGCTTGACCTGTGTTCTTCTGAACGGGGTTCTGAAAGACTCGCATGAGGTGTATGAGCTCAAGGCACAACTCCAAGACATGCAAAGAATATGCCCTCATGCACACGAAGGCGATTTGGGACCGTGAAGCGAAGCGTAGCTGTGTGTTGCCAAACACTGAAAGATGTATACAAAACAGTTATGGATGGAATACTTGCTTACTTATGCCTACAACTCTTCCTGGGGTATAGATCATCAATCACGACTCTACAGCCATCAATGTTCCGGGCTTTTCTTTCAATCTGACTCTAGGTGTAACCCATCACCTTGCAGTCATGCTCGTCACCAGGTGTTTCTTGGTCTTCCTCTTTTCCTTTTCCCTTGACGGTTCCAGGTCAGGGCTTGCCTGGTGGTATTTGATGCAGGCATATGGAGGGTGTGACCTATCGAGCCCCAGCATCTTTTCATGATTTCTTCATATGCAGGAAGTTGGAAAGTCTGCTGCCATAGGTCGTTGTTGCTGATGATGTTTGGCCAGCGGATTTGGAGGTTTTCCATCAGACAGGTGTTGATGAAGGGCTGACCTTTGTTGGTGGTGGTTACTGTTGTCCCAAAAGTTTCTGTTCCATACATATGGACCGATTTTAAATTGGTGTTAAAAAGCCTGATCTTGGTTAGCAGTGTTAGGTCCTTGGAGCTCCAGATTTTCTTTAGCTGAATGAAGGCAGCTCTTGCTTTGCTGATTCTTGCATTGATGTCAGCATCTGTGCCGTCCTGCTGTTCTAAGACACTGCCCAGTTAGGCGAAGGCCGCAACCACATCCTGTGCAACGCCTGCAAGAGTGACTGCAGTTGTGCTGGCTATGTAAGCATTCAGGGTCTTGGTTTTTCCCCCAAGAATCTTGAGGCCACGTTATGATGATGCGGCTGCCACATTGCCAGTCTTCTCTTGTATTTGCAGATAGGTATGGGAGATTAGGGCCAGGTCGTCTGTAAAGTCCAAGTTGTAGTAGTGCATCCAAGGTGTCCACTGGATCCCATTTCTTCTCCTTGCTGTGGGTGTCTTCATAATCCAGTCCATGGCCAGCAGCAAGAGAAAAGGTGAGAACAAACAACCCTGGCTGACTCCAGTCCTCACTTGAAGGCTTCTTTGAGTTGTCCTCCATAGACTATCTTGCAGGTCATTCCCTAGTAAGAGTTCCTAACGATTCTTACGAGTTTATCTGGCACACCAAAGTGGTGGACGAGTTTGCAAAGGGCCTCTCTGTCCATGCTGTCAAATGCCTTCTCATAATCGATGAAGTTGACATGGGGGGAGGGTGGTTCAATTCCATCGACTGCCCAATGATGATGCCTAGTATTGCAGTCTGGTCTGTGCAGGATCTATCTTTGCGGAAGCCATCTTGCTGGTCTCGCAACTGAGTGTCAATTTGTTCCTTCATTCTGTTCAGGATGACTTTATTGAACACTTTGCCTGGGGTTGATAGAAAAGTTATCCCTCTGTAGTGTACGCAGTTACTCAGGTAACATTTCTTGGGGATCTTGATGAGCTATCTGCCCTTTCAGTCCAATGGCACCTTTTCCTCTTCTCAGAACCTTCCAAACATGGGGTAGAGCATGTCTACTGATGTTTCAATGTCTGCCTTCAGTGCCTCTGCAGGAATGTTGTCAAGTCCTGCTGCCTTCCCATTTCTCAGATGTTTGATGGTTTGCAATATTTCTTCCTTGGTTGGTCTGCTGCAGTCGATTGTCAAGTTCTTGTCAGCTGGCTGAATATCTGGTTGAGGCCCAGTCTGGTTCAGCAGTTCTTCAAAGTGCTCCACCCATCTTCGTTGTTGGCCTTCGTTACCCATGATTGTATTTCCAGCTTTTTCTTTAATGTTGGAAAACCTGAATTCATCTCAGCCACTGGTAATTATTTGGGCCGCTTCCTAGATCATCGTTATTTTCCAAACCATGCCACCTCAGTTTTTACCCAGCCATATCCAAATCAGTCTTCACCATGCTCTAATAGGCACAATCCAGCCCGAACTGCCAGGCTAGGTCTTTCCTGAACATATACTAGCCCGTTATATGCACTCCATCTAAGATATAGCCAGCGAGATCTCCCGGTCGGTCTAGGAGGAGATCAGGAACCCTTTGGTTTAAACCATTCAGGACGGCCAGGATGTGGCCAAGTATGTAATTAGGCCTGGCCTTGATACTACTGATTGCTTTGGGGAGGCAGAGGGAACTTGTGTAGTGCCCTGCTGCCAAACCAAGGAGCATTTTCTGTTTGACTTGCTTATCTTTCCCTGAGCTGAGAGACTTCCTTGATTTTGGAGCCACTGCTTTCTCAGGCACCACTGAAGGGCCATAACGATCTAGCATGCAGCACAACAGGATACATGAGGCCAACAAGCCCAAAATGTGGAGGACCTGCAGAATCCGGATTGAAAGTTTAGTCAGAAACAAATAAATCATATTTAGCTCCAGGGGAACAACGTGTGGACAAGAACTTTAGCTCAGAAAGCGAAGGCCTATATCTGATTGAGACTTCTAGCCACAGATTCCTTACCTTAGGTTGCGCAGGTGTTTCATATAGTCCCGGAGGAGGGCGGGCTGTACTCTCAACGGGCAATTGCCAACAGGAGAGATGCAGCTAAGTTCACCATCAGATGTGGACTAGACATGGACTCACTAGGTAGAGCGGTTCATCAACAGTGGACCTTCGAGGCCTCGACTGGTTGAGGACTACTGGCTTTCCTGGAGATGTCCAGTCATCACTCCTTGACATGCCCTTTGATGACTCCCGTCTCTTCGGAGACAAGGTGGATTCGGAGCTGGAGCACTTTAAAGACAGCAGGGCTATGGCTAGGTCCTTGGCCCTTTCTGTGGCCCCTAGTCACCCTCAATCCGTCTTTCGCAGCCATAAAAGCGCCATACAACCATGTACTTAACCACCCAGACACTGCCTCACGCAAGCTTTCCAGCCTCTGTGTGACGACAGACGTGGTTCCCATCAGGCCCCATGGGTCAGGTACCCAGTGGTCGGGTCAGTCCACCGCCCCCACAGCAGCCGCTGTCTCCCTGTCTGCAAACCCTCCTAGACTGCTCGCTTATCATAATGGGAATCCAGTGGACGGCAGGATTTGCCATCACCTGCCCCACCAGCAGTCCAAACATCAGACAGGTGGGTTTTGCAGATTGTCAGAAGGGGCTACTCCCTCCCTTTTGAGACTTCCTCTCCATCCATGCCATCTACTTACAACAAGCTGACAGAGGACCACCTATCCCTTCTCTGCCAGGAAGTGACAGCTCTTTTGGCCAAAGGAGCCATAGAGAGGGTGCAGACGCCAGAGTTAAGTCATGGTTGCTATTCTGGCTACTTTCTGGTGCCCAAGAAGTGAAGAGGCCTTCGTCCTATCCTCGACCTTTACTCTCTCAATTTCTTACTCAAGATGGAGAAGTTCAAGATGCTCACTCTTGCTCAAGTCCTGTCTGCCCTGGACCCAGAAGACTGAAGGATAGCGTTGGACTTTCAGGGCGCATATTTTCACATTCCCGTCCTGCCTGCCCAAAGGCGTTACCTGCGGTTCACGGTGGGCCACAAGCCCTTTCTGTTCGCTGTGCTCCCTTTTGGCCTCACCAGTGCCCCTAGGACGTTCAACAAGGTGATGGAGGTGTTTGCAGCTCATCTGAGGAGATCAGGGATGCCAGTCTTCCCCTATCTCCACGACTGGCTTTTGAAGGTGGGTGAACCCCAGGCAGTCGTCTCCCACCTCCAGACTACGGTGGACCTCCTGCATTGGCTGGTGTTCACTATCAATGTGCCGAAGCCTCACCTGACTCCCTCTCAGACATTTCCTTTCATCTGAGCTTTTCTGGACATGGTGTAGTCTCGGGCCTATCCTCCTGAATGGCGAGTCCAGGATACTCAGGCTATGATACCCATGTTGTGGCCTCTATCCTGGATTTCGGTGAGACTGATTCTGAGGCTGCTGGGCCTCATGACCTCATGCTTTTTACACATGGCCGTTGGCATATGCGGGCTCTGCTGTGGGACCTGAAGTTCCAGTGGACGCAGCATCAGGGGAATCTGATATGGTCCAGATCTCGGAGTAAATTGTAAAGGACCGGCAGTGGTGGCTTACGAACCGAGATTGGGTCAGTGGCAGACCCCTCTCCCTTCTCCAACCACATCTGACAGTAGTGACAGATGTGTCACTCCTGGGGTGAGAGAGGTGGTGATCAGAGGACTCTGGTCTCCACATCAACCTGTTGGAGCTCCGAGCGATCCAATTGGCATTGAAAACCTTTCTACCCTCCATCCAGGGAAGGCTAGTACAAGAGTTCATGGACAACACCGCCATGTGGTACTGCAACAAGCAGGGTGGGGTTGTTGGCCCTTTGCAAGACGTCCTGCATCTCTGGACATGGTTGGAACAGCAGGGCATATCCCTGGTGATTCAACATCTGGCAGGCTCTCTGAACGCTGAAGGGGACAAACTGAGCCGCAGATGCCTCACGGATCACGAAAGGCATCTTCATTCGGAGGTGGTGCGAGTTGTCTTTGGACAGTGGGGAGAGCCTTGGTTCGATCTGTTTGCCACCGCTGAGAATGTGCAATGTCAACAGTTTTGCATGCTGCCGTTGGGCAAAATTTGTAGCATGGTGTACAGATAGACAAATTGATGCCCTTTCTACCCCTCCACTTCTCAGGTTCTCCTGTTCATTCTTCCCCTTGTCCAGCTGGGCTCTGCTCTGGGCACTCTGAAGGGTTATCTCTCTGCTATGTCAGCTTCTCTGCGTTTGCCTGATCAGCCATCCCTCTTCAAATCCCCTATTGTACATAGGTTTCTGAAAGGTTTGCAACATTTGTTTCCACCTTCTCTCTCAATTATGCCCGAGTGGGACCTCAATCTCGTCATCACTTTTCTTATGTGCCCTCCCTTTGACGCCATGCACAATCGTCCTCTCAGGCTCCTTACCATCACAACGGTCTTCCTGGTGGCAATAACACCTACCCGGAGGGTCAGTGATTTTCAGGCCTTGTTATCCAAGCCTTCTTTTCTGAACAGCTTCCCAGACAAACTAGTGCTTCGTACAAGAGCTTCCTTTCTCCCGAAAGTGGTCACTCCATTTTTCTTTGGCCAATTCATCACTCTGCCTACCTTTTACTCTATGCTTCATCCCTCAAAGGAAGAGAAGTGAATTCACCGTCTGGGCCCAAAAAGAGCATTGTTCTACCTTAATCGCACACAAGAATTCCGCGTGTACAACCAACTTTTCGTGGGTTATGTTGGAGTGAGGAAGTCCCTGAGGACTTATGTGCTCATTCCACCAGTGCTAAAGATGCAAACAATGCATTAGCATGCAGAGATCCAGTCCTGGACATCTGCCAGGCTGCAACTTGGACTTCCATGCACACGTTTACCAAGCACTACTGCCTGAACAGTCAGGTCCATAGGGATAGCCATTTTGCAGTTCGGTCATGCAGGACTTCCTCGTGGGAAATTGGTCTGCACATCCACCTCCAGGGACGTATTGCTTGGGTATCTATTCTAAGGTAAGGAATCTGCTGCTATAAGTCTGTATTAGATGAACAAGTTACTCACCTTTAGTAATGCCTTATCTGTTAGAGACTCTATCTAGCTGCAGATTCCTTACTGACCTATCCATCCTCCCCGCTCTGCGAATGGATTTCTAGGACCGGGCTTTCTCCTTTCAGGACCCTAGTTTTCCACCCCAGTGATCTGTGTACTTCATGGCTCCGTACTCCTCGTATGGACAGTCACCAGAATTAACTGATGTCAGTGCCCTGGGGTGGCACCTACACAGGCCTGTGCACGTCACTTCTGGTGCGGATGACGCCACGTGGAGCCGAACAACACCACCTACCAGCGCGCAGGGATACTGCTCAAGAAAACTTTCTGGATCCATTCTGATGCCTGGGGACAATTCTAAGGTAAGGAATCTGCAGCTAGATAGAGTCTCTACCAGATAAGGTGTTACTGAAGCTAAGTAACTTGTTCGATACCACACATTTTTCATCAAGAAGGTGGAGGATATTTAACTCTCATTAAAAGTGGGTAGGCATGTTTTGTTCAAGCCTGGCATTCACCTGGCACCCTCCCTCATTGAGTCCTCTACCATAATGTCCATGTAAAGATGACACTAAGCAAGTTGAAATGGAGTTGGTGGTGGTTTATTCAGTGAGAGTACATCCATCCATGAAAGGGGCAATGGAGCAACTGAAAGATAGAACACATAGCTCCAGTGACCTCATAATATCCCAAGCCTCTAGCTTGCACAATACCAAACATCTCCCTTTTTATAAAACAAGGAATAATATAATACAAATAACAATAGAGTTTACTATTAAAAACAAAGAGTTTCATTTAACATCACACTGTAACCCACACCCTCCTATTTTAAAAGAAACACGAAAAAGAGAAAAAAAACCAAATCTTGAATAGTAGGAAGAAGACGTTTAAAACAGCTTAATGTGAAACAAAACCATTTCATTTCTCTGGCCTTATTTTAGTGCAAACACTCTGTCATACCCCGCGGTCCGGCCCCTGTGTGCAGTGTGTATTTAAACGGCGAAGGGCGTGCAAACGCCGCTTCGCGTTCTAGCACTGAGCCCCAGTTCCGTCTTGATTGTTGTTGCCTGACTTCCGGTTAAACGTACTTCCTGTTTTCCAGTGCGAAGCCGCGGACGAGTCGAAGCAGACGAGTCCCGGCTCCGGGGTTGTTATCGCTGTTCCCCCTGGTGAAGCGTAGAGGCGCTCCTTCCATCCGAGCGGCTGAGCGTGTTGGCGCTCCTTCCATCTGAGCGGCCGAGCGTGTTGCGCCTTGCCAAGTAAGGTCTAAGTGTTAATTAGCAGTGCGGGGTTCGCCCGTCACTCTTCTCTCCTTACCTCGGAGATTGAGGTTGGCTGACGGTTAGTGAGTCCCCATCGCCTGCACTGCTCCTTTTGATATCCCTCTCCAGAATCAACCTCTCTGGCTAGAGTTGTGTGGTGTTATATGTAAGCCTGCTAATTCCAAATCCTGCAGTTCAGGCTTGAGTTGTGTCGTGTTGTATGTAAGCCTGCTAATTCCAAATCCTGCATATCAGGCTTGAGTTGTGTCGTGTTATATGTCAGCCTGCTAATTCCAGATTCAGGCTTGTATTGTGTTGTGCTTACGCCTGCTGTTAAGGCGACTCCAAGTCTTGTGATTTGGTTGGAGTCATACTTTGTGTTCTTACCCCAGTTCAAGTATCAGTGGCCTCTTTGGCGCATCCACTACTTGTCCCTACCCTATGTTCTCTTGAACACGCATCAGGCATCCGAGGGTGATTATTGCGAGGACCATTGAGCAGTGGATTAGGTTTGCCACCTTCCTACATAAGAATCACGGTACTTGTTCTTCCTACACATCATATAGGCATATGGGGAATCGTATCCTTCCATCATTTATGAACACTGTCTTTGTTGTTCTTAGCCTGTAAGGTGACTTACACATAGTGAAACTGAGTTCTCCTCTGGGAATCGATCATAAGTGGGTCGTGCAGAGTTATTCCTACTTATTCCTGCAGGCCATAATCCAGGAGGCTGGCGTTAACCCCGGTAGGTGTCTGGGGGAATGAAGTGAAGAAAGCTCCAGGGTAGTGCTGTATTAATATTCATATACCTACCTTTGTGTTACAGCTGAGGGGCCCTATCATTCCTTCCTGTCAAGAACCATCACCTTCCTGCTATTTCGCATGCCAGAATCATCCGTCAAGACCTGCCTGTTTTCCCCACCTATCCTTGTTTTGTTTCCCTGTTTTCCCCAGCGGGTCCTTCGTACTCTAGAGTTTGATAGAGTCGGAGGCGCGTGGGGGACGACTGTGGACTTTGCTCCAACGTTCCGGACGCTCCTGCAGAACATCCGCGATCATTACACACTCCTTCTTGTAGCTTTTTATTTTTTTATTTTGTTAATTAGGGTTTAGATAACCTTAAATAACAATGGTCACATCTGTAATAATCCCATGAAGTATATTACAATGAGGAATCCGTTACAACACATTTCCCAATAACACAAAGTTGAGCAATCACATAGCATAACAGTTTTCCATTGAAAATTCAAGTAATTGGATTAATAATTTGTTTGAAGTAAATCAGGATGTTCACGTTGATAGGCAGTGAGTGGCCCCCAAATATCTGAGGGCTTAGAGGCGGTAGGTAGTTTGTGGTACTTTGAAATTTGGGACCGCGTGGGAGGCAGGGCCCTACCCCTGTCTATTCCGGTATCAGCGAACCGCGAATGACCAATGCAGTATATACAAGTGCTTTGTATAACGTTTTAGCTATAAATGCACTATGTATACGATATGATACAGTAACTTCGTGGGTTCCATCTTAGAGCGGTGGCCATCTTATGGTTGCCCTCACATAGGCTACACATTACGAACAAATACGGGCCTTTAGAACACATGTGCCCTCCTTTGACTTCTCTGTGACCTGGGCAGCTTGGCTCCGCTGCCCCAGGTCAGTCCGGTCTCACGAGCTCCCCGTCCTACGGCCACCTGTGATTAGCATCAGGGTTTGACACACCATAAAGCCTTTTCATCCCACACGAGCCTCCGGCTAATCTCTTTCACACCTGACTCTTCCTGCTTTATGGCTTGTTTTCCAAACAGGAGATGTTCGTGTTTATTGGGGCCTATTGATATCTGATGTGGGATCTGAGCCTTGCTGGGTAAATAATTGTGGGCTGGCTAAACTGGAATGTGGGATGGTCATCATGACTCTGCCTTTTCGTTTGTAATATATACATGTGAATGACCATGCCATAAAACAAGGAATGTGGGCCTGAAGCATGATATTTTGTATTTAAGGAGAAGCCCGTTTCTGTAACTTTAAGCAGTCTCCTGAGAACATACATGCTGTTGTACTTCTTGGATACCTGTGATTGGTCTGCAGCCAATAAACTGATCTTTGATTTCACCCAGAAGACTCTGTGTTTCTGTAGGTCTGAAACAGGAAGAACCCGAAGTCTTAGGGTGTGTTCCCCTGCACCGCTGGGCTTAAAATTCCCAGTACTTCAAGTTCTTCCGCGTATATTAAAACATTGTCTCTACAATAGATAGCATCTAATATCCAGCTTGTTAGAGTCGGGTTAGCTTGCTATCCCAGTGCATCACTACTCTACGTTTTGCGAGCAGCAGCATTATGGCAACCAATTTCCTCTTTGCAGATCTCACAGGTATGTCGAGTCCTAACAGGCATAGTTGTGGTGTGCACAACAGTGTACATGATGCGAGTTTACCTAAATGGTGAACCACAGTTTCCCAATAGGACTTTATCGTGCCACAGTTCCATGAAAGATGTGCGAAATCTGCTTGATCAATCCCACATCTCTTACAATGTGCGTTTTCGCGTAGTCCATATTTATGTAGTTTGGCTGGAGTGTGGTACGCTTGATGATTATATTTGTAATGGATGATGGGGAGATTGCCATTAGGTGTGAGCAGTGAAGTGAGTGTGCAGCAAGATGCCCAATCTTCATCCGTCAGGGAGACGTCTAACAGCTTATTCCAAAAGTTAAGAGCCCTGTGGGTATGAGCTCCTATTTCCGCTTGTATCAGTTTATACAGTCGTGAAACTATATGAGAATGAGTGGAGGTGGCTATCAGGGTCGGTAGCGGCTGTAAGGCAGGAGGTTCAATGGGATAGGACGGATACAACTCCCTGATAGCGGCTCTCAGTCTATGGTAATGAAGCGGAATAACATCGATTGGTTGCTTATATATGTCAAATCATCAGGGGTAATGAAGATTCCATTTAGATATAAGTCGCCCATTCATGCTATACCCACTTGTTCCAAAAGTAACATGCTATTTTTCTCTTGTGTGACAGATAGCGCAGGGTGGTTTGCCAGCGGCAGATTTGGGGTGTATTTGAGAGTTTTGTTCACTAATTGACTGATGCGCTGCCATGCTTGTGAGGTTGTCCGTATCGTGTTTATTTCCCGCAGTGATAAATGAGGTTGTGTATGCATAAGGATGTTGGCTAGCGGTATTGGATCAGCGTCGCCATCTTCCACTGCGAGGTGCGGCAGGTATTTTACTGAGTGATAACAATAGTATGCGTATTGTGCCTGAGCACATAAGTAGTATAAATAGATATCAGGGACTGTAAAGCCGCCTGCGGCATATGGGAGTGACATGGTTTGGAGACTTATTCGGGCCTGTTTACCGGCCCATATCAGTCTAATGAAATTTGTGCGTATCCTGTTAAAGATTGAAGTAGGTGGTGATATTAGTATATTGATAAAGAGATAGAGCAGCTTGGGTAGCAACACCATTTTTATTAATGATATTCTATCAGCTAGTGAGAGGGGGAGAGTGATCCATCTATTTATTTGTGTTTCCATGCGATCTATTGCGACGCCATAATTGTACCTTAAGTACTAATTCAGAGTCTCGATGTATCCAAATTCCGAGATATTTTATTGGATCCTCCTACCATACAATAGGAAATTCCATTTGTGGTGCTTTTGTATTCACTGTTAGCGGTACCACCGCTGATTTGCCCCAGTTAATTTGCAGACCCCAGTGACGCCCAAATTTTATATATTCTTGCAATAGTAATGAAAGGTTCAGTTCAGGGTCTCGCAGGTATATTAGCATATCATCTGTGTATAATGATATGTTAATGGGTCTCAGATGAAACCGTAGTGCAGCGTGTGCACATTTCTGACGTATTTTACAAGCCAACGGCTCTAGCGCAATGGAGAAGAGTAGAGGAGATACTGGGCATCGCTGTCTAGTGCCACGTTGTATTGATATCACTTCTGATATATGTCTATTTACTTTGATGCGGGCAGTAGGTTTAGTGTATAAAAGGGCGATCCAATTGATAAGCATTGGTGGTAAACCAATTTTTTGTAAAATCGTGAACATATTGGGCCGCTCTATGGAGTCAAAGGCCTTAGCTACATCTAGTAAGACCGCTACAGCCTGTAGATCTGGATTTAGTTGATGTAAAAGGGCGAATATGGTGCGCAAATTATGTGTGGTTGACCGATCTGGAATAAACCCTGATTGGTCGGGTAGGACTATAGTGGACATGAGTGGTTGCAGCCTCGTAGCAATGATCTTTGCTAATATCTTAACGTCTATATTTATTAATGAGAGGGGCCTATAAGACACCGCTTTGTCAGGATTTTTGTCTGGCTTTAGCAATGTCACCATAAGCGCTTCCCGCAGCGTTGGAGGAAGGATTTTATTGTTATAGGCTTCATCATACATCTCAAGCAGATGCGGGATCAATAAGTCCGAGTATGTTTTATAAAATTCCTCAGTGTATCCGTCACGACCAGGGGACTTACCATTGGGCAATGATTTTATAGCGGTCTGTACTTCTTCCTCCGTGATAGGTAGGGCTAGATATTCGCGATGCGAATCAGATAACCATACCAGCGCTATGTCTTCAGTATATTGTAGAATTTCAGGCTCTGGCACTGTATCTTGTGTTCTGTAAAAATTGCTGTATGTGTCCACAAATGTGGTCAGTATACCTTGGGTGTCACAGTGTATCTGCCCACTATTATCCTCTATTTGTATAGCAATGTGCTGTTTATGTTCGGTGCACACTTTTTGGGCTAGTATGCAGCCTGACCTACCTCCTTCACCTAACTTGCGTGCTGCATGGCGTCGAGAAGTATATTTTATTTCATCATCTGCTAGTGCATTGTATTGATTAATCTCATCCCGTAGGTTACCGAGAGTGAGTGCGCTATGAAAAGTATCATATTCTGCCTCCAGTAGTTTTATGTGAGCTTCGCATGTCTTCAATTGGGTACGAATATCTTTTAAAATGACGGCATTCATACTTATACAGATGCCACTGAGAGTCGTCTTAAATGCCTCCCACAGCAAACCTGCACTGTCAACTGAATGTGCGTTGTCCGCAAAATAATCCTCTATCGCCGAATGAATTGTTTCTTTGTAAATAGGGTCTAAAAGTGCAGTGGCTTGAAGCGCCACACAAAAGGTGGAGGTGTATATGTCGGAACCTGTAGAGATAACATGACAGGTTTATGGTCAGACAGTGTCCTGGAGAGATGCGTTATGTCCTTAGCCCATGTGGAAGCATGGTAAGTGAGGGGCCAATAATCAAGTCTAGACCAGCTGTTATGTACTATCGATGAATTAGTGCTTTCCAGTGTGGTCAGGTGTCGTATGCGCCATACGTCATGGAAGCGGAACTCTGTCATGCGATTTAAAATAATGGAGACTTCACGTTTATGGTGTTCAGTGGTGTTCTGAGATCTGTCTTGCGTAGTAACCAATGCGACATTCAAGTCGCCTGCCCATATCATCTCCAGAGGTGGCAGGTCTCGTAGTTTTGTCAAGAGATTCATAAAAAAGTCAGGGTCATCCGTATTTGGGCCATAGGTATTAATAATACCCACTTTGGTGCCTCTTAGTATGCCTGTGATAATGACGTACCTTCCCTGTGGATCAATGAGTGTCTGATCCAATAGAAAGTGAGTACCTCTGCGTATAATGGTCGTCACCCCCGTGCATACGAGGAATAAGTTGCCGCTGCCATAAGTTTGGCCCATCTGTAGCCTAATTTGTCTACTTTATGTGGAAGTAAATGCGTTTCCTGGAGTAAGGCAACATCAACATAATGTCTATCAAGGTAGGTGAAGACTTGCCTAATCTTCGTGGGACTGTTTAGACCTCTGACATTCCAGGTCATAAATCGTAGGGATGTAGCTTTAGCAATACTATGTGATTTGTGTATGTCCAATTATACCAAATGGGTCTGGTGTTACATGTGTTTGCATTTGCGTAATTCCACTTGTGTGTATTGCACTTGAGGGTGATGCGTATGTGTACGTACAGACATCGGATCCCAGTAGATATGTGACCAACAATGTTGCAAAATCTCGTTCTGTCCCTCCCCCCGCCCACTTTGCCATCCCAATCATGGCAAAGCCAATTACCCTTTAACTTTTAACAAAAAACTGTCCCCTCCAAACCCTTCCTTTGGTTAATAACCGATAAAGGGAACAAAAGTTGTAGCATACACAGGGAGGCGGCAGCCGCCAGCCAACGACCCCAACGATAACACAGATGGGGGGATCCAGCCACAATCACATACAACTGTGAAAACATATAATGAGCATGTTATAACCCATACAAAGAGATCAGTTACCTGTACAATGGGAGATCCAAAACATGGCAACACTTTGATATAATAATTTACAACAGTCATCTATTTACCTTTACCTACATAGCCGACAGGTTTCCAAGTGACATTAGGCAACCTAGAGATCGTAAAGAAAAATGAAAAGTGGTTTTGCCAAGGCATATCTTACAGTTCCTTGCTGCTATGTGCAAAGTTCCGAGAGGTACGATTGTCATTCAACATCCGAGGTTTGTTCCTCTTCAGCATGCAGTCCCCGCGGAGATTTACGTCGAAGAACGTGCGGGTGGTTCAATTTCAAGAATTTAAGAATTTCCTTAGGATCGTTGCAGATGGTGCTCTTTCCATCGTCCGTAATCTTCAGACGTGCTGGGTATATCATGGCATAGAAGATATTATTCTCTCTCAGTTTCTTTTTGACATCCATGAACTTCTTCCTTGCCTCCTGCACTTGTGATGTAAAATCCAGGTAGATGGAAATAGTCATTCCCTCTTGATTTAAAGTTCCTAGCTCCCGGGCCTTACAAAGCGCTGTATCCCTATCTCTATAGTTCAATATTTTGGTGATTATGGGGCGGGGCCGGGCCTCAGGCGCCGGTGGTGGTGAGAGAAATCTGTGGGCCCGTTCCACCATAAATACGTCAGAAAAGGTGTCTTTACCAAGGAGGGTGATTAATAGTGTTTCGATGTATCTTTCCATATTTCCTGTTCACGTCGATTCCGCCACCCTCATTATGTGTAGGTTGCAGCGCCGTGATCTGGCCTCTAAATCTTCAGTTTTAGCCAATAGGGTCTGCAGGGCCTTGTCCGCTTTTGTTTGTTTCAGTTCAAGTTGATGGTGAGAGTCCTCTGCTTCCGATATTCGGCGTTCTGCCATGTCTATACGTTCTGTATGTTTGTCCAATCATTCCGACATACGATCAACACGGTATGTTAGAGAATCTATTTTCCCGTCAATGTTAGATAGGGTGGATTGTATCGTCGCAAACATTGACTGGATATCAACTGTTGTGTCGGAACCGGGTGTAGCCGTGTTCACTTTCTTCGCTCAGGAGCTTCGGCGGTCATCTCCGTCACTTTGCGCTGTTGATCAAACTGCAGCTTAGGTTGATTTTTATCAGGCTTTCCCATCTCACTGATACTTTGGGGGTTACCTTGATTGGTTTCGGAAATGCCCTGCAAATGCGATGGTGTCTTGAGTGAACGCTTGATGCACCTGCAGATGTGGTATCTGAGAGAGTCAACAGAACAATCTGGAACACTTTGCGGAGTGAAGGGTCTCGTGCTGATGTTCAAATGCAGGCCTGGGCACAGAGTGGATTACTGGGGATATGGTTTCCCCTATAGAGAGTGGGCGGGTGTCGCTCAGGTGGGCACAAGGATTTACATTATGCTCCTGTGTTAGGCTGGCAGTTCAGGCTCCAGGATGTAACAGAGGTATTGTGCAGCAAAGGTACTGGTGTCTACGCGCACATGCAGCGCGGCCTCTCCACGGGGGCCACAGATATGGAGGGAAACCGGTAGCAAAAAGATCGTGACCTCCTACCTGGCCTCCAGTGGCTACCCCTCTATCAAATAACTGTAGCGTACCCAATGATGGGCCCCAGCGCACCTCTAAACCAGCATGTAGGTTCGAGCAGTGGAGATCGTCATAAGAGTCGTGTCCTGTCCCCGTTCCTCTGTTCCCAGCCTCTGTGCCCGAACTAGCCTGGGGCGAGTGTCGGGTGCCGAGCGTTGCTAGTGTCGCCCCTGGTTCTCTCACCGTTTAATTGCAGCACCGCTGTAGCGATGATGGCGGTTTGCGCTCCTGGGGCAGCGGCAGTTGGATTCCGCCCGCTGCCATCGCACGCATCCGTGGCCCCAGACTTCGTGCCTGCACCCGGTCACCAGCAACCACAGGCAGATTAGCGGCAGGGCAGGAGGTCTCCGGGGCACTCTCCGTTGCTCGCAGGTCACACTTTGCGCCGAACACTGCAGCGCCGATTTCGCCCTCAGGCCTACCTCCCATAGGCCGCGCCCCGGGCTTGCGTGCCGAGTACGTCGCCACGCATGCGACCACAGGCCTCCGGCTGCTGCATGGTGAGATCCGCCTCGCCGGTCCGTTGCACTCCGGATGAATATTTACCAGCAAGAGACACCTGATTTTGTAGCTGGTGTCTCCCGCAATGCAGGCGCTCTGCTTTCTCATATTAGTTGTGGGTTAGACACACAGGATAAGTGTAGGATTGTGGCTCGATCGGGAGAGCACGCCTACGGCGTGGCCATTTCCTAGCTTGGCTAGCTCCGCCCCCTCCTTCTCATAGCTTGAGCCGACGTATCACTCTTTGAACATTTCTTGGTTTTGCCATGCATGACGAGATTATGAGGAATCAAGGCCACACGAGTAATGCCCCACCGATTCCCATCAGAAAGTTTCACAGAGTTCTTTCTTAATTCGCATACCTGAACAGGATCTTTAAATTTCGATAAACCTTTTCCTACAAGAACTGGATTTTTGACACGAACCAAGTCTCCTACTTTTAATCTACATTCTTTCCTTAAGCCTGGTTTCGCTTCAACAGCCCTTCTCAGATTTACCAAATTGGAATTAGTTTTAGCGGATTTCCACTAACTTTCAACACTCCCATGCTTTAATGTTATTTTAGTGACCCAATAAGGACAAAGTTCCGTGGTAGCTTCCTTACCCTTCATCAACTCAAACAATGATTTTCCAGACACAGAATGAGGTGTAGTGCGGTGGGACCAGATCAAGTCTTGTATAGATTTGGCAACACTCATATTGCTTTTGATGGAGGCTTGTATACACTCTACTAGTACTTTATTGTAGCGTTCAACTTTCCCGGTGCTTTAAGGATGATATGGAGGTGTTCTTAGATGTTTTATGGCACAGTTGTTCAAGAATGAAGACTTTTCTGTGGAAGTGAACTGAACTTCATTGTCAGTAAGGATCTCTTCAGGTAATCTGTTAAAGCTTTCTGAAAGCACTCAATTACCTTCTTAGTGGTAGGTTCAGAGACTGGTTCAACCTCGACCCTTCTGAAAGATGATCCACCATGACAATGAAGTATCTCATACAATTGGGTAAAATTTGATATGGTCCCAAAAGGTCTACACCAATACGTTGCCAAGCTCTTTTGGGGCAATAACTTACTGATTCTACCTGATGTTCTGTTATTAAAACTTTATCACTCAATTTGCATTAGACACAATTAGACACAAATTCTTCAACTTCAGTGTCCATGCGTGGTCACAAGAACCTTTCCCTGAGCTTTCTTTTAGGTAAAGTGGAACCCAGATGACCACAGGGTACTAATTCTATTATTCGTTGCTGAAAACAAGAGGGTGCCACAAGCTTGTCTTCACGTACTAAGACATCACTTTCTAAAGATAGCTCCTCTAAAACTTTCCAAAACATTTGTAACTCATACTGCAATTGAGTCTCTTTTGGCCAGCCAGATTCCACAAAAGCAACTACTTTACTAAGAATGCAGTCATTTTCAATGGCTGAAATCCAGTCTTTCTCACAAATGGTGACATCTCCTCCATAGGCAATGAAACATTCTTCAATTTCTGTTTCCCATTCTAAATTCTCAGGTTCTTCAATTGGGAGTCTAGACAGTCTGCACACGATTTTTTTTCACCTGGAATGTATTCAATCAAGAAGGTGATTTCCAATAATTATGCTGCTAATCTAGAATTACTGGCTGTGGTGTGTTTAATCTTTTTGCCAGAAAGTATGTTCACTAAAGGACAGTGGTCAGTTTTTAGTACAAAAGGTCTACCCCAAACACAGGCTTTGAATTTTTCCACACTCCAAACACACTCTAAAAGTTATTTTCAATCACTGAATATTTACGTTCTGCTGGTCCTAAGGTCCTAGACGCAAAACCTAGAGTAAACTCACGTCCCTTGTCGACTTGAGTGTGAACTGCGCCAAGACCATATTCCCACGCATCAACTGTTACCACTGTGGTTCTGCCTTCAAGAAATGGTTGTAGGGCAGGAGCATTCACAATTTTGTGCTTGATGATTTTAAATGTATGTTAACAAGAATCTAACCAGACAAACTCAGCATTTTTCTTTAAAAGTACTCTGAAACACTATGTCAAATTTGCAAAACTCTTTAAAAACGTAGCAAGAAAATTCACACAGGCCTAAAAAGGGAAGTAATTGTTCCTTATTTTTGGGAGTAGGTGCATCTAAAATGCTTTTCACAAGACATGGCTTAGGTTTTACTCCTTGAGCAGAAAATACATTACCTAAATACTCAATTTTCTTGGTCTTGAAAATGCATTGTCTTTCCGCAAGGTAGCACCTCTAGACTCAAGTATGCTCAAGACTTTACTAAGTATGTTATCATGTTCAGACTCATTTTTAGTAAACGCCAAAATATCATCTTGGAATATAGCTACTTGTGTGAAACCATGAAACATTTCAGACATCCGTCTTTGAAAAACTGCTGCTGCTGAAGCGATGCCGAAAGGCAACCTGAAAAATTGGAAAGTGCCCTCCTGGGTGAAGAAAGCAGTGAGATCACGGGAGGCTTCGTCTAACTCGACTTGGTGATAAGCCGATCTAAGATCCAGTTTGGTGAACCAACTAGATGACCAATGTTTGTTATCAGGTCTTCTATTCTGGGTAAGGGAAAATTGTCCACCCAAATGGGATCATTAACACTTCTGAAAGCCACACACATCCTGAGTTCCCCTGTCTTCTTCTTAGCTAAAACTATGGGTGAGAACCACAAAGTGCCCTCAATCTTCTCAATGATGTCTTGCTCACACATGTTAGACAGCATATCTGATCATTCTTTTCTGACACTTAAAGGAATATTGCGTAGTTTGTGATTCACAGGTACAACATCTTGCTTTACTCTTACTGAATAAACAAAGTCAGTTATTTTCCCTAACTTTTCTTGAAAGACTTTTTGAAATTTGTTTTCCCAGTTGTTGTCAATATTAGTGACACACTTAATATCATGTTTTCCAATGGTAACTGGATTGACACACTTAATATTGTGTTTTTCAATGGTAATAGGATTACTAGAACCAGGTCTAATAGTTAAATTGAATTCTGCTTGGTGAATAAGACCTAAAACATTAATACCTTTGCGTGCAGCATACACTTTCCCATTGATGGGGGAATGTAAAAGTTTAATAGATGACCAAAAGTAACCAATTAGATCCACTTCACTACCCTCAAAAGCTACTGTCATTAGATCTGGAGATAGTAAGGGAAATGCTACTTACCCAGTATGCATCTGTTCTTGGCATATAGAGCTGTAGAATCATATGCTTTAGAATAGATGATCCACCATGACAATGAAGTATCTCATTCAATTGGGTAAAATTTGATATGGACCCAAAAGGTCTACACCAATACGTTGCCAAGCTCTTTTGGGCCAATAACTTACTGATTCTACCTGATGTTCTGTTATTAAAACGTTGTCACTCAATTTGCATTAGACATAATTAGACACAAATTCTTCAAATTCAGTGTCCATGCGTGGTCACCAGAACATTTCCCTGATCTTTCCTTTAGTTAAAGTGGAACCCAGATGACCACAGTGTGCTAATTCTTTTATTCGTTGCTGAAAACAAGAGGGTGCCACAAGCTTGTCTTCACGTACTAAGCCATCACTTTCTAAAGATAGCTCATCTAAAACTTTCCAAAACATTTGTAACTCATACTGCAATTGAGTCTCTTTTGGCCAGCCAGATTTCACAAAAGCAACTACTTTACTAAGAATGCAGTCATTTCAATGGCTGAAATCCAGTCTTTCTCACAAATGGTGACATCTCCTACATAGGCAATGAAACATTCTTCAATTTCTGTTTCCCATTATAAATTCCCAGGTTCTTCAATTGGGAGTCTAGACAGTCTGCACAAGAGGTTTTTACACCTGGAATGTATTCAATCGAGAAGGTGAATTCCAATAATTTTGAAACTAATCTAGAAATACTGGCTGTGATGCGTTTAATCTTTTTGCCAGAAAGTATGTTCACTAAAGGACATTGGTCAGTTTTTAGTACAAAAGGTCTACCCCAAACAAAAAGCTACTGTCATTAGATCTGGAGGTAAATGCTACTTACCCAGTATGCATCTGTTTTTGGCATATAGAGCTGTAGAATCATATGCTTTAGCATAGATCGCCATCGAGTGTTGGGTCTGGATGTTTGCATTTTGTTTTTCTTCGAAGAAGTCTTTCCAGTCACGAGGTAGATGACTCCTCCTTTCGGTGATAGTGCGCATGGGCATCGACTCCATCCCCAGATTGTTTTGCCGTAAAGGGTGATGATAGAGTTAGTAAGAGTAGTGAAAGAGATGCCCATGTATAACGTATCTAAGTAAGATAACACTGCAACAGGTATAGGTACCCGGGGAGGCAGGTGGGCGCATATGATTCTACAGCTCTATATGCCAAGAACAGATGCATACTGGGTAAGTAGCATTTTCTGATCGAGGCATATGAGCTGTAGATCATATGCTTTAGCATAGACTATACAGCAGTTATCTCCCAAGCGGTGGCTAACCTGTATCTGTTGCAGTGGTTTGAAATAGTGTTCATAAACCTGCCTGGCCCACACTAGCTAGTGTCGTACTTTAGAATTTGGGACCGCGTAGGAGGCAGGGCCCTACCCCTGTCTATCCCGGTATTAGTGAACCGCGAATGGTTAATGCGGTATGTACAAGTGCTTTGTGTAACGTTTTAGCTATGAATGCACTGTGTATACGCTATTATACATCACTACGTGGGTTCCATTTTAGAGCGGTGGCCATCTTATGGTTGCCCTCACATAGGCTACATAGCATGAAGCAAATACGGGCCTTTTAGAGCACATGTGCCTTTCTTTGACTTTTCTGTGACCTGGGCAGCCTGGCTCCGCTGCCCCAGGTCAGTCCGGTCTCACAAGTTCCCCGTCCTCTGGCCACCTGTGATTAGCATCAGGGCTTGACACACCATAAAGCCTTTACATTAAACACGAGCCTCCAGCTAATCTCTTTCTCACCTGACTGTTCCTGCTTTATGGCTTGTTTTCCAAACAGGAGATGCTCATGTTTATTGGGGCCTATCGATATCTGATGTGGGATCTGAGCCTTGCTGGGTAAATAATTGCGGGCTGGCTTAACTGGAATGTGGGATGGTCATCATGACTCTGCCTTTTCGTTTGAAATGTATACATCTAAATGACCATGCCATAAAACTAGGAATGTATGCCTGAAGCAGGATATTTTGTATTTAAGGAGAAGCCCGTTTCTGTGATTTTTAGCAGTCTCCTGAGAATATACACGCTGTTGTACTTCTAGGATACTTGTAATTGGTCTGCAGCCAATAAACTGATCTTTGACTTCACCCAGAAGACTCTGTGTTTCTGTAGGTCTGAAACAGGAAGAACCCGAAGTCTTAGGGTGTGTTCCCCTGCACCGCTGGGCTTAAAATTCCCAGTACTTCAGTTGGCGCCCAACTCGGCGCGATTTCGGCGGTACCGGTCCAAGCCAGAGGTTCGTGAAAGCTTCGTGTGGAAATTCTGGAGGAAGGCCGCCACTTCATCGACCCCTGCATCCTCCATCTTCCTCACTGGCTGAGACCGAAAGCAGGCACATTATGCAGGTTATGCGGCAAAGGGGCAGAAGACATGCTGCACCTGCTATGCTTGTGTGAGGAACTGCACGAAGAAAGGAAGCTCCTGCTGAAACGCCATTTCATTCTACAGGGGGTACGCACACGAAGGAATGCAGTGCTAACCTGCTTTTCAGGACAGGACCCTCAGCTGAGCTGTAGATTTGTGAAATTTTTAAAAGTAGTAGAAAAAAAACTACCAAAAACTGATCCATGATTAACTCAGCAAAACAGGACATTTGATTTAACTTACACAGATGAATTATTTATGCTGTAGATTTGTAACAAATTTTATTATGTGTTATTGTATCGCATTGGTTTTAATTAACTGTGCAATAAATTATAAACCGTAAACCGTAAACCGTAAACCTGCATGTCGACGTGGTCCGAAAGTCTTTTCTGCGAGGTTCTCCGCGTCCCGACGGCTACGAAGGACTGCTGCCCTGATTAATCGCCCTGTTTTGGACCCTTGACGATTTTGGTAGAGCGAAACAATCGAGAGAGTCTTCTGGTGACGCCATTGATCATCGATATTCAGTTAAGTATAAGTGGAGCGTCTCCCAATTTGTTTGGTATCCTTCGGGATAATTTTGGTTTATTTGGAGTTTGCAAACCCCAAAGCCAGAGGACTCGTGTATTGACGAGACTATCGTAATCGATAATCCTTTGAAGTTGGGAACTAGACTAGTGAGCGAAGATGCCTGGTGCTAGTGTATTTGGAAGATTATTTTGTTTAAGTTGTGGAAGGGATTTCCAGTTAGAGGATTCATTTCCGGTTCCTCCAATTGGAACTCCAACTTATGAGCTTTATGTAAAACATGGCGTGGGCCCCATTGCATATAATGAAGTATGGATCCGATACACCAGAAAGGACGGTGTTTTAAAATGGCCCCAAAATGGTAGTTTCGAGACAGATATCTTAGATAATTTGGAAGTAAAATTGTTTAAAAAGAAAGCCCGGCCGGCGATGTTTGATTCTTTCGGCCTATGACGAAAGGAAGCCAAACAGAAGGAAATTAAGCTAGCGAAAAGGAATAAGAGAGAAAGAGGTATGTCAGTGATGCAAGCAGCTGTGCAATTTAAAGATAATGAGGAGGAACAAATGAATGAGCAATTGCACAGACAGCGCAAACTAGGGATCGATAAATGTTACCCTGTTTTGTCACCCCTTATGCAAGATGAGACAAAAGAGAAAGAGAAAGATTCCCTAATGTCCCATTTGTTAAGTTCACCACCCCCATATGCGCAAAATGCCACAGCACCTCCACAGCTTGTAAATATGCAGCCTCCAGTAAATATGCCGCAAGCCTTCCCACAGCCGCCAGCTCCTCTTCAGCTGGCTTCTATCCCTGCAGTGCAGCCCTCTCAAGGGCCGCCAGTTTTGCTACCTGTTGCCCCCGCGCTTCCTGCGACTTTGCCTAGCATGCCAGCGGCTTCCCCTGGCGCTCCTTCTTACACTACCCAGGTACCTGTATCTGAATCTGTTTTTCTTCCCTCTGTCTATCCCCCCGTTTTCGCCTCAACCTCTCCTTCAGCACGACAACGACTAGCTAATGTAGTTACTAGTTTAATGTCGCCTCTCTTTGGGTCATCGAGTGCGACTCCTGCCTTACAGCGTAAGCAATTGCGCAGTCAGCTGCCTGGTCCTGACGAGAAAGAGGTGTTAGATCATCTGGCGCGTAGGTGGATTGGTTTCCCTTTACTTTATAATGTGGAATCAGTTGTTAACGTCTTTCACCAATGGGATGCCCCAACACAGAGGTATGTCTTTGACAAAATGTGTGAATTCCTCTGTGAGGAATTGGAGGATAATGGTGCAAACCCAAACCCACAGGAATTGTGTCGAGTGCGATTTGATTTTGAAAAAGGTACAATTGTGGGCCCCAATGTAGATAAAGCAGTTGCAACATTACTGTCCCTCAGAAATGGTGATTGTCAACAATCATTGTTCGATTAGGAATTCCCTGTGGGGAAGAAGGGAAAAGCGCGACAATACCCTATGAGAGAAGTCCCTCCGGTATGGAAAGAAGCCGTTGCGGCTAATGCCGCTCAAGGTATTGCTGCTGCTCCAACACATTTTAAGCGTGTTTGGGTGCATGTCCCATGGAAGCGATCTGAGGTCTTAGCGCTTAAACAGACATTGCCTGACCCCCGTAAAAACCCTACAGGTTATTATAAGGAGTTATCACAAACTGCAGAATCATGTGTAATGAATCTGGCTGACATAGACATGTTGTTTGGGAATGTTGTTCCACAGCCTTTATGGGGATCCATTCGTAATGTAGATCACGCTGCAGAATTGGGTAACACATGGGCTAATATCATTGCTGCAGATGCTGGACAAGTTGGTGGCGCGAAACCTGATCCTTTAGTAGCAGAACTCCCTGGTCGAATTATTACCTACATGAAAACTATAATGCCTGCGATGCGCGTAAATTGGGATAAACTATCCGCATGTAAGCAGAAGAAAGATGAGACAGTGTCTGATTTCTTCACCAGATTTGAAGAAACGTTTATCGACCACAGTGGTCAAGACATGAGCACTGAAGGTGGCCAACGGTTATTTGTTGATAAATTTGTGCAGAATCTACTTCCCGAGTTGTGTAAAAAATTAAAAGACTCAGAAAGTTCTTGGGCTGTTTCCTCTTCAGCACAAATACTGGCTACTGCACAGTATTATGAGAATAGAGACAAAGATGAGAAGGATAGAACAGATAAGAAAACGAAAGAACTAAAAACAAAGGTCCTCTTGCAGCAGGCCTATCCGCCACGTGGAGGACAGAGTAATTATGGGCAAACACAAGGTATCTATCAGCAGCCCCAACAGTTTCAGAATAATCAGCAAATGAACGGGTATTATCAACCACGAATCCCTGTAGGTCCCAACCAATGTTCATATTGCAAAGAGGAAGGTCATTTTAAATATAGTTGCCCTAAATTAATGCAGCGTAACAGTAATGCGTATGGCGCAAGAGGTAGAGGTGGTCAGCAAGCTCCTAGAGGCAGAGGGCGTGGAAATGCTCCCCAGAACGCGCGTCCTCTTCCGCCTCAAAATACCATAAATAGCTTTGATCAGCACGCCAATGCGACTGGTAATACAGCTCAGTACTACAATAATGATTATTATGCAGAAGACGACAATGTAGAAGATGATGTTTACTAGGACAGCCGTAGACAGAGAGAGGGAGTTGTTTCAGTGCCAGTGGATCAGAGCGGACCTTATGTTAAAGTAACTACAGCAAATGTAACAGAGCCCTTTCTGCTGGATACTGGTGCTGCAAAGAGTTCAATCATGCATTCAAAACTCCCTGGCGCGCCTTTGTCTGGTGAAATAAATGTCTCAGTAGGTTTTTCTGGCGCCCCAGTTAGGAACCCGATTTCTAGTCCTATGTCACTTTCTGTTGGACCTTGTGAGCTAAAAGCACCCCTCATCCTAACAACAGGTTGTGGTGAAAATTTGCTAGGATTAGATTTGCTAAAAAGATTGCATGCAACGCTATATTGTTCTCCCTCAGGAGTACAACTTACATTAGGCAAGAAAGTGATTTCCCCAATGTATTTGTCTAAAAATGCAATGCCACCTGAATTGTCATCCCTTCCGGATGTCCTTTGGGCTACTGGTCCCAATGATGTGGGTCTTTTGGAAATACCGCCATATGTGGTCACTTTAAAAGCCAATATCAGATTGCCACGTATTCCCCAGTACAAGATCTCCAATGAAGGTCAGAAAGCATTGTTAGCAATTGTCAGTGATTTGATTAAAAAGGATGTAATTGAAGAGACAAGAGGCAACGTTTGCAATAGTCCTGTTTTACCTGTCTTAAAACGAACGGACCCTTCACAGCCACCTGTTTACAGATTTGTGATTGATCTTAGAGAGGTTAATAAGATTGTTGTACCACAGTTTCCAGTTGTCCCTGATATAACTGCCTTGTTAACTATGATTCCAGCCTCCGCTGCATGGTTCTCAGTGATCGATTTAAAGAATGCTTTCTTTAGCATCCCAATTGCAGAGGAGAGCAGAGACATTTTTGGCTTTAGTTTAGGAGGTCGCAGCTTCCGCTTTAAACGCGCTCCCCAGGGCTACTGTGAAAGTCCATCAATATACAGTCAGGCTTTAAAAGCGCAGCTTGATGCACTTGTTTTACCGAGTGGCGCTATCCTTATTCAGTACGTCGACGATTTACTAATCGCCGCGGATACTGAAAAGATTTGCAAAAACGCTACCTTGTCATTGTTGCGTCATTTGTCTGCCTTCCATCACAAAGTGTCTCTCTCAAAGCTGCAATATTGTCGACAAGAAGTGACCTACTTAGGTCATCTCTTATCGAAGGAGGGAAGGAAACTGACCCCAGAAAGAATTCAAGCCATTGCACAGTTGAGTGTGCCAAGAACACAGAGAGAAGTGCATGCTTTCTTGGGCATTACTTCATACTGTAGGCATTGGATTCCCAATTTTTCCTTGTTGGCAAAACCTTTGTTAGCATTAACATGTAAAGACACACCGAATCCTATCCCATGGTCTGAAGAGTGTCAGAAAAGTTTTTTGGAATTGCGTAATGCATTGTGTTCAGCTCCTGTGTTGGGTACCCCTGACCACAGCAAGCCTTTTACATTGTATGTTCATGAGAAAGATGGTTGCGCATTATCAGTGTTAACACAGCCTTTTGGCGACAGACCGCGTCCATGCGCGTATTTTTCGTTAACCTTGGACCCGGTAGCGAGGGCATTGCCAAGTTGTCTGAGAGCCACAGCCGCCGCAGCTATGTCTATTCGACAGTCTGCTGGCCTAGTAATGGATAATACATTGATTGTTATGGTTCCACATGCTGTGGACACATTGTTAAATAGGACCAAGACACAACACTTAACTAGTGCGCGATTATCTGGTTATGAGCAGACACTGTTAGCAAACCATATACACATAAAGAGATGCAACACGTTGAATCCAGCTACACTATTACCAATTCCAGCAGACCTAGATGAGATTGAGCAACATGATTGTCTGTTCAGAACAGAAGAAGAGACGAAAGGAAGAGTAGATCTTAAAGATACTCCCCTGACTGAGTGTGATGGTACTTTATGGGTGGATGGTTCGTGTTTCAAGCTTCCAAATGGTGATACGACTGCTGCATATGCTATCACGACTTTGCACACGATTGTTGAAACTGCACGTGTGCCACAAAATTCGGCTCAAGCAGCAGAATTGATTGCCCTTACGAGAGCATGCGTGTTGTCTGAAGGAATGAAAGTGAACATATATACGGATAGCCAGTACGCCTTTGGCGTGGCTCATAGTTTTGGGCGATTGTGGAAAGAACGTGGGTTCCTGACTTCGCATGGAGCTAAGATTCAGAATGGCAAGTTGGTGAATGATCTCCTTGAGTCGCTGACCCTACCATCACAAGTTGCGATTATGAAATGCAGTGCGCACAAGAAAATCACTGATGATGTTGGTCGTGGTAATGCGTTTGCTGATGAAGTCGCGAAAGAAACAGCAAAAGATGTGAAGACTCAAATGTATGTTGCAGGCCCTGCCAGATGGGTTGGTGATGTTGGAATGTGTGAAAACACAATAGAGAGTGTAAAGTCCCTTCAAGCTGAAGCCACAGAGAAATTGAAGAAAGAGAAGTTGTGCAATTGGAGAGAAAGTATGGGTAAGTTGGATGAGAATGGTTGTTGGATTGATTTGTCAGAACATAGGCAATGGTTGTTACCTGATGCATATGTGCTTCCAGTGGTTACTATGGCACATGGAATGGCACATATCAGTACGAAAGGAATCTGTAAGTTGTAAGTGTGCAGAGAATGTGGTCAAGAATTGTATGGTATGCTTGAAGTACAACCCTGGTAGGGGAACCCCAACTCCAGCTGGTCATTTTGCGCCTCCATCATATCCATTTGAAGTTTTGCAGCTAGATTTTATCCACATGGAACGGTGCAACAACCTGAAATATGTATTGGTGGTTGTTTGCGCTTTCTCAAAATGGATAGAGGCCTATCCCCTTGTGGAAATATGGATTTTTCTGATCAGTTATGTCCCCTATCTTGGACCCCAACGGTTCTATGTGCATGTTACAAATACATGTATGTTCCCTCCAGTTCCAGTTATGAAGACGCAAACACATGTGCGTCCACCGTTAACATGTCCTCTGTTGATCCGCCATGAATGGGCCGGATATTCCATTCCTAAGTACGAAAGGCCACCGCCTTTATATGATTCACTTATGCCATTTTACAGTCCAGGCAAGTAGGCCCTGATTCTGTCATCAAGCTTTTCTTGCCTTCTGCCTCTGAAAACTCCAGTCTGAGCCTGCATCTGTGACCATGAACTTTGTCTCATTCTCTGCGCGGCTCATGAAGCCTGACATCAGCCTGCTGTCTGCCAAAAACTGTATTTCACCTTCGAAATTATCTACTCCGTTCCCTGCCCGATGCATTCCTGTCTAGTAGTTTAAGTAAACATTCTTCCAGCTACCGAGCAAAGGCCCGGCTTCTCTGTCTTTATGCAAGTAATTCATAGCCCTGTTACTATGGAAGATTCCGCCCTCGCATCTAGTGTAGACATTTAGACGCTTGTACACGCACTAACAGTCAGTATAGTCAGTATAGAATAAGATTCTACTCGAAGAGACCTCTCTTTTGGATAACATAGTTCTTTAAACATAGGATGTTAGATATGATTTGGGATTAGGTTGACTTGACCCTCCAGACTTCTGTCGCCACATGTAGAGCCAAATGTCAAGTCCCCTTCACCCCCTAGTTACACGTCAATCACACGTCATGCTGCTGCGCACGCATATCTGTCAAGTATTTCTGCTGACATTGCGAAATTCTTTCATGTAACCACCCTCTTATGACATCACATCTGATGACGTTCTTTAAATCACTCCCAGTTACGCCTATTTTTGCTACGTACGAATATATTATCACCACTATCAATTGTTACGCCTCTTGTATTTGCCTCACTGTAATGCCTATTGTATAAAAGTAATTGATTGTCAATAATGTATGTACTTCACTTCCTGAACCTTCGTGGTGATGGAACTTGGAGCAACCGATTATAATCGACCACTGGAATAAAGCCCATTCCGAACCTCTAATACCACGGATTCTGCCTCTTATTTACTGAGCTATTTTATTATGTTTCTGTATCAAATTAAGTCCCGGTAATGAAATTATTTACCACATGAATGGCGCCCGAACAGGGACACTTTCTCATCTCACGCGCCGGCGGTGCGTTGCAGGCCCGGTCTCCTGCCACAGCTGGACGGACAATAACGCGTACCAGCAGGATTTCCTGTATCTCCCTCCGGTTAAGCGGGGGCGACTGAGGCTGCGATCAACACCCAGACGAGGCGGTGAGAAGTGCGAAGTATCCCGACCAGAGCCTAGCTGAGAGAGCAAGATCCGAGGTATACAGAGGCCCACCAGTTTCCGAAGTCCCAAGTCGAGTCCAGTGTCCGAAGTGTTCGAGTCGAGTCCAGTCTGGTTCAAGTTCAGTCCAGTTTCCGAGGCCTTCCGTTTCCGAGCTACCCGGTGAGTACCATTACTGGGGAGGCGTTCTGGCGTGCACATAAGTTGTGCCGGTCCAGACGGGTTTGGGTACACAAATCCGGTCTGCACTGTTCCAGCAGTGTATCTGTACTGTTTAGCAGTATATCTAGTATACCAAATATATAAATTCAGAATGATTCAGTTAATGTCGAGTATTATGTTAGTGATTAAGTTTTCCTTAGATCGTCATCATCAATGTTGCTCAAGTTTAAATGTTAAATGTTAAATGTTTTTTTTGTACGTTCTGCATATTGTGGTATGAATGACTGTTCCTTATTGTGTTTAATGTATTAAGTTTGTTCAAAAATCAAGTATCAGATCAGTTTTCAATATGCCGCTCTTTTCGAAATTACGACAGATCACAACTAGAAAAGGGGTACTCGAAGAAGCCGTTCCTATTCCTCCTAGGGACACTCCAGGGTACTTCATGTATCATAAACATGGCCTAGATGCCATATTATTTCTTGATTTATGGGTAGACTACACTAAGGAATTACCAGAAAGTCAGAGGTGGCCCGCGGCTGGGACCTGGGATGCAGAGTGCATCGTGAAAGTAGAGGAAGAATTATGGAAAAAGAAAGCTAGACAATCACAGAAAGACGCCATTGAATTATGGCGTAAAGAATCGTATAGACGTACAGAAAAAGCACGTAGACAGGAAGAGAAGAGTAAAGAGAATTCAAATGAAGTCCGAGAAAATCTATTGATTGAAGAGGGTGCACGAGTGAAATCAGAACAGGTAGACAGACAAAGACATGCCCTTATGAAGGGTATGTATCCCCTTCTGGCCGAAGGATTACCTAAGGCTACTCCAGGGATACCAAAAGACTTGCCACCCCCATTATTTCCAATAAAGGTACATCCTAAGGGGCATCCTAGAACCGCAGAAGATGTTTTTCTTTCCTCTTATTTAGATGACGCAGCTCCCGAGTATGCTAATCCCGCCCCACATAGACCGCCTGCCAGGGAGGTTCAACGCCAAGATCCAGTACCCGTATCCCTACAGCAACAAGTTCTGACACAAGTTCCGGCAAGCACATCTGTTTCTGCATCTGTTCCTACAGCTACTTCTATAGCTGTATCCACACCTATAGTTGCTGTATCACGGTCAACGAATCCTTTCACACCCGATACCCCAGACGGGGCTACCGGAGGTGCTACCAATATTTTTTCTACGCCACCCAGAATAAATAAACTTACTTTTCAAGAATCTGCACATTCACGTACCCCCAAACTCATAAATGCCCGTACGCTTAAGGAACTTCTTATAGATTGTAGATATGATCCTGTGCCCGGAAAAGAGGACGAAATGACCCTGGCATCATTACGTATCAGACGAGCCGCGGTGTATTTAGGGAAGTTACCAGGAATGACTGCGCATCTAGATAATATATACCATTTTGTCCAAACAGGGCGAGATTCTGAATGTATTAACAGAGCTATGGAATACCAGAAAGTGGAAATACAGGGGGAACTGTTACGTTTCCTTATAAATTGTGTGATCCGAAATCAAGACCGACCGGGGGTAGACCCGGAAGCAATGCAAATTCTTACCAGATGGAGCCAGAATATATCAGAAGGGAGACATGATAAGCAAAACTGTATAATAGCCATGTGCCGAAAGATCCGTAAAGAAATAGAACGCCTACACGAAGAAAGATTAGCGGTAGACCAGTTCGAACAAAGCGAGGAAGAAGGACCAGGACTGCCCACAGGACAGTCAGAAACTATAGCCTACGTAGGTAGAGGAAGATCTTGTAATAGTACTAGATGTCTTACTGATCCGATACGTCCGATATGTCTAGAAAATAACAGGAATTTTCAAACACCAGTAATAAATATAAGGTCTAACGAGCATTCATTCCAAGCAGCTGATAAATTACTCCGAGAACGAAGGGGTTATCATTTTCTCGATTCTATGGATGAACAAGAATTAGCCAGGTCAGCTGTCCATTGGGTTGACAGTCCCGGGAAGTATAGTGATGATACAGTAGCACACACATTTTTGAATCTCACCCCAGATGAACAGCGTTTAGCCGGGATTTATATGATTCAACAACTTCTTATACTATATAAAAGCCAACATTCAGATCCTGGTCCCTTACCTGATATATTGACTGAATTACTCACGAATGGATGGAGAGGTTCAGGTACTAAGCTAATTAAAGAAATACTAGAATCAAGAAAACAGTACATTCTTTTTGTATGCCCAGAACATGTCTCATTTCCCATCAAGGAAAGAACCACGTATTACATGGACAGACAGAATCCCTTACGAGAGGTACACCCAATAAAAGGCGAGGACAATGAGTTTAAACGTGTATTTGTATATACACCCATATCGAAAATAGAATTGCTAGAAATGAAGAAAGTGGTACCCAGTCATGACAAAGACCCAGCGGGTTTCCACCGAGAAATTAAAGACATGTTACTCATGGGAGAGTATACCTATCCCGACATTATGACCATATTAAAGGTATTGATGCCTGCTGGCATTTATGAAAAACTCAAGGAAAAAGAGTGGGAGGTGGGAGACCAAAAGATAGACTGGACAGCATTAGAAAATGAAGAAAAGGCCCGAGGTCCAGGTTCGGGGCTTGGGGACAAAACTAAAGCACTACCAGGTCTACTAGTACAGGTACTGCCACGCTTATTAACTACGAAAAAGGAAGACTGGGGTGCAATTTCAGCCTGTAAACAAAAGCAAGATGAAGACACTAGTGATTTCTATGCGCGATTTGAAAAATGTTTCGGTATAAATAGTGGCATAAAAGCAAGTAGCGAATCATACCCACATCTGTTTGTGACAAAATTAGTTGAAAATTCCTTGCCCCAAGTGAAGAATAGAGTATTAAAATTCGAGAGTACCTGGCAAGGTAACACTCCATCACAAATGTTACAAATGTTACAGTATCATCACAATAGAATTAGAGAGGAACAAGATCATGAACAAAGACGCATGAAAGACACGAAAATGAAAATGCTAGTCTCCCAGACAGTTCCATCTGAAGGACATAAAAAGGGTACGACACATTCCGGTGATTCAGCAGGACCTGTAAAAGGGACATGCAACTATTGTAAACAACAAGGTCATTATGTACACGATTGTCCAGTCCTGAAGCGTAATATCGCCACAGGTATTACAAAAGAAAGACCACGGCCACTTAGACAGGATCAGAATGAACAAGGAGCCTTGCAGCATGCACAGTCCATGCCAGCTCCACAACAGTCTATACAGTTTGTGCCAGCTGCACCTGCGCTGCCTGTTGCTGCCACACAAACCACGACACGACAACTGTACCAGACCGCACAGTATGACTATCCTGATTATCAACGATACGCATGAACAAGCCTAGAGAGGGAAGTAGACTTACCCCTTATCGAGATCCCTGTAGACCAAGAAGGACCTTATGTACATAGTGAATTATTAGGCCAAGACAGAAAATTTTTACTCGATACAGGGGCAAGTCGAACAACTATAAAACGTAGTGAAGTTCCAGGGGTACCCCTCTCAGGCTCGCAGAATATTTCCCTTGGTTTTTCAGGAAAACCTATTGTTAATGAAGTGTCACAGCCTCTTCCACTTACGATAGGACCTTTGACCCGAACTACAGATTTATTGCTTACTAAATCATGTCCAGAAAACCTGTTAGGAATAAAAACATTGAAAGCTCTAGGAGCTATAATATGTTGTTCTCCGGAAGGAGTAAGATTGTTTTTACGTGATTTTAAAGGTCATTATGTGTCTAGAGACATGGATCCCCGATTGCAGACTTTACCTACACATCTATGGGCACAAGGCCCTACTGATGTTGGTTGCATGAATATTACACCATATCGAGTTACACTAAAGGCAGGAGTGGTACTACCACGAATGCGACAATACAAGTTACCACCAGATGCTGTAGTGGCTTTACTACAAATCATTGACGAGCTCATTGCCCAAGGAGTGGTTGTAGAAACAGACTCCAATGTATGTAATTCACCGATAATTCCGATTCTCAAACGAACAGATCCGAAGGCCCCGCCAGTATATCGATTGGTTATTGATCTGCGCGAATTAAACAAATGCATTGTGCCACAATTCCCTGTGGTCCCAGATATCTCATCATTACTGACAGCTATTGATTCCGAAGCAACATTCTTTACTGTAATTGATCTCAAGAATGCTTTTTTCAGCGTCCCAATAGATCCGGAAAGCCAATATTTGTTCGGATTTAGTTTAAATGGACGTAGCTTTAAATTCTCCCGCGCACCTCAAGGATTTACAGAAAGCCCCAGCATCTATAGCCAAGCACTAAAACGAGAACTCGACAGTATCCGCATGCCAGTTAACACTGCTCTGCTTCAATATGTCGATGATCTGCTGATCACCGCTAGAAGCGAACCCGAATGTGAGAAAGCATCACTGACAGTTTTACAATTTCTAGCCGAAAAGGGGCACAAGGTGTCCCCTTCTAAGCTGCAATTCTGTGTCCAGCGAGTTGTTTATCTTGGACACTCGCTGTCCAAGGAGGGGAGGCAGCTTACACCCGACCGCATTCAGTTAATAGCTAACATGCCAATACCCAAGACACAAAAGGAGGTGCGGGCTTTCATAGGCCTCACTTCATATTGTAGACAGTGGATCCCTCAGTATGCATTTCTAGCAAAACCACTCATTCAGTTGACAACACAGGAGGCAGCCACATCGACTGTTCTCCCTTGGACTCAGGAACATACACAAGCTTTTGAAAGCTTAAAGAAAGCTCTATGCCAAGCACCTGTTTTAGCAACACCATGTTACAGAAAACATTTTACACTCTTTGTTACAGAACGCGAAGGTACTGCCTTGTCAGTACTCACACAGGAACAAGCAGGAGCACACAAACCATGTGCTTATTTTTCTAGTACATTAGATCCCGTAGCTCAGGCTTTGCCTGCGTGTCTGAAATCAGTGGCAGCGACAGCTTTAGCAATCAGACAAAGCGATGCCATAGTGTTAGGACATCCATTGACAGTTCAAGTACCACATGCAGTAGAGGTTCTTGTGAATCGAACGCAAACACAACATTTGACTATAGCAAGACTTACAGGGTACGAACTAACACTGTTTCAGCCACATATAGAAATCAGACGTTGTAATACATTAAATCCTGCCACACTTTTACCTGTAAATGGAACAGACCCACTAGCTCATGACTGTATTGAAGTTACTACAATCACGACGAAACCCAGACAAGACTTAACCGATGTCCCATTGTCAGACCCAGACCTGACGTTGTATGTAGATGGTTCATGTATGAGAACTAGTACAGGAGAACTAGTGGCCGCTTACGCAGTCACAACAGACACTGAAATCATTTAAACAAATTGCATAAATACCTTGTCCGCTCAAGCAGCAGAGCTCATCGCTCTGACACAAGCCTGTATTCAAGCCACAAATAAAAAAGTCAACATATACACTGATTCACGTTATGCATTCGGAGTTGTACATGACTTCGGCGTGCTGTGGCGAGAGAGAGGTTATTTAACTTCTCACGGTGCCCACATTCAGCACGGACCCCTCATTCATGCTTTATTAGATGCAATACATCTACCCACTGCAATATCAATTATGAAATGTAAAGCTCATACGAAAGTTACTGATATCATTTCTCAAGGCAATGATTTAGCTGACAGAACAGCTAAACAGACTGCTCAAACTCAAACATCCGACATGACAAAGACAATAGTCCTGACGCCAACACATTGTATGACGGTTAAAGATCCCGCTCTTGACGTAATCGACATACAGACACATGCTACACCAGACGAAATAAAGAAATGGACTGAGTTAGGAGGGATCCAAACGGATCAAGGATGGTTGATGAAGGAAAAGTCTGTGTGGTTCCTTCCTGATTCAATGGTCCAAGTTATAATTAACACTGTACATAGTCCAGCACATCTAGGAGAAAAAGCTATGCTAGATAGCATTCAACACATTTGGTTCAATAAACATTTACGAGCAGCAGCCAAACAAAAAGTTCGTACCTGTATGATCTGTTGCCAGTTTAACCCAGGAAAAAGCGTCCCCGTAGAACAGGGTGGATTTCAGCCTCCTGATCATCCTTTTGAAGTCCTCCAGATGGATTATATCCAGATGGAACGATGTAGAGGATTCAAATATGTTCTCGTAGTTGTGTGTGCTCTTTCCCGTTGGACGGAGGCATACCCGGTTTCAGATTACACTGCCCCGACTACTGCCAAACAGTTGGTTCGAGAATTCTTCCCACGATACGGTTTACCACGTGTTGTTCACTCAGATAGCGGCCAGCCGTTCTCGTCCGAATTAATGAAACACGTTTCGCTCCTGTTAGGCTATCAGTGGAAATTCCACTGTGTCCGACACCCCGAGGCAGCGGGTCTCGTAGAAAGACATAATCAGACTCTGAAAATAAGATTGTCCAAAATATGCAGAGAGAAAGGTGTTGACTGGGTAGTCGCATTACCAGTTGCACTCTTTTACATGAGAATGGTAGCACACTCTCGAACAGGGCTATCCCCGTATGAAGTGATCTTCGGCAGACCACCAAATATGTGGGGGACGCCCATACCACGCAAAATAACTGATATTGACTGTAATATGCTGACAGATTATTTGGCTTCCTTGATGTCTGCACTACAATCTTGTCGTTCACAGGTAGCTGCAGCTTTTCCTGACAACACTGAGGTGAAACCCCATGACGTAGTTCCGGGAGACTTGGTCCTCGTGAGGAACTTTGATCGAAAGACTCAGCTGGAACCTAGGTGGAGGACGCCCCAGCTGGTGTTGCTCACCACAAGAACAGCCGTGAAGATCGAGGGCAGGAAAGGCTGGATTCATTCAAGTCATATCAAGAAATTTCATGGACCACAATCAGAAGTGAATACCACACCTTGTGTGTCTTCACCCATTGACTCAAAACTTCCTTTTGTGGAAAAAAGTGATTCCGAACATTATAAATTAAAGCTCAGGCCCAATCAGTCGAGCAATTTGATTGTTTAAGTCCTCTCCAAGGTGAAGCGGTTGAATTGTCTCTGACATGTATCCCTTGGACCTGAATAGAGAAAACACCCGAAAAATGTTGAAACGACAGGCGTACTGTAAATCACTGCGTAGTCATTGCATAGTGACGTTATTAATTTTGTTTTTCTCAAGTCTTTTAATAATTACTGCAAGTATATTGTTGCACATATATTATCCTATTTCTAGACATGTTTACAATGTTACTGCCGAACATTCTTTTAGTGAATTACCTCCGCTTGAGTTGTCTTATAGATTTGCGCTGCGCAATAACACGTTTATTAATATGTTACATCATTCCCATCAGGTCAGCAATGCTACAAATTGTTGGATATGTGGCCGACTCCCTCCCTATCAGAATTATAAAGGAATTCTACCTCTCTTTCCATACCCGTTCACACACAACGGCTCCTGTGGAGCATGGTTTAGTCTACTTAATTCTCTAGATTCGAATTCTGCAGTTTATCAAGATAACTGGGTATGGGGAAATTTGAATTTAGTTTTACTTAAGGTCTGCTATCCTAACAAGGAGGGATTTCCCCAGAGAACGGGAACTGATCTCGAAAATGAAGTGTATGGATTAGGTAATTTTACGCTTAATCTTATGATCCTAAACGTCGAATCCGAAGCTACTCCAATTTTGCCCGTTATGTCAATATTTCCAGTAAAAGGTGAATTATGTGTAAGAAAGAATGGTTCCATACATATGGGCCATAGTAGATGCACCACTGTAGTAGAATTTAGTGATCAAGGCAAGTCTACATTTAGAGCTTCCCGCCATTCCTATTTCATATGTGGTCAGACGGCATATGTACGTTTGCCTCTAGACTGGGATGGTACCTGCTACATTGGATTTCTTTTGCCACCTGTTTTTCTAGCTCCTCCTGATTATCACAGAAATACTCATTTAGTATATAATAGAGTAAGGAGAGATCTCCCAATAGTCGATTATACTGAAACAGCATGGGAAAAATACACAGATTTCAATAAAGGTCTCTTTCCCTATATAGGTACAGTTACTAATAGTAAGCTGATACGTAGATTAACCAGAACCCTTGAAGCAGTAGTGAACGAAACTATTTCCGCCTTAGGCAATTTAACAGAAGAGCAGTCTGCTATGCGGATTGTTGTGCTTCAAAATCGTCTTGTCCTTGACGTCATCCTGGCCGATAGGGGCGGAGCTTGTAGGGTCATCGGATCAAGCTGTTGCATTTTCATACCAGAAAATTCGCCATCTGTATATAAAGCCATAACTCGCCTTCATAAGATTGTAAGCCAGATACACCAGAATCCAGGCACCTGGACTTGGTCCGGTTGGTTTTGGAATGTATTATCCACCTTTGGATGGAAGGTCCTATCCTTCCTAGGTATTGGCTTTCTCATACTATTCAGTTGCTGCTTATGCCTACAATGTGGACCAGCGATTTGTGGTCTGTGTGCCACATCGTGCATTCCACATCAAGATTTTCATTCAAGATCCCGGAAGAAGAAAGAAGAACAAATGATGCTATATGAACAGATCAATGGATTAATGAAGATTGATATCTCTTGACGGGCAAGTAGGGGACAAGGAGGGAATGTGGAAATATGGATTTTTCTGATCAGTTATGTCCCCTATCTTGGACCCCAACGGTTCTATGTGCATGTTACAAATACATGTATGTTCCCTCCAGTTCCAGTTATGAAGACGCAAACACATGTGCGTCCACCGTTAACATGTCCTCTGTTGATCCGCCATGAATGGGCCGGATATTCCATTCCTAAGTACGAAAGGCCACCGCCTTTATATGATTCACTTATGCCATTTTACAGTCCAGGCAAGTAGGCCCTGATTCTGTCATCAAGCTTTTCTTGCCTTCTGCCTCTGAAAACTCCAGTCTGAGCCTGCATCTGTGACCATGAACTTTGTCTCATTCTCTGCGCGGCTCATGAAGCCTGACATCAGCCTGCTGTCTGCCAAAAACTGTATTTCACCTTCGAAATTATCTACTCCGTTCCCTGCCCGATGCATTCCTGTCTAGTAGTTTAAGTAAACATTCTTCCAGCTACCGAGCAAAGGCCCGGCTTCTCTGTCTTTATGCAAGTAATTCATAGCCCTGTTACTATGGAAGATTCCGCCCTCGCATCTAGTGTAGACATTTAGACGCTTGTACACGCACTAACAGTCAGTATAGTCAGTATAGAATAAGATTCTACTCGAAGAGACCTCTCTTTTGGATAACATAGTTCTTTAAACATAGGATGTTAGATATGATTTGGGATTAGGTTGACTTGACCCTCCAGACTTCTGTCGCCACATGTAGAGCCAAATGTCAAGTCCCCTTCACCCCCTAGTTACACGTCAATCACACGTCATGCTGCTGCGCACGCATATCTGTCAAGTATTTCTGCTGACATTGCGAAATTCTTTCATGTAACCACCCTCTTATGACATCACATCTGATGACGTTCTTTAAATCACTCCCAGTTACGCCTATTTTTGCTACGTACGAATATATTATCACCACTATCAATTGTTACGCCTCTTGTATTTGCCTCACTGTAATGCCTATTGTATAAAAGTAATTGATTGTCAATAATGTATGTACTTCACTTCCTGAACCTTCGTGGTGATGGAACTTGGAGCAACCGATTATAATCGACCACTGGAATAAAGCCCATTCCGAACCTCTAATACCACGGATTCTGCCTCTTATTTACTGAGCTATTTTATTATGTTTCTGTATCAAATTAAGTCCCGGTAATGAAATTATTTACCACACCCTAAAAGACAACACTGCTCTATCCACAGCCAAAGCCCTTGTGAAGGAATTTTTCCCTAGGTTTGGAATGCCAAGAATGGTGTGGAGTGATAATGGGAGTGAGTTTGTGGGTCAAGTGATGAAGAATGTGTGTGAGGGAGTAGGGATAAAGCAGAAATTCCACGCTGCAAATCACCCCCAATCAGCTGGATTAGTAGAGCGCTACAATGGCGCTCTAAAACTCAAGCTGGCCAAAATCCAAGCGAGCTCAGGTCTTAAATGGCCTGACGCTCTGCCTCTAGCACTCCTGTCCACCAGAATGACTGTGCATTCACGAGTGGGACTTAGTCCCTACGAGGTCGTTTTTGGCCGCCCGGCCAATGTATGGGGTGTGCCAAGACCGACAAAATTCAGTGAAATCGAACACCCAGTACTGCTTGATTACTTGTATGAATTGACGGCTAAATTACGTGTTTTACACCAACAGGTGCACAATACTCTTCCCCAGGCCTCTGAGGCTCCAGGACACCCTATCGACCCTGGCACGTGGGTCTTGGTGGAAAATTTTCAGCGCAAGAGCAACGATGAGCCTCGTTGGATCGGCCCTCATCTCGTGCTCCTATCTACAAGATCAGCTGTTCGAGTAAAGGGGAAAAAGAACTGGATCCACGGCGCCCACGTGAAGAGGATGGATACCTTTGCCTCTGCCGTATGACCAGTGGGTCCAGGAGATTATCGCAGACTCTGAAACAGACACTGTACATCGTTTTGTGCCGTTCAGTGATGCACGCATAAAAGGCACAACTTCAGCACAGGAAAGTGACGGTATTTTGCAAGAAGCTGTGCCACAGTCAATTCGATTGGACACCACAGAGCCTGAACTCTTGTTTCAAGATCAGACAGTACCTGGCCGTTTTCATTATAATCTAAGACCAAGGCCTATGGACAAATAAATATTCTTTTTCCTTACCCTTTTTATTTTTTGATAACCAGAGCTCTCCCATCTGAAGGACTTTCTTGATTCTTGTTTTTCGAACCACCATCCGGGTTCAGCCGCAGGGTCGCGGTGCCAAGACTTTGGGGTACAGGCCGAAGACGTTAGGTCAACGGTTCTGGTTGGTCTAGGGCGTTCCCTGGACTGACAGGCGTACTCCTTAGCAGAAGATACTCACCCGCCGCGAGCGGCACGATTAGAGGATGGAGTTTTTCAAGATGGAGAGACCCGCTGAGGAAATGAACTTTAAAGCAAGAATGTGTAAAATAATGAAGAGCAAACGTTTTGTATTTTTATGCCTGTTTGTATTATGTAGTATGGTAGTGTTTACTGTAGGATTTGTATTCTTCTCCTCTCAAGAGCCCATTGCACCCACTGTACAGCCTATACCTCCTCCTACTATCTCCTCACACTCTTTTCACCCTCTGCCTGAACATGAACAAGCTAGACGGTCTGAATTTGTAAACAACTCGTTTATTCAGCTCCTGCACCAGTACCAACTAGTCATGAATACAACCAATTGCTGGGTGTGTGGTTTAATGCCACATACCATTAATAAGGGTATTCCCTATCTAGTGCTGCCGTTTAGTTACAATGGATCGTCATGGGCATTCCAGACCATGTTTCTCTTTGCACTAGATGCGTACTCCCCGCGACATCCGCGTTCCATCAGACCTAGCACCAATAACAAAGCTTTAATGAAAGGAGTTGCCGATATGAGCAGAGATATCGATGCATACTCATCCATTCCCAAAGAAGAATTGAGAGCTTATGTAGGGTGGAACGCAACGGGGTATAGTATTAGTCTGGGTGAAAGACAGCGAAAAATCTCATCCCCAATCTGGGTCGTACCCCACATAGGTCGGTTCTGTTTGCAAGGTAATGGTCAGAATCCTAGAGCTCAACTGGGAAGAAGTGACTGTACTGAAACGTACACTTTTCCGTCACAGTTTTCCCCTGCGTTTTTGGCTGCCAAGGGTACATATTTTATCTGCAATGACCGAGCATATACATGGTTGCCCCCTGATTTCTCGGGCACATGTTATATTGCAAATCTGCTACCGCCAACATTTACTGCCGCCTCTGACTATCACAAGACCAGAGTTGTGAGAGGCGTGATTAGTAAGGAGGATACTGCCGGTCAGGAAGCGGGAGATTTCTTTTTGGGTTTCCTGCCGTTTTGGGGACCTATGGTCAATAGTAGGAACCTGAGACAACTGACTCGTGTGGTTGAATCCACTGTTAATGTTACGGCTGGTGCCCTTGGTAATTTGACAGCTGAGCTCCAGGCAGATCGCCTCATGACTTTGCAGAACCGCATGGTTCTAGACGTTATACTTGCAGACCGCGGTGGGGTATGTAAGGTTATCCAATCTAGTTGTTGCATTTTCATACCAGACAACGCTCCAACAGTTTATCAAGCCATCTCCAAACTACATAAAATATCTGAGTCCATACACGTGGATAAAGGAGATTGGTCACTGGTGGGGTGGTTCTGGGAACTGATATCTGCCTGGGGTTGGAAAGTTCTGATGGTCATTGGAATGATCTTAGCCATCCTTTTCCTGTTCTGTCTGTGCATACAGTGTGCTCCTGCGATATGTGGCCTCTGTGCTACATTATGTGTAAGGAAACCTGTATCGAGGGACGAGCTAAGTAATAGGATGATGCTACAGCAACATCTCCATGACTTCGTGAATATTGACCTAGACTCGGATTGAAATGAGTATAGTTATTGCCTATGTAAGGGCAAAAGGAGGGTCTGTCGTACTTTAGAATTTGGGACCGCGTAGGAGGCAGGGCCCTACCCCTGTCTATCCCGGTATTAGTGAACCGCGAATGGTTAATGCGGTATGTACAAGTGCTTTGTGTAACGTTTTAGCTATGAATGCACTGTGTATACACTATTATACATCACTACGTGGGTTCCATTTTAGAGCGGTGGCCATCTTATGGTTGCCCTCACATAGGCTACATAGCATGAAGCAAATACGGGCCTTTTAGAGCACATGTGCCTTTCTTTGACTTTTCTGTGACCTGGGCAGCTTGGCTCCGCTGCCCCAGGTCAGTCCGGTCTCACGAGTTCCCCGTCCTCTGGCCACCTGTGATTAGCATCAGGGCTTGACACACCATAAAGCCTTTACATTAAACACGAGCCTCCAGCTAATCTCTTTCTCACCTGACTGTTCCTGCTTTATGGAGATGCTCATGTTTATTGGGGCCTATCGATATCTGATGTGGGATCTGAGCCTTGCTGGGTAAATAATTGCGGGCTGGCTTAACTGGAATGTGGGATGGTCATCATGACTCTGCCTTTTCGTTTGAAATGTATACATCTAAATGACTATGCCATAAAACTAGGAATGTATGCCTGAAGCAGGATATTTTGTATTTAAGGAGAAGCCCGTTTCTGTGATTTTTAGCAGTCTCCTGAGAATATACACGCTGTTGTACTTCTAGGATACCTGTAATTGGTCTGCAGCCAATAAACTGATCTTTGACTTCACCCAGAAGACTCTGTGTTTCTGTAGGTCTGAAACAGGAAGAACCCGAAGTCATAGGGTGTGTTCCCCTGCACCGCTGGGCTTAAAATTCCCAGTACTTCACTAGTTGTTTTGCTAACACATCTACACAATAGTGCTTTGTGAATGTGTGTGGTATAGACCATGTTGCAGCCTTACAGATGTCATCTAAGGGTATGTTCCCTAAGTATGCCATAGAAGCCCCTAGTTTGCCTGTAGAGTGCGCTCTAGGGGGCATTGTTAATGTGCGCTTTGCTTTAATGTAACATATTTGGATGCAATTAACTATCCACCACGCAATACCTGCTTTTGATATGGGATTGCCTTTATGCAGTGGCGCAAAAGCAACGAAGAGTTGTTTAGTTTTCCTAAACGATTTAGTTCTTTCAATGTAATATAGTATGGCTCTTTTTACATCCAATGTGTGAAGAGCACGTTTTGCCACGGAGTCTGGTTGAGGGAAAAAACAGGTAATTCAACAGACTGGTTGAGATAAAATGCAGAGACAGCTTTAGGTAAAAATTTGGGATTAGTCCTAAGAACCACTTTATTTTGGTGAATTTGTAAAAATGGTTATTGTATAGTTAGCGCCTGGAGCTCACCTACTCTTCTAAGAGATGTGATGGCTATAAGGATGGCTACCTTCCAGGTGAGAAATTGTAGTTTGCATTTGTGCAATGGCTCAAAAGGTGGACCCATGAGTCTTGTAAGAACTACATTAAGATTCCACACTGTGGAGGGTGGAAGTCTAGGAGGAATTATTCTCTTGAGTCCTTCCAAGAAGGCTTTGATAGCAGGCACTCGAAACAAAGACAAGTGTTGTCTGTATTGTAGGTACGCAGCTATTGCAGAGAGGTGTAAGAGTATAGATGTATATGCTAAGTTAGAACGCTGTAGGTGTAACAGATAGCAAATGATGTTTTGGATGGAAGCATCTAGTGGATTGATTTTATTGTTTGTACAGTAAATTACAAATCTTTTCCACTTTGCTGCATAGCATGCTCTTGTGGTAGGGCGTCTAGCCTCTTTAATGACACTCATGCAGTCTGGCGGAAGGTTAAGGTAGCCAAACTCTATGATTTCAGGTGCCAGATTGCAAGATTGAGTTGACTGGGATCTGGATGTCTTATCTCTCCATGGTTCTGAGTGAGAAGTTTGGGGGAGAGGTGTAGTTTTTGGTGAGGGACTAGTGATAGTTCCAACACGGTTGTGAACCATGTTTGTTGAGCCCATGTGGGAGCAACTAGGATCATTGTTAGGGAATGTTGTTTGAGCTTCCGAACCACTAACAGAATTAGCAGGAGAGGTGGAAAAGCATGAGCAAATTTTCCTGACCAATTCATCCAAAGTGCATTTCCTTTGGACAAAGGGTGAGGATACCTGGACGCAAAGCTTGGGCATTTTGCGTTGAGGTGTGTGGCAAAGAGATCTATTGAGGTTGTAGTTCTCATTCGTGGATCTGTTGTCTTTGACGACTGAACAGATCTGCAATCTGGTTTACTCCTGGGAGGTGTTCTGTTAGGAGATATATATTTTGAGGTATGGCCCATCTCCATATGCTTTAAGCTAGTTGTGAAAGCTGTAGAGAGTGCGTCCCCCCTTGTTTTTGTATGTAGCACATCACTGTCATGTTGTCTGTATGAACTAGGACAGCTTTGCCTAGTAGATGCAATTGAAAAGGTTTCAATGCTAGAAATATTGCTGTTAGCTCCAGATGGTTTATGTGGAGTTTCTTTTGTTGTAGGGTCCCATATGCCCTGAATGGTATGTTTTTGAAGACGAGCTCCCCAACCAGGAAGCGATGCGTCTGCTGTTAGCACTATCTGTGGAACCGGGTCGATGAATGGCTGCCCCTTGGAAAGGTTTTGTGTATTCCAGCATTGCAGAGAACGATGTGTGCGGCCGTCCACCAACACTAGATCTGTTCACTGTCCTTGAGCCTGGTTCCACTGACATGCTAAGCATTCCTGTAGGGGACGCATTTGAAGTCTTGTGTAAGGAACGATTAGAATGCAAGAAGCCATCATGCCGATCAATTGCATGAACACTTGGGCTGGTAGTGAGTGTTGAGGCTGAAATTGTGATATCAGGGTTTGCATGTTGCTTATCCTGAATGGGTTGGGGTATGCTAGAGCTTTGTAAGTGTCTACTGTAGCTCCTAATTAAGCTTGCGTGTTGGACTACTGGAGGTGAGACTTGATGAGGTTTACAGTGAATCCTAAGTCTTGAAGCAGCTGAACTGTTTTGTGAGTGTGATGTATGCAGTCGCGTTGTGATCTGCGTTTTATTAGCCAGTTGTCCAGGTAAGGGAAGACGTGAATGTGTTGTCTTCTTAAATGAGCTGCGACTACTGCCAGACACTTGGTGAAGACTCTGGGTGCTGTAGTTACCCTGAAGAGGAGAACCTTGAATTGGTAATGTTGTCCGTCCACCACGAACCTGAGACATTTCCTGTGAGCCGGGTGAATGGGAATATGGAAGTAGGCATCCTTTAAATCTAGGGTGGATAGAAAATCGCCTTGCTGAAGCAATGGGAGCACTTGTAAGACAGTGACCATGTGGAAGTGATCTGACTGAATGTAGAGATTTAGCTGTCTGAGGCCTGAGAGAGCCGTCCTTTTTTGGAATTAAGAAGTATAGGGAGTACACCCCGTTCCCTTGATGTCGTAAAGGGACTGGTTCTATCGCATGTTTTTGCAACAGAGAGAGAACCTCCTGTTTCAAGAGGGTGAGATGTTCCGGTGACATTGCACATTCTCTCGGCGAAATAGTCGGGGGAGTGCATGTAAGTTCCAGGCAGTAACCATACTGGAAAATTTGTATTACCCACTTGTCTGAGGTGATTGACTCCCAGACAGGTAGGGACTGTGAGAGACGTCCTCCGACAGAAGTGGAATGGTCAGGGGGTACCAGAGGGAAGTCACTTTTTGTTGACAGGGGAAGTGCGGGTGGAGGTACCTCTGCCTCTTCTCTTATTATTATTTCCTCTGTAGCCTCCTCGAAAATAAGCCCTGGAGTACGTTGGTTGTTACCCTTATAAGAGGAGGAGGGATTCTCTCAGGACACTGTTTTTGAACCACCCCTGTAAAAGGAGCGGCGAAAGGAACCTCTGGTAGATTGGAATTGTAAGGCCCCCATGGACTTTGCAGTTTCTGTGTCCTTTTTCATTTTTTCTAGGGTAGAATTGACAGCTGAGCCGAAAAGATGCTCCTTATCAAAAGGCTGATTAAGGATGGAGGTCTGTACTTCCTGCTTGAATCCGGAGATTCTAAGCCAAGCATGTCTGCGCAATAGTATGCTAGTGTTGATGGCACGAGATGATGTGTCTGCCACATCTAGTGCATATTTTATGGAAGTGTTAGTAATGAGCTTCCCTTCCTGAATACGTTTGTTGGCTTTGGTTTTATACTGATCTGGGAGATGTTGCATGAGTTTTTCCAATTCATCATAGTGAGCCCTATCGTAGCGTGCTAAGAGAGCCTGAGTTTTAGCAATACGCCAATGGTTAGCCGCCAGCGAAGCCACTCTTTTGCCTGAGGCATCAATGAGTTTAGACTCCTTATCAGGAGGAGGGACATTGCCTGTGGTCTGAAAGTTAGCTCTGTTGCGAGCGTTAGATACCACAAGAGAGTCTAAGGGTAACTGACCTTTTATGTATACAGGGTCTGTAGGAGCTGGCTTGTATTTTTAATCTACTCTAGGTGTGAGTATTCTGGCTCTAACGGGGTCCTTGAATACCTCATCTTTGTGTTTTAACATGCCCTTGAGCATTGGGAGAGTATTAGTAGACATTTGTGAGTGCATTAGTGTGTCGATAAGGAAATCCTTTTCTAGAGGATCTGTGTGAAGCTACACCCCGTGATATTGAGAAGTCCTGTTGATAAGCTGAACATAGCCAATGTTGTTGTCAAGTGGGGAGGGTCTGGAGGGATACAGGTCGGGGTCATTGTCATGATATGAGTCCTTATCATAATTGTCCCAGGGATCAGTGTTCTGTGGTAAATCCTGCCCTTCATCCCCATCATCTTCATCCTGTGGGTCATGTGAAATTGGAGGAGGTGGTGAATTTGATGGTGTAATGATTAAATTGGGGTTAGGAGGAGGTGAGGGAGGAATGTAAGGGGGAGAAGGATTAGTACCTATGTCCTTTTCTTCATAGGTACAGGACAATCCTCTGAGAGATCCAGTTTCCATTTTTTAGGAAGAGTGACTAGAAGGTGTCCAGTTTTAGGGTCAATACTTAGTCTCTTTTGCTTTGGATCCATAGGTGGGTCCTCGGAACGAGGCTCTTTGGAAGGAGTATCTTTGCCTTTAAGAGTCGATTTCGGCACTGAAGATTTGGGCTGAGAGTCTTTAGGCGTGGAATGTTTTGAATCAGAGTGCTTGGTTTTAGCCGGTTTGGGCGCTGAAGCTTTCGGAGTGGCAGGTTTCGGCTCCGAACCCTTCGGTGCAGAGGATCTCAGCTTCGAGCCTTCCGGTGTCGAGGATTTCGGCTCCACAGCTTTGAGTTTAAAGGATTTCGGCTCTGAAGCTTTTGGTTTAGACAATTTCGGCTCTGAAGCTTTAGGTTTTGATGCTTTCGGATCCGAAGCTTTAGGTTTGGAGGCTTTTGGCTCTGATGCCTTTGGTGCCTTAGATTTTGGGTCAGTGGACACATGGGGATCTGTACTCAAGGTACATTGACCCAGAGTGATGTTCAGATCTTCTTCCATGTCAGAGTCGGCTTCGGACACGGACACCGGTTCTTCATCCTCAGCTTCTGCAGCTGGACGGTGGAAATCGGAAGCTTCTCCAAAGATGTCCAGTATTGAGCCCCTACCGCGTTGCATCTCGTGGCGTCGAGCCTGACAATCACGAATAGTCTTCTTCAATCGGAATGATGGACACACTTCACAGTCCCGTTTGTCGTGTTCCGGCGATAAGCAGAGGTTGCAAACCTCATGCAAGTCTCTGCGTGGGAACTTAGCATGACACCCCGGACATAGCTTAAATAGAGTCCGTTCCATCGACTGCTGGCGTGGTCGGCACGGGTAGGCCCGACGGCCCGCCTCGAAGTTTCCGAACGAAGGTTTTCTCAGTTTAAACGATGCGCTTCGAATGGGAAACCACGATCGAAAGACAATACCGTCGAGGGTAGAGGATTTCGCGTCACAGGGGTTCAAGAACGATACCGTACCGGAGCGCAGCAATACACATCCGAATCCGATGGCGGAAAAAAACAATCTGGGGATGGAGTCGATGCCCATGGGCACTATCACCGAAAGGAGTAGTCACCTACCTCATGACAGGAAAGACTTCTTCGAAGAAAAACAAAATACAAACATCCGGACCCAGTTGGCGATCTATGTTAAAGCATATGATCTACAGCTCATATGCCTCGAACAGGTTGTTTACTCATATCTGTGTGTATTTAGTGTGATCTACAATGGTGCTGGGAGCTCCGGTGTCTACTAAGAGTTTAATTGGAGCTTCATCAATCCAAACTTCAATATCTGGATCAGCTACTAAGGAAGATTTATCTTGTTTCACACATCCCACACCTAATATCAATTCTTTATGTGTATCATCATTCTCGTTGTCATCAACCTCATGGTCATCTCTGATTACACAACCAACAGGATTGTTGTTTTTACCCCCTCTACACACTTTTAAGAAATGGCCCATTTTACCACATTTCTTGCACTATTGCCCATGTGCAGGACAGTGTTTGAAAGTCGAGACATGATTGGGTGATCCACATCTAAAACAACTAACTCTCTGTGATTGAAAAGTTTGTGGGTTAGGTTTGAATATATTCTTGTTCCTTTTGTTTTCTACAGCAGTAAGTGGTTTTGTTAATGACTGCACCTGAAAAGGACGTTTTATTAAGAGATTCTTCTCAAAATTTCACATCTTGACAGGAACCCTCAATATTTTTAGCTATGTCGATAGCTTTGTCTTAAGATGGATTTTTACAAGTAAGTAGACGTTCCTGGATTTTCTTGAAACTGCATCTTACTACCAGTTGATCTCTGATTAATTGTGATGTGAACTCTTCAAATTCACAAGTTGCAGCCAATACCTTCAGAGCAGTAACATATGTGTCAATACTTTCTGAGGGATTTTGTACCCTCGTAAAAAATGTTAATCTATGAACGACTATATTTTTTGTCTTTGAAAAGTATTTATCAAGTTGAGCAAAGGCAGTGTTGAATTCATCAAGTTCTGTCTCGTCTAAGACTTCATATTCAGTTAAATGGTCAAATATGTTTTGACCTTCAACTCCTAAATGGTAATACATTAGACCTTTTTTACTATCTGGTTTGAATTTTGTAGCATCAATAGCTACTAAATACGCTTTGAAGGAGCTAATCCATAGTTTCCATTCTAAAGGTGATTCACCTGGTTCATGCCAGAACGGTGCAGGTGGTGAAATATTTTGCATAGTTTCTTATTCGTTGAAAAATGGAAAAGAAAAGAAAAATGTAAGACTCTAAAGTATACAAATTACAACAAAAATGGATTTGTATAAAACGTGCAAATTGCTGACGAGTTTGTGCAAAGCGTGCAAATGGCTGAAATATGGATCTGCTCAAAGCATGTAAATCGCTGATAAACTTGCAGAGTATGTAGATTACCAAGATGTATATGGATTTGCTAAAAGCATGAAAATCGCTGTTTAACTTGCACAACGTATTCAGATCACCAGGATGTATATTGAAAGCAAGCGTGCAAATCGCTGACGTACAGACTTGCACGATATGATTCAACAATGACTTGGTGTGCACATCACAGTAGAAAAACTGTGCAGTGCTGATGAAAGCCAAAAAGGGCAGTGTAGTGAAATGGCACTCTATCATCAAATGAAGAAAGAGCTGAACCGGATGAGGAACTACATCTCCGGGGTACTCAGCAGGATGCAGATATGGCTCGCAACATAAGGTGAGCTAGAACTTGAAGTTTGATGCGTTGTGAGTTCACAGAAGATATATCAGCCTTTGTTGAGCCGTAAGCTTCACTGCGCTCGAGCTGGAAGCTGTGTCCGTTGTTGAGCCACAAGCTTAACCACGCTCGAGCTAGGAACCGCGTTGCCTTGTTGAGCCGAAAGTAGATCATGAACAGACAGCGCAAGGTAAATAGATTTTCAAAGGAGCGGTAGCTAGGCAACAGTCTTGACAGTCAAATCATGTAGAAATTAAAGTTATTGTAAGCTTTTCCGTTTTCTTCAGGAAATCCTCGACGGACAATATGTGTAAAGTTTTGTAATTTAGGAGAAACAGTAGATATGAACGGTTGCTAGGCAACGAGTGCGACAGATGGTAGCGCAAAATGTTTCCGTTTTCTGTTGAATATCTCCGACGGAAAGTAGCAAGAAAATGAAAAACTCACCTTAAGTGTTCACTTACAAGTGAAAACAACACTTGGCACTTCTGAACGTTGTGCGAAGACAGCGGAATGCCCTCGGGCCCCTTATTCCGATTAATTGTCTGTGAAATGGATGGATGAAAATCCAATGAAGATCCGCTGGGCATTCGAATCCCAAATCGTCACTAGTTATGTAAAGATGACACTTAGCAGGTTGAAATGGAGTTGGTGGTGGTTTATTCAGTGAGAGTTCATCCATCCATGAATGGGGCACTGGAGCAACTGACATATAGAACACATAGCTCCAGTAACCTCATAACATTCCAAGCCTATAGCTTGCACAATACCACAGTCCACCTACACGCTTAACTCCCCTGCAATTCAGTATCGTAACGCATGGGACATACTAGATCTACAACTTTTCAGATCATTGGTACAATCCATAAGATCAGGCTCCCTCACTGACCCTCTTTCCCCAGCTAAGCTTTTTATCCTGGACCCTGACATTTTGAAGCTGGTGTTAGGTCCTCTTAATTACTCCCATGAATTCCTCCTAACAGACAGGGCCCATTCCTCAGCCATGGAAACATGCCAGGGTCTTGTCCCTCCTGTAGAAACCTAATCTGGATCCCTTGAATTGGTCCAATCACAGACATATCTCTATGCTTCCTTTTATGGCTAAAACCATGGAAAAGTATGTTAACAGACTAATCTATGCATTTGTGGAGACCCATATCTTGCTTCACCCTTCCTAATCGGGGTTCAGAGAGGATCTAAGTACTGAATCCGCCTTTTAGGAGTGACAGAACATCTTAGGTGGCTCCTGGATGACGTAGAGACGGCTGTACTGATTTTATTGGACCGCAGTGCTGCCTTGTCACATGTCACGCTGTCTGAGAGACTGGTCAGTATAGGCATACAAGTAACAGCCTTATCCTGGATGGCATCCTTTCTGAGTGACCAAACTTATCAGGTCTCCTCAGGGAACACCTCTAGATATGCCTTTACATCGGAGATTCCTCAAGCCCTAAGTATGACTCTAGTCAACATCAAACCTTTGGCTGACCTGGTCCAAACCTTCAGTCTGACTCTATTTCCCTACATGGACGACACACAAATCATTATCTATATGTCTTCCGCCCAGGATCATAACTCTGAGGCCCGAACTCCTGTCTGGCTGGGGTGGCTTCATGGATGAATATGAATTCTCTCAAACTTAACGGGGAAAACACTGAGGTGCTGGTAAAGAACCCGTCCCAATGGGGCCCACGGCAATGGCTTTAAAACTTGGGCACCCTTCCCACGCTAGCACAAAAGGAGAAGAACCTGGGCTTCCTGCTGGAGGACAAGCTGTCCATGAATCCTCAGGCTGGGAAGATGGCAGCCACCTGTTTTGCCTTACTGAAATGTCTGCGGAAAATTCTCTGGATTCTTCCTTTCTCAGCCCAAAGGACTGTCATCTAGACACTTATTTTATTGAGACTGGACTACGGTAAATTCCTCTATTTGTGAGCAGATAAAGCCTCCATAAGAAGGCTGTAGTCCAAAAATCAGCAGTCAGGATGCTCCACAGACTTCCAAAAAGTGCATCGGCCACCTCTGTTATGAGGGAGCCTCATTGGCTCAAGGTGGAGAAAAGGATCCAATTCAAAGCCAGTTGCTTTGTTCATAGAGCTAGATCAGGATTTGCCCCTGTTATCTTCTCAGACTGGTGAGACCTTATCTTTCGTCTCGCACTTTATGATCTAGTGATCTTTCCTTATGCACGGTTCCAAAAGTCAAACGGACTCGCATGAGACCTAAGCTATGGAATGACCTTCCATTAACCTTGAGAAGGTGTACCTCTCTGTCTTCCTTTCCAAAATAGCTGAAGTCCTGGATGTTTTGAGGTAGTGGGTTTTATTGTTCCCTATTCGAAACCTATCGCTGGGGAACCACGTCTGGGTAGCAGTTTGAGCTCTGCAAATTTTAAGAATAATATTCTGCCTGTGAAATGCCAGGCCAAAGAAGATTTTCGGCCCAGCAACCAGTGCACCCTCCAGCGATTCCGAATGCCAGTGGTGCTGGATAGCAATTAGTGGGAAAATAATTATCTGGATATGGTGTGGTGCCTGAAGGATATTCATAAGGTGAGGATTCTACAGGGATACGTATCAGTCACAAACAACAATTTGAAATTTTTGATTAATTTTTAATTAATATTTCATCAAGTTATACCACTTTTTGCACGCGCAACATACGACAAAAATGTAGCCACTATTAACCATTTCTAGGTCCTACATCACCCACCAGCCTCGATGTCAGATTCTTGGTAGGACAGCAATCTTTAAAATCTTTAAATAACCATTCGGTTAACCAATGGCACACTTCTAGACGGTCAATTACGCTCACCGCAACTGTAGCTCCTCGCCTTGGGATAAGGATCCAGATGGAATCACACCTCGGTCAGTGCACCAGGCTGGTGACTCCATTACAATGTAAAAGACATAATTTACAATAGAATCTTCATGTATTTACTTCAGGTTTTGCCCACTCTGCTATAGGTCTTCCCTCTTATTTGGGAACCACTGCTTGTGGTTGACTGATCCTAGAACACCACCTCCATACCCCAGCAGACTGAGTCAAAGTCATTTTCCTTAATTTCTATTAAATGGTCAACAAATGTTATTTGTTAATTTGATCAAGAGATCCTGATTTACATCCTTTGAATAATTTTTAATTGCAATATATTAATATCAATTCACATCTGTTATGCGAGTGAGTGTAAGTGGTGTTCTGGGGTCCATCGTAACCTGATTTTGCAATTATACATAGTGCTGAGTGTCAGGGCACTTTACTTATGCACCCAGAAATAATATTTACAGATGATGACATTTCTTGAGAATGCAAATATACATTTCAATAAGAAATGAAGTGTTACCGGCTTATGTTCAAAAGAACCACTGCTTGCACTCACCTAAGGACTGCTATGAGTAGTCCGCCCAATTGTTTGTGAACTGCTCCCAGCAGCTGGAGCGTGGATCACACTTGAAATTAAAAGTTCCATGGTACTAAATGAAGTTTGATATCATTTTATGTGTTCTTCTGGCATTTTCCATATTTGTGTCTTGAACAAACCTAAGCAATTGTTGTGCGAATTGACCAGCAAAAAAAAAAAGAAAACAGCGGCACTGACAGAGTGATCCGCATCGAACAACAACTGCACCTACGAAAATAAGATTATGAACTGTTCAGTAAGTAAAAATGTGCAAAACAGCCCAGTAGTAAGTGCAATAGTGGTAATCCAGCTGCTGATTAGGCTTCTGGAAAACGAGATTTACGACCCAGATACATTTTAAGGCATAGGCAAATTGGACTCTAGCCTAGGGGCCTTAGGCTTTCCTAACTCAGAAAAATTAAGGATTCAACAGGTTAGAAATAGTTGATAGGTTCAGTTTTAAAAACAACAACACAATTTTTAAGGTTACACTCGTATCTGACAATTAAACTTTTCTTCAACAAAACAGATGTTTAATTCTTGTGCCTCTGAAAACAGAGGTATTCCTCTGTGTATAAATATCTTACCGACTCAATCAAGTTGCATAAACCTTAAAGGCCATTCCTTTGACAGCAAAGTTATCACTGAAGGGTACTTATCAGAGCCTATAAGACCTATAACTGGAGTGATTAATAGTTGAGCCTTTAAGGCATGTCTATCTGAGCAACAGATAATCTGTATGAACCTTGAACTTACATTAAGATATATTCGGAGCCTACAGAAACCTGTGTAATGGGACCTACACAAATATTGTTGGTAGAAGCAGTGTAGCCGAAAGAGATTGCTCTGCTGTCTAGAGCAACTATTTCTAGGGGGGTGCCAGAAAACCGACCACCTTGACTTCGCTGCCCAAGTTATATTACAATCACTGGAAAACATATAGATGCTACCTTTTTCTCTCTTCTCAGCCCAGTCCTTTGACAGTAGTGGCAGGGGATAGGTGGCTTCAAGTCATCCTAAGTGACACTTGTCCTGCTTTCCTTACAGTCTGGGATATAATGGCCGTGAAGGTGGTGATACGCACACTGATCCTCCTAGCCAAACAGGACTAAGATCATGGGCAAACCCCTCTTTGAGTCTGTGGGCAAAAGTGCAGAGCCAGTAAGCTCTGCTTGTGCTGAGGTAAATATTTTATAAATACACTTTTATATGGAATAAAAAATCATTCCAGTAACATTATCAATAATACATGTATTCATTGATTATATGTTGTCAAGATAGTTCAGATCAAATGTCTGCCAGGCCAATCAAATTTAAAAACAATGAAAATAGAACTTTGCTTTTTCTGCATGTGAAAAACGTACCAAATGCATACTTCAGTGAAACATTACTCACAGTTTGGCTACGTTAAAGTTTCATTTTCGAGTCACTGGAAAACCTTTTTGGGAGGCTTCGGCTTGATTTGAAGTGCTTCCCTTGGCATTCTTAATCGGAGTGCAAAGTAAACCTATAGTATCAAAATTATGGCATTAAAATGAATGCATAAAAACTTTGTCCAGTCACATACAAAGATATGTTCAATGTACTTACTATGAAACTTCTGCTGAGAACCGTATTCTTTTCGCAAGCACGACAGAGAATCCATTCCTTTTCTAAACGGTGCCAACTGTATGCCTGGAAATAAACCACATCATCTTGTCTAAATATGATGTCATATCCAATGTTTCTTTTCATTTAGGGCACACTTTTCAAAGTATATTTGCTAAATAATTTAAGCCACACTACCAACGATAAACTTTGCTCATAGTGTGCAATGGACAATATCACATTTCCCTAACATGCAGTTTTATTTTAGATATTTTATGTTAGCATAAGCATACAGTTAGTTTCACTCTTCTGTGACCTACCCGTAATATTCTTTGCTTACAGTTCCAGGCTTTCTCGTTGCAGTCTTTATCTCTAAAAGTGAGATGTATTTTCATCCATTTCTAGGACTAGAAATGGATGAAAATACATCTTTTGATCCTTTGTGAATCTGATTTTCTCCATACCTTTTTTATTTGTATCATAAATACATCCCCTTTTCCTGTTAAAGTGTCCTTAACCCTCTCGCCACTTACTATTTTTCTCACAAGTTGTTCATGAGGGTCAACTGGTCATAAAAATAACAAAATAATAACTTTTTATAAAAACAATTGGTCTGGATTCAGTCTTTGAGTGTGTGACATCATTTCTTGCCTGAGTGTGTACAACAAATGCTTAACACTACCCTCTGATAAACCTGACTGCTCAACCACACTACCAAAAAAGAGAGTAAGGTATTATCTACTTTAGCCTCTGCTATACCTCTGGGGATCCACTGTTCTCTGTGCACACTATACCTTACTTTGGTATACTATATACAGAGCCAGATTCCAACAGCCTTCCAAGGTATTCTGTTTGCAACTTGTTAGGTCATCAGATAGTACCAAGAGACTCATGTTTATGCAAGTTAGACATGCCAGTCCTGTAGGTCAATGTCTATCTTACCGTTACTGACAGGCCCAACCAGGTGAAAACATCTACATTTTCGACAGTTTTTCTTGAGTAGGTACAAGGCATCTTTGCGTAAAATGTTTGACATTTTATGGAGCAAGGTAGGTTCAATGGACCTAATTTAATTGTAATTTAAAACGAAGGGTCCAAGATATTCGCACTGCATATCCCTTAGCCAAATCACAATCTTCGTCAGACAGTTCTAGTCTCACATCTCCTTCCCACCCGCATCTCTCGTCATTAACAGTAGTGTCATTTACATACCTCTTTGGCACAGAGTGGCTTTTCTTCAATTATATAAAGTACGAAGCAACTGCAAAGTCTTGTTCATGGTGGTAATGGGGAATGGGTGTCAGTATTTTGACATATTATGGCGACAAAGTGGGCAAGGTTTAAGACCAAAGGTTGAAGGCAAAGGAAATGTTACTTACTTGTAATTCTATTTCTGCATTGTAGGTATTCTCACTGAAGTCATGAACGTAAAATAGTCTAGGGGAGCATGTGTAGGAAAGTGGCCCTTTTTGTATGGGTACCCCCTGCTTTTTGCCTGACATCTGTTGCAACCTGGCTCAATGTGCCCTGGGTCCCTGCAAATGAGGTTCCCAGGGCTTGTGTTCTTTCCAAAAACTGTACCTTTTTACCCCCAATTGGCACATCCAAGGCCACAAGTAAGCTCCTTGTAAAAGGTACCATACCAAGGGCACTGTGACCAGGGAAGGCCTCTAAGGGCTACAGCACCTATTGTGCCACCCTTAGAGGCCCTGTACCTTAACAGCCACGCACCGCCATTGCAGGCTGCGTGTTTTCATGCAGAGTAAAGTGAAGAATTGACATGGCACACATCCCTGTGTGCCATGCCTGCAACCCACTGCCTGAGGCCTAGGTAAGTTACCCCTCTAGCAGGGTGCACTAGCCCCAAATGAGCCCTGTGCCCCTACAGTGTCTTAGTCTATTCTTAGACACTGTAAGTGTAGCAAAGCCATAAAGAGTATATGGTCTGGGAGATGCTCATTACGAACATTACAACTCCATAAGGACTTTACTAAAAACTGTGAAGTTTGGCAGCTCACTGCTCAGCACATTAAATTCACACAGATGCCAGTGTGGGATTTAATGTAAAATACACTCAGAGGGCATCTTAGAGATGCCCCTTGAAAATCGACCAGCCATGGTGTGATTCCTGAATGGCTGCCTGCCATTTGCCACCACCAGGCATGTTTCTGTACCCTTGGGCAGAGAGCCTCCGCTCTCTGGGTCTAGAAACAAAGCTCATCCTGGGCAGAGGTGTCATGCCTCCTGACCCAGGATGGCAGTTTCCACGAAGGGGAAGCTTCAAAGGCCTGCCACCTTTGTGAGCTGCTCCTGCCTTTTTCTACCCCTGGCAACTGGCTCCCACCAGTTCTGCCCCCTAATTTGGGTGGGAGAATCGGCAGGAGAACCAAGCTAGGAAGAGAGGTGTGCCCACCTTTGCCAACCCCACCCCTTCGGTGGGGGAGGCGAGGTGAAGCACACAAATCAGTCCCCTCTATCTTGAAGATGAGGGGACTCGGATAATCAGAAAGCGGCTCATGGCCTCCTCCCACTGGAGGGTGGCATACTAGGGGGTGTACCCACCCCAAGGAAGGGACACATTGGTCACAACTTGCACACCCCTTCTAAAGCCCCTAAATATAGTAATTACCGGCGACCCTGAATCTTGCCTCCTCAGATTGGAGGAAAATAGAAGGACCAAAGAGCCGTGCTGACCCAGGAAGAAGAGGACAACTACTGCTTTGGCCTCAGCCCTACCAGCCTGTCTGCCTCCAACCTGCCTACAGAGAAGAAGCCAGCGTGTCCAGCAGCCAGCAGCCCCCGGGGCCCTGAGAACCTGCCCTGCACTCACCTTAGAGACTCTGTCTCCTGTGGGCACCGGACTCCCCTCACTTGGCCCAGGTCTGCCAATGGCACACTTTGGCTACTATCTGCTCAAATTGCCCCATCTCAGTTGTGAGGCCGTTGCCGATCTCCTGGTCGGATCACTTTCCCATATTTTTCTCATGGGATATTAAGCGTCCTTTACGACTGGCCAGCTGCAATCGCCCCCCGACCTCTAGGAAAATGACCCTGGGCAGCTTAGTAGCTTTCTGGCAGCTTTGCGTCCTTCCCTTCAAGGGGACCTGGAGGAAAATGTGTCTAGGTTTGCAGATTGGATCTCTGACTCGGTTTGTGCTCTATCTGCACCATGTCAGCCAAAGCTGAGGAGAGAGACCCCCTCCAAGCCTTGGTTTACCCCTGAGTTGAAGCCTCTGAAACATGCTTGTAAAGTATTAGAGAGAGCATGGTGCTCCAGTGGCTATTGTTCTATTGCCAAACATGCTCTTAGAGCCAAACAAAAACTCTACTATGCAGCTATTGGAGTGGCCAAAGACCAGCATTACTCCGCACGCATTAACCGGGCCACTAACAATTCGAAAGAAATGTTTGCAATCGTGCAGAGTTTCTTGGCCCCCAGTGCCCAGGCTAATGTGGCGCCTTGGAGACCTGGTGTAACACCTTGGTGAAATTTTTCAGGGACAAAATAATTAGTATACAAGATACTTTTTCCACTACTTCCAGGAAGCTTATAGTCGCCCTGTTAGGGAAGCTGATGTCAGAATCTGCCTCCATTTTTTTCACATTTAGGCCAGTCAATCTACCCAGCTCGCTCAGAATCCTTAAGGCACTAAAGTCGGGATCACCTAATGACCCGTGTGCGGCCAGGCTTCTGTCCGAAGTGGCTGATACTATTAATCCAGAGGTAAATCTAATGGTTAACAGGTCGCTTCGCGAGGCGTTCGTTCCAATGTCGTGGAAGCAGGCGCTGATTCTTCCCCTTCTTAAAAAGCCGTCGATTGACCCTCTGTTACCTGAGAACTACCGCCCTATCTCGCTTTTGCCAAGCCTGGTTAAGGTCTGCGAGAAAGTGGTCACGTCTCAACTCACCAACTATGTAGAGGCTTCAGGCCTGCTTCATCTGGCGCAGTCTGGTTTTCGTGCCTCGTATAGTACAGAGTCAGCATTGTTAGAGGTGACAGAGGCAATCCGGGAGTGTTTGGATGCCGGTGGGAGAGCAGCCTTGGTTATGCTAGACCTCTCGGTGGCATTCGACACTGTGCCCCACTCCCTGCTACTTGATCGTCTATCAGAAATAGGTATTTCTGGATCGGCTCTGCAGTGGATCAGGTCCTTCTTGGAAGGCCGGTTGCAGCAGGACTGGCTCCCCCCGTGTGCCTCCGTGCCTATGCAGGTGACAACCGGCGTGTCGCAGAGGTCATCACTTAGCCCCCTTCTTTTTAACATCTATGTGACTCCGCTGGTCTATATCGCGGAGTCATTAGGGGCCAAAGTGATGGCATACGCTGATGATACTCAGCTTTTGTTTTCCTGGATTAGGGAGGATGACTTGGTCGTGGCTGCGCAACACTGTCTGTCTTCTGTCTTTCACTGGCTTGCGCATGCACAGCTGAAGTGTAACAAAGGAAAATCTGAGGAGCTCTTGTATGGCTCTTTCTCTGCGGATTTCAGAGAAAGGCTGTGGCCTCCCGGTTTTCCCTGGCCCATTGCGGGAAAAAGTGCCGTAAAAAATCTCGTCGTCTGGTTCGATGAAAATTTGAACTTTTCGACACAAGTGAAAAAGTTGGCAGGGACCTGCTTCGGCACTTTGAAAATCCTGAGGAAGTTTCTACCCCTTCTGCCTAGAAGTGCCAAAGAAACTGTGGTCCGCGCCCTGATCTTGTCCCGCTTGGACTATGCCAACGCCCTTCTGGTTGGTAGTCCGGGTTTTCTTGTCAAGAAATTGCAAGTAGTCCAAAACTCAGCAGCCAGACTGCTATTGGGTCAGTCATCTAGGCATAGTGTATGCACCCACCTGCGCACCTTGCATTGGCTCCCAGTTGAATCTCGTCTAAAATTCAAAATACTGTCCATCGCTCATCGGGCCCTCTACGGTTTAGGCCCTATTTATCTTCAGAAGAGATTTGTGTTCTATAAACCTGGGAGACTGTTGCACTTGTCCGCTCAGATGCTGATACAGACCCCTAGGTTCAACCGACAAAGGCTTGGCGGAAGCTCCTTTGTTAGGAAAGCTGGTTTGGCCTGGAACATGTTGCCCCTGGCGCTCCGGGGCACCCAGGATCCATTGCTTTTTAAGAAAAAACTAAAAACGCTGCTCTTTGGCTTTTGATCTGTGTGCATCTTCCTTTCCGGAGTAAGCGCCGGGACACTCTTTGAGTAGCCGTGCGCTGTATAAATTAAATATAACATAACATAACATAACATTTGCTCAACAAAGACTCCAAGACCAGAATCCGGATTTCGATGACTCCGTGATTTTGCACCACTCTGCACCTGATGCCCACGGCCTGAGTTTGAGTATCCCAATACCATGAGGAGGTCTCCCCAGCAATCCTGACCTGGGATCTGGTTATCCCCGACCTCCCCCAAGCTTCAAGACCCCCGACCGCGACCAGAGCTGGTAAGAAAACCCAACGCTAGAAGACATTGGTGGCCCAACTGACAGTGTCCAGGCATCCCCCAAGAGTCCAACTTACCTCTCCAGCCAGTGGTCGCCTTCAGGACGTCTCCCTGCCCGAGCCTGCAGCAACTTTGCCGAACCAAAGGTCACCATTAAGAAGCACAGGGTCCCCGACGGCTTTTTGGTGCCCTGCACCCGGCCGCTCCAGTGTCGCTGGTGGTGCAGCTCCTGTGCTGGTCTTTGACCCCTGCAGTGCTTACCTCACCCCTAGGAGCTTTGCTCCTGTACCTGAGTGGCCTGCTTGTAAGCAGTCCCTAACCAAAGGCCTCCTTAGCCCCATTGGCTAACATTGGACCTCTGCACTCTCACCCGGCCGCCCCAGTGCTGCTGGTGGTGCAACTCGAGTGCTCATCAAGACCTTGGGGAACCTTGGTTCTATCCTCTAAAACTCCAACTTGCAAGATGTTTACTTACATGCAAAACCGATAACCATTTTTCCCCATAGGAACACGTTATGAGATTTTGGGTCTAAACTGTTTCAAGTGTTGAAATGTTGTTTTGTATGGGAAAACAGAAACTATAACTCAAAGCCAAGAAAAATCTTACTTACCTTGTAATGTGAGATCCTTAGGTGTGATATCTAGGCATACCACTCCCGGTACTCAAAGTAATCTAAAATCAACTAAAAAGTATTCTAAAAGTAATTACTGTGTAATTCAAACTGCTTTTTAAAGTGATACCAACCTGTAACAATTGCAAATCAATCCTCAATTGCATTTCTGTGTAAAGGTTTACGATTGAAAGTATATTTTACCTTCCTGTACCAAGTCCTGTTTGGTTCAAGAAATAAGTATACCTTTACCTTTTATATATTGGTCTGGATTCAGTCTCTGAGTGTGTGTATCAGACGTGATTGAGTGAATACAATAAATGCTTAAACCCTCCCTCTGGATAAGACTTACTGCCCACACTACCACAAAGAGAGCTGTTGGTACTAATTTAGCCTCTGCTATACCTCTGGGGACTCCCTGGCATCTGTGCACATTATACCTTACTCCACGTAGTGTGTTGCTAGAAAAGAATGAAAGGGCGAAAGAAGAATGTGTCCCTGTGGTGATGACTTTCGATCCATTGGCCACTCGGATTCAACAATCGATACGAAAACACTGGTCACTGTTGTCCACTAAGGAATTTACAATGACCCCGCCCCCCCAGAGATTTGCTTTTAAAAGGTCAAGCAATTTAAAGGACAAATTAGTTCACACCCGGGTAGGAACATTTCAGAAATCAAAAGAGACAACAGTCCTACAAGGATCTTATCCCTGTGGGTCTTGTTCAGTGTGTAATCTAACTAGGATGACATTGAGTGTAGTTCTTAATTCAGGCAAAACATGGTATCTGACACGTTTTAGTAACTGCAATACCACGAATGTGGTGTACAGATTGACATGTCAATGTGATTTACAGGATATAGGACTCACTACGAGAAAGATTAAAGTCAGAGTGCAGGAACATCTCAGCACCATTGGAACAGGGAAATTAACAACAAAACTGGTACAACATTGTCATGAGAGTAAGCATACATTCACCTGGGTAATACTTGAGAAAATAGTAGGTGATCCACAGAACATCGAGGGTCTTCTGGCTTCTAAAGAGGCACGTTGGATTTTTCAGGAGAGAAGTGATCAAGTTGGGCTTAATGACCAAATTGAATGGAATAAGGACAAATAATGAGTACAGGGTGTTGATATGCTGGGCAGAATGAGAAAACGTTGGTGTCTTTGAGATGTAATATAAGAAATGCCCCTTGCCTTTTTTCATTATTATATTGGACAATGAATAAGCCCGGTGTTCCCACCAGTTTATGACCCGCCCCTAGTATCCCTGCTGTGTTTTACCCTGTAGAGCTTCTTTGATCTGGGTACAACGATTCTCTCTGTCAGTGTTTTGTACGCGTAGGCTTTGAAAAGCATATGTTTTTCATCAGTGAGAATCTGCATGATAACTGCCTGTATGAACAACACAGTACAATTTAGTAGTTGTTTTACAATGAGACAATGGAGGTCTGTGTAACTAGGATAGTAAGAATGAGCTAATTGACCATGATAATCTCTACATGTGATTAGGATTTAAGAATGGTATTACACGTGAGATTTTGCTGTATTAATGAACAATGTAGAGACTGAGGCTGTTTTGTTTGGTCAACAGGTGGAGACGGAATTGATAAAGTTTCGAATCCTGAGCAAGAAAAAAGAAATTAAAGAAATAAAATAATAAAGGATTTATATGTGGTTTTGAGACCACGCCACAGATATAAAGCGGAAATGTAAATATTAAAAATGAGATGGACTAGGAAGGTTCGGTTCCGTGTTGCAGATGGTATTTTACAAACATTAGATGTTGGCATATAATACCATTCTAAGCTGGCGGGCACTGTTGCAGTGGGCTGACGTCATCTGTTTCCCTCGCGAGACCTTTAAAATTGAGGCATCTGACCAAGGAAATCAAACGGTTGAGACGATAAGCTCCGTGATGCCCCGGGCGGTAAGAGCAGGTGTCGGTTGTGGAGAGAGCATTGGTTGCGTGTTTGCCGGTCTGTTTTTCTAAAAAAGCGGAGACGTGTGGATGAATGAAATTAGTCTTTAAGAACATCGGACCATGCGTGAGTGTGTATTGAATTCATGAGAGACGCGAAGCGATCATTTGTGTGTGTTTATGAATTTTTAGAAGCGGAGACGTGTTGAAAAAGTAAATACGTTTTTAAGTACAGCGAACCATGTACGAATGTATATTGAATTCGTGAGAGGCTCTGATATATGGAGTCAGGAGAGTCTCTGTTAAGGAGGAGGAATACATAAAGGGGGCGTACACCGACCCTGCTTTTCTACATATTATTCCGCTTTTATGAGGGTCTGGTGTGTGAAGGAACAAGACTATTTGAGTACACTCATGAGTAATTACATTTTTTGTCACCTTTAGAGTTGCATTACAATTGAGTGCGAATCCACTGAGAGGACTCATATATGGAGCCCTGTGTGTGACCTACAAAAGAGAGCTGGTATGAGGAATGTTGCCTAATTGTGAGAAGTTGGCCTGGCATATGCTGGTCACTAGTTATAGTGGCCACCTTGCACCAGTCCAATTCGACTCTTGGTAGATAGGTTTAAAGACAACCTTTTAAAGAAAGCTATCCTAGTGGTAGCTGTGGAGAGCAGCCTTCAGGCTAAATCTCTGAGGAATGTAAAGCAGCTTGTTTTACCTTATAATCTCTTGAATTACCAAATGAAAAGACACCACACAGGTATATATACCAAATATATATGTATTTATTACTAAATATACTCTACTAATCTCTTTATGAGATTAGAGCCAGGTAAACATTAAAAAGATCAACAGTTCTCAATAAATTAAGCACAAATATGGCTGGAGCCCTAGGGGCGTTAGACCATATACTAAAATAGTGGTATAACAAACTCGACTTGCAAAAGTAAGAGGCCTAGGGCCTTGGGAATCGCTGGGGCTTCACTGCTGCAGTGTTTACAGGTAAGTAATCAGCCCACAGGAGACGCGTGCAGTGTCTAAACACACACGCGGGTTTCAATGCGTTTCAATGGCAAATGTCGCGGTTTGTATTTTACAGTTCTAGGGCACTTCGGAATGGACAACAAGCAAACAACTTACAGGGTAAGTACTTCGATAGCCAATGCGCACTTGGGCACCTAATGCCAGAGTTACCTCACCCAGGGAAGCCGGGTGCAGAGGTGTCCTTTGGTGTCGGGTCGCGATGCTGCTTTCAATGGGAATCGAGGTGTTCTTGCTGCTTGTGTCGTCGGGTGAAGTGTCCGTGGAAATCCAACGATGGATTGGAGTTGCAGGCGACCTAGAAATTGAGGGGACAGAGTTCAGAGTCACTTGCCAGTGACCGGTGGCCTTCAGGATAGATGACCACAGCTGTCGCGTCTCTTCACGTCGCTGATGTCGTTTTGTCTCTTCGCTCCCGCGGTCCAGGAGGGGTCGATGAAGACCAGCAGCTGGATTCCGGAGGTCCCACGACGTCTGCAGCTGTTGGCGGTGTCGGCACTCGAATTGGAGTCAACAAACCTTGGCAACTGCAAGTCTCGTGTGGATGGAAGAATGTCGATGGGTCAGACCAGGAAGGTCCGAGGGACTTACCCAGCAAGGGTAAGTGAGGGCAGGCCCAGAGCAACCAGGCAAGCCCTTGTAGTTGATGTGGAAGTCTTCTGGAGGGCAGCTAGCCAACGGGCAAGCAACCGCGAAGACGCCTTTGCAGGAAAACTTCAGCAACAGCCCATGGTCACTCGGGACGAGGTAGGCCGCTGTCCTTTGGTTTCAGACCTGCTAGGGACTTGGACAGTAAGTGGTACAAAGCACAAGTTTGTAGTTTGTCGTTCAGGGCTTGCACTCGAAATCAGTGCACGGTTCCCTGGTATTGCTGTACCTCGTCGCTCGTGGGGTCCAGACGCCACAGCTTCGCTGGGGACTCAAAATGGCCGACGAGAGGTCAGGAAATCAGCTTCAGGGGACGCAGGGACTTCGGGCTCCAGCGGGAGCGGTAAAGTTTGCAACCGTTGTTCAGTCCTTTAGGTGCCTGCCAAGCAGGGGAGTCACTCCTTGACTCCAAGGCAGATCCTTCGGTCTTCTAAAGATAGTAGAAAGTTGAAGGGCCAGGATTCTTCTTCTTGAGCGTCGTCCAGGTGTAATCTAAATTGCATTGGCAATGTGTGGTATCTTATACTGATAAGATAGGAGGGACTAGCTCTATGGCCACTCCTCTAGGAGGGCCCGGGTAGTGGGTGGTTACACCCACTTCCCTTTGTCCAGTTTCGCGCCAGGACAGGGGCAGGCAGCCCCTGAACCGGTTTGAGCTGGCATATGCACAGGGGAGCCTACTGCTCCCCCAGTGCAGGACTTCAAAGCACTCTAAGAGTGCACCCACCCAGCTCCAATACACTAAATCCTGTCTGGGAGGTGGTGACACCTCCCTGTGACAGGAAACCCTTTGTTGAGCTCCCTCCACTGCGAGTTTCGGTCAGCAGCAGGAGGGCAGCCCGGTGTCTGTGCTGGTGGCATCCATTTTGTGATGCCAGGGCTCTAGATGATTTCTACCGTGTAGTACAGGGTGTACATGTCGTCCCCTCTAGAAGGGTGGGATCCTACTCCCACACCAGTTACTGGTGTGGGGGTAGGATTCCAAGTTGTTTGACACCAAACACGACATGTTTTGATGCAGTCATTCCAAAGTTAGCATTTATCGCGAGGTTATAATGCACTTAAGAGTATATGGTTTAACCGCATCCACAAACAGCAGCAGAGAATAGACTCTGCCAGCTGCAGAGGGGTCCTGCTCAGGCAGAAGCACCCCCTCACATAGTAAACCAAGCACCCTGCCCTTGGGATTGATAGGGCCTACCATAGGGGTGACTGATAGGTTTATATGTGTGTGTATGGTGAGATATAGGAACCTATACCTCAGTGAGGAGTGCTAACACTACCTCACACAGGCTGCAGTAGCAGGCCTGTGGTGTCAGATTGTGAGTGCTTCCCAGGGGTGGCATAATACATGCTGCAGTCCCTGGTAGGCCTTTGAAGTACCAATGCCCTAGGTACCTAAGGTACCATATACTAGGGGCTCATAAGGTACCACAGTATCCAATCACTAGTGCATCTAATATGCACACCAATTATTTAAGGGAGTAAGCAGATAGGCTGGGGTCCTGGATAGCGGGATCCCAGCCAGACTAGTCAAAACCCATTCAAACACCAGGAAAAAAGTGGGGGCAACCATATAGTCAGATTCCACCTTCCTACACTCATTAAGAGTAAAACACGCTTCCCTGCTCGAGAAATTTAGTAGAAAATCATTTTAGAGAATTGGATAAGATTAATGAGTTGGGTGTGTCCTTTCGTTTTTACCTTTGGCATTCCCCGGAAAAAAGCCACTTAAGTGTCCATTACTGGTGCCAGGCGACCCTGTTTGCCCTGAAGAAATTGCCTAAAAATTGTTGTGGCAATGAAACATGTTGGCTCAGTATAACGGTATGCATGATAAGCAACCTTTTAAATTTGAATAAGGTGCACAAGGAATAATAAAGTTGGTATCGTGAAAAGTGCAACCGTCTTCAATTTTAGATTCACTTTGGTCGCATCGTGGGATGTGATCATTTCACTACTTAACACTACATTTCTTTTGGTTTTGAACACTATACACTGTATGTTATAAGTGAGATGACAGCCAATGATGATAAAAGTGGGCATAGCTGGTGAGTACCAACCAGTAAGCTCGATTGGTGGTGCGCACGTGAGGTGTCATCTTGCTTTTTCACAATTTTTTTGACAATTTGTGTGACTTGTCACATTGAACCCTCTTGTATGTTGGACAAGGGAGATAAAAAGTGGGGACTCCCAATTGTAAAAACGTTTTTAGTTTGTCTTAAAATTGAAGGTATAAAGCTGGAGATGACTACCTCATATTTGAAAGGAAGGCGTACATGGTACTAAAGAATTGTGTATCTGTACCCCAGCTTATATTGAGATATATTGTCTGACACCTTCAGAGACTGGGTCTATATTGTATTTACATTGTTAATTGAGTGGTGGGCGACCTGGTGTTTCTTTTTCCCTCTGTAGCTCCTTGTTGTTTGTATACGTAGGACGGCGGATCAGCCGTGAGAGCATTTTCTAAAAAAAAATGTAAATATAATTTTAGACACACACTCATTTTGTGGTTTCCAATTTCTCCCTTTTTTTGGTGTATAGACTTGAACTAGTGTTCAATATAGCTGGGCAAATGGATAGAAATTGCTTGGCTTTTTCGGACGACCAGATAGCGGCTATTTTGGCAGGGCCTTCTTTGTTCCCCGATGCCCCTCTATTGAATGTTACATCAGCTAGGGAGGGATGGGAAAAGCTTAGCACGACTAAGAAAAAGCAGGTTAGAATAGCTCTCCATAGGGCACTTATGACCGAATATTTGAGAGCAGGAGCGGCCCCTGCTAGCCTTTTGGCGAGGATTGAACCTAAAATTTTCCTAGAAGACAAGACATTTAGATTAAATTGGAGCTATATAGCCAACAAGTGTACACGAGATTGGCTAATCCTTATAATTAATACTGCGTAGCGGCTGAGTGAAGTATTACTGAAAGAAATTCTAGATTTAGAAGAGAGTATTAAACAAGACACTACTCTCATTGACACCAAAGATCAGCTTTTAAGAATCCAAGAGGATCTTAGTGATTATAAAAACTATATGATTAACCAAAAAATTAAAGGATTAAAGCGTAATCTTGATTGTTTTTCCCACGAATGGGCCTTCCCCTATGTGGAGGATAAGTAGTACCATCCAGGCCTAGAACAACAACATTCAGTGGGGAGAGGAAGGGGTGGAAGACAACAAAATAGGCGCACACCTAATAATTGGACTTTCGATAATACCTCCAGTGAAGAGGAAGAAGGAGGCCAGCAGACTAACCCCGGTAGAGTGAGGTTTAACCAGCAAGAGAAGAATAATGAAGATCTAGGTGCCTTACTTCGTTCTTTTTTAGGAAAAAGCCAAAGGGGCAACAGAGGGGGTGGTCAGGGAGGCAGAGGTCGCGGACGTGGCAATTCAAACCAGCAATGGCAAACACATTCCCCCAGGATAACACGCAGTCGTGGGCGGAATCAGACATGAGGAATAATATAGTGGTAAATTTGTCAGATCATACTCTCACCGTGAGAGAGGAGAGGGTATTGAACAAAGGACTTGGGTTCGTTCCCACTCCGACTGACGATTCTTTCAAATGTAGAGTGGAATTTCATGAGACGATGCGAAAAATAAAACTTAAGAAGTTCTTTGCAAATAAACCACAGGATCCGCCCTCAATGTTTAACACTACATTAAAGAAACCTTCTCATTTCTGCCCTCCAACTACGATGGTAGAACCAGAAGTTGTGGTTTTTGAAAATAAGGTGCTACAAGACATCATTACATTTGAACAGAAGGGCAAATCTCAAAAATTCAGTAATATGAGTCATGAAGATTGGGATGCCGTTAAAAGTTTACAGAACAACTATCTGCTTACCATAAAAACAGCTGACAAAGGTGGAGCGGTGGTCGTGATGAATTCCATCGATTATGATGCTGAGGTGACTAGATTATTGGGAATGCGTAACAACTGTCGCCCACTTAATCACGACCCGGTCAATGAATTACAGGAGATCATTAAAAAGATGGTAGGCATTGCAAAAGAAAACAAGTGGATAACAACAAGAGAAGCGGAGTTCCTGGTTAATAACAAACCCAGGACTCCAGTCTTCTATATCCTACCAAAAATACATAAGCAGCAACGTCCTCCCCCTGGTCGGCCAATTGTGTCAGGGATCCAATCAGTGTGGGAGAGACCCTTTCACAGTTTGCCGACTTTTTTCTTAGAGAGTCAGTAATAAATCAACAATCCTTTGTAAAGGACACGACGGATATCCTTAACATATTGGAGAATATGCATTTTGACCCAGGTTGTGAGTTTTTGGTTACGATCGACATAGAGTCACTCTATACCTGCATACCCCAGGATGCCACACTGGTGGCAGCGGCGCGGGCACTGGGTGGGCAAGGGTGGTTCTATGATGCTCCGCAGACATTTATACTGCAGTGCATAGAACTTGCCCTGACCCATAATTACTTCAGCCATAAGGATAATATGTATCTGCAAACCACAGGTACTTCAATGGGCGGTGCTATGGCGCCCAGTCTGGCCTGCATCTATGTGGGCCAGTTTGAAGAACATGTCATATACCATCAGTCGAATCCCTTCCAGAGGAATTTACGTCTCTGGAAGCGGTATATCGACGACGTGTTCTGTATCTGGTCGGGAGGAGAGAACACTCTTTTGGAGTTTTTTAACTGGCTTAATCAGCAAGATGCCAGTCTGAGATTTACATGGACATACAGCAGCCAAAAGGCGGTGTATTTGGATTTGGACATCCATGTAGAAGATAATACACTATGTACTGGAGTTCATCAAAAACCAACTGACAGGAACTCACTCTTGTTATATCAATCATACCATCCAAGAGCTCTAAAAGACAATTTGCCGGTGGGACAGTTCTTGCGGTACCGGAGGAACTGTTCCTCTACTGTAACATTTCTTGAGCAATCAGAGGGGCTATGTGAGAAACTCGAGAAAAGGCAATATCCCCGTAAGATAATTAGATAAGCTAGGAAAAGAGCCTTAAACACTCCACGTAGTGTGTTGCTAGAAAAGAATGAAAGGGCGAAAGAAGAATGTGTCCCTGTGGTGATGACGTTCGATCCATTGGCCACTCGGATTCAACAATCGATACGAAAACATTGGTCACTGTTGTCCACTAAGGAATTTACAATGCCCCCCCTCCCCCCCCCCCGAGATTTGCTTTTAAAAGGTCAAGCAATTTAAAGGACAAGTTAGTTCACACCCAGGTAGGAACATTTCAGAAATCAAAAGAAACAACAGTCCCACCAGGACATTATCCCTGTGGGTCTTGTTCAGTGTGTAATCTAACTATGAAGACATTGAGCGTAGTTCTTAATTCAGGCAAAACATGGTATCTATAACTTAACAACAAGAGAGGGAGGGACATTTTTGGAGCCACTCTTAATCCCCCTGGGCTAGTATAGTTAAACAAAAAAAGAGTGTATCCATTAAGACTGAGAAATAACAAAGGAGTGACAAAGAAGTGAATCACTGTGTTTTAAAAGAACCCTCACTCACCAACCTAGTTGGTGACATGCTTCATCATAGGGTTCCCACCGGAGAGACCGAGTGCCTCTCCGGTGTGCTGCAACGCCTGATTTACAGCGGAGCTGGGTTTGGTGGAGACAGTGCAAATTGTGGAAGTGCAGGTTAAAAAGGTGTCACAATTTTATCCAAAAATAACTTTAATAGTGGAAAACTGGACACAGTTAAAAGGGGTGAGGTGGACGTGTAAGCTCTAGTGACTATTGGACCGGCTACGTCCTAATCAAAGTGAGAGGTGGTCAACATGTTTCTGCTTCTAGAGATATTATGTGAAGCATTCGTCAGGACCTTTTATGGACTACCACGGCGGTATGCGCTCGCTAAGGCGCACCCTAACCTGTGGTGTCTGGAACCGCTTCAACTTACGGTTAAAATGTGGCCTTCAGGATTTCTGAAAGCTTTTTTGATCTCTGTTGAAACAAAAATAATAATAAAAAGACAAACAAACAGTAATTCACAACAGTTGCTCTGATATACAATACCAGATAAATTAGCGGAGAGCATTTACAGACATATCTATTCTATATATATTGTCTACTTGTCGATATTTATGTTGTGAATTACTGTTTGTTTGTCTTTTTATTATTATTTTTGGAATGAAAGAAATAAAATAATAAAGGATTTATATGTGGTTTTGAGGCCACGCCACAGATATAAAGCGGAAATGTATATATTAAAAATGAGATGGACTAGGAAGGTTCGGTTCCGTGTTGGAGACGGTATTGTACAAACATTAGATGTTGGCAAATAATCCCGTTCTAAGATGGCGGTCACTGTTGCAGTGGGCTGACGTCATCTGTTTCCCTCGCGAGACCTTTAAGATTGAGGCGTCTGACCGCGGAAATCAAACGGTCGAGATGATAAGCTCCGTGAGGCCCCGGGCGGTAAGAGCAGGTGTCGGTTGTGGAGAGAGCATTGGTTGCATGTTCGCCGGTCTGTTTTTCTAAAAAAGCGGACACGTGTGGATGAATGAAATAAGACTTTAAGAACATCGGACCATGCGTGAGTGTGTATTGAATTTATGAGAGACGTGAAGCGATCATTTGTGTGTGTTTCTGCATTTTTAGAAGCGGAGACGTGTTGAAAAAGTAAATACGTTTTTAAGTACAGCGAACCATGTACGAATGTATATTGAATTCATGAGAGGCTCTGATATATGGAGTCAGGAGAGTCTCTGTTAAGGAGGAGGAATACATAAAGGGGGCGTACACTGACCCTGCTTTTCTGCATACGATTCCGCTTTCATGAGGGTCCGTGTGTGAAGGAACAAGACTAATTACATTTTTTGTCACCTTTAGATTTGCATTACAATTGAGTGTGAATCCACTGAGAGGACTCATATATGGAGCCCTGTGTGTGACCTACAAAAGAGAGCTGGAACGAGGAATGTTGGCTCATTAAGGGTAAAACACGCTTCCCTGCTTGAGAAATTTTGTAGAAAATCATTTTAGAGAATTGGATAAGACTAATGAGTTGGGTGTGTCCTTTTGTTTTTAACTTTGGCAGTGCCCAGAAAAAAGCCACTTAAGTGTCCATTACTGGTGCCAGGCGACCCTGTTTGCCCTGAAGAAATTGCCTAAAAATTGTTGTGGCAATTAAACATGTTGGCTCAGTATAACAGTATGCATGATAAGCAACCTTTTCAATTTGAATAAAGTGCACAAGGAATAATAAAGTTGGTATCGTGAAAAGTGCATCCTTCTTCAATTTTAGATTCACTTTGGTCGCATCGTGGGATATGATCATTTCACTACTTAACACCACATTTCTGTTGGTTTTGGACACTATACACTGTATGTTATAAGTGAGATGACAGCCAATGATGATAAAAGTGGGCATAGCTGGTGAGTACCAACCAGTAAGCTCGATTGGTGGTGCGCACGTGAGGTGTCATCTTGCTTTTTCGCAATTTTTTTGACAATTTGTGTGACTTGTCACATTGATTCCTATTGTATGTTGGATAAGGGAGATAAAAAGTGGGGACTCCCAATTGTAAAAACCTTTTTAGTTTCTCTTAAAATTGAAGGTATAAAGCTGGAGGTGACTACCTCATATTTGAAAGGAGAGGCGTACATGGTACTAAAGAATTGTGTATCTGTACCCCAGCTTATATTGAGATATATTGTCTGACACCTTCAGAGACCGGGTCTATATTGTATTTACATTGTTAAATGAGTGGAGGGCGACCTGGTGTCTCTTTTTCCCTCTGTAGCTCCTTGTTGTTTGTATAGTATATACAGAGCCAGCTTCCTACATCTTGGAACACTTGTTTATATATTTCTGACGTAAGTCTAAGACAGGCCAACTTTTGCATTTTTCTGTAGAAAGCTACAGCAGTGTAATTATAATTCTGAACCATACTGCAGCATTTAATGTGGGAAATGCCATCACTGATCTAAAACCCTGCTATAGCTGCAGAGATAACAATGAAGGGAAAGGTGCCTGTCAATTTCAAAGTACATCAAATGCACTTAACATACCCTGTAGCTTTGAGATGCCCAGCAGCTTCCATCACCCATTTTGGCAGTTTGCCTCATGGGCTCAGTTCCTTTTGAACAGGAGAATGTGACAACGAAAAGGGATCATTTGTATACAAATGTGTTGCATTGCCCTCCGGAGAGGAGGGAAGGTTGTTCATGACTTTAGTGAGAACACCTATGATGCAGAACTAGAATTACAAGTAGATAAACACTTTTTCTGCATCGTAGGATTCTCACTGAAGGTCATTACCTCAAAATAGAGTAGCAAGCATATCCCCATTTTTGCAGCAGCAGGACATTGAATTGTATACCAAAAAAGCATGCCCAAAAATGTAAAGAAATCAGCTTGGTTTAGTTAATTAAATACATTTTGCAGAGTTGCTTGACCCACCAGAGTATTCGTTCTAGAATCTTCATCTGAATTGTAATGTCTAGCTGAACGCGCAAAAAGATTTCCACGTCGCTGCCTTACAAATTGACTCAAGTGGTAGAAACTGCTTTACCCCCAGTGGAAGGAGCTCTTGGGTGAAAGAGGTAGAAGGTGCTCCCCCTAGTAGAATGAGCTCTTGGTTTACCAGGTAAAGAACAAGTTACTTACCTTTGGTAACGATATATCTGTAAGAAAAATAGGTTAGTTATAGATTCCTTACCTTAGAATTAACCCCAGGAGTCAGACTGGATCTGGAAAGTTTTTCATCAGCAGTACCCCTGCGCGTTCGTCGTTGGCGTCGTGGTCGCTGGAATGACGTCACGGTAGCTACATAGATGCCACCCTTGCACGCTGATGTCAGTTCTGTACACGACTTTCCATGCCAGAAGCGCAGAGCCATGCAAGACACTGACCACTGAAGTCCTGGCTGTGTGTGCCTCTTAATGGCGCCTGGCGGTGAAATCATAATGGACCCGGGCGTACGATTTACTTTAGTAGTCATGAAGGGATCTGTAAAGCGGCGAAGGACAAGCAGGCATCAGTCCTGCGTTGTCTCTGCGAGTGACAGAGACAACGCAGGACTGTTGCTAAATTGTACGCCCGGGTCCATCTTGATTTCACCGCCAGGCGCCATTAAGAGGCACACGCAGCCAGGACTCCATCTGGTCTGCACTAGGCTGGCACTACCCCTCCCCCACTCTGTCCTGATGAAGACCCTAAGTGACTACCGAATGGAGCACAACATGGGTTGAAATGTCGACGACAATATAAGGCTCAGATTGACCAAGGCTCTACAGACCAAAAGGAGCATCATTAGCTAACAGGGCCATTGGTTCTATATCTGGCCATCTGTTCTTTTCCATTCTCCCTTGTGCAAAAGTCCTGACCACTTTGTATATACTGCACAATTGTCTTTCACTAAGCACATATGTCACATGATCACTTTTTATATGTAAATAGTTCACCCATTGTAGACAGCCTTGATCTATTGCAGATGTGAATATACATGAATGATTTAATTCTGATAAACATGAACAGTGGATATGTACAAACTGATTTATGGTCTTTATTTTGAACTAACTTCCGTGCTTAGGCGTGTGTGATATTCATGTCAAAGAATTTTTTTGTGTATTCCGTATATGACACTTAGTGCGCCGATAAGTAACCTATGAGAACCTGACAGAACCATATTTTGTTTATGATTGTATACCCAGGTTCTGAGGGACACAGGGTCACCCCATTTTTGTTATTCTTTGATGCATATAACAACCCACCTGGAGATGGTCCATTTGTGCACGACCCGACCTTTCTTAGCGCCCATGTAACCAACAAAGAGCTGGTCATCCACCCGGAATTTTTTGGTGCGATCCAAGTAGAAGGAAAGCGCACGTTTTGGATCCAGACAGTGGAGCCCCTCTTCCTGTTTTGAAAGATGGGGAGGCGGAAAAACGGTGGGCAAAGTGATGGTTTGGCCAATGTGGAAAGACGTAACCACCTTGGGAGGAAAGGAAGGTCTAGTTCTGAGGACAACCTTGTCCAGATGAACAGCCATAAAGGGAGGCTTGTAGCTCACACACCCTGCGCGCAGAGGCGATGACCACCAGAAAGGCAGTTTTCAAAGTGAGAAGCCTGAGAGGACAGTTATGTAGTGGCTCAAAGGGAGCGCACATAAGATACGTAAGAACCAAGTTCAAGTCCCACTGCGGCATTACGAAGGGAACAGGAGGAAAAAGATGAGTAATGCCCTTAAGGAAACGATTTACAACAGGAGACTTGAAAAGAGATGGCTGATCAGGAAGCCTGGGGAAGGCTGAAATGGCCAAGAGGTAGCCCTTTAGAGTGCCCAGAGCAGAGCCCTGCCGGGCCAAAGAAAGGAGGAACAAGAGAACCTCAGAAGGAGGGGCGGAAAGGGGATCCACAGCCTTTGCTGTGCACCATGCCACAAATTTGTTCCATCTGCAGGCGTATACCGTCTTACTGGAGGGACGCCTGGTCGCCAAGATAACATCACAAACTTCGGGAGGCAAGACAAATGACGTCAACTGCCGCCGCTCAATCTCCACGCAAGGAGATGGAGGCTGGACAGGTTCAGGTGGAGGACCGTCCCCTGCTGCTGCGACAGAGGATCCTCCCGAAAAGGCAGTTTGATCAGAGGCTCGATGGCCATGTGTGGCAGCTCTGGATACCAGACTCTTCGTGCCCAATCCGGAGCCACAAGAATGACTGGGGCCCGTTCTTCTTCAGCACTCTGGGCAGAAGTGGTATAGGCAGAAAGGCGTATAGAAGACTGCAACTTCACTCGCGACGAAAAGCGTCGCCTATCGAGTGCCGCCTTGGAAATTCCAACGTGCAGAATTGCTGACATTGCACGTTCTCTTCGGTGGCGAATAGATCTAACCAAGGCTCTCCCCACTGTCGAAAGAGACCTTGCACCATCTCAGAGTGAAGACTCCATTCGTGATCCATCATGCAAATGCGGCTGAAGACGTATGCCCTGGCGTTCAGGGAACCTGCCAGGTGTTGAACCACCAGGGATATGCTCTGATGTTCCAGCCATGTTCAGAGGCAGAGGACCTGAGGAAATATGAATTTTGTGATCAGTTATGTCCCCTATCGTAGACCCCAACGGCTCCATGTGCATGCTATAAGTACATGTATGTTCCCTCCAGTTCCAGTTTTGCAAGACGCAAATACATGTGCGTCCACCGTCAACATGTCCTCTATCAGATCCACCATGAATGGGTCAGATATCCCATTCCTAGGTATGAAAGGCCACCGACTTTATGAGGTTCACTTTCCATTTTTCATAGATTCAGGCGAGTAGGCCCTGAATTCTGCCATCAAGCCTTTTCCTGCCTTCTGCCTCTGAAAGCTCCTCATCCGATGCATTCCTGTCTAGTAGTTTAGGTAAACATTCTTCCAGCTACCGTGCAAAGGGTCAGGCCTCACTGTCCTCATGCAAGTAATTCATAGCCCCTGTTACCATGGAAGATTCCTGCCCCCTCGCATCTCATGTAGACACTTAGACGCTTGTACACGCACTAACAGTCAGTATAGAATAGATTCCGTCCGAGAGACTTTTCCTTTTGGATAATACAGTTCTTTAAACATAAGATATCAGATATGATTTGGGATTAGGTTGACATGACCCCCCAGACTTCTGTCTCCACATGTAGAGCTAAATGTCAAGTCCCCTTCACCCTCTAGTTGCACGTCAATCACACGTCATGCGGCTGCGCGCGCATCTCTGCCAAGTATTTCTGCTGACATTGCAGGATTCTCTCATGGATCCACCCACTTGTGACATCATGTTTAATGACGTATTTGGTTACACCTATGTTTACGCCTTTTTTCATTACGTATGTGTATTATATCTGTATTATCAGCTGTTACGCCTCTTGCATCTGTCTTAATGTAATGCTTTCCATATAAATACCATTACTTGTCAATAATGTATTGCCTTCCTTCCTGAACCCTCATGGTGATGGAGTGTGAAGCCTGCAATTCGAATTGTATTTCCTTTGTAGAGGAATAAAGCCTTTTAGAACCTCTAATACCACGGATTCTGCCTCTTATATTTACTGAGTTATTCTTACTAGACCTTACCGCATAAAAAATAGTACCGGTAATGAAATATTTACCACAGACCTCCTGACATAGAGTCCACGACCCCACCCGTCTAGTTTGTTGCAGTACCATGTGGCGGTGGTGTTGTCCGTGAACACCTTCACTACCCTTCCCCGGACAGAGGGAAGGAATGCTATGAGTGCAAGACGAATCGCCCGAAGCTCCAGAAGGTTGATGTGGAGCCCAGACTCCACCGGAGACCAGAGGCATCTGATCTCCGCCTCCCCCATGTGGCCGTCCCATCTCAGAAGTGATGCATCAGTCACCACTGTGAACTCTGGTTGGGGAAAGGAAAGGGATCTGCCGTCGACCCAATCCTGGTTCGTTAGCCACCACTGCAATTGGTGTGCAGTGCCCTCCGAGATCTGGACGCAATTGGACAGGTTCCCCTGATGTTGTGCCCACTGGAACTTCAGGTCCCACTGCAGAGCCCGCATATGCCATCTGGCATGGTCCACCAGCAGGATGCAGGGGGCCAATCGGCCCAGTAGCCTGAGGGTCATCCTGACCAAAACCCAGGATAGAGGCTGAAAGATCGGAATAATAGCCTAAATATCCCAGACTCGCTGATCGGGAGGATAGACCCGAAATTGCGTCGTGTGCAGAACCGCTCTGATTAAGAGGAGCTTCTGGGAGGGACTTAGGTGTGACTTCGGCACATTGATGGAGAACCCCAGCGAATGCAGGAGGTCGGCCGTAGTCTGGAGGTGGGAGACGACATCCTGGGGCGAGCCCGCCTTCAACAGCCAGTCGTTGAGATAGGGGGAGACTGGAACCCCTGATCTGTGCAGATGAGCTACAACCACAGCCATCACTTTCGTTAACACCCGAGGGGCGCTAGTAAGGCCAAAGGTGAGCACGGTAAACTGAAAGTGCTCGTGGCCTACCGTGAACCGCAGGTAATGCCGGTGGGCCGCAGTACGGGGACGTGAAAGTAAGTGTTCTGCAAGTCCAACGCTACCATCCAGTCTCCAGGGCGGAGGGCAGACAGGACCTGAGCGAGCGTCAACATTTTGAACTTCTCCTTCCGGAGGAAGCGGTTGAGGTTCCTGAGATCCAAAATAGGACGCAGGCCTTTGTCCTTCTTGGGCACCAGAAAGTAGTGGGAATAGCAACCACAAACTACTTCTAGGACAGGAACGCGCTCGATGGCTCCCTTGGCCAAGGGTGCCAAAACTTCCTGTTGGAGAAGGGCCAGATGATCCTCCGACATGCGATGGTACTGAGGTGGCATGGATGGAGGGGTAGTCTCGAAGGGGAGGGAGTAGCCTATTCGGATTATTTGTAAAACCCACCTGTCCGATGAGATTGTGTGCCAGGGGGGGAGACAATGGCGAATCCTGCCACCCACTGGCGTTTTGTGGCCCTGAAAGGTTGCACTAGGAGGGTTTGGAGGCTGCTGCAGAGGAGGCTGTGGTGGACTGGCCTGCCCGTTGGCCCCCAGAACCACGGCGATGGTTCCCACATCCCCGGACACGCAGGGGCTGAACAGCTTGCGCCGGCCTGTGGCTCTGGGAAGGACGTGGTGGGGCACCCCTTCCGTAGCCACGAAATGGGCAAAAGCAGACTGTGCAGGGCGGATGGTGGAGAGACCCAAGGACCTGGCCATAACCCGAGAGTCATTAAAGTGCTCCAGCACGTTGTCTGCCTTGTCACCGAATAGGCGACGGCCATCAAAGGGCGTGTCCATAAGAGTGGATTGGACATTCCCTGAAAAACCAGTTGACTTTAACCAAGCATAGCGTCGAAGGGCTACCGACATGGAAATCGTCCTGCCTAGTAAGACTACGGTGTCCAGCCCACAGCAGATGGTATACTTCGATGCATCTCTCCTTTCGGCAATTGCCCGAGAGAGTCCTGCCTGTGCCTCCTCCGGGCACTGAGGCAGCACTTGCGCAACCGTATCCCACACAGAGTGGGTGTATCGGCCCAACAGAGATGCAGTGTTTACCGACCCCAGTTCCAAGCTGGAGGAAGAAAACATCTTCTTCCCAAGATGGTCCAGCTTTTTGGATTCCCTATGAGGTGGAGTGGTAGGGAATGCGCCCTTGGAGGTGGAGGCTTGGACCACCAAGCTCTCAGGGGTGGGGTGTTGGGAGAGGAAAGTGGTGTCACCCGGGGCCGGGCGGTGGTGTCAGGCAATCATCCTATCGCCAGGACCCCCTGTGTTGGGCCGGGACCAGGTGCCCAAAAGGATGTCTGTTAGGGCTTTAATAAATGGATGCAGGGGCTCCGAAGAGCTGGCTGCTGGTTGAAGCACCTCTGTCAGGAGGTTAGTCCTGACTGCCACCGTAGGTAGCTCGAGGCTGAGAGCCTCGGTCGCCCTACGCAACACCACTGCGTAAGACGTTCCCTCCTCCGTAGTCACGGTAGGAGGAGACAACATGCCAAGGTCTGGTGAGGTATCCAGACCACTGGCTTCCCCCAGTTCCTCTCTCCAGTCCGGGTCATAACTTAACTGGTCAGTTAAAGGGTCTCCATACCCCTCCCAGTCCTCCTCACCCTCCTCTGGCTACCAATCTGGCCTCAAAGAGCCAGGGTAGAACAGGGGCACAAAAGTACCTGTTGGCGCTGGATCCGGCGTCAGTCGACGCCAGTCCGGCTCCATGTCTACCTCGAGGTGGAGGCCGGGTCGACGTGGGCTGCGGACATGGTGCCGGTGGAATCGGGGCCGGGGGAGGTGTAAAAAGGTTGACCGGCGCCGATCCGGATCCAGGGCTGGATCCAAGGGAACCCTGCGGTGCCGAGGCCGGAGCCTCTGGCTTCAAAGGCGCAGGGCCCCTAGCCGAGTCCACGGGCCCAAGGGTGCGCCGGCAGAGTCGGGCTGCCCAAAGATGGCGTGCATCGGTTCGTAAAATTGACGAAGCTGGGCAGGGTTCGCTCCAGGTCTCGTAAAGGGGGGAAACCCGAAGTCGACTCTTCGGGCTCCGCACGCGGAGCCAAGGAAGGTGCACCACCCGCATCCCTCGTCGCGTCGGCGAACGGACGGGGAGAAGTCGAAGAGCGGTGATGCTTCTTCCACTTCTTCTTGTGCTTCTACTGACCCCGAGTGCGAAGACTTGGAAGAAGAATGATGGTGGGTCTGAGACCGGTCCCTTGACCTCCTACGCGACTGGGCCTCGAGCGGCATGGAGCCGACTGCCGGGACTCGAGAAGCCTTCGGGGCTGCTTCCACAAAGACTTCGGATTCATGGTCCGGCAGTCGGAGCATGACTTGGGGTCGTGGTCGCGCACCAGGCAGAATAGGCACACGTGGTGCGGATCTGTCACCGAAATCAGTTGGTTACAGGAACTGCAAGCCTTGAAGCCGGGCATCCTTCATGCACCAGAAGTCGATGGACTCAAAAAACGATGTCGACAAAGTCCAGAAAAAGTCAGCCAAAAACTGACTAGAGGTACCGCTCTCTCCGGATCTGCACTTGCTGGCGCGGAAAAGGAAAGAACTGACGTCAGCGTGCGAGGGCGGCGTCTATGTAGCTACGGCAACGTTATCCCGGCGACCACGGCACCAACGACGAAAGCAGAGTCGACCCATGCCACCTTCCGACGCGCAGGGGTACTGCTGATGAAAAACTTTCCGGATCCAGTCTGACGCCTGGGGGTAATTCTAAGGTAAGGAATCTATAACTAACTGTTTCTTTCAGATGGTTTATTTGCCAGTTGGAAGCAAAATGAAATGCAATAGACTATCCAAAGGGCAGTGGTCTGTTTGGAGGATGCTAAAGCAGCCTTTAAACGTCCATAATTAACCAAAAAGTGACTAGTCTTTCTAATGGGCTTTGTTTTGTCTAAGTATCATTTTAAGACTATTTTATTCTAGATAATAGAACAATCTCTCCACAGCACAAAAAACATTTGGAAAAAATACAGGAAGGGAGATAAATTGATTTACATGGAAATCTAACACCAGTTTAGGCAAAAATCCCAGTTGTGTTCTTAAAACTACTATGTTGTAATTGAATATCAAGTAAGGTTCTATGGAAGATCAGGCCTGCAACTTACTAACCTTTCTAAAAGATGTAATTGCAACAAAAAATGGAACTTTCCACAAGAGATGCAAAAAAGTGGCTTTATGAATAGGCTCAAAGGGAGGAGCCATATGTTTAGAAAGAACCAGATTAGCTTCCACGGAGGAACATGCCTTTTGATTGAAGAAAAACTTTTTTTAGTCCTTCCAGGAAGTCTTCGGACTGAATCGGACAGAGAAGAAAGATCTTTGATTTGGGACTTTACAATAAGCTGTTATAGCAGTTAAATGCACCTATATTCAGGAAATTGCAGTTCTGATTTTGCTAAGTTCAGTAAATAAGGTAGAATAACATTTTTGTGACACAAGAATAGATCATAATTTTTAGCAAGACACCAAATTACAAATCTCTTCCACTTGAAAGCATAAGACCACCTGGTGGATGGACTCTTAGCTTCTTTGAGTATCCTCATAAAGTCCTCAGACAAACCTCCATTTCCATAATGTATAAAGTCAGGTGCATGCTGCCAAATTCAAGGATTGTACCTTGGGATGGAAGATTTTCAATAGAAGATTGTGGTTGCATGACAGCCTTCTGTGAGGTTTGAGCGATAGGTGAAGTAGCTCTGCATACCACATTTTGTCTCAGCCACTCTGGAATTTTCAGGATCATGGTTGAGTATGATCATTGTAGTAGCACACATGCGAAGGAGCTATGTGAACTCTGCCGCCCAACGAGAGAGTTATCAGGTCAGCTGTGCCCTTCATTGGTAACCATATATGACCACACATGTTGATGGGAAAGTTGAGGAATCGACTGTAAAGCACCAGAAGAGCCCCACAGATCCCCGGGTATGCCAAACTTAAAATTGAATTGGATTGGTTTTACTGTGGGAAATCGATTCAGCCAATCTTATCATATTTTGTCGTACCCAGCCTATCCAACATGTCATGGTGTATACTGTCCTTGGCCAGACCATCACCTCTGTTTTCCCTCTATTTATGGCATATCCTGAAATTTCCCCAAAAGCCTCTACATGCTGCTCAACCTTGGTTATAGAGTATTCTGGATTAAAGGTGTTTACAATTAGATCATCTCATATAGAGCCAGTTTGACTGAAAAATGTGCATACTCAAAAGGGAGTAGTGAATGATCTAGATGAATCAACTAAGCTAGAGGCTCTATATCATCATGGTAAACTTTATTCAATCTATAAAAATAGGCCATAAAAGTACAATAACAATTAAAACATTACAGTACAATAAATAAACAACAGTATATTTCCCAGTGCATTATAAAAATGGTTCATAAAAAGGCAATATCACGATTTAACAGCATACCCATATCTATGACATCCTAGTATTAGTTTTACATTTTGGGCTGAAATCAAAAGGAAAGGGGGAGGGCAAGAACCTCGACTTGGGGTCCGCTATGCGGTCCCACCTGCCTGCGTTTCTCTTACAATTATCAAAATGCATTTTAAAACTTGACATTGTATTTACAACAAAAAAAACCATAAGGGTCAAGGAGGGAATAAGTTAAATTAAAATCACTCGATGTTCATCATATATGGATCTTATAATGATACAGTTCATCAAACCCAGCCCCCTGAATTACAATAGTGATGAGACAGGCTATGACCATAAGAGTCATGACGGGAATAAGTTAAGTTCTAACCACCATTAATGACAACTGGATCTGGGCCTGTGCGCAGACCTTAAAAAACTGAGAACATGTAATACTGATTTGCTTGAAAGTATTTGTAAAAAAATAAAAACAGGTCTGACCTGCCTAAAATCTGCCTTTTTTTAAATGAGGATAAGTTAGGACTTTCTTGGTACCTCATAAAAACTGCAAAACGTTAAAAACTGCATCATGTCCTGTAGAGACTTCCCGTCGCAGCCACAGGGAGAAAGACTCTGGCCCCTGTGTGCCTCACGCAGTTGGGCCAGAAGATAATGAAAAAGGTCCAAGCGAACCCTGATCAGTAAAAATCGATTGTGGCTGCTTTTAAGCCATAAAAGGTAAGGCTCGGTCGATGGCACAGTTTTCAGTAAAGAATCCCTACGCATGCAGGGCTTCCTCAACTCCTCTTGGTCCCTGTCCAGCTGCCTATTTTTAAAGCAGTTCTCCTTCACCCAACACCATTCTCTTCTACACATTTTCTCAGAGTTGGTAAATAGGTCGGCCCTTATCAAACCCTTAAAGCAATCCCTGATGTACTTAAGCCAGGGAATACAATAAAAATAGTACAGAGAGAGGCAGTCACCCAAAATGTCCTTACTTAAAGCAATTCCCTTCCTAAGCCACAATTCCATCCACAAAGATAGGGGACGATAGGACAACAATCCAAAAAAGAAAAACCATCTCCAATTCTTTGTGGACTGCAAAGGAGGGGATGCTCTGTGGTAAACATAATAATCGTCTAAAAAGATATTCCCAACAATTTGGAGTTCCTCGTGCTCCGTATATCCCCAAATCTCACTGCCATAGGCCAACTTGGTAATGCACTTGGCCTTATAAATCTGCAAGATCGCACTGATGGGTTTATTGCCCAATCTAGACGCAAAATTGAAAACAGCGGCGTTGGTCCTAATGAGATCTCCTTTCTTCCAACTAATAAGTGGACGCCAATTAAAGGCAGCGTCAAACACTACCCCCAGATATGAGAAGGCATCAGTCTTAGGGACCGGCGTGGACCCCACCACAAATGTATAAGATTTGCTGAGGCAAGAACCTACTTTCATTACAAAGCTTTTGTTGTTGTTAACCAGCAAATCCAGGTCCTCCATAAAGTGGACAAATAAATTCAACAAGGATTGCAATTCCCTGGCTGTCCCAGCAATGAGAACGTCGTCGTCTGGATACAGCAGTATGGGCAGGTTTTACTGACCCACCTGGGGACAATCAGTTTTCAACTTCAAAAGGGTCTGCTCCAAATTATTGATATACAGATTAAAAGGAAAGGGGCCAGAATACACCCCTGCCTGACCCCTCTCTGAATTGAGAGCTGGCGAGTAACTGTAAGATCTTTACAGTATCAAACCACCGCCTTGGTGTCTCTGTGAAGATCCCTCAAAAAGAGGACGAGGGCTGGACTGACACCTAGGGACAACATGATCTGCCAGAGCTTCGATTTATTAAAGAGATCGAATTCTGCAGATTGGTCCATGAAAGCGAGATAGTCGGTACCGGGGCACGCAGCAGTATACTTATTAAGTACCATAAAGAGATTCAAACTCTGGTCCACAGTGAATCGTCCTGGGCGGAAGCCATATTGGGCATCTGACAAAATGGTATTGTCATCTGTCCATCTGGAGATCCTGTTGAGTACAAAGCGCCACACCATGTTTACCACTGAATCGAGTAGGGAGATGGGCCTATAACAGTGGGTACTGGTAACATCTCCCTTTTTGAAGACCGGTACGATTGTAGATAATGCCCAAGTAGCCAGACAACCTGATGCAGCTGCGGTATTCATAACCGAGTTAAGGGCCGGTACCCAGATGTCTATGGTCGTGATGTAAAGATCTGGGGGTATCCCGTCAGGGCCTGGAATTTTGTTATTTCCTCCGTTGTAAACACCACATCAGGTATACCCTCACCTAAGCACAGGTCTTCCTTTGGGGTGGAAGAGGGCAAAAACATGTCCTCAAAATGCCTTACCCATTCATCTTCATTTGTATGGGAGTCCAGTAGGTTGACACTGTCACCTGCCAGTAAAGGATTATTAAATGCTCCAAAACTTTCAGCTGTTCGTCAGAGTACTGGTTTCTATGAACTCTAGCCAGGCCTCATCCTTCAAGGCAGTCTTGCAGATAGCCAGGGCAGCCTTGTATTGACTACGACAAGCCTTAACAGTAGAGGAATCTCTTGGTTTGGTACCAAGGGCTACCGTCAGATTCCTGGAGGCACTTGAAAATTCAGGGTTAAACCATGTCAGGGCCAGGGGGGGTCGCTGCGCTGCCGGGGCCTTTAATAAACCGGCTATATCGCCTGATATGACACTAAAGGCCCCTAGGATATCTATGGGCTTGGCCAGCCAATCTATGCAAGTTGCAAACTCCTTATAATACAGGAAGAACAAGGACTCGTAGAACGGAAATCTGTACCCACTTCAGTCTCCTCCCACCATCCACCGTTCTCAAGGTCCCCCTGGTTTCCACCTTGTGTTGTACAACCCGTGGCCACCAAGTTCACATACACACTGTGTTGTGGCCGCTATGCACGCTCGACTGGATGGAAATTCCATGATGTGTGCAAAAAAGTGAGTAGAGAGAAAAATAAAATTGATGAATGACTCACACCGTCTCCGAGTAAAAGTGGGGTGGATATCCTTCTTGTCAGGGGAAATCTTGTTCATAGCTAGAGTTAGATCAAACTCGCCAGCCCTGCAATATTCCAAGAGATGAATTTGCAGCCAATAGAAACTGGGTGGACCTGTACGAGTACCCGGTTGGATGCTGAGTTGAAAGGGTCTTAGGTTCTGGTGAAGCTCCAGCGGACAGTCAATCACAGCATTCTAAGGATCCTAATGGCACAAACCTTTTATACGTGTTTATTGCTACACGCCCGTAGCATCGAGCGCACTGCGGCAGCCTAACGACTACAGCAAGGTCAATCACGTCTGGTGATGAATGCGCAGCGTCCGTGATGCTGGCCGCACACAATTCCCATGAGGCCATGACGCGCACGTCACGCCGCAGGGAAATGCCCACAAAGGCGGAAACGGTGCGAGGCAAGGCATTGGAAATTCTTCGTCCCCAGAGGTGGTGTTGGCGTCCTGTGTGTCCAGCGAGGTCCAGTAAGGGTGCATAGCACCGACTCTCCCTCAAACATTGTTTCCTGCAGGTCCCGTCCTCCGTTGGTGAGCGCCGCTGCGCTCGTGCGGGGAAGGTGGTTTGCCTGCTTCAGTATCCTGGTATGTTGCCTGTCCTGGTAGGCTACCTGCTAAATTATTACGGCGGTGACTCGGCTCACGTCCCGCCACGCACCTGATGTTCTGACCTTGCCAGTCATTGGATTCAGTCATTATCCTTGGAACAGTGGTGACTGGGCTCACGTCACGCTGTTAACTTTTGAACCTGGTGTTTTCAGCCCTACATCCTTGTTTGTTCTTCATCGTGTTTTGGAGGTCATGGTGATTTGAACCATGCTATGGATTGAGACTCTAATGACAATGTTATTTGCTTTAATAGGATAAAATCATGGAGTGAAGATTTATGTTTTGTTGTTCTTCTGGCTCTATTTTCAACAGGGGTAACAAGGAGTGGTATAGGACTACGCTCTATCCCTGTGAGGCATAGTGGAGTCTAGAAAGGGTAGGTTGCTGTTAGAATATATTTCATGTGTATTTTGGGGGTAGTGCGAGCTCTAAGCATTGTTCTACGAATGGTGTGGTTTCTGCTCTATGAATGTTTTCTTCTATGTTTCCCCCAATACAGCCAAAACAAAGAAATGGGTATTCTTACACCGAAATCGTTAGTATTGTAGAAAAAACTCAGAAAACGGATGTCATTCTTTTGTGTTACAGGTATATAGAGATTGCGCTTATAAGCCATTGTTCTTAAAGTCTATATCTAGTTAGGGGGAACATAGGTGCTTCTAATTGTTGTTATCGTTTCAGGTCTCCCTCCTTGCTGTTCCCATCCTTTCCTTCCCTCGCTTGATCCTCCCACTGACCTGTGCCATTACGGCTATTAAGGCTTGGGGATATCAAGAGGTGGACCCTTCTGAGCAACAAACCGATCCTGAGGACAGACCGACGTGACATTTATACCTGAAGCAGCCTCCTGCCATGCCCCCTGGCCCAAGTCACTAGGTTTACACAAGTTCCTGACTCCCGAGAAGAACGGGTGCATCGGGGCCTGTAGAAATATCCCAGGGGGAGGGCAATAATGGCTTTGGTGGTACCATTGCTAATGGGCTGTGAGGCCGATGAGAGTATTCTGTCCACAACATGGGAATTATTGAAGTTGATAACAACACAATCGCCATTCCAATCCTTCCTGGCCCTTCCCACCCACCTTATTCTATGCAACATGATGATGTCTTTCTACCCTCAAGCCTGGAGCAGTGTTGGAGATCAGCCAATGCACCACTTTATTCTTAAGTTGGTTAAAAACTTCCTTTACTCCCGATGGGAGATTTGGAACATTTGCTAAAACTACTACGAAAGGGGTAGATTCTGGTGGTAGATGTAAAGAGGTTAAACACCAAATGGAATTGATAGGTGCCTCAGGGTGAAGGCTATTTTTCCCTCCTCTGGATGTCATGATTGCCCTACTCGCAGCATCTCCAGGGCCAGATTTAAACTTAAATTGGGAGGAGGCCCCCCTCCTTTGGATTCATATACAAGATTGGTGGGTGAGCAGGCCATAAGTATGGGTGTGTGCGGTTAGATGTGCCCTCCGGCACCGTCTCCAGTAGGGGATGAGGCAGTGGACTCTTATTGTCACACACTGGTGTGCTACAGCATGCTGTGTTGGATGGAGCAGATGAACTCCGAGTCCTAGCACCCGCTACCACAAGATCAACTCAGGAGGACAGATTCAGAATGGTAAGGCCATAAAGGACTCCAACATGGCGGCCAGGTCAGTTTTAGATAGGACCGAAATGTCTGAAGGGCTGGAGTGCACACCATTACTCTTCCGACATTTGCATTACTCCCAATGGGGGGGCACTTTCTTTTGGCTCTTGCTCCCTTCTCCAACCCGGGATTCCATGCAGAAGCTACTGGAGCTGCCCACCTATCCGGTGTCTGGGAGGTGCCTTCGTCCAAAAATAAACTGGTTTTCCTGTCCTTATTCTGGTCAATGGGCAAAGGATCAATGTCTAGCGGGTTCAGGGTAGTCTGGCCATAAGGAAGGAGAAGCACTCAGAGGGCCACTGAGTACATGATTTACTGGGGAATGAGAGAGGCGTCGGGCGGCTAACTCAATCTCCTTGTCCAAAACACCAACAGCTCGTTGTAAGAAAGTGTCCATGGTTGACACCATGTTAGCAGGTGCTTTGGAAGTTGCCCCCACTAGCCTGCACTTCCCCATAGTGACACACCGACAGAACCAGGTTATGTTCAGGGTATGTTCTACAGAGCTAAAAAAGGTTACTGTATAGTGGTTGACAACTTAGATTAGTAGGCTGCCAGGGTGGTACCAAGAGGGTGTCTCTGGTTGGTAGCTCTACTCCCAATAGACAACAGAGGGAGACACTTTTTGCCGCAACAAGTTGATATCCAGGGGGCCTTCAATGGGGGAAACAGGAACAAAGCCTTCCCTACCTGCTTCTTCGAGGACTTGCGGGTTTTCCCTCTTGATGGTCCAGAAGTACTCCCACTCCGCCTTAAATAGTAGGAAGTTACCAGCCCAAACTGAGTGTTAGCCCAGCCAGGCCTCCTCCGGTCTCTGATGGGGGGCTCTCTCTTTCCCTGTCCCCCTCTGCCTACATCTACTGGATCTCAATGGCGGCCCGAGTACCTGCACCAAAGCGGCCCTGACACCTCTGGGGCTTGCTCACGAGTGCTCTAGTTGTCAGCAGTGCCGCAAAGGAGGCCACCGCCTCCTCACTGCTGGGACCCTCCGCCGCATGCAGCGTGCCTGCCTGCACCGTCAGGTTGTAAGTCTATGCTGCAGAGCAAGCCGTAATTCTCAAGCCTTGGGGCTTCTGCAACCAGGCGGCCTGGCTGGGGGCAGAGGGGGAGGGAATCAATGATCATTGTCTTGAAGCAGGTGGCACCATTTGCTTCCCCCATAGGAATCTCCCCGACGAGTATGGTCCTCGAGCCTCCCACCCCTACATCCACAATCTGCAAGCTCCTGAGCTTCCAGTATTTGGAAATCCAGTATATGTAAAGCGCAAACAGCTACCGAAGGCATCCCGGCGCTGGGGGCCGTCGGGAAGATTAAGCAAGCTATTGCCCAGAGTCAAATGGTGCTGGGCTGACCTGCCACCGGTGCAGGGGATCGAACAGTGAGCCCCAGATTCCAGCGTCAGTCACCTTGGCCGCGGTGCCACACCTCTTCCCTATGGCAATAAGCAGCCAGGAACCAGCCCGGAGCACGAAACATGATTAGCTTGCAGTGGGACCATCCTGGTGCATGTCCTCACCCAGAAGTGGAAACTCCCTCTCCACGCATCAATGGCCCTATATAAAAATCAAATAGAATGAGGAGAGCCGGCACCCCTGCCTAGTACCTCGTTGGATCGCAAAGGGGGAGTGAGCTCACTATTGATCAGAACCCGGGCTGACTGGACCTATATAGCATCTGCACTCTCCTGGTGAGATTATTGCTGACTACGGAACCCCTTAACACCTTCCAGAGGCATACCCAATTTACCTGTTCAAAAGCTTTGGCAGCAGCTATAGCTACAATTGTAAAAGGGACATTGTGCGACACCACCTGCCGATGGTGCCAATAAAAAGATTGGTTAGCTCGTGCAGATGTCTACCTGCTATAAAACCCTTTTGGTCCGGGTGAATCACTGTACCAATGACCCAGGATAGTCTTTTGTGATTCCTGTTAAGATCTTATAATTGGAATTCAATGGCGAGATCGGTCTGTAAGAGTTTGCCAACACTGAATCTTTCCCAGGTTCCAGCCTTTAGAGTCATTACCAGAGTTGCCTCAAACCACAATGGGGATGGGAGGGGCACATGGGGCTCCATATTTGGTATATGACTAGCATGAAATAGGCTTTCCAATGCAGAACCAACACCTTTATCAAGCACTTATACAGCTCTGCAGGGAATTCATCAGGACCTGATGCTTACCCATTTGCAAACTCCCTAACCTGGCTTCTAATTTCATGCTCCGAGATTTCTTCTTGGAGATAATCCCTATTCTCCTGAGAGAGAGAGAGGCCAGTCTTAGATTCTTGAGGGGAGAGGGTCAATGGCCTCCTTATAGACTGTTCTGATATTGTTTAACATTTCAAGTTTTATTTCCTCATTACTACTCAGAACCTTCTTTGATCCTACTTCTACCAGCTTATCAATATTATTCTTGTTGAGATCCACCTTCGTCTTCCACACTAAAAGTGCACCGCTCTTTTCTCCATATTCTAAATGCTTTAGACTATATCCCTACCACCTAGCTTGGGTTCTCTTCTCAAGAATAACCTTATGATCACTTTGCAATATCTCCAGTTCCTCCCTCCCTATCTGAAAGCTTCATGCACTTCTCTCTTTCTGGGTTATGCCACAAATAAGCTCTTTTTATTCTCTTCTGCTCCTTTAGCCTTTCTACATGTGAAAGTTGCATAATGCGCCCCCTCAGGTATGCCTTGTAGGCGTCCCATACAATCTCCCCTCTAGCACTGCCAATATTGAGGTAAAAAAAACACTTGTTTTTTGCGTCCAGTCATCAATTACAGCTTTATTAAGCAGGAGACACGTATTTAAGGTCCACCTCTTCAGGGGCTTAGATACAGGCATCTCCAGTGTTAGACTTACTGACACATGGTCCAAAATAGAGCCTGCTTGATACTCTGCTGCCCTCACAAATTTGAGTAGCGCTCTGTCTAGAAGGAAGTAATGAATTTGATAATAGTGTCTCTACTTTTTTCTGTAAAAGATATACCCCTTCTGCTATCCCGCCCTCGCTCTCCAAATGTCAACTAGCCCTAAATCAGTCATAAGTCCCTCAACCTTACCCTGACTTTATTCATGCTTATATAGGCACTCTTTGAGGATCTATCGAACTCTTTATTCAAGACAAATTGAAATTGCCCCCCACTAAACAGGAGGAAGATTCCTATCAAATGCTGCTTTAACTTATTCAATCGTTGGATATCGTCACAATTATACCCATAATATCCAGAGCAGACCCACTGAAACTCTCCTGTACCCAAAACACTCATAACCCACCAGCCTGATTCATCCAGCCTCCCCTCAAGGGTTCCTTGGGGGAGGCTGCATGTGGGCTGGGAGGATTAGGAGGGAACACATGTCCACAATATTAGCAGCGCCTCCTTAGAACATGGCAGTGCTAGAAAGACTGCACCCTCTCAACTTAATGATGACGCTTGTTAAGAGATTCTCGTAGGGAATTGTGAGAAGTTGGCCTGATGTATGATGTCACTAGTTCTAGTGTACACCTTATATCAGTCCAAATACCCTTATGGTGATTGGTTGTAAAGTCAACCTTATAGACCAGCTATCCTAGTGGTAGCATGGACAAGAGCAGTCTTAGGCTAAACTCTGAATGGCATGTGAAGCCAGCTGTGATACCATATATAATCCCTTGAATACCAAATGAAAGGACACCACAACAGATATATATATAAAATAAAGTGTATTTATTCTAGTCAAACCCTCAGCACTCTTTATGAGATTAGAGGTAAGTACAACACAGTCTTATTTAAGCATACATTAAGTCACACAGGTAAGTAATACAGTTAGGCCCTAGGGGCCACGCAAACCATATACTAAGTAAGTGGTATAAGAACCACTGTCACGGAAATAGAATAGGCCTAGGCCTAGGGAATCGCTGGGGCTACACTACACTAGCGTTAGTTAGGAAGTGGGAGGCCCACGGGATTCGTGTGCAGAGTGGAAACACTCACGCGTAATGCGTAAAAGTCAATAGCAATAGTACAGTTTAGAAAACGGTAGATTTAGGACACTTCCGGAGTAGCTAGGAAGTTGAGACTTGAAAACTAGACACTAGGATAGTCACTATCCCGATGAGCACTGGAGTACCCAAGTTACCTAGCCCACAGGCTGCGGGTGCATAGGGGTGAAGATGCGTCGTTTTCGTCGTCGACTCCTATGGATGCCTGAAGAAAGATGCTGACAGGCAGTCAGTGAAGAGTGTCCGGTGGATCCCAAGGCTGGGATCAAGAAGAGAAGAAACCTGCAAGCAGAAGGGACAGAGTCAAGGTCACTAGCCAGTGACCACGTGGAACCAGGAAGGAACCAGGCGATGTCGTGAAGATTTGCAGGTGAAGGTGAAGCTTGTCGCTGCAGCCAGGAGGACCAGGAAGCGTCGAGGACGACCAGGACCAGGAGGCGAGCTGTCCCACGAAGGCTCTTGCTGTCGGCGGCGTCGAAGTTGGACTAGGACTCACCAAGCCTTGGCAAGCGGAACCCACGAAGAACGAAGGACTTGCTTCTGGTGCAGACCAGGAAGGTCTGGGGGGCTTCTTCTTTGCAGAGAAGCGGGAGCCAGTCTGGAGGAGCCAAACCAGCGCAGAAGATTTCAGGGTGCGTCGTCACAAAGGCCACCAGCCAGCGGGCAAGCAACCGGACAGACGCGGCAAGCAGGAAAATGCAGAAGGGCCCCACGCAGGACTCGTGGAGTGTGAGGGGCTGATCTTCGGTGCAGATGGTGCTTGGGGTTGGGGCTTCTCAATCCCCGGTGCACAACTTCGAGGGTACCTCAGAAGCTGCGCTTTAAGTTACTAGCCACTTTTTCCAGGTAGCCGGTCCCACGTCGCTCGTCGCCTCCACGGATCTCAGCTTTGCTGTCGATGTGGATCAGGGTCGGAGAAGTCTGGAAGTCAAGGCTCTGGTCAGGCTCTGCAGTTGGTTCCTCGTAGAACGTGGGCAAAGCAAAGGGTAGTCTCTTGATGGTGCCTGTTTGCACAGGGTAGCCACTCCTTGGCTACAAGGGAGATTCTTCAGTCTTCTTCTTTCGTCGAATGTCGAAGGTCCAGAGTTTCTGTTCAGTTTTGCAGGTTCAGGATAATCTAAAGTCTTGAGGCCCAACTCCCACTCTTATACTAATCTGGGGGGCTGGGATACCTGCTAGGTCACGCCTTATGGGTGGGACCTGGGAGGGGGTGGTTACACCCACTTCCCTTTGTCCAGTTTCGCGCCAGAGCTGGGGCTGGAGTGCCCCAGCGCCGGTTTGAACTGGACTATGCAAGGAACACCTTGTGTGCCCCAGGCATGTCTCATTCCTTTCAGCCCACCCTGCCCCAATACACTAAAGGCTGTCTGGGGAGGTGCTAGCACCTCCCCAAGCAGGAAACCTATTGTCCAGGCCTCCCTGGCTGGGATCACTCCCAGCAGCAGGAGGTCAGACTTGTGTCTGTGGCAGCAGCATCCATTTTGTGATGCTGAGGCTTTGGTTAGAGTTAAACAGCAAAGTAGGATTTTAACATGTCTCTCCCTCTAGAAGGGAGGAATAATATCCTCATCACCAGAAATGGTATGGGGGTATTATTCCAAAGTGTTAGACACCTTACACGACATGTTTTGATAAAGCCAAACCATAGTTACCATAACCGTTTAAGATTATAAGGCACTTTAAGAGTATATGGTAGGCTATATCATAGAACAGCTATAAGGACATGGTTCCGAAAGCTGCAGACAGGCTCAGCTCATGCTAGAGCACCATCTCACATGTTACCAAGCACTCTGCCTCCAGGATTGTTAAGGCCTGCCATAGGAGTGACTGATAGGTACACATGTGTCTATATATTAGGGTTGATATAGGCATACTATATCTAAGCAAGGGGTGATTACACGACCTTGCCCCAGCTGAGTGATCAGCCAGTTGTGTCTGATTGGAAGGCCAGACCAGGGGTGGCATAATACATGCTGCAGCCCCTGGGAGGCCTAGGGTACACCTATGCCCTGGGTACCTAGGGTACACTGTACAGGGTCCAATAAGGTGATCCTTACCAATTGGTTATGTACCTAGGGTACATGGAGTCCATTTTAAAGAGAGAGCAGACAGCCTGAGACCCTGAATGGCAGGATCTCAGGCCAACTAAGTCGAAAAACCAGCTAGACACTAGGCAAAAAGTTGGGGGTAACCATAGTCAGATATCCACCTTCCTACACAACCCCCCCCCCCCCAAACGAAAGGAGATAAGGCTGGCCTTGACAAGGTAAGCCTCTATTGCCTAAGTGGCCATATAAGGAAGAACCAGCACTGGCATGGTTACCCCCTGTCTCATGGTCCACTAAGCAATCCCTCATCCTAAAGGTATCATAGGGTCTCCACCATAGGGAATCTCTACCTTGGGTGTGTCTTTGCAAAGTAAAAGGCTGGTGTTGAGATGGAGTACTGAAGTGAGTGTCCTCAAAGTGAGGCCTCAGCTTCCTCCAATCATCCTCCACCATGGATGCCTTTCTTTCTTTAACTGAGTTGCACTGTGCTCTCAGGGTCAGCCTCTGGCTACCTAAAGCTGGAGGCTGGGTCCCTTTTGTGGGCTTACTGGAGGGACAGGTCAGGTTTGGGGCCCTAAGGTCCCATGTTTGCCTGTGCCCAACAGGATCCCTCTGGGGGAGGTCCCTAACTACCTGTAAAGGGGATCCCTCAGGAATGTTTTTACCCATCACCTGGCTAGGGCTACTAGCCAGGCAATCCTCATTCTTTTGATGGGGGGGTTCTTGTGGACAGGGGCCCTCTTGGGGTCCACTGGCCTCCCTGACCTCTGCAGCCCTGGGCTGACTGAGGCAGGGTAGAGAGAGGCAGGCTACATGCACCAGACTGGGTCCCACCTTGGAAGGGGCCACTGACATCAGAGGCTCTGCCAGGCCAAGCCTGGCTACCTCTGGGGCAGTTCCTTCACAAGGGGTGAGGTCAGATCCCTGAGGAGGCTGACCTTTTCCTAATGTCTGGGGAGAGGGAGACTTTTCTTCCTCCCCACTACTCTCTGTTTGTGTGGAGTGATCCATAGTTTCAGGCTTCACTACACCTATGTCAGTCTGAGTATGGGCTGAGACCATTACAGCCTTGCCAACCTTTTCAGGGAGGCACTCAGTTTGGGTTTGAGCTGTGACTGTCACAGCTCTGCCAGTCTCTACAGGGAAGTCTGTCTTTGCCTGGGCTGTGGCTACCACTGCCCTTCCAACCTTTTCAGGGAGGAAATCTACTTGGACAGGGGTTGTGGCTGGCACACCCCCACTACCCTTTTGTGAAAGGCCTACCATTTTAGAATGGGTGTCTTGTTCAACTTCAGCCCAAGCTGAGAGTTCTAAGTCATTCCCCAGTAAGCAGTCCACAGGCAAGGTTGGAGACACTGCCACCCTTTTAGGGCCAGTGACCCCTCCCCAGCTGAGACATACCTCTGCCATGGGATGACTGTTCTGTTTGCCATCAATGTTAGTTACCTGGTATGAGAAACCAGGCAAAAGCTGCTCAGAGGGAACTAGCCTATGGGCCACCATAGTGATGCTAGCTCCAGTGTCTCTGTAGGCCTCAGCTTTTCTACCATTGATGTAGGGCTCCTGTCTGTACCTACCCAAAGTGTTGGGACAGGCAGTGAAGTTGGCAAACCCCATGCCACCATCACAGACAAGAGTAGCTGCTGTAGGGGAATTGGCTAAGCCAGGATCCCCCTGTGTTCCCCAAGAAAACCCAACCAAATTTTGGGGGGCACTCCCACCACCTGGGGGATTACTGCTGACAGTAATAGGTGGTGTGACAGGAGTAGTTGGAGGAACAGTTTTGTTTTTAGCCCTTGGGCAACTGCTGTCAGTTTTCCAGTGCCCAGGAGTTTTACACTCATGGCAGTAAGGCTTTTTAACTGTGGTAGATGAGGGAGCTTGGGACCCACCACCCTGTGTGGAGTTTTGGGGCCCTGAGGAAGATTTCTCTTTTGTTTTATCCCCACCCTTCTCTTGAGGCTTGGTGGTATCTTTCTTTTGGTCACCACCCTGATTTTTAGGCCTAATCCTGGTCCTGACCCATTTATCTGCCCTCTTTCCCAATTCTTGGGGAGAGGTCAAATCTGAGTCTACCAGGTGTTGATGGAGAAGCTGGTTCTGACAATTACTAAGGATCTGCTCCCTCATAATCAAGTTGTACAATCCTGTATAGTCCTGCACCTTGCTGCCAGTTAACCAACCTTCCAAAGCCTTAGTGGCACAATCCACAAAATCAGACCAGTCCTGTGTCTGTGTCTTCTGGGTGTCTCTGAACAACAACCTATATTGCTCAGTGGTTAAGCCAAACCCATCTATCAGAGCACTCTTCAGGACTTTGTAATTGTTTGCATCCTCATCACTGACTGTGAGGAGCTTGTCTCTACCTTTGTCAGAAAAGGAGAGCCACAAGATAGCTGCCCACTGACTCTGGGGAACCTGCTGTACTTTGCAGGCCCTCTCCAAAGCAGTCATCCATTTGTGGATGTCATCCCCATTCTGATATGGGGGGACTATCTTGCTTAGGTTTCTATGGTCATAAGACCTATCCCTATCTCTAGGAACGTTGCTGCCACCAGTGGGTTCTAACCCACTTAACTTTTGTTCTCTAGCCAGAGCAAGCTTCTCTTTGGCAAGGGCAAGTTCTTCCCTCTGAATCCTCAGATTAGCCTCCCTCATTCTGGCTTCATGCTCCTTTCTCTCAGGGGAAGTCATTCCCCTGTGAGAGGAAGCATTAGAGATGTTAGAGACATGGGAGTGGATGGATTCCCTTGAAGGGGATCTGTCTCTCCTGCTTCTCTGTGTAAGCCTACTTGGGGGTCTGTATGGGGGGACCCCATGCAAACTCCCATGTAAGCTTAGGTTAGCCTGGCTAAGTCTTCCTACTTGGCCCTGGCTGTCTACCTCTTCATCTGAAGTCCCATCTGACTCCTCTGTGGTGGGTAGACCCTCCTCTGTACCTAGGGTACCTGCCTGAGATGCCCTAAGAGTATCATACTCCTCTAGGAGTTGTCTTAACTGAAGGAGGGTAGGGTTTGCACCCTGTTTTATTCCTCTGGAGGTACACAAGTGTCTCATCTCCTGGAATGTTAAGGTATCATATCTAGAGGGGGGTCTTTTGCAGACCTGATCCTCCTGAGAGAGCATCCACTTGATCTCCTCTCAGAGACATGATCTAGTGAGGGTGTGGTGTGTGCACCTACCTACACTAGTTGTATCTACTAAACCTCTCTAGTAGTTGTAGTCAGGGTGTGTTACTCCCTTCAACCTACAACTACAAAGTCCAGTAGGACTTAAGTATTATAATCTATGTTATATGTACCTAGACAATATCTGTGTGATCTTTCAATTTAGTATCTCAAGATTACAATAGTATTACAACAGCAAGCTCAGATCCCAACCGCTGCTCACCAATGTGAGAAGTTGGCCTGATGTATGATGTCACTAGTTCTAGTGTACACCTTATATCAGTCCAAATACCCTTATGGTGATTGGTTGTAAAGTCAACCTTATAGACCAGCTATCCTAGTGGTAGCATGGACAAGAGCAGTCTTAGGCTAAACTCTGAATGGCATGTGAAGCCAGCTGTGATACCATATATAATCCCTTGAATACCAAATGAAAGGACACCACAACAGATATATATATAAAATAAAGTGTATTTATTCTAGTCAAACTCCTCAGCACTCTTTATGAGATTAGAGGTAAGTACAACACAGTCTTATTTAAGCATACATTAAGTCACACAGGTAAGTAATACAGTTAGGCCCTAGGGGCCACGCAAACCATATACTAAGTAAGTGGTATAAGAACCACTGTCACGGAAATAGAATAGGCCTAGGCCTAGGGAATCGCTGGGGCTACACTACACTAGCGTTAGTTAGGAAGTGGGAGGCCCACGGGATTCGTGTGCAGAGTGGAAACACTCACGCGTAATGCGTAAAAGTCAATAGCAATAGTACAGTTTAGAAAACGGTAGATTTAGGACACTTCCGGAGTAGCTAGGAAGTTGAGACTTGAAAACTAGACACTAGGATAGTCACTATCCCGATGAGCACCGGAGTACCCAAGTTACCTAGCCCACAGGCTGCGGGTGCATAGGGGTGAAGATGCGTCGTTTTCGTCGTCGACTCCTATGGATGCCTGAAGAAAGATGCTGACAGGCAGTCAGTGAAGAGTGTCCGGTGGATCCCAAGGCTGGGATCAAGAAGAGAAGAAACCTGCAAGCAGAAGGGACAGAGTCAAGGTCACTAGCCAGTGACCACGTGGAACCAGGAAGGAACCAGGCGATGTCGTGAAGATTTGCAGGTGAAGGTGAAGCTTGTCGCTGCAGCCAGGAGGACCAGGAAGCGTCGAGGACGACCAGGACCAGGAGGCGAGCTGTCCCACGAAGGCTCTTGCTGTCGGCGGCGTCGAAGTTGGACTAGGACTCACCAAGCCTTGGCAAGCGGAACCCACGAAGAACGAAGGACTTGCTTCTGGTGCAGACCAGGAAGGTCTGGGGTGCTTCTTCTTTGCAGAGAAGCGGGAGCCAGTCTGGAGGAGCCAAACCAGCGCAGAAGATTTCAGGGTGCGTCGTCACAAAGGCCACCAGCCAGCGGGCAAGCAACCGGACAGACGCGGCAAGCAGGAAAATGCAGAAGGGCCCCACGCAGGACTCGTGGAGTGTGAGGGGCTGATCTTCGGTGCAGATGGTGCTTGGGGTTGGGGCTTCTCAATCCCCGGTGCACAACTTCGAGGGTACCTCAGAAGCTGCGCTTTAAGTTACTAGCCACTTTTTCCAGGTAGCCGGTCCCACGTCGCTCGTCGCCTCCACGGATCTCAGCTTTGCTGTCGATGTGGATCAGGGTCGGAGAAGTCTGGAAGTCAAGGCTCTGGTCAGGCTCTGCAGTCGGTTCCTCGTAGAACGTGGGCAAAGCAAAGGGTAGTCTCTTGATGGTGCCTGTTTGCACAGGGTAGCCACTCCTTGGCTACAAGGGAGATTCTTCAGTCTTCTTCTTTCGTCGAATGTCGAAGGTCCAGAGTTTCTGTTCAGTTTTGCAGGTTCAGGATAATCTAAAGTCTTGAGGCCCAACTCCCACTCTTATACTAATCTGGGGGGCTGGGATACCTGCTAGGTCACGCCTTATGGGTGGGACCTGGGAGGGGGTGGTTACACCCACTTCCCTTTGTCCAGTTTCGCGCCAGAGCTGGGGCTGGAGTGCCCCAGCGCCGGTTTGAACTGGACTATGCAAGGAACACCTTGTGTGCCCCAGGCATGTCTCATTCCTTTCAGCCCACCCTGCCCCAATACACTAAAGGCTGTCTGGGGAGGTGCTAGCACCTCCCCAAGCAGGAAACCTATTGTCCAGGCCTCCCTGGCTGGGATCACTCCCAGCAGCAGGAGGTCAGACTTGTGTCTGTGGCAGCAGCATCCATTTTGTGATGCTGAGGCTTTGGTTAGAGTTAAACAGCAAAGTAGGATTTTAACATGTCTCTCCCTCTAGAAGGGAGGAATAATATCCTCATCACCAGAAATGGTATGGGGGTATTATTCCAAAGTGTTAGACACCTTACACGACATGTTTTGATAAAGACAAACCATAGTTACCATAACCGTTTAAGATTATAAGGCACTTTAAGAGTATATGGTAGGCTATATCATAGAACAGCTATAAGGACATGGTTCCGAAAGCTGCAGACAAGCTCAGCTTATGCTAGAGCACCATCTCACATGTTACCAAGCACTCTGCCTCCAGGATTGTTTAGGCCTGCCATAGGAGTGACTGATAGGTACACATGTGTCTATATATAAGGGTAGATATAGGCATACTATATCTAAGCAAGGGGTGATTACACGACCTTGCCCCAGCTGAGTGATCAGCCAGTTGTGTCTGATTGGAAGGCCAGACCAGGGGTGGCATAATACATGCTGCAGCCCCTGGGAGGCCTAGGGTACACCTATGCCCTGGGTACCTAGGGTACACTGTACAGGGTCCAATAAGGTGATCCTTACCAATTGGTTATGTACCTAGGGTACATGGAGTCCATTTTAAAGAGAGAGCAGACAGCCTGAGACCCTGAATGGCAGGATCTCAGGCCAACTAAGTCGAAAAACCAGCTAGACACTAGGCAAAAAGTTGGGGGTAACCATAGTCAGATATCCACCTTCCTACAGGAATCCTATCTGGAAACTTACTGAACATATAAATCAACATCTTAGACAATGGCATGGCATGGGCTTACTAGATGAGGAAGAGATGAGGTACCTTAAAGTGTACAGACCCAGATTTCCATGCATTTACACACTCCCCAAAGTGCATAAGGATCTCCCTTTTCCTCCGGGGAGACCTATCATTTTGGGAAATGATGGCCCGATGGAAAGACTGTCAGAGTATGTGGACATTTATCTTAAGCCATTAGTGAATAACTTACCTTCGTTTATTCGGGACACCAAACATATTTTGGGTATACTATCTTCATAGACTGTTAGTTTTTTTTTTAAAGTTCTGCTGAAGACTATATGTATCTCTTTGCGTAGCCCAAATAATTTCATTATGTTCCTTTTGTTCACTCTTCACCTAAGTAACGTTTGGTTCTTTACACGGTGGAGGTATTGTGGCGATATGTCCACAAGTTGTAACTCTAAGCAAATCTTAACTTTAGTGACTGTGATTTACTCTTTATGTAGCCTTGAAAAAGTCGTAAGTTTAATACTTGAAGGCGACGAAAAACGTGTTGGCATCTGACATTGGCTTTCAACTGAATCACAGTTCGTGAGAATAAATGTTTGGACCAAAGAAAAACTCAAGACTCAAGCTTCTTATCATTATATATATGAAATAATTTTGTTCTGTTGGATCACACTGTTAACTCTGAAACAATATAACTTCTGTGTGCTAAGGATTTTGTAATAATGTTTGCACTGTAGTTTTACTACAGAAACTTCAGGAGAGTATAGTGGTTCTCTTCTTCCTTATAGAACCAGACAAATAGCAAGACTACATAATAACTTAGTGAATTTTTCCAGGAGAGCCATCCCTATCATACTATACCACTATTCTGTCGTATTATTTCTTTTTCATGATTCTATCTCTAGTGCCAGTTGTGTAGTTATCATAGGTACCTCTAACTGCAGATTGCTCACCCTTGATCCTCAGGTGCCAACTGATCCAGAGAATTTATTGGTAGTGCTCCACACACTGGTAGGTGGCATCATGTGACTTAGTGCTGCCTCTGTACCTCCCTCGAAATGATCGAGCAGAGCCACACATGGATACCAGGGATCCACCCATGGTTACAAGCCGTGCGACTAAAGCGCTCTAAGGTATCCATGGGCGATCTGAGACTGGGAAGTGAAGCTGTCATAGCTGAGCAGAAGAAGTCGTGGACATCTCACAGATCCTGTGCCCTATCCAAGTTGCGGGATAAGGCCCTGTCTCAGCCCATCCTGGGGCCTCTTCATATCCCGTTCAAAATCATCAGGAAAGTCAGAACTCAAGCACATGAAAACAAAGTGGAAATCGTCCCATTACATCACTCTGGTGCCAAAGAAAAGGCACAAGGACCTAGTGATCTAAGCCATACACTTTCAGGTCTCTTGCTGCGAAGCAGGTACCTCAACTGGGTCCGATGCACCACAACTTTCCCAGGCTGCTGTTGACCTTCAATAGATTGAGGCCTTCAAAGAGGTGATGCTGCAGATCTTTTGTGCCCTTCACCTCCTCTCTGGCGCTCCTTCGGGCCTCATACTCGGTTACCGCTGACGGGTCCTCCCCCAATGCTGCGTGCCCCTTTGGGGTCTATTACCGTGCCCGTACTTACGCCAGTACAAGCTTCAATGTCGGCTCCAATGTCCAAGCTGGTTTCCTTTACACTGACACCATTACCAGCTCCACCGGTGCCGATCAATTACCCAGAAGCAACACCCACATTGGAGGTCAAAGTAACGCGAGCCAGAGTATATCCAACGTCACGTTTTGAAATAACTAAAGTGCAACCACTTGTTATGCAGCTTGGTCCTAATATGAGGACTCTACTAAGACATTGTTATCAGCAAAGGCTCCATTCTGTTTTTAGCTCTGACTCTGACTCTAGTCGTGTATGAGAACAGGGACCGCCACAGGATAGTGAAGAAGGGTTGGGGGTGGCTTGCTTCCTCCTCATTATACTGAGGATGCCTTGATTACTACATGTCGAAACCACGTTCTTGCCTGCCTAAAAGTTAACAAGTAGCCAGCCAACACAGATATTTTCTTGTACCAGCTTGGTTCCGCAGTCCATAAATGCAGTCTGCCTGTTGGGCTGATATGTGCATGCCTTATGGGACATAGTCAGTGAGATGTTGCTAGTAGGCCAGAAGACCTTATGGCCTCCCTGGCTCAAACAATTCATGATGGGCAGAATACAACAAAATAAGTTAGCATTGCATGCTTAAACACCAGGGAATGCATTGGCAGCGTACTTAGCACCAGTGTTGTGCTTCAAAGCATGCTTGGGTGAGGTTGAATGGGGTTTCTGGCTAAGAGCAAACATTGATAATAGACATGCCCTTTGATGATTCTAAGCTGTTTGGATGGAAAGCTAACTCTATGTTGGAAAGTTTTAAAGACAGTAGGGCGACAGCAAGCTCCTTGTGACTACTGACTCAATAACCCCATCAGTTCTGCAAATTTAGGGGCTATTCCTGGGAGTTAGCCAATAGACAATGGCAGCCTTCCCAGCTAATGATTCTGCAGGTGGTTGAAGCTGATAATATTTAACTATATGTTCGGAGACTCTTTCTGTACATTTTACCAGAATTATGAGAGTCAGAGATCATCCTGGAACAGATGCATAGCAGGGGAGCCCCCTGTGGAAATATGGCACACTCTTTGTGACATTTTTACCTTTGTGCACCACTATAAACAAATGGAGGCCATTATAACAGGCACGAGCTCAATTAACTTTGTGGGACACACTATCTACAAATACTGAGACTTATCTGCCATTACCTTTTGGAAGTGACGCTCCTTTCAATAAATCACAACACACTTGAGATCCAAGGAGGTTAAATATCGATGGAAGTCACCTTTTCATACTCCTTTTTCAATTGGATTGTTGCCAACACCAGCTACGCTCCACGGTTGTGGCTCGAAAGATTCATGGGTTGGACCCAGGAGGCGCAGCCTGGACCCCTCGGTGTAGAAACCTGAGCAGTGGGAACCATGTCGAACAGGCCCAATGAATGGCAGACAGTCAAGGAGAGGTGAAACAGATCCAAGCTGTCCACTGATGTTAGCGCCTCAGAGAGGAATGTGGTTCTCTCTCTTAGCTTCGAGGGTCCTGGTACCCCCGGGTAGTTTCTGTTCCTGCCCGGAGGTGAAGGTCAACTGGGGTTGCTTGGAAATACTTGAAGAAATGGGTCTTGGGCGGGAAGGAGGGTGTACATCTACTAAGCCGGCAAAAGGTACGAAAGATGTAGGATGCTGTTGTTGTTTATTACAGACACAAATTAGCTCGTCTGAACCCTGATCCCAGTGTGGGAGGGATGATGTTTAAGTTGGATGTCACATGTTTGTTTTTAGGTCTCGCTGAGCCCAGCGCATGCGCTGGCTCGTAGAGACATTTTGTGTGTGAGCTTTCAAAGTGCTGCTGGCTGGCCTAGCGCTTGCGTTCACGCGACCATGCAAAAGGTGTAGGGACGAGGCCCTTGTGGTTAATTAGGTCTCCCCTGACCCAGCGCATGCGCTGTACTGGCGAGACTTATTGAGAGGGCTCCAAAAAGTGCTACCAGGCCAGCCTAGAGCTACAGTGCATGTGCGCGGGCGTGCGCGCCGCGCTTTACCGCGATTACTTTCACTTTCGTGGCCGCTTTGATGTGTGATCGCGATCACTTTCACTTTCGCGGCTGCACGGCCGCTTTGCATAGCCAATAGGTCTCGCTTTTGGGACCTTATAAGTATTTAGTTATGCAACTGTTGCATGGCTAAACACTTATAAGGTCCCAAAGGCGAGACCTACTGGCTATGCCAATGCTAGGGTTGAAATTTAGGGAAACGACTCTCATGACATACACGAAGAGCTAAATTCTAACCATTTACCATGGAGAGCTGCTGAAGCACTATGCCCCTACATGAACTGTAGTGCTGCCCAAGACAGCCTTCTTGAGCCTCAATGTGAGAGGTTTAAACGCTCCTGTAAAGTGGACAGAAGTCTTGTCGCTCTTGAGGGACTCGGAGGCACAAATCTGTCTGCTGCCAGAGACACATCTGGAGAAGAAAGATTGGTCTTATATGCACTCTAGGTGGTCCCCTCACCAATACTACTCTTCCGACCGCACTAAAAAAGTGGGGAGGGGCAGGGCTATCTTATTTCAACCTCATTTGCAGGGAAGGTTGGTGAGACTACAGTGGACATAAATGGTAGGGCACTGACACTAAAGCTGACAGTGGGAGACTAGGCTCTGACATATAGGCCCCTAAGAGCAAACAGTAGAATTTTCTCAGAACCACTATCCCACGGATACTGCAGATCTCGGACAGGGAAATATTAATAGGTAGGGACTTGAATATTGTCATGAACAATACTGTGGATAAGTCAATGGGGAGACTGGGGAACTGGCCACAGAGAATGAGGAATAGTTGATAGAATAGGGACTTAAAGAAATTTAGAGTGACTTGCACCCACACATAAAAAAAGCAGAAACCCACCACTTATTCGCTCTCTATATTGAGGTCTTGGCAAACGCGATTAGGGCGAACCACGATATTAAAACAGTGCTAATAGGCCAAGATGAACACAAGATATACATATATGCAGATGATGTCCTAATAACACTATCTGACCCTGTTCAATTGCTTCCGCCTCTTTTTGAGGCGTCGGTTTAATTCGGCCAAGTCGCAGGATTTAAAATTAATCTTCGAAAAGTCCCAACTTCTAAATTTCTCCCTTCCATCTGAACACGTGAATAGAATTCGGGCGCAGCATCCTCTGACCTGGGCAGTGCAATACATCACATATCTGGGAGTCGAGATTTACCCTACTCTGGAGGATATCGCCGTATACTATGCAGATCTCTTGATGATTTATGAGCCACCTGCCACAGCCCTTCCCTTGCAACTTCTTCCGGGGCACTGAAAAACATCCAAGACACAATAAATAACTTTATTCGGGGAGGGGTGGGGGGGGGACTAGTGCAAGAAAGCTATTATATTCTCCAACATCTGAGGGTGGCCTGGGGTACCGCACATAACACATTATTAGAACAGCCAGTGCCTAATTCGAGTCAGTGGTTTCTGGTGCTTGGCACCAGCATTTAACTGCCAACACCAGCATTTCTGACAGTCTACCGAAGGGGGGGGGGGGTGTTTGTCTAATTTAGAGATTTGCACAACAACAGTTGTTTATTGATTCAATATGCATTAAAAAATGACTGATATCTGCCGCCCAAGCCATTCTTATAGCTTTGGGGGCCTAGAATAGTCTCAGCTGTCAAACCTGTAGGTGTGTGATGGCTGTAGTTGTGTTAGTACTGTCACTGGCAGCAGCAATGGGTGGTTCAAGCTGCAGTGATCTCTTGATGAGTGCCACGGCCCTTATTTATTTTTTGACATGTTAAGGACTGTACCACACATTATTACCACCATAAAACTTTATTACCACACAGCCCACTCAGATAAATGCTAAAATGGAAAGTAAGACCACAGGAACAGCATGGGACTTCGTAGACCTAATAATTGTGGGCGATCGTATCTGGAAGGCTCCCTGGATACCGAAACGATCACAATCATGGGGCCTCTACTCCTCACCTCCCACACATACTACACTATCATTTTGGGGCACAGTCATGCTTAGGAAGGGGCTCTCTTCATACCCATCCCCCATTCGGGGGGTGAAGACCCTTCTGAAGCACCAAACACAATCTCATTCAGGGTGTACCACACAAGCCACTAAGTTATACATTTTTTTTAAAGTTTTCAACCGCAGACATCTAGTCCACGTAAGACCGGAGCAAAGTCGAAAGTTATGGCCAACTGAGATAAGGCGTGGATAGAGTACTCAAAGTGGACTGGGCCCTGTCTAGACTTACCTTTGGATTTGGAAGAAATTTCGAAAAAAATGTCTGATAAAGTATAGTTCAGTAGGGGAAGGCAGTCTGTAGGGTCTGAGGAGAGGAAGAGGCGTCACCATCAGGGAATCGCTGGACAAAATTGCTGAGAAGATATCTATGTTTGGATTTAGTAATTTTTGGGGAAATTGAAATTTCCAGCAGGACCAGGCTACAGGCTGTGTAACCGATGAGGGCAATAATAGCCAATGCTTGTTTGCGATTTGAGTAAAAAGCAGTGATTTACGATTTGCTTAATAATTTATTTCTCTGGAACCACCTGTTGGATTTTGCTCGTTCTGGTGTTCTAAACATTCATACAAATAAAATCTATTTTCATAAATTGGTGTTGGATTTCTTTGTGTTGTTTTGTTCTTATTTAGCTGTTTTGGAACGTCTAAATGCGTTGCACTTGTTCCTTTGTCAAAGCCTGACTGCCCGAAGCCATAAGTACCCAGGATTAAGCTATGGTTTTACAGTCGATCAGGTATCACAAGTCAGAAAAGCACTATAGTGAATTCTTATTTATTTATTTATTATTATAATTTTTTTATTTGTACTAATTTGTGCAATAATCTACCAGGAAGTATATTAGAGGGTCTTCGCGCTTCCCTCTGAAACTGTGGCTTGGCGAAGCGCGCGTTCCCATGTTTCCTGACCCTTGGAGTCTAGACAAATAAGGGACTGAGGGGGGACACTGGAAGCTCCAGTCCCATTCCGTGGACCCGGGAATTGTTTCAAAATTGCTTAATCATTGGACACTTTGGATCCGGTCATACACAAATTAAATATCTTAAAACACCTGTGAAAATTAACTAAACTAGGAGACCTGACCCCAATGTCCCAAAAATCTTTAACCCCTCTCAGTTCTTATCCAACTTTTGCAACCTACGTATCGAATCCAACCATTCCCTCTTGGCGAGGGTGTTAAGTTATCCACTTAATGCAGATCTCAAGCCTAGCTAATAGTATCAACATAAACAGCAGGTTTTTCTGTTTCCTTTCCAAGCTGACCCTTGCCTCCTCCTCCTCGTTCAATACCCCAAAGATACATAAAGACATGCTCACCTTCAGATTTATACCCAAAGTTGTTGTAAGGACCAAACTTACATCGTGCCAGAATATCTGGAGGATGGGACAGCGAAAAAACATGTGGAAATCGTCTGCTTTTTCCTCCCCGCACTTAGGGCAACACTTGACCGCCTGCCTGTTCATCTTTGTCAGCTTTTTCGGTGACCAGTAGGCCTTATGTGTCGTAAACAAATGTTTTTTTCTGAGAGGGCCAGCACTAACAACATACCATAACATAGACATCAATACTTGCCAGAGGTTCTGTATGTCTCCCGATGATAAGTCTGTCCTCCAGATTTCCGTGGGAAGAACACACTCCTCCTCTCTGGCCTGTACGAACAGCCAATACCACTCCGACACCTCCTTCTTTTGCCCAGGATTCTTCAGAAATTTCCTCTCAAGGATTCTATTTCCTACCTCGCCCTTTTTTTGGAGAGTAGCTGCTATGGTACGGGATCCGCGCTGCCCTTCTAATTTGAATACAAAAAAGGGGGGGCAGCGCACTCCTGTTGACTATCTTATCAATTAACTTGTAATGAATGATATAGGTGCTGCAGCGTTATGCTCGCTGTCAATCGAGCATATAAAGGACTGAAGAAAAAGAACAACCAACTGATGGTTGACACTGCGCACTGTGCTAAGGGTAACTAAGTTACAAATGGTTAATCACACTGGCAAAACAATCATCAGATACAAAATGTTGTGTTCATAGAAACATATATTTTCCTCATATATGTAATGAAACAATAACACATTTTATCATCATATAAAATGGAAAATCACACTTAATGGTGGTCATCCACCCGAAACAATTCTGATATGAAATCTAATACATAATACATTTGAGTGGTCACATGATGGTATGTCGGTGAGCCCAATGCATTTCGGGACTAAGCTGTCCCTTCATCAGGGGCGATCTGTGAAAAAAATACATAGATATCACAATCGATGATAAACGCTAAGGTTTACATTCAAGAATGCTCCATGGGAAAAACAACTTGAGTCATATGGTGGATAACAATGCCTTTAACCCAAATAAATGATGAAAAGACCTTATTGATCATGCTGAACACGAGTGATATAAAGTATAGAAAAAAAGTTGAGCATTTGTGTCACCCAGAAGAGTGGTTACACCAAGACGGTGTAGGTGAATCAGGTAGAAACAGTTGGAAGTGGTGTGTATAAAAAGAAGGGAAATCGAAAAAGTGGTGGCTGGAAAATGCCTCACCTCAAGTATTATGTTTTGATCACCAAGAATAAATGAAGATACTCGTAAAAACCGGACTGCAAAATGATAAACTGAAAGTCAAAGAAAATGGGGCATGAAACCAAGAATCTGTTATAGAAAAAAGAAATGAAGAAGAAGAGGACTAGTCCCTACTTACCAACTAGGTAATATAGACAAATGCTAAGACGTGGGCTGAAAGAAATGTAAGGAAACCTCATTTAAAAAAGTGATCTGGGACAAAACAATAAAATATAATATGGCGCTACTAATGCAGACCCTGTATAAGGACAAAATACTCACTTAAAAGGGGAGATGGCGTACCGAAGCCTAGATGTTTTTCAAAGAGTCACGTAGTGCGAACACGATGATCTGGTGCGAACCAGACGCCGATAGTTGGCGCTGAAACAGAAGATTTGATGCTGGTGCTGGGGCAAGTGCTGAAACAAATAGTAAAATTACGAGTAACGTTAATTAGTAGCATACAGACATAGCGGGGGAGAAAAGAAATGCTGGTGTACAACTGCGAGGGGGCAGGATACTTACTAGAGAAAGCCGGTGGCGTGTGAGAGACCGGAAAATCACATAGCGTCCCGTTGCTGAAGCAAGAAGTTCTGGTGCGAATAGCGCGCCATTAAGTAACACGAAAACAGTAGTTCTGAAGCGGAAATGCTAATGGCGAATGTGATAGGTCGGAAAACTCATGCGAAGAGAAAGAGGACTGATTCTGAACGCCATGTTAGGTCGGTGTGTCAAAAAAACGAGAAAAACGTCGGGAATGGGGAATGACTGCAGAGAAGCAAGAATAATTGATGGGGAACAATATAAAAACAGTGTGCCACGTATTGGTGTGAGATAAGTGAATACAGAACAAAAAGAAGAAAAAAATAGATTAGTAGAGAAAAGTAGGTATCTGTATACATGTGTGGTATCTGAATAAAGTGATACAAAGAAAAGACACGAGGTCTAAAAACATGCGAGAGTGCTTAAAATATTATGTAAACGAGGATAAACAATTGTGCTCGGCATAGTCAAGTAATGTATGCAAAATGGCAGAGAGCGGAAAGGTGCAAGACCATGTAGTGAGAGTGTTAGAAAAAAGAAAGATAGTGAGTCTCAAGAAGATGGAAACAGATCAAGACAAGAAGAAAATATGTTCACAGAAAGCATGATAAATCTAATCGGTCATTAAGCCCACAGGGGGCTAAAGTTTGCAATTTCTGAATCCAGAAAATCTCCCTGCGTAGGAGTAGATTGGTGGTGTCAACGCCTGGTCTGACACCAATGGTTTCAATAATTTGGAAACGGAGTTGGGACATTGTGTGTTTAGCTTCTGACCAATGCATGGCGAGACTTGAAGTACTGTTTTTGTTCCTGATCCTGGATTTGTGCTCTGTAATGCGAGTTTTTATTTTCCGTTCGGTTTTGCCTACGTAGGCCTTGCCACAAGGGCATTTGATGCAGTAGATGGCATGTGAGGTGTTACAGTCACTGTTATGTTTTAAAGTAATTTTAGAACCTGATGTGGGATGAGTTAGGATGTTTCCTGTTATTACATTGTTACAGTGTATACATGCATGACATTTGCGAGTTCCATAGTAGACGTTGAGTTTCTCAATGGTGCTGGTGGGTTTTAGAAGGTCTCGTAGATTTTTGCCTCTGGTATATGCAAACATGGGTTTCTCCTTGAAGAGGTTTTGAAAATCTTGTTCGTGTTGAAGAAGTTCCCACCGTGAGTGAATAATGTTCTTAATTTTGGTCGATGAGGTGGAGAAACTACTGACAAATACCAGTCTTTTTGAGGGAGTGCGTAATTGCTGTTTCAATAGGTCATCACGCGATGTAGCCAAAGCTCTTGTTAGACAGTTGTTTAACACCTCCTGTGGATACCCTCTCGATGCAAACCGTTTAGAAGTTTCTTGTAGTTGGAATGTGCTGTTCACAGGGTCAGAACAAATTCTACGTATTCGAGTGAACTGAGAGAGTGGCAGATTCGTGATGAGATGACGTGGATGAAAACTTGAGAAAGTGAGAAGGCTATTGCGGTCTGTAGGTTTATGAAAAACAGTAGTGTGGAATTGGTTCAAAGAGGTTTTGGTGACTTGTACATCTAGATAATGAATGGAATCCTTGTGAATAGTGTATGTGAGTTGAATGTGAGTATGGGTCCTGTTTAAAGTCTCAATCATAGAGGTGAAAGACTGGACTGAGTCATTCCAAATCAGAAAGATGTCGTCTATATAGCGATAATATAGACTTATTTTCGACCACCAATCAATGTTTGAGATGATGTTGTCTTGTTCATATTGTGCCATGTAGATGTTCGCATAGGCAGGTGCTCCCGAAAAACCCATGGAAGTCCCATTCAGTTGTGCATAAAATTGCTGTTGGTACTGAAAGTAGCTGTTGTGAAGACAAAACTTCAAACGTTGCAGAATAAAGATCTTCTCAATATCAATGTCATCCATTTTAAGTAAGGCCCATTCTACTGCCTCAAGTCCTGCAGCATGTGGGATCGAAGTGTAGAGGGCTGTTACATCAATAGTGCACAGAAAGATAGAATCTTGAGGATCAATGGTAATCTGTTGAAGAACTTGGAGAAAGTGAGTAGTATCTTTGAGATAAGTCTTCCATGTTTGTACAAATTTTTGGAGGTAATGGTCCAAGAATTTTCCAATGGGGTCAAAGATGGACTTGCAACCTGATACAATTGGACGGAACGGAGGATCATTGGGGTCCTTATGAATTTTAGGGATCATGTACAAATGGGGACGTTGTGGATTGGATGATAATAGAAAAAGCTGTGTGGTGTTGTCAATCCATTCATGGTCAAGTGCCGTGTTTAGAATTGAGCTGAGCAAGTCAGAAAGTTGTGCTGTAGGATCACATGGTAATGGCAAATAGGTGTTGGTGTCAGAAACATGTGCCAGTACCTTAGAATGGTAATATTCAGAATCCATCACCACTATGGCACCTCCTTTGTCTGCTGGTTGAATTGTGATCAAAGGGTTGTTGGACAATTTCTGTAAGACATGACGTTCGTATTTAGATGTGTTGCTGTGATGTTTAGGTCTGTAGTTCAGCCTTTCCAAGTCTTTGTTGACCAATGTTTCAAAGCTGTCCAAAGTTTTGTGCGATGAAGGCGGCATGAAGGTGCTCTTAGGTTTAAATTGATGTTGGGTAGAAGTACTGTCTTGTGGGGTATTTATTGCAACATCGTTGAAGAAATGCTTTAGACGGATGGTGCGCATGAATCTGAAAAATTCCCCTTGAGTTTGAAGATGGTTGGAATGAGAAGTAGGTACAAAAGATAATCCACGTCCCAAAAGGGACTTTTCTTGGTCATTAAGAGTATATGATGATATGTTGATCACTAGTTCACCGTTTTCCCGCTTCGTAAGGCTTTTCCACTGCCTTCCTTTCCCTCTCCTGGTTTTTCGTGTGTGGTTGATTTGGACGTTTCTCTTTGGGGAGGTGGGCGCCCCTGATCTGTGGCCTGTGATAAAAAAGAAGACGTAGAAGCGGTTGAGGAAGCAGACGTGGTATCGGTTAGTGCACCAACCCCTGAAGAGGTAGAGCCAGTTTGTTGGGCAAGATTTACGGTGGAGGCCGGTGTACGGCTAGTGGTGGTGTCTCTTTCTGACGCCAGACTTTCATCGGAGGATGTGGGTGTTTTCTTGTTGTCAAATCTTTTGCGAGTGTATATCTCTGCCCACGTATAAACCTCATTCAGTTTATAGTCGATGGTGTCACGTCTGTATTTTCGTAACTTGCCTTCTTGTAGTTCCCTCTCATAACTATCCAATTTTTGGTTAAGAACTTCCAAGTGTAACTTCCAGGAATCTGCTTCCATACGTAGTTGTAACTCGTTTTTTAGAGAATAAATCTCTTCTTCTAAATCTTTGATGGTTTTTGATAATTCCTCAATGATTAGGAGTATAAGGTCTAGTGAGCATTTATTAAGGATGGAGTACCATTTATCCAGGAAAACAGTGTTCAGGTGAAAGCGGAATAGCATTGGTTTGATGGCCAGGCGTAATCCTCGCGGAATTCTTTTTGCTTTGTGATATTGTACAAGGGTGGAGGCATATAGTCTCTGATTAAGTTGTCTCCTTGTGATGAATTCAAGCTGACGGAGTTGTTGAGTGATAGATCCACCATGGGTGGCATTGGTCAGAAGCTAAACACACAATGTCCCAACTCCGTTTCCAAATTATTGAAACCATTGGTGTCAGACCAGGCGTTGACACCACCAATCTACTCCTATGCAGGGAGATTTTCTGGATTCAGAAATTGCAAACTTTAGCCCTCTGTGGGCTTAATGACCGATTAGATTTATCATGCTTTCATGCTTTCTGTGAACATATTTTCTTCTTGTCTTGATCTGTTTCCATCTTCTTGAGACTCACTATCTTTCTTTTTTTTAACACTCTCACTACATGGTCTTGCACCTTTCCGCTCTCTGCCATTTTGCATACATTACTTGACTATGCCGAGCACAATTGTTTATCCTCGTTTACATAATATTTTAAGCACTCTCGCATGTTTTTAGACCTCGTGTCTTTTCTTTGTATCACTTTATTCAGATACCACACATGTATACAGATACCCACTTTTCTCTACTAATCTATTTTTTTCTTCTTTTTGTTCTGTATTCACTTATCTCACACCAATACGTGGCACACTGTTTTTATATTGTTCCCCATCAATTATTCTTGCTTCTATGCAGTCATTCCCCATTCCCGACGTTTTTCTCGTTTTTTTGACACACCGACCTAACATGGCGTTCAGAATCAGTCCTCTTTCTCTTCGCATGAGTTTTCCGACCTATCACATTCGCCATTAGCATTTCCGCTTCAGAACTACTGTTTTCGTGTTACTTAATGGCGCGCTATTCGCACCAGAACTTCTTGCTTCAGCAACGGGACGCTATGTGATTTTCCGGTCTCTCACACGCCACCGGCTTTCTCTAGTAAGTATCCTGCCCCCTCGCAGTTGTACACCAGCATTTCTTTACTCCCCCGCTATGTCCGTAGGCTACTAATTAACGTTACTCGTAATTTTACTATTTGTTTCAGCGCTTGCCCCAGCACCAGCATCAAATCTTCTGTTTCAGCGCCAACTATCGGCGTCTGGTTCGCACCAGATCATCGTGTTCGCACTACGTGACTCTTTGAAAAACATCTAGGCTTCGGTACGCCATCTCCCCTTTTCTCTTTTAAGTGAGTATTTTGTCCTTGTACAGGGTCTGCATTAGTAGCGCCATATTATATTTTATTGTTTTGTCCCAGATCACTTTTTTAAATGAGATTTCTTTCAGCCCACGTCTTAGCATTTGTCTATATTACCTAGTTGGTAAGTAGGGACTAGTCCTCTTCTTCTTCATTTCTTTTTTCTATAACAGATTCTTGGTTTCATGCCCCATTTTCTTTGACTTTCAGTTTATCATTTTGCAGTCCGGTTTTTACGAGTATCTTCATTTATTCTTGGTGATCAAAACATAATACTTGAGGTGAGGCTTTTTCCAGCCACCACTTTTTCGATTTCCCTTCTTTTTATACACACCACTTCCAACTGTTTCTACCTGATTCACCTACACCGTCTTGGTGTAACCACTCTTCTGGGTGACACAAATGCTCAACTTTTTTTCTATACTTTATATCACTCGTGTTCAGCATGATCAATAAGGTCTTTTCATCATTTATTTGGGTTAAAGGCATTGTTATCCACCATATGACTCAAGTTGTTTTTCCCATGGAGCATTCTTGAATGTAAACCTTAGCGTTTATCATCGATTGTGATATCTATGTATTTTTTTCACAGATCGCCCCTGATGAAGGGACAGCTTAGTCCCGAAATGCATTGGGCTCACCGACATACCATCATGTGACCACTCAAATGTATTATGTATTAGATTTCATATCAGAATTGTTTCAGGTGGATGACCACCATTAAGTGTGATTTTCCATTTTATATGATGATAAAATGTGTTATTGTTTCATTACATATATGAGGAAAATATATGTTTCTATGAACACAACATTTTGTATCTGATGATTGTTTTGCCAGTGTGATTAACCATTTGTAACTTAGTTACCCTTAGCACAGTGCGCAGTGTCAACCATCAGTTGGTTGTCCCTTTTCTTCTAATTTGAAACCATAACTTACAAGCTGCATGGAGGATCTTTATTTTTATTTTTTTGAAGTATTTCGGATGCCCGAATTTAAACAGGAACCCATCCCCCTCTGACTTAGTCATGGCTTGTAAATACGTAGGATATTTTTAATAGTCGGCATTAAAATTCTCATTGTCTTAAATTGGAAGGCGTTATAATACTGAAACATAACCAGGCTAGCAATTCCCCCCTGAAGTTTCCCTCTACGAAGCTTCTTCCATGCAATTCTGGGGGCCTTAGATGCCCAGATAAAAATGGTCAGCACTCCCTGCAATTTATCGAACCAGGCTTTCTTGAATTCCAGAGATATTGATGCAAAAAGAAAGGTAAACTTGGATAATATTGAGATCTTTAGGAAGTTTGACCTACCTAAGAAGGAGAGCAGAAGGCCTGCCCAAGACCTTAATAGCTTCTTAGTCTCGCCTACTACCTTCTCAAAATTCAAGCATGGTACCTCTTCAAGATATTTGTACACCATAATGCCTAGGTATTTTACAGAGTTTTTACCAAAGGATTATTACTCCGGGGGTTCCACTCCATCGCCTCAGTTTTCTGCCAGTTAATCTGGTAGCCCGGGACCTCACCAAATTTACCCATGATCTCTGATATTACTGCTAAAGAGAGGGCCAATTTGGTCGTAAATACCATCAAGTCATTGGCATATATAGCTACCCTCTTCTCCCATCCCTAAAACACAAAAGGAAATTGTTTTGGATAGCTCTAAGTTGATTTGCGAGAGGCTCAATATAGATGTTGAAAAGAATAGGGGAAAGGGGAAACCCCTGCCTTGTTCCTCTTGATATAGCTATCTTTTGAGTGAGGCTCCCATTCACCAGTATCCTGGCAGAAGGTTTCTTATAGATTGTTTCCTGGACCCTACAAAAAGCTGTACCCAGATGACACCTCTCTGTAGCTCTATGCAGGAAGGACCAACTAACCCTGTAAAAGGCCTTTGCTGCGTCAAAGGTTATGATTGCCAGAGGGAGCCCATTTTGAGTTGTTATATCAATGGCCCCAAACAGCTCATGTGTCAATTTGTGTAAATGCCTGCCCCTGTTAAAACCCTTCTGGTCTTGATGAATTAAATCTGCTACGACCTCCCCTAATCTTGCTGCCAGAATCTGAGTAAAGATCTTCTAATCTGTGTTCAGTAATGAGATAGGTTTATAAGACTCGCAAAGTTTGGGGTCTTTCCCTGGTTTGTGTAGAAGGCAATTAGTTGCTTCTTCCCAGGATGTTGGTATATTCTCGCCCCCAAGAAAAATTAGATTGAACAGACCTGTCAAGAAGGGGACAATCTCCTCTTAAGGGACAAGTAAATCTCATTTGGGAGAGAGTCTGGGCTAGCCGCCTTTCCCCTTTTCAACTTTCCAATTGACCTTGCTACCTCTTCCGTTGTTATTTCTGCGTTTAGCCATTCCCTCTTCTCCTCCGACAGTGCTGGTATTTGCAGATCTTCAAAATACCTCTCTACCTTCTCCTTTGACACGTTTTCCTCCTCCGTGTATAGTGTCTGAAAGAACTCTAAGAAGGCTCCCTCTATCTCCCCTACCTCATACTTAAGCGCCCCTTGACCATCCACCCTGTCGGCTGGAATTTTATTCTGGCTCTGCTCTGTTTTTAATTTCTCAGCCAGAAATTTGCCACAGCCTTTGCTGTATTCGTAGTGCGCAAGCTTGCATGTCTCTCACCTCCTCCTGACTATCCCCTCCAGCAAACAAGATAACTCCTCCTTTTTCACCTTCATTTCTTCTTCAAGCACGTTTACACCCTGGACCTCTTGCCCCTGACTCTGCCTCTTGAACTGCTCTTTCAGTTGTGCCAACCTAGCTTCCAAGGACCCTATTTCACTCTTGGTAGTCTTATGTTTAAAGGCAGCCATACTGATTAGTCTTCCCCTTATGACGGCCTTATACGCATCCCAAACTATTTGTGGTGCAGAGCTCACTTTTTTTATATGGAAGTATTCCCTAGTTAACTCCTTCAGCTGCAACCTCACTTGGTGATCCAATAATAGGGTTCTATCCAATGTCCATCCTGGGGTGGGGGTACTAGTTCCCACCTTTAATTCCAAACCTACCGCAGAGTGGTCTGACAGGTGTGCTGGCAGATGTTCCACCTTACTGACCATCCTACTTTCTCCTTTTTCCACCAAAATGTAGTTGATCCTTCAGGCATGGCCATGCCTCCTGTTCTTAAACGTGTACTTTTGGTTACCCACCCCCTTCTCTCTCCACACATCCTGCAGCCCAAGATCTTGCATACAACATCTGAGTATTAATCTCATTTGGGGCAAATTTGACCCCCTCAAAGGTTTTATAATTAGCCACCTATTCTTATCAGGGTCTAATAATAGGTTAAAATCTCCTGCCAAGATTATGGGAGCCGTAAAGTCCAACAATTGATTATACAAAGATTGTAAAGGTGAGGGGTCGTCCATATTCGGCCCATAATACCCAGCGATGACATATGGCTTCCCCTGTATCTTAGCTTTGACAGCAACCCATCTTCCCCCAGTATCTGAGAAGGCTTCCAATATTACACTTTCGCTGCTTTCTTAAAAATGATAGCAACTCCCTTGACACCACAGTTTTGATTGGTGCATATTGAGACCTCCACCTATTTCAGCTTCTTTATCACCTCTTCCCATTCCGCTTTTATCAAGTGTGTCTCTTGCAAAATAATAATTTCGCTATCTACCACAATACTCCAATATTTTTTCTCCTCCTCCTGACCCTCAGCCCGTTGACATTCCAAGATAATATTCTAACCATCCTTAAGATTTGAAATTAGTGTGTTAGCGTACTTGCAGGTCTTGCGCACTCCTTCTATCCACAATCGTACTGAACCACAAACTTGGACAAAAAAAAAATGTCTTCCTTTTCCCCCCTATCTGCTCCCAATACCCCTGTGAAAAATTGAGTATTAAACGTCTCATGAAAGCCGCCTTCCCCCCCGGAGAACCCTCCCAACTTTCCTTGGACGGAACATGTTTGCCCTCCGAGGTCCTGCCTGTTCTGGTCTAAACTCAGGCTTGCATCGATTACTGTGTCTTAATCTGCTTTATAAAAAGCTCCACTTCCTCGGGGTTTCTGAAATTGTGCATCTTGTTTTGCCACATGACTCTTAGGGATGCAGGGAAACGTATTTGCACTGTAGCCCCCATTGATTTTAAGTCCTGAATAAACTTGCCCAGCTCCCACTGGCGATCTTCGGTAGCCCTGGAGATGTGAGAGTGGATCCTGAACGACCAGTCATCTTTTTTGTAACTGCCCGCTTTTAATGCCTCTGCTAGGATCCTCTCCTTCAAGGAATATGATTGAAAGTTATTAAGAATCTTCAGTGGATTCTTCCTTGCCCCAGAATTCCTGAAGGGGTCCCTATGGGCTCTTGGTATATCTTTCTCTAACCCAGACCTGGGATAAATTCACAGAGTAGTTTCACTATAAAACTTTTGATATTTTCACCTTCCTTCCCCTCTGGAATGTTTAATAATCTCATGTTGTTCCTTGGGGCATTGTTCTCCAAAGATTCCATCTTATCTCTAAGCTCTTTCTCCCTTGATTTTAGTGTTTTTATTTCCTCACAATTCTCATCAACCTCTTTACCAAGATCTGACAGCGAGACCTCAACTGCAGCCACTCGATTCATCAAGGAGGTCATTTTCTCCTCCAATAAGTCACAAGAGTCCTGAATTTTACTCTGGTTTCTCTCTGAGATGGCAAATTTTTCTCTCATTTCTTAAATCATGGCCTCCATCAGCTTCTCCATCCAAGGATTTGATTCAACCTCTTTAGGTGCCTGTGGCCAGACCCCATACTCATTGAGATAATAGCTTTATTTTGATCTGGGGTCACAAGTTTTGTACTGGCCTTATCTTGCATGCCGTCTTGGGTCTGTGACTCCGGGCTCAAAGACACTACCTGAATCGTTTCCTGGGTCATTTCCTGATCACTTATCGGCAAAATCTGGAACCTGTTTGTGAGCATGATACTTGCCCCCGCAGAACCCCTACAGCTCTCTTCTGATGCGGGCACCTTTTAAAAGAATGTCAGTTCCCTATCGTCAGGCTCCGGCAGAGGAGAAGGTAACCTGGCTTGTACCTTAAAAAAAGAGCACAGAGACTGGGTAATTTTGGGTTTGAGAGCCTTACCCCTCTCCCTAGACGGGGCTAATAGCGGAGGGGCCGGGAGATTAGTGTGCCCCCTTTATTTCCTCTGCGTAATATACACTGGTTGGAGGTCCACACTTTTGTTTGGGGAGGTGGTGAGGGGGGATGCCTAGTTTCCTTGTTCTTAGGCAGTAACTTATACCTTGTTCAAAGCCTCCCTCCCCCTGTTGAGAGGGTTGTGCAGCTTCCACCTTATCTTTCTCCTGGCACCTCTGCTCCCCTCCTTCCTTCCCTTTATCTGCAATGCGTGCTGGGCCAGTCTTCCTCTGCGGTGAAATTGACTGCAACTTCCCTGCGAGGTAAACGTCCTCCTTTGAAAAGCTCTTGTGCTGGCTCTGCTGCAGTGCAACTCCGGAGGGACTACTCTCTCCCTAGAAGCAAAACCTTCCCGCAACACGTCTGAACCGCCTTGTGTTCGCGGCTGCCTCCGCCCAGCGTAGAGCGCTTTCCAGGAGCACGACCTCCATGGACCCTCGCATCCGTCCCAGCACCCGGGCCCCTCTCCAACGAGAATACCTGCAATGGTAAGTTTTTACTGGGAGATTCCTCTCCCCCTTTTATTTCATTTTTTTGCTTTTACTGCCCCCGCAATGTCGGCTGAGTCATCTTCACGACCTCGTAGCGGAAACTGCTAGTATCAGTACATAGTTCATTTGGTCTCCAGAGCAGGCAGGGAGCTCCCGACCGGACCTCCTAGCCAGCAGCCATGTTCTCCATCCAAGATGGTGTCGACTTCCAGTTTATTACAGGCTTTGTTTTAAAGTGGCTTCCACAATGTTTAAATATATTAACTATTTAACACACAATATTTGTCTAGCCTGGTCTTTAAATAACATTCAGAGTCATCCATGGATCAAAACCCTCCCCTGCATAAAACTGAAATTTAAGGGTGCTACTGTAATGTTGCTACACGCTTCCAGAATATATGCCACCAACACCAGGTATCTTGTATAAGAGGCAATTCACTTTATTCCACACTACGGGAGAGCGCCGGGCATATCGCGTCTCCGCGGTCTTTTTCCCCACACGCGCATGCGCAATCGCTCATTCACGTTCGTCCTCGCGCGCTACGTCACAACGCAGCCCGCGAGAACTAGAGCGCAACACTACATATCTCCCTCTTTTTATTAAACAAAGAATTTGTAGTCCACACAGTCCCTCTGGTAGCTTAGCTCCCCCCTAATTCAAAGTCTCGGAAGTGGTTTAGTCTTACCACCACTCTGCCTGCTCTAGTGTGCCTTACCGGAGTGGAGAAAGCTTCCTTGGTACTGTCCTCTGCGGGGCTCCCCACCTTGTCTTTCTGTGAACCCGGTTCTTCTCTCCTCGGGGTCACACTCTCCTCTCCAAGCTGTTCCTCCATCTCAGGCGTTACTTGATCTCCTGACTCCTCACAGTTTCCTTCTGCCCTCATGTCCCTTTCTTCGGCCGGGTTACTTCCTTCATTTTCTCTTGGCTTTAGGTCTTGTTGTGTCCTCTCGTTCTCCTCTGGGGGCCATCGTAGGATCTTGTTACATTTAGACATGCGGTCTTGGGACCACACGTTCCCATCACTGAGCAATGCTGCTCTATCATACACTTCATTCACTTGTAGAGGTGGGCTGTATTTGCTGTCTCCTTTCCTTTTCCTTATAGCTAATCTGACTCTCACCCATTCCCCTCTCTCCAGGGTTGTTGCCTTCACTTTTCTCCTCTGATTGTAGTACTCCGTATATATTCTCTGGGCCTTTTCTAGATTGTGCTGTACCACCACAGGGGACCATTTGCTAGTGATAGTCTTTTCTCTCCATGTTATGTTGTCTTTGGTGAAGGGATGTCTTCCTCTCAAGATTTGGAAATGGCTATACCCCGTGCCGGTGGGGGTGATACGGTATGCCCATATCATATTCTGTACCTCTTTCTCCCAATCTTTGCCCATCATGATGGTTGCTTGGATGGACCCCATTATGACTCTATTGAATCGCTCCACCTGTCCATTACTCGACGGATGATACACGGAGGTGTGTTGTATTTTGATTCCGTTCCTCTCTGCATACTTGTACCACTTTTCAGAGGTGAATTGCGGTCCATTGTCACTCAGGATGGTTCTCGGGATACCTTCCCTGAGGAAAACTGACGTTAGGAACTTAATCACTGCCTCCGCATCCATTACTTCTTGGACGTGTATCTCCGGCCATTTCGAGTACTTGTCGACGAGGACATACAGATATTTGGGCGTTCCTTGGGTGTCATGCACAGGTCCCAGAATGTCCACTGACACTTCTTCCCATGAGTCACTCGGTAGTGCGAATTTTCCCAAGGCCCGTCTTAAGGGATTCAGCGTTTTGTCCGCTCTTTGGCATCGATCGCATTCTCTTACGTGTCTTTCCACCTGGACGTCCATTCCTGGCCACCAGTACATGTGCTTCGCTCTCATCTTGGTTTTCACTATTCCTAGATGTCCTTCGTGCAATAGCGCGACCAGACGAGGAACTAACGCTGCCGGGGGAATAACTTTATCACCTCTGTACAGGAATATCCCTTTGTCCCCCACTGACAGCTCCTCTCTGACTTCATAGAATTTCCTGAGCGCTTCCCGCAACCGTCTTTTCTCAGGCCATCCATGTATTATGCACTCTTTGACCTCACTAATCTCCCTATCTTCTTCGTACGCTTGGGTCCACTCCTGATTACTTATCACTCTTTCTGGATCTTCCATCACCGCTACCATCTCTTCCTCTTCTGTTGATGGGTTGGGAGCTCCTTCCATAGCTGCCGCTCTACTGAGGTAATCTGCTACTTTGTTTCGTGTCCCCGGTATGTACTCTACATCATACCTGTACTCTAGTAATTTCAGTGTCATTTTAGCGATGCGTTGCGTGGCACTCGCATGCCCGCTTGAGGTGAGTACTTTGACTAACGGCTTGTGGTCTGTTTTGAGTTTAAACCTCGTGCCCCATAGGAATTGGCGGAACTTCCCGATGGCCCACACCACCGCCAGCATCTCCTTCTCAATTCCACTATATTTCTGTTCTGTGGGTGATAAAGATCTTGATGCGAAACTGAGCGCCTCCGTCGTTCCTTCTCTCCTCTCCTGCATGAGGACTGCTCCCAATCCTTTCTCACTGGCATCCGTCGTCAATATCGACTGTCCAAGCAGGTCATATCCCTGCAGTGGTACGGCTTGGCTAATGTCATTCTTCAAGGCCTCAAATTCCTTTTGTGTTTCCTCTGTCCACTTGAACGCTGTTTTGTCCCTTATCAACTGTCGCAGGTGGTTTGTCTTGGTGGCAAAGTGTTGCACAAATTTGCTATAATATTCTGCCATCCCTAGGAAGGATCTCACCTCTTCTTTGTTGGATGGAGCCATAGCATTGCAAATCGCTTTCACATTTGCGCGTTTAGGCGTGATGCCCTGTCCTCTTATTTCATGTCCCAAGTAGGTGACGGACGTCATTCCAAGTCGGCACTTTTCCCATTCTGCGGTCAGGCCGTTGTTTTCTTGCACTCGAAGTACTTTATCTAGCTTCTTATCGTGATCCTTCCTGTCTGTCCCCATCACCAGTATGTCATCCTGGAAGTACTGAATACCCTCGATCCTTGAAGAGACGATGCATCAATTTCTGGAACACCGCCGCTGCTGAAGCAAGACCAAAAGGCATTCTGCGGAATTGATAACATCCGAAGGGTGTTATAAAGGATGTCAGTTTCTGGCTTGTTGGATGTAGATCTATCTGATGATAGGCACAAGTAAGGTCAATGGTGGAGAACCACTTTACCCCCTTCGTCTTGGACAACATTTCTTCAATGCGCGGCAATGGGAATTTTTCCACAATTAGGCACTTGTTCAGTTCTCGAAGGTCTACACATAGGCGGACTTTGCCATTCGGTTTCATTGCCACCACCAAGGGGGCTAGCCATTCTGAGCTGTCTATGGGCTTGATAATTCCATTCTCTTCTAATCTGCGTAGTTCCAGTTGTACTGCTTCTTTTATGGCTAGAGGCACGTTCCGGACATTGTGGGATACCGACTTGGAATTCTCTTTGAGTACAATCTTGTGTGTGAATTTCTCCAGTTTGCCAACTTTACCGCCAAATACTTTCGGGAATTTGCTTTTCATCTCTTCCAGTTCTGGCCAGCTCCCTGGAGCTGTCATAAGCACCTGCGTGTCCCCTCCGGGGTCTAACTTGATCCCTAGGTCATCTTGATCCATACATCCTAAGACGGATGGGCCCTTTTCTGCTACGTATAATTTACACTCCGCGCTTCCTCTAAATTCAAAGTTCAACTTCCTGTATCCCACCATGGGAATGGGTTCACCTGTGTACGATACTGGTCGTATATCCGGTGGTTCTAACCCTGATCCCAAACTGGGCTCGAATTCTTCCTTCCACACTGCTCTTTGGACGATGGTGTATGGAGATCCCGAATCTACTACAATCTTGATTCTCACTCCTCCTATCACCATGTCACATTGCGGTTTGCGGGAGCGCTTGCACTCGATGCCTAGCACTTGCTCCTCCACGCATAGTACACCATCTTCCTCATCTTGTTCTTCTTCTTCCTCCTGTTGATCCTCCATAACGTACTTCACCATGGGTCTCTTCGTTTTCCGGCGACAAACCTTTTCGTAGTGATCCATTATACCGCAGAACATACATTTCGCTCTGAACGCTGGGCACCATTTGTCTTGGGCTGTATGCGCTTGACTTCCGCACCTGTAGTACGTGGTATTGTTGTCTCTATTCTGCTTCCATGGTTGTCCCGGTTTCCCTTTCCACTTATTTTGTCCTTTCCCTTCAGATGACATGGCTTTACTCCTTCCCTGTGGTTCAGCGTCGTCCACCTTGTTCACCATGGTCTTCTGGAGGGTCTCCCTTTTTGCCGCGTCAGCACACCTTTTCAACAATTCCGCCTTTTTTACCATGGCAATTACTTCTTTAGGCGATGCTTCACCATTTGTCCACAACTTGTCCTGCACTGTTTTGTTGGTGGTGTGCATGACTATTTGATCTTTTATGAATTCGTCATGCAGGGCTCCATACTTGCATGTCACCGCCAACTTTCTCAACGCTGCTACATAATCATCTATGGATTCGCCGGTTTCTTGTTTCCTCTGCTGGAAATTGTACCGGTCAATGGAGACACACACCGCAGGACGGTAGTGGTTGTCGAGATCTTCTATAGCGTGCCTGAATACGTCGTCATCTGCATTCGGTCTGGGTGTGGGCACCAGGTTCTGAAAGGCCCTTATGCCTTCCGGGCCTAAGTTGTGCAGGAGAATCCTTCTCTTCCTCGCGCTGGGGAAAGCCTCACCATTTTCGTCTTCTAGGGCTTCAATGTAGTTCTTGAAGTACTCTCTCCAATCCTCCCACTTCATTTGAGGTTCTCCAGGCCTCGGCAGAAACGGGATTGGCGTGGTTAGTGAAGATGCCTGCATGCTCATCGTGGCGCGTCTTTCTGGTTCCGCCCCTGGGCCTCTCGGACTGCCTGGCGCGTTCGCACTCTCACTTTGCGCCTGATCCTGTCGGACTTCTCCTGCTCCCCTGTCTCCGCGTACTGCTGCCTCCGCCAGGGCCCCTTTGGATTGGTGTTATTCTCGGTCCTTCTCTTACTCTCTGCCCCAGCTTCTGGTACTTCGCCTTGTGGTTGGCGTCTGTCCCTTCTTACCGCCTCTGCCACGCTCTCCCGCTGTTTTGTACGCCGTGGTGGTAGCCTTTCTTCCTGTGGTCCTCAGTGATGGCTTCCAGACTGGCCAGTACTTTCTGGTGTGGTGGCTGGGTTCTGCTGGGCTTCCTCACTACGTGTTTTGTCCAAGCATCCCACCTTCGTCACCACTGTAATGTTGCTACACGCTTCCAGAATAAATGCCACCAACACCAGGTATCTTGTATAAGAGGCAATTCACTTTATTCCACACTACGGGAGAGCGCCGGGCATATCTCGTCTCCGCGGTCTTTTTACCCACACGCGCATGCGCAATCGCTCAGTCACGTTCGTCCTTGCGCGCTACGTCACAACGCAGCCCGCGAGATCTAGAGCGCAACACTACAGCTACAGCTTTTCTCTCCAAGGGCAAGTACTCTGGAATTCGCTCCGACATGGTTTTCAAACTATCTTTCTTTTTAAAAAAGCACTTAAATCACACCTATCCTAGGAATCTGACTCTTCAACTAACACGAAAAAAGCCTTGTTGGCAGTGTGTACTATATATATGTTATCCTGAATATGAATTGGAATTAAGAGAAGGATGGATATAGATCCTACAGAAAACCATCAGTGAGAAAATGTTAAATTGTCTATGAAACAATGGACTAAACATGTATCCCATGACATGAGTACCTTTCAAAATTTGCCAAATGACGTCATTTCATCATAACCATAGTTCACCCTTCATCTGCACCAATATCCCCTCAACCACAACGACGGCAACAGCTGGAAACACATGACGATGAGAAGTTTTCTAAATTTGCCACCTATACAAGGACATCACAAATGTGGCTCTTGTATCAGTTGTGAATCTACCATGGAAGGGGTTCTTTTCACACACAAAGGAACCTATTGGAAACATGATAAATTTTCAAACTGCAAATCCAAGTATGTCGTGTATGGAATAGTCTGCCCATGCAACAATCTATATATTGGGAAAACCAATCAAGAAATCAGACTAAGAATTCAACAGCATAAGTCTAGAGTACGAAAAAATGTCCAGAACGCACCATTAGTCAACCATTGGTTGGCCCATAGTCACACAGAAAAGGACATTAAATGGACTGTAATTTCTAAAGTAGAACAAGACATGAGGGGAGGCGACCTAGATTCCAAACTACTAAGACGGGAAGCAATGCTTATTGTCAAATTCAATACATCTCTTGATGGACTGAACGAACTATCTGAAATTTACAACTTGTGAACACCTGCCAAGGCCAGTCTGAATTGATTTTATACCCTTACGAGCACCTGTCAGTTTAAAAAGCGGCTGATTCATACAAGCTTCCACATTCCATCCTCAGCAGAGGTTTACCAAAGGATTCGCTAAAGAAAGTGGTTACGTATTTCCAACGAAGGTCGTCTATGCAGCCTCCACTTCGGGAAGAAAAGTCTACATGTATGAAAAAGGTTCCCAAACTCTAGACATAAAGCACTAGAATCTGCTTCTTGATAAAGAAAAACTATGAGCTGAACATGTATCGGATCGAGTTTAACTTCAAGATAAAAATGCCTATTATCCTTGAAATCCAGCAATAATACATTGTGAAAACCATATTCCTACTCAGGACACATCATTGTCCGCAACAAATATCAGCATTTCAATAAAGTTTGTTTTTACACACGCTCGCTAGCGTAATGGAAAACTACATTTCCCAGAGGCAGCGTAATGTGAAACTACATTTCCCAGAGGCACTAGAATAAACCGCGAGATTTAAACATCGTCAATGAAGCCGAATACCAGGAAGACGCCGACGCTTCCAGGGCAGTGAGCAATACAACACTTCGGACATCATTGTATCCAAAGGTAAGAGACCTGTGTGCCTGCAAGAGGAGAGTGATAGCATTGATGCACATGCATCCATCCGTGGGAGCACTTTTTTGACATGGCCACCAATTTTTTCCATACAGAAAGAACCAAAAGTCAAATGAATAAAAATACCGGCCACTCCCAGCTCGACAGACGAAACGCTACGTTCTAAGGTATGCCTTGTACAAACTCAGTCCCTCACACTTGAAAAGCAGCGCGACTAAGTTTTTTCTGACACTAAAACAGCGCTTTTCTCACACTTTAGAACCCTCCTATTCTTTGCCCACAGTCGGGTCCACGAACTACCAAGACACCACAAGTAAGACGTTATTACTGAATACTGACAGTTTTGCTTGGTTGGTTAAACTGACAATGACTGGAAAATAAGGTTGCTAGCTGAGTGTCTATGTTGTTATCTTTCAGGTCTATTTTGGAAATACTTTCATTTTTGGTTGTGTCTGCATTCATGCAGGTAAGAAATAAACGTAGAGGCTAGAATACGCTGACATCCATTGGTTAGGGTCGTTTAGTTAATTCACTTTCTTGTTTGATTTCAGCCTACCATTGGTCCTGATGAGGATCTCTCCAAGAAAAGAGATCAGAAACGCGTCGACCTTACTTTTTGAGGCCAATCATTTCACTCAGAATCAAATAGTGTCTCTCTTTTTTCAATTGTGTATAAATTCTTCTGATGGCCCTCTTAATGTATTATGAATCAATATTGTTTGTTTAGATATGATTTGTATGAATGGGTATGAGTGATGTTGTTTCAATGTTTGTTGTAAATAGAAAGTGTCTTTTTTTTGTGTCTTTCTCAAAAAAAAGTTAAATTTGCACACCAAAACAATTGATGTATAGCACTTTAAGATGAGTTTTAGGTTCGTGGTTTAATGTAGTACTATGTGATTTTCATGATCTCAATTTATTTGTGATTAAATCTGACAATAAAAGTCATCAGTGTTAATGTTTCAATCATTACACTATGAATCTAACACGTGTTAAATAATGGACAGCATTGGCAGCTCCTTAGGTTTTTTGTTATTATTAGGCTAGGCCTTGCTGCCGATACAGCCAAGACCCGAGATTGTTTTTTCAGGAAACAGATGATGGCAAAGGTCTTATTAAATGACTTGCGTCCACCTGCAATTAATAAGGTGAGCCAGTCACTAGCTCGCCAAATATGGGTAGTGAGTGTGGTGAAGACAGTCATCCTTACTTTATGAACTGAGCCTCTAATATCAGTGGGATTTCTGAATGGATGCAGGATCCTGTCTTTTTGTCTACATGTAGCATACTGTAGGCCCAGGAACCGGTCCTTGTCTGTAGTGATCTTTGTGTGTACTTGGATGGCTGAATATGTCCCTAAATGCATAGATGTTGTGTATTTCATATGTCGTTTAAGAGCTCCCCATATTGTGTATTCGTTAAGGACCTAGGCCACATGTTTATACATTTACAATAATTGATACATTTACTTCTATAATTGTGCAATACTGTGTGAAGTAGTTTGCAGAATTTCAAGAAATTTGATTATTGTCTCAGTGAAGATGGTAGTGAGTTCCACAGACAAGGTCCAAGGAAAAGGAAAGGTCTCCCCCCCCACCCCAGGAGCTTGTATGTAGGTACCACAGGTGTATGGGAAGAAAACCATTGCAAATGTTTGGCCAGGGAACATCTGACTAAATTCTTTGTTAGAAATTGTGGTAATAGGGCATAAATTGCCTTGTGCATTATGCAAGTGGTCTTACATTGGTGATCCAGGCTACCATCATCTCCCGCCTGGATTACGCCAGCTCTCTCCTGGCCGGGGCTAACCAGGCTGAACTAACCCGCTTACAACGTGTTCAGAATGCTGCGGCGAGGGCGATCGTTGGCTTGCCCAGATTCTGCTCAGTTACAGGTGTCCTTCGCTCCCTACACTGGCTTCCGGTTAGGAAGCGCATCCTCTTCAAGGTATTGTGCCTTGCTTTTAAAATCTTGCGTGGTACAGGCCCGGAAATCCTGTCGAGTTGTCTGTCTTTCTATGTCCCTGCCCGTAGCCTTCGCTCTCAGGGTCTGGCCCTCGCGGTGGTTCCCAGATTTAGGCTTAGCCGCATGGGAGGCCGCTCGTTTAGGGTAATGGCTGCGTAAGCATGGAACTCCTTGCCTGTTGAAATCCGCGTGCTGGAGGACCTTCTGACCTTTCGGAGGGCTATAAAAACCTTCTTGTTTTAGCTGTCTTTTAGTATCTGTTTTTAGCCTGTGGTTGTGTTACGTGCTACCTTGTCTCTGCGCCAGGACGCTCCTTGGCTGGAGTATCTGTGCGCACAATAAATAGTCGTAACATAACATAACATAACATAACATAACATTGGATCTTGTTGCTAATAGAAAGCCAGTGAAGCTGGTCTCTATAGCAGTAAAGTTGATTACATTTATTAAGTGTAATATAGTCTGAAAATGGCTTTTTGTAGGGTTGTAAACAGTTAATGCGTTTTTTTAAGGAAGGATAAGGTAAACTAAGTTATTGAATTCCAACCAAGGTTGAACGAAAGCATTGGCCAGTCACCTCATATGGAAACAATACAAATGGAAAAATGTGTCTTAGCTTCTGTGGCTCAAGAACGCAGGATTTGATGACAGCAGAAATGTGCACATCCATAGAAAGCAGTGTTCAAAGGAATTCCTAAGTTGCGTACAGCATTTAATTGAGGGGGCAGGGAGTGGTGAGACAAAACCCTAGTAAGGAAAGCTATAAGGAGTTATCCTTAGTGTTAATTTTATTTTAAATTAGAAGGACTTCAGTTTTATTTGGGTTATGTTTTTTAAAGTTATGTTGCATCCAGTTGTTAGTGGTTTCCAGTACTAATGATAAGACTGTGGAAATGTTATTTGTCAAATTATTTGGGAGCCGGCCGACCTACTGTGTGTTGTCATCTTAGTGGTAAGGCATTATATTAGGCTGACCCAGAATGACAGCCAAAGGATCAAGATACAAGTTGAATAAAATAGGTGAAATCATGGCCAATTGAGGAAGGTCATATGAAATGGGCTTTTGTTCTAATTGAAAATGACCTAATTGTATAATTTGAGAATGATTAGGGAAAAATTAGATCAGTCGTGCAGAACGTTCCCTTTGAAAAGCAGACTAGACATATTATAAGGATAGAGCTATCTATAGTGTTGAAGGGGGTGGTGAGGTCCAGCAGAATCAGGACTCCACCATCACCCTGGACAACAATCTTTCTCCGATAATCAACAGCTGAAGGTACAAAAAGTGTTAATCCTGAGTTGGGTCTAAAACCTGCTTAAGTGCCCTGAAAGCAGCGACTGCTTTCAACAAATTCCTAGAGTTATGAGAAATGTTTCAATGAGTTTACCCACAAATGGTAATAAATAGGCCTTACGTTTAAAATCTTTTGGGTCTAACATGATTTTCTTCAAGAGAGGACATACAAAAGCGTGATTGAATTGTTCAGGAGATCAGGAGAGGGAGAGAGCCCTTCACGAGTGATGGATAAGGAATGCCAGCCAAGAATGGAGCAAGATGTGTTCTCAACTTTTACAAATGGAGCTGAAGAAAGGATCAAAAGGATGCCCTGAAGGTGTACTGTTTCACATTAGTGTCTTAGTCATCTACTGAGATAAGCTTAAAGGAATTTAATGTATTTGAGTTTGAACGGAAGATTATGTGAGAAAGCAGAGCTGTAAAAGTTGAGCGTAAAATATCATATCTGAAGGGTATGAATAAATATTTTGACTATCTACATAATCTCAGATTTTTTCTGTGAAGTACTCGGCTAAATTATCAATTCAGGACTGAGAGAATGGATTTTATTACACATAGCTGAAGGATTGTCAAAGGAGAGAATTATTTTAAATACTTTTCTAGTAGAATGACTCACAGATGAAATCTTACTGGATGGGAAGAGCTTCTTTGCTTGACTAATTAAAAAACTATTTTTGTGAATTTTAGATCCGCTCTCGGTGGCATTTGCGTGATTTCTTTCACTGACGTTCCTACTTTCTAAGATTTGGTTTTTTCCCCTAACTTTAGCTTTGGGGTAAATGACTTACTCTGTGCAAAATTGTAGAATTAATCATCACTCTGTTGTCCGACTTGGTCCATTGTTGATTGAAGGAACGATAAGACTGACAATAAGTTGCCTAATTCAGTGAGATTTCTGTCAGACCACATCCTGCTAATGGAGAGTTCTTTGGCTTTGATAGCCTAGTGGAGTGGTCTAAACTGTGCACGACAAATTTAATAAGTGATCTGACAATCATGCTTCTTTGATTGTTTCAATGAGCAAACAATAGCACCAAGCAGAGTATCTTCAAAATATTTGTAAATCAATTAATGTAATCAGCAATACAGAGCATGGTCCATATGCAGCATATGTGTGTGCTTGGTAAACATGATAAACCTAGGTCATATAGTAAGGACTATCATTCAGTGGCATTAATGCAATATTTATTTTCATTGTTAATGTAGAAGTACATGAAAAAGTGCTCAATGATCACACATGCGTTAGGCTTAAACGAAACCAAATGTGTGAATTTACAAATTAAAGCAATAGACCATAGAGTCTCAAGTAACTGGTATATAACTGATTAATCATAACGTAGTATGCTTTCAACAAATCAGAACTTTTTTTTATTTCTCCCCATTTGCCATTTATGTTGATGGCGTTTTGACCCAAACGTATTTAAAGGGTCATCTTCAGGACAATGGATTATTGATGAGATGCAAAAATCTGCGAATGGTAGAAAATTTAAAACATTTTTAGAGAAAGATCAATTTCATGGCTTCATGGCTTGAGAGTATGGTCATACAAATGTTATGTATTTACTTAAAGAAGGGCCTCATGGTTCCCATATACTGAAACATCAGAAAGGACTGAACAGTTAACTGTCAAAAGGGAATGTCACTGAGAAAAGTGTGACATTAAGGAGCAAATGTTCAATAAACTTACTTATCAAAAACAGTGAATAATTTGAAACATGCTTCACCATTCAATGGGAAAAATTGTAGAAATAGTGACTAGTGTTAAAATAGGCTTGAAATAATTAATATATTGGACCAAAATCAAATAAAAGACTTATTTGAACCTGAAGTAACTTGCTGTAAATTGGAAAGCGGTCACGCAGGAATTCACAGATGCAATCTGGAAGACAAAACTGTTCAGAATAAAAATATGTGCAAAATAGTAACGATTGTATTAAAAGATACAAGTATGGAAACCTCTCAAAGGCAGGAAAATTTGCCTAAATGCCATTGGCACTCGATGGCAGAAGAAGGGGGCAACAGCGTTTACAACGCTGTCATTACATCGTTGTTCCATTACCACACGGTCGTTACAACGACCGCATTGTTAGTACGCGATGCATTTACATCGCAAGTCATTACAACGACTTGTACTAGGGGGCGCTGAGGTATTGGAAATGAATTCAACACCTTCCCTTCTATTGCTTAAACTGGAGTAGGAATAGTAATTAATACTATTCCTAAGTACAGCGCGCCCCCTAGTGCAAGTCGTTTTAATGACTTGCGATGTAAATGCATCGCGTACTAACAACGCGGTTGTTGTAACGACCGCATTGTAAAAGCACACAATGTACCATATTCAGAAGGAGGGATTGTGACTCTGTGGCCTTGCAGAGTTTAGTGTGTGCCTCCAATTGATGAGCAAGGAAGCACGTGTAAAACCTTGGGCCTAGAAATATGTCCATAGCGTGATGCTGGTTTACATTCTACAAAGTTGTCAGTGGGTTTGAAAAGGTCGTACCAGCCTAAAGAGGAATCAAAAAATTAAATTTAAGGAGCACAGTGGTGAAGCAAAAAAATTTTCTTTGAAGAATTGTTTTCTTAAGAAAATATTCAAAATTGGAAAAAACAATAAAATTAGAGGCTACTTCAAAAATCAGTTGTCCCTGGATGGCACATGGAATGGAATCCAATTCAAAGTAAGAATATAATGCACAAGTCACAATGCTATATTTGTGGTGCAGAGCAAGGATAAATTACTTACATACAATTTAAAATAATTAGCGATATTACTTTTAAAAAAACACTGATAATTAAAATGTACGGAATGCACTGTGTGAACATCATTTTTTATCCTAACATCGAGGGCCAAGAAGAAAATCATTCAAGAAAAGATAATGCTACTAAACTCTTTCATAGTGTTGGGGCCTCAGTTAAAAGGCGCTGCATTGCGATATCTATTTACAGTCTGCTTTGCTAAGCAATAATTGCAGGTCACTGCCTCTCAGGGGTTTTTCAACCTCCACAATGCCCTTTCATTTTCTTTGGCAGTGGCCTTGGTACATAACGTGTCAACAAAGGGGCTGTTATGACCTTGTATCTTATTCTGCTACAGTGTTGGCATAGTCTGTTTCTTGTCTTTTGCTTTGTTTGACAAATATATTGAGTTACAATATGAAAAATGGTTGTGGGTGCATTTCACATTGTTGTGAGATACTTCTTGTCTTGTCTGTCAATGAACAGAACAATTCCCGAATCTGATATACACATTGATTGGTTTACAAATACTTTGAAGATACACCTCTAGGAACCATTGTTTGCTTATTGACTTTACTTCCCAGGTTCTGGATGGTTGTTGGGCTTTTCCTGTTGTTATAATAGTCTGTGATTGTTTGGTACACAGCAATAACTGATGTGGAGAATATGAGGTCTAATTGGTGACCTTCTTCATGAGTACATCCATTCACCTTTTGCAAAAGATTAAAGAGCTCATGATCAATATCAAATTTTGAACGGTAGAATCTGTTGAGCTTCCTCCCCAGAAATTGAAACCCTCTAGAACCCACTTCTGACTTTGGGAAGGGGGTGGTATGTAAAAATACAGCCAACATTTAGTTTAGCTCTAAATTTTTCTATATCAGGCAATTGTAAGCAAGCTACGACTGAAACTTCAAGATTCCCTTTAAAAGGTTGGCTATCAAGACAATCAAATTTGGCGCCTCCAGCACCATCAGTCTAAAATTGGATTCGGGGGAAGTGCATAGAGGGTACATGCAAGTAACTTGGTCATGGAAATCAGAAGGCATGCTCATGAGCCCACCAGGTTCCCTAGGCTTCAGTTTTGCAACACTTTTAGCATTCTGAAAACAGCAATGGTGTTCTCACACGTTTAGAACAGATTGTGCTCGGCATATATAGACACTGTGTTTTAGACCTACAACTAAACAGTAATTTGCTTTCTTCAAATAAATTTAAATCACTGCTTTTAGGCTTAATTTTCACTTACAAAAAACACAACAAAGATCAAAAGCCCTTCAAACTAGGTCTTGGTGAAATTTAAATTACGCTTGCGTAATTCGCGTAATGTCAGGAATTTCATGTTACGCTAGTTATGTAAAATTCCCAAAATGATACCATTACACCATTTTGTATAATGATATGCCATTCGCAGTAACATTTTAACATTACATGCCGTTTCCCATAAAAGTGTACTAAAAAAGGAATGCAAATGGCTGTTGTAAGTGGTGCTTTTGCTTTTTTGCACTATTTTTTAACGTAAAATGCATTCTTACCTCAAAAAGTGGGGCCAGAACACATTTTACACTAAAATATAGCACACAGTGAAGGATTTGTATTTTGTGTAATTAAAAGTAATTTCACTTAATTTTGATGAATCTTTCCGTAAATATGCAAAAGCAAATTAAAAAAATGTATCACACCCCTAATTCAGACAATGCAGTAGCTGCCCAGAAGACCCAGATCAGGATCAAAGATTTGCATAATATAATCACAATCATACCCTTTCATCGTACATTGCCAATAAATTCTTATCTTGCGCCACAGCATGCACAATTGGGGCAAGAATTGACTGAGATTTTGCATCAGGGTTGTGTCACGTTTTGGCTCAGTCCTCACGCATAATCTATTTTGGGATTTACAAGCTGGCGCAAATACTGAGTTGTGTGACTTTGTTAAAAAAAAAAAAGGTAACACAAACTATAACCCAGTGCTGCCTTATGTACTTTACATCAGTAGGAGTTGCATGGGTGGTGCATGGGAATTCCTGTGCATCCACCCATCTATTTTGACACAAACCCATATTTAGAAATTGTTGTAAACATGGGTTTGCACCAAAACGGTGAGCCTACCATAGGCTGACGTAATGAAGACAAATATCTCTTCCTGCACAAACACTATCCTGACCACAACGCAGGAACCCTTGCAACAAGATGCAAAGGTGCCTGCCCTGATCCTAGGCAGCTAGAAGTGTACCAGAGCTAGGAGAGAGCACAACTGCGCCATATCTTCGTCAATATGGAGCACTTCTGCTCTCTCCCTTTCGTGCAACGCACCAACTTCCCTTGCTGCCCTGCGTTGTGTGAAATCTTAATAAGTTTATGCCTTTATTCTTTAAAGGCCAAACTCTCCTTTGTTTTTGTTTTTATAGTAACTCAACGAAAAAATGTCTCTGATCCTTAACAACATTAGAAAAGAATTAAGCAATCTTAACAAGCCTTTAAAATCTCATCTGTTATAGTAGTGACTTCCAATATTGTGCTAAGTACATCAGCTCAAAAAGACAAATGAGGTTGTAGTGTGCACTGTATAACTAATAACTCTTGCAATAATTCATTTATTTAAATTCTGAGTAACAACAGTTTCTGCCTACTGTGACGGAGTCTGAGCATGAGAAGGCCAGTTATCAACTCGGACATTAAAATAAAAATTTACATTAGAAAACGATACACATTCACCATATAGTGGTTCTCTATTTTACACTATAACGACTAAAAAGCAGTGCAGAGAAATAAAAACAGGTTTATAAATCATTGTATTTCGAAATTCACACTGTGTAAACATAACTAAAATTACTTTTGTAAGCCGCAGAGCTGCCATTCTCGTAAGTGATTGATTTTCTGAGTTCTTTTTTATAGCTTTCTTCCGCTTCCAGGATGACTTTGTGACGGTCACATTGGTATGGGCAACGCTGCAAAATCTTGCAAATATTTCTGCTATTCAGGTAGGTCCCTAGTGGTCTACATCCTGTAAAGAAACCGATGACATCAAAGTAAACTGATTAAACATTTTTACGCATAGAGTTCACACTTTGCAATGTGCTTTGTTAATACGTTGGAAAGCTACAGAGTCTAGTTCTTACATCGGGCTCTACTGATAAACAGATTAGAGCAGGCTAACCTCATTTAATGTGATAGAATAGTAACGTTTCTGAACGAAAGGAAACACCAATAAAAGAATTATATTCAATATGCAGTCTGCACAACCATCCAATGTAGAAAGGTTGTTTTACTGCACGGATGCACTGTGTATTTTAAGCCGTGTTCATGCGAAGGTAAAAACACATACAAATGTAAATGAGATAATGTGCCTAACAGATACATATAAAGAACACCCGGAAAATGTACTTGCGAAAACTCATTAGCAACTATTACCCACACAACATGGCTGGTAAGACATGCAACTAAAACTGGGGCAATCAGCTGCACACAACACGACGACGCCCAGCACACAAGAGAAAGTCCCGTCCCAGATCCACGTATACCAAATCCTTAGCACAATTACATATTGTGACGCATGCAAATAACGAAAGGAAATTCTAAGAGAGACCCTCCCTTGTAAAGTAGATTGAATTAGTCAGTCCGCAGTGTTTGCTTTTGGAAGCACTCAGTCAATGATGTACTTTACAGTCACAATCATATTGGGTACGAATGAAGTCCAAGATGAGAACCTGGGAAGTCATGACTCCTGAACTATAACATGTATTGCACCTCATTACGACGCGACAGGTTCCCCGTAGTGAGCTGTGGGAGGCAACCTCATCATTTCCCAACCATCCATGTTCAAGGTAACCTGACAGTTCTGTTGGTGTGAATATCTTAATTGAAATTGAAAATGGGCTTTTGCTATTTCTTCAGTCTTGAGGACTGTAGTGTCCTGCGAGACACGTTCTAGTGTCCCGCAGGAAGCTAGACTTCCAGCCACTCCCCCGAGGGCTGGACACACTGCACCCCACACCCATCCATCACGGGTGTCACGAGTGACGTGGCCCCGGCTAATAAAAAGGCCCGGGCGCACGTGCGTGTGGCCAGTTACTGCACCATACCACCCTGTGTCTGTCACTTCTCAGCATGTGGGCCTAAGGCCCAACACCACAATGGCGACGAGCGGGTCCAGACCCCGCGTGCACACCTGCTGCTTCTGTCGCGCCCCGAGGAATAATGTATACTGAGGCACCGGTAACAGTCTGCCTACGGTGCATGACCCCGCAACCGCCGGTCTGCACATGGCATGGGGGAGAGGAGGTGAAGCGCTGCCATATCACCGAGACAACCCCCTCCCAGCCTCTGCCCACAACTCCAGCCTGCACAACGGCACCGGCGCAAGGCATTGTGAAGGCTGACAGATGGCGAGGCCCCGCCTGCATGTATTACACATCCGGCCTGCGGCCACATCCAAAGTGAGCAGCGGCATGGCCCGTATGTAAAGTATGAATGCTTCCTAATCCAAGCAGAAAGAAGTAAGCAGTCTTCAGACTTCAATCCAGCAAGAAGTTTCTTTGTTCCAGTAAGACACAGGAGTACTGCTGCTCTAGGTTATGTACAACTGAATAATGCCGTAACTGACTCAGGAGCCCTTTACCGAGCAGACGCAGCACCAGAGATGCACCTTCAAACATAAACATGTTTGGAGATATACTCACGAGCAGCGTCTGCACGAGTGTAGAATACATAGGATGTCACAGTGATAAACATAAAGAAAACACCAAAGTAAATAACGTGAATAACAATGAAACCCTACCTTTACATCATCTCCTTTCCTATAAAAATGAAAAATAAAGTCTAAAAATAAATAGGTATTTTACGACATATAGTAATCTTTGAATCTAGATGGAATAGAACAATCGCGGTAAGATTTACATAAGTTAGCTGTCATACTTGAAGAAGCAACACTAGGTTGACAAACAGGAGACACTTGTGAAGAAGCAGAAGTGACAATTGAAGAGGATAAATCCTGAGAGACAACATTGTCAGATGAAGCTCCTAAAGGAAAATGTGAACAGTCATAATCATCTGTGGCAGAGCTCTTGCGAGTAATAATTCTGTTGGCCTGTGCTTGTGAAATTTTAACCACAGCTCTTTTACTCCACCATCCTTTCCTTCCCAAAAAAAGTGAACCTTTTGAGGTTTTGACAATTTGAATAGGTGAAGAAAATTTAGATTCTCCTTTCATAACCTTTTTTGGATTCTTGAGCAAAACCCAATCTCCAATCTGAAAATCCTTTGTGAGCAAAGAACAATGCGAATCAAAATGTTTCTTTTGAACACTCTGTTTGATCAATACATTTTTCTTCAGCATAACTTTGTCCTGACAAGACAAACATGAAGTATCATCCTTCTTGATAAGACCAGTTATCCAGTTAGGACAAATGTTACCATTTGGATTTCTTTTTTTAAGCAGTCTGAAAGGAGAAATACCCGTTGTGGAGTGAGGAGTGACCAAATAGGACCAAATTTTCTTTCTTAAAAATAATTCAACAGGCAGATTACAAGCTAAAGCTGTTTGAATACCCTCCTTTAAAAATCTGTTCATCCTTTCAATGAGTCCATTCGATGATGGGGAGTAGAGAGCCACTTTTAGATGTTTGACATCATGAACTTTGAAGAAATCTTGTAAGGTAATTGAGAAAAAGTGCGAACCATTGTCTGTAACAACCTCTTTGGGAGAACCTTCTGACTGAAAAACTCTGTTCAGGAATTTTATAACAGCAATGGAATTAGGAGAATCACAAAAATCAAAATCAACCCATTTTGAGTGATAGTCAATGAGCGAAACAATGTAGCGTTCACTGCTGGGAAGAAGATTGAACGGGCCAGCAAAGTCCATAGCAATCTTTACCCATGCCTCCTCAGGTACAGGTACAGGGTGAAGAGGGAGTTTGGAGATCTTCCAATGCTTATCAGAAAGTAAACAAGTTTCACATGCATCAATCCATTGAGTAACATCTTTGTCCAAAGCTGGCCACCAAAAATGTTCCTTCAGTTTTCTACAAGTTGCTCCAACTCCTAAATGTCCATCATGAGCAGATTCAATTAATTTACTTCGAATAGAAGAGGGAGGAATACATTGGTCACCACGCATCAAGATATCATTAACAATAGAAAGGTCATCTGAAACTTGAGCATAAGACTTTAATGAAGCAGGAAGGGAACGTTCTCTGGGCCATCCAGAAATAATCATATTCCTGACTGCTTTTAATATTTGGTCATCAACATATGCCTGAAGCCACTCAGATTGTGACAATGCGGGAAAAATGGACAATGAGTCATTAATAGATGCCACTACACATTCTACTTCATCAAATTTTGTGTCAGGAAGATCATCTTTTAAAGGAAGTCTAGAAAGACAATCCGCTCTGACATTGAGGCCACCAGAGATATGTCGAATAGTGAAATTATATTCATGTAGTCTGGAAAGGATGCGTACTAATCTAGCAGAGGCTTTACCAGTACCATTTCCGTTGAGAAGATGCAATAGGGGTTTATGATCACTTAACAATATAAAATGGCACCCCCAAATAAAACTTTTAAACTTTTCAACGGCCCAGGAGCAAGCAAGTGCCTCTCTCTCTATAGTGCTGTAATTTCTTTCAGCGGAAGAGAGAGACCTGGATGCAAAACCTATAGTGTTCTCTTTTGCACCAAACCATTGACATAAAACAGCTCCCAAACCCAATTGACTTGCGTCAACAGAAATGTGGCATTTGACCCCAGGGGTGAATGAAGATAAAACTGGGGAATCAGAGATAACCTTTTTAATAAGATTGAAGGAAATATCCAAATCATGAGACCAAATAAATTTCTCATTTTTCTTTAGAAGATTACGTAATGGTTGTACTATTTGAGAATAAGCTTGAATAAACCTTGAATAATATTCCGTCATGCCTAAGAAGGATTTAAGAGCATCTTTATCTTTTGGTACTTGAACATTCGAAATGGCCTGGGTAAGAGAAAATTTTGGCTTGATACCATTTGAGGAAATAGAATGACCTAAGTAATCCACCTCAGACTTGAAAAATTTACATTTATTTTGACCTAAAGTGATGCCCGCATCTCTAAAGCGTGTAAGAACTTCTTTGAGTGTTTTAATGTGTTCATGTCTATTTTCAGAAAAGATTAGAACATCATCCTGGTAGGCCTGGACACATTTGATGTTTTTAAGTAAACAATCCATAAATTTCTGAAAAACGCTGGCCGCGGAGGCTAGCCCAAAAGGTAGTCTTAGATATTTATATGCTCCAAAAGGAGTAATGAAAGTTGTCAAAGAGGTGGACTGAGGGGACAGGGGAATTTGATGGTATGCACTGCGAAGATCAAGTAAAGTGAAGAATGTTGAACCATTAATACCAGTTAAAAGATCTTGAATTTTGGGAAGGGGATGACAATCAATAAGTATATTTTGATTAAGGGAGCGAAGGTCAGCACAGAGACGGATACTGGAATCTTTCTTTCTCACAATCACAATGGGACTAACCCACTGAGATGAGTCTGTTGGTTCAATAATCCCTTCTGATACCATTTTTTCTAACAAACTTTTTAAATCATCCCTTACACTAAGAGGGGTGGACCTCAGTTTATGTTCAACGGGTATAGCACCTGGTTTAAGTTTAATCAAATGTTCAAATTATTTGATTTTACCTATTTTTGAATTAAAAACTTGAGGGAATTGTGTGACAATGTCATTGATAATTTGTTCATTGTCGTCCGAAATAGATGCAATTTCAATATTATTAACTTGAACAGGATTTTCTGATCCAGGGACAAGTTTCAAACCCATTTTTGCCAAGTCCTGCCAGCCTACTATGTTTTTACCATCTACTGCAACGTATACTTTAGTAATAGTTTGCCTACCAAGACACGAGATATTTGACATGAAAAATCCAAGCATGTCAATGTCTGTGCCTCCATATGCCTTAGGAATAATATCAAGTTTTGGAAGAGACATAGATTCAGGCCAAAATCTTTCAAATATAACATTAGAAATGATGGTAACAGGGGCACCTGAGTCCGCCATCATGTCAATTGATTTGTTATCAACGATAACCACACATGTTGGCTCCTTAGCATGTTCATGGGTGGATAAATCCTCACAAGAATCAATAGCTAAAATTTCCCTTTTTGCAATGTTATTTGAGGATAAATCTATAGTATTAATATTCATATCTTGTAATGAGGACTCAAGGGGAGCAACATCAAATGAGGGAGCATTAAGTTCTGGATATAGACATTCTTGTGAGGAAATAGAACTAACATGCACAGATCGTTTGCTTCTACAAACCGAGCTAAAGTGCCCTATTTTGTTGCAATTAGTGCACTTCTTTCCTAAGGCAAAACACGTGGGACTATTGCTAAGATGTGCTCTAGAGCCACATCTGTAACAAATAGTGGTAGGTTTCTTATAGAATGGTTTTGAAAATTTGTTTTTCACAGCAATAGCATTCACCAACATGTCATTTTGTACCAAATTTACAGGTGTAACATTTTCATTTGCAATACATTTCGATGAAATAATGCTTCTTTCAATACTTTTGGCCATATCAATAACTTCTGAAAGGGTAGGATCTCTACAGCTTAAAATACGCTCCTGAATTTTCTTGTGATAGCAACTATATACAAATTGATCCCTTATGTACATATCCAAAGAGGCACCAAAATTACAATCAGCTGATAAATTTCTAAGGACAGAGATAAAGTCTTCTACAGATTCATCACAATTTTGTTTACGTTTCATGAAGTTAAAGCGCTCCAGCATGACATTAGGTTGTTCCAGGAATTTTTTGTTGAGTCTCTGAATGGCGTCAGTATATACATTCCAACCATCACCATTCCCAGGAGGAGGTATAGTGGTTGGTAAGTTATCAAAGATCTGACGACCAGCTTTTCCCAAGTGACTATATGGTATTGCTAGTTTCCGTTTGGCCGAATAATCCTCTGCGTCAATTGCGATTAAATAGCTTTCAAAGCTACGAAACCATGTCTTCCACGGTTCAGCAGGTTTGCCATTAACAGGTAAGAAATTGTTTAACTGTACAATTTGCTGGTTGTTTGCCATGTTAATTAAATATTATCAACTCCTTTCTTGCTTAATTTAAATATATACGTATATATACTTTTTTTTTTATATATATTTGATAAGCAGTCGAATAAATATTTTTCCTTTAATTTCTTTAGTTTTATTATATTGTTATTTCCCTTTTTGAGATTAAACTTTTAATTCTTTTCCTCTTTTTTTTTTAATAAAGTACATACCATGTCAGGTGCTCTTTGTGTTGAAAAATGGCTGAATTCAGTGTTTGCAGCAAGTTTCCGTAGATAAATGTGCCAACTTTCTCTTTGTAAATGTAGAATGAGAGAGCATCCGTTTGAAAAGCTTCTCTTTTTTTTTTTTTATTGATTTTAACACACCGCTGCGTGTAACGCGATGATGTAATGGTCGCAGATACACGGAAGCAAAGCCTCTGTTTTGGCAGACAGCGTTGAAACTGACACGAAGCCTTCCCTTTGACGATCAGCGTCAATATGTTTTGGACCGTTTCCTTGATCCTCGTGATGTCGTCATCACGTTGTGTGAGCCTTCAATCCGGATGTCTTTCGCTGCGGGGATCGAGCAAAATGCTCAAAATTCAGTTTAAACTGAACCACGGGTCGTTTTTTGTCCAAACAAAGCTCAGACAGTTCCCCAATTCCCTGCGCAACGATGAAGACAGCAATACAAGGTAGGACACAACTCTTTCGTTGCGAGCGCGTAGCTCGTGAAAGTTGTATAATTGTGCAAAACTGGAAAATCCCGTCGCCAAATGTAAAGTATGAATGCTTCCTAATCCAAGCAGAAAGAAGTAAGTAGTCTTCAGACTTCAATCCAGCAAGAAGTTTCTTTATTCCAGTAAGACACGGGAGTACTGCTGCTCTAGGTTATGTACAACTGAATAATGCCGTAACTGACTCAGGAGCCCTTTACCGAGCAGACGCAGCACGAGAGATGCACCTTCAAACATAAACATGTTTGGAGATACACTCACGAGCAGCGTCTGCACGAGTGTAGAATACATAGGATGTCACAGTGATAAACATAAAGAAAACACCAAAGTAAATAACGTGAATAACAATGAAACCCTACCTTTACACCGTAGCAACGGAGAGCGATTTCAGCATCCGAAGGACGACTTCATCGCATCAAGGTGAGGCGATAAGGGAACACAAGGCCCAGGGGGGGAGCTCCCTGCTGCTCACCTCTCCCTGCTACTGGCACCGCTTCCCCTTTGTCGAGGCGGTCACTGCCACAATAGAGGAGAGCCCCCGCTCACTACAATAGACTGTCAGAGGCTGAGAGGCAGCGAGGAGAAAGTGGCCAGTCACCCCGTGCCTCCTCCGTCAGCGAGGCATTAGCGTAGGTCTACATGCTGCCCGCGCGAGTTGGAATGCCCACGACGAGGCATGTCTAAGCCCGCCCCAGCACTAGGAGGCCTGCCCGAGCATTCCCAGCAACGCGCTGCCTGGTGCCCGAAGATGAGGAGTAGGGCACGTACCCAAGCCAGGCACCATGCATGCGGCGAGATTTGACACCGTGTGAAGACTGCCTGCAGTGCGATTAGACTGCGCACCCGGACGCCTCCGGTTATATCCGGCTACACCTGCAACCCTGATAGCCGGCCCGCAGCAGAAGGAAAGCTGCCGCGGTCAGGTTGAAGTGTGCAAATTAATGAAAAGCGGCAGCGCGACCACGAAACACAAGTACAGATTAAATGAAAACGTACTAAAGAAGCTTACTCACTGAAGCCTGCACAAGTAGCTCCTGCCCACGGCCAAACTCCGCCGTTTGCAAACACTGCACAACTATTTGAGTTCCCCCTCCCGGTATCAGTATCTTAAGTACACAGAGAGGCCTGCAGCGCCACGAAAACTGCCGCGGCAGCCGGAGTTGACACTAGCACCACCTAGCGCTCCCCAGTATAGACCACACCCACGAGCTCACTGCGCAAGGAAGCCATAGAGGGGGGCCCATCGTAGACAGAGTGACCAGCAAGCTGCTCCCTCCTGATGGTGTTCACGTCCTGTTCAGAGAAGCACCTGCAGCCCATTGAACTGCACTATTTAAATGTCTAACATTAAGCAGACCCAACGTGCTAAAGTTTTCAAAGGGACAGGCAGCCTGGTACATCTAACTAGTCCGGCAGCACCACCTAGCGGCCAATGAGAGGCTACGCGCTTAGGAAAGCAAATAGACACAAAATGAACATGTGTAAGTGAATAGGACCATTAAGCAGCAATGCCACACCTAATGGAATACACAGTTTGAACTTAAACAGCCCCAACAAAGCAGAGCACCAGTTGTCCTGGAACAGAGAGAGGCGACTCTTAGCCTAACAAAGTAGGATGCCACCAGGCCGAGGCAAACATCAGTGGACCTTCTTGCAACTGTCTTCCAGGGTGTAGCATTCCAAGCCAGACATGCCAGCGCGCACCAAAGCATTGTCAGCCCACCACGGTGCTGAGAGTGCTGTGTGCCCCGAAGAGTGAAAATCCTGAAAGAACACCCTCCCAGAGACAGTGTTACAGAGCAAGCCTGATTGCCCGCCTGGTGTCCCCAAAAGCGACAACACAGGAACGTGCCAAGACACACAGGAAAGCGCAGCTCAGGCAAGCTCCGACCAAGCTCAAGCAGCAACACCAAAGACGTGGCAACACAAGCCCCACGAGCAAGAGTGGACGACCAGCCAGAACAGCAATGTCTCAAGGTCGCTGTCCCCACTAACAGCTCAAGAGGGACTTGGGCAGAGCAAGCACCACACGTGGCTGCCCATTGCCACTGTTGGAGAAGAAACAGCATCACTTGCTCCTCCCGGTGTACAGGCACAACCGCCAACCACACCACAGGCACCCCAGTGCCGGAAGGCAGCGCCCAAGGCGAAGACGGAGCACACGTGGTCCGAAGTGCGCAGAAGACCACACCAGCGAATCCGACAGCACGGGCAGGCACCCGGGAGAAAGAGACTTCTCCACAAAGGAGCACTGCTAAACGCAGGTAGGAGAACACCCACATCTCCATCGCCACCCGCAGCCCCGCAAAGGGCCAAAAGCAACAAGGTCCTCCTCAACACTGCCACAAGATGGAGTCGGCGGTGATCCACGACAGGCAAGAAAGGAGTCGCACCCGCAGCACCCCGAAAGCGACACAGTGTCCGCGACACAGTGTCCTCCTCAACACAGCCTCAAGATGGAGTCGGCGGTGACCCACGACAGGCAAGAAAGGAGTCGCACCCGCAGCGGCCCGAAAGCGACACAGTGTCCGCGACACAGTGTCCTCCGCAACACAGCCTCAAGATGGAGTCGGCGGTGACCCACGACAGGCAAGAAAGGAGTCGCACCCGCAACGGCCCGAAAGCGACACAGTGTCCGCGACACAGTGTCCTCCTCAACACAGCCTCAAGATGGAGTCGGCAGTGATCCACGGTAGGCAATAGAGGAGTCGTACGCACCACGTGGCCGGCCGCCACAGCAACAGATGCTCCAACGCCAGCGACACTCGACTGGATGTCACGTCACCCAGCAAGCAAGGATCGCGCAGGAGCGAAGGCAGAAGCCGGCGCCCTGACTGTGCCGCCTCGAGGTCCAATCGCTACGCCCTCGAAGAAAGAAGAGTGACAGCCCTGTCACCCTGAAAACCAGAAGACACAGGTAGACTGAACAGACCAGCAATAGGAGAAGACCAGAGACTCACAGCAAGCCAAGAACTCACCCTGACACATTTGCCAGCCACCAAGGCGGACCACCGTCCCTGGACACAGCCTCACAGGAGAACCGAATGCAAGCCGCAGCAGTCGCGGACCGCGTCTCTCCACAACGCTTCCCCAGGTGAACGGCCACTCCCCAAGAGTCGGCAGTCCAAGTCAAGTGGCATCCCTGCTCCTGTCTGCATATGCCACGGGTGAAGATCTGCTCCGAGTGTACGTCCTCACACCGCCTCAAGATGGAGTCGGCAGCGGCCCCAGGCCAGGCAAGAGAAGATCAACACACTCTACGTGTAAAGCCGCCGCAAACACTCAACATCGGCAAGGCGGAGGCACGTGGCTGCCCAGGTCTATCCTGACATCCGCACGATACCAGCAAGTCACCACCACCGGTCATTCCGACTCGCCACATGGCCGGCAACCATCACCACGCCAGCCATCAACACCTGCGTCAAACACCACTCCCCGAGTACCCATGGACTGGGGTCCGAAACCGTTGCCACACAAGCCGACTAAACGAAATCAGAAGCCACCTGTGAACCTGGCCTACACCGGAACCACGGCAGCGAGCACAAGTCTTAACCAATGGTCAGAACCTACCACAGACTATCACTGTCGTCAGTCAAGAGGAAGCCAGGCAAGACACTAAGACATGACATTGTCAGTGAACGGGCGGTATGCAGCGGGCGTCTCCAAGCCAGCGGCCGTGTCCTGGGTCCCTCAGGTTAAATTACGGGTGCCCGTCAAGAATGTCCTGCTGGACGCCAAGTTCACCAGTCCACGTCTGATGTCGTCCTGCCACCTGACTCGAGAAGCTGATGGACCCTGTGGTATTTAGGTAACCGTTTGTTTTCTTCCCCACAGGTTGGACTGACACTTTATTTGTCCTTCAATAAAGTTGGGGAGGAATGTAGTGTCCTGCGAGACACGTTCTAGTGTCCCGCAGGAAGCTAGACTTCCAGCCACTCCCCCGAGGGCTGGACACACTGCACCCCACACCCATCCATCACGGGTGTCACGAGTGACGTGGCCCCAGCTAATAAAAAGGCCCGGGCGCACGTGCTCGTGGCCAGTTACTGCACCATACCACCCTGTGTCTGTGTCCGTCACTTCTCAGCATGTGGGCCTAAGGCCCAACACCACAAGGACGAACCTTTTTATTTTGGGTAGAAACCCGACAGGGGTTCATCAGAAATGGTTGGGCTCGAGGCCAAGTGAGGACAGCCTTTGTCGAAGTTCCCAGCGATCCCACAGTACAGACATAATCTACTCCGCCATCTTCGTTACTTTTCTACCATGGTGAGGGTCTTTCGATGTTACCAACTTGCATTGCCTCTACCAGAGACTTCACGGAGACGCATCTTCCAGTGTGTTCTTTACAACTATCCTTTTGGGACAGAGGGTCTTTCTTGGCATCGTTGTTTTTTTCTAAGCTTCAATTTGTAGCATTCAATCTGTCAGTGCCACTATTGTGATATGTGGGTTCACTAGCATAGATAGGCCATAGTAAATTGCGGCAAGAGCCTGCCTCTCCCACTAACTGCTGGCACCAACTAATATATGCGTTAATAATCCACATTTGTAAAGCGCGAACAATCACCCGTAAGGGTCTCTAGGCGCTGGAGGCCGTCGGGAAGATTAAGCAAGCTAATGCCCAGAGTCACATGGTGCTGGACTAATCTGCCGCCGGCACCGGGGATCGAACCGTGATCCCCAGATTCCGGAGTCAGTGGCCCTGGCCGCGGCGCCACACCTCTTCCCTGCAATTGCATCCCTTCACTCTTGGCTATATGAGCATGTATCTGGGTCTGAATAAGCCCCCAAAAAACACTCTAAATTGCTGTACAAATGACTGAAAGTTTGAAAGCTAGTCCAGGCCCGCAGGACTAGCCAGGTCTACTTTAGGGGCTGAGTTACCGGTCCCCGCAGCTGCTCCTGAGACCCCGCGAAACCTGCGGTCCTATGCAGTCTCAGGCGACTGACTGCCCCCTGTCCAGTTATTGCCTTCCTGTCTGGTCCGCCTCATTCTACATGAGGGTGACCAGGCTATGTGGTGGGCAGGTCTTCCTCCAGCTCTTAGCACTGAGTTCCCTTGTTCACCGCATCACCAAGACCACTCTCCCACTCACCACATCTTTCTTTCCAAGGGCAGATAATTCATATCTAAAATGGCACACCTTAGAAATAACTGGCAAATTACATTCATACTTCAAAACCACAAAGTAAACAATATAAATACAGTTGTATAGTTCTGCACATATTAAGCACAGCAACATAGCAAGTAGGCATCCACTGCCATTTCCAGCCATTGAGTATCACAAGTCTACCATGGTTTCATTGAAACATTCTAATCACAAAATATAATTTACCTGAACACCTTAGATTTGCTGGCGTTGAAGTAGAAGCAATGCTGCATATTTCTGTGTCAATAATGTCTGGACATAATATGAACGGATCTGCATGTAATTAAGAACAACATTTAGATGTGCACTTGAGAAAAATCAGAAACTATATGTCTAGTACTTCAAATGTATTTTTAAGCCTTTTTACATTATAGGTTATAAAGAACAAGTTACTTACCTTTGGTAATGCCTTATCTGGTACAGACTATCTAGCCATAGGTCCCTTACCTTAGAATATCACCAAGACGTCAGATTGGATCCGGAATGTTTTCGAGCAGTACCTCTGAGTGCCGGTAGGGGGTGCCGTTCAACTCAGCGCCATCTACGCCAGAAATGACATGCACGGTACCTATAAAGGTGCCACCCCAGCGCACTGACATCAGTTACTTTTTGTTACCTTTCCACGTCAGAAGCGCGGAGCCACAAAGGTTGCTGATGTACCAGTGTGCAGACACTAAAGACTTCATAAGGGTTACCCTATATGGATAACTCATTTTGCAAAGCGGGGACAATCTGTAAGGAATCTATGAGTAGACAAAGTCTCTACCAGATAAGGCGTTACCTATGGTAAGTAACTTGTTTATTTGAAAGAGACTTCTAGCTACAGATTCCTTACCTTAGAATAGATACCCAAGTAATACCTCTACGGAGGTGTGAACAGATTTAGACTAGGAAGTCCTGGAGGACCAAACAGGCAAAGTACCTATCATGACAGGTCTGACTGTCCGTGAAGTAGTGCTTTGTAAACGTGTGCACTGAAGCCCTCACTGCAGCCTGACAGATGCACAGGACAGAGACTCCGTGAGCTAACGAAGTGGTTGCAGCTTTGGCTCTGGTGGAATGAGCATGCAAGCTCTCAGGGGGTTGCTTTTTGGCCAGTGCGTAGCAGATTTGAATGCAGAGCACAATCTGTCTAACAATGGTCTGTTTCTGCATGGTCATTCCTTTCTTTGCCCCAGCAAACCAAATGAAGAGTTGATCGTCAACCTGGAACTCTTTAGTACGATAAATGTAGAACAATGGCGCTCTTTTTGGATCCAGGCAGTAGAGTCTCTCCTCCTCTTTGGAAGGGTGAAGTGGAGCAAAGAAGGTCGGCAGAGTGGTGGTCTGCAAAAACAACAGTGGTCTGGCCTACATGAAACGGTGTCATGAGTTTTGCTAGGAAAGAGGCATGTGTTTTCATAACAAGTTTTGCCGGGGAAAAAGCTTTGTAAGGAGTCTGCACAGCGAATGCCTGCTCATCTCAACTCTATCATGACTTTTAGAGCGAGGCTAATCACCTGCGAGGGTATCCAGGCGCTGAGGCTCTTGCTGCATAGGCTAAGTCAAACTGAAAGGTCTTGAGTGCTTTCCTGAATTGTGAGGGTGAGTAGTGAGGGTGAGATCCGGAGGTGAAGGGGGCGGTCATTCCCGGACTTGGCTGCAAGGTAGGACAAGGTACGGCTTCTGCTGCAGCTTTGACATATGCGAGGGGTGTCAGCAAGGTAAAGGGAGGCGGAGTTAAGTTGTCTGGATGGTTGGTGGAAATTCAGGCGTTGGATTATGTGTGCTGGTCCTTTTTTGTATAGGGCTTTGTATGTGTGGAGCAGTATCTTGAAGCGGCATCTCTTCTAAATGTGGAGCTTGTGGAACTTTCTGAGGTGGGGGTGATGTGGGTCCAATCTGAGAGGTCGAGGATTAATCTTGCGGCAGAGTTCTGGATGGTCTGTAGTCTTTTCAGGAGGTGCAAGTTGATTCATGCATAGAGTGTGTTGCCGTAGTCCAGCCGTCTGGTGATTAGAGCTTGGTTAACGGTTTGTCTGGTGTTGACCGGGAGCCATTTAAAGATTTTGCAGAGCAGGCGAAGAGTGAGGAAGTAGGTGGAGTAGACTGCGATGATCTGGTTTTTAATGGTGAGTTTACTATCCAGGAATGTGCCGCGGTTACGGGCATGGTCTGTTGGCATGGGTGAGGGTCCTAGTTAGGGAGGCCACCAGGAGTCGTTCCACGTGGAGGTGTTGTTCCTGATGATCAGCACTTCAGTATTTTCTGAGCAAAGTTTTAGACAGTTATCTTTCTTCCAATCTGCAATGCTCATCATACACCTGTGGAAGTTGGTCCTTGTGGTGGAGGGCTCTTCTGATAGTGAGAGGATGAGCTGGGCGTCATCAGCGTAGGATAGGATGTTTAGTCGGTAGGTTCTGACAAGGGGGTCATGTAGGTGTTGAACAGGGTGGGGCTGGGGGATGAGCCTTGAGGGACGCCCAGATGATGCTTTTCTGTTCGGCGGTGCAGGGAGGCAGTTGGATTCTCTGGGCTCTTCCGAGGAAGTAGGCAATCCATCTGAGGATGTCTCCCCGGATTCCGATGTGGTGGAGTCTCCTGATAAGGGTGTGGTGGGATACCGTATTGAATGCTGCTGAGAGATCAGGGAAGATCAATGCTGCTGTTTCTCCTCGGTGAAGGAGGGCTCTGATGTCGTCGGTAGCAATGATGAGGGCAGTTTTGGTGCTTTGGTTGGCAAGAAATCCAGACTGGGAGATGTCCAGAAGGTAGCTGTTTTCCAGGTGTTCCGTGAGTTGGTGGCTTTTTCGTGGACCTTGGCGGGAAAGGGGAGCAGAGAGATGGAACTAAAGTTTTGAGTTTGCTGGGGTTGGCGGACAGTTTCTTGAGGGGAGGTTTGACTTCAGCATGTTTCCATTCATTGTGGAAGGTAGCCATGGTGAAGGATGTATTGTAGATGGTGGTGAGTTTGTTGCTGATTATCTTGCTCCCAAGGTTGAAGATGTGATGGGAGCAGGGGGCTCCATCGGTGCTCCTGAGTAGACAAGGTTTATGATAGCGGTGGTGTTTTGAGTGGTGAGATGGTCCCAGGTGGTTAGCAGGTGGTTGGGGTTTGCATCTGTGGGAGCAATGAGGCTGAGGATGTTGGCGGCGGTAGGTTGGCACTAAAAGTTTCTGTAGATTTTGGAGATCTTATTGTGTAAGAATTCCGCCAGGGTGTCGCAGAGTTCCAGGGAAGCTATGATGATGTTTTAGGAGGCGGAGGGGTTGGAAAACTCTCTATGTTGAATAGCTCTTTGCTGTGGTTGGCACTGGCCTAAATGTGGTTGGCAAGGGCGCTCCTTTTCAGGAGTTGGCAGTAATGCTTTAGTGATGTTTTTTTTTTAGGATGTTTAGTCTGTGGTGTCCTTGCTGGTACGCTATCTTCTTTCAAGTTGCTTGTAGCTGTGATCTGTAGTTCTTAGTTCCGTGGTGTACCAGTTGGCCTGTTTGGAGGATCTCTTAGGTTTTGTGGGCTTGATGCAGGCGACTCTGCCGGTGCAATTGGTAATCCAGGCGGAGAGCCAGGGTTTCTAGTGCTGGGCTAGGCGTGGACGGGCACAGGCGGACTTGTCTGTGGACTCCATTAAGTAGGTCCTGGGAGGAGTCAGGGGTGCTGGAAGGCGGTGGGCGGGGCTGTCAGGATACAGGAAGCAGGGGAAGAGCGGGACTGAAGTGGCAGGAAAAAACAAGCAGCAGTGGAGTGAAGGAGCAGTGAAACAAATAGAGTACAGAGTAAGAAATAACAGCAAGTGAAAATCCAATGCTAAGCAAAGTTAGTGGCTAATGAAGTACAGAGTTACAACAGTACAGCAGTAATACATAGTGGAAAGGTATTAGCAGTGCAGAAAACAATAATGGTTGACAATAACACAGGTGTAAATAGCAGATAACAAGGAAAGGAACAACAACAAAAGGCAAGCAACAAGCAGCAGTGAGGGGGAGCTGGCACGAGCCCTCCAGTTTGCTAACCATTGTGGCCGATGTAATGGTCACTAGAAACACAGTTTTAATGGTCAGCAGACATAGGGGTCAACTGTGCATAGGGCAAGAACATCAAGGGGCCGATTCCGATCCTGTAATTTTTTTTCCCGTACGACTCGTATCCGTATTTTTTTCCGTACGAATCGTACAAGTCACGTCCGACCCGTGAAGTACGATTCGTATGGGAAAAAGTACATACGGATCAGCCCTATCCGTACGAATCAGATCAGGAAAAGTTGTACGAGACGTACCCGGACACTTTTCCGTACGAATCGTAAAAATGCAGTCCGAGCGTACTAGTACGATCTGGACCGGCTTACCGATTTACGATTTGTACGGAAAACGTCCGTCCCGTACACGGGGAATGACTTGTACAAATGCAAAGTCTGTGTATGCACCGTACAGTAGCAATGTCGGTGTACGCACCGTACATAAGCGATGGCGGTGTACGCACCGTACATAGCAATGTCGGTGTACGCACCGTACATAAGCGATGGCAGTGTACGCACCGTACATAGCGATGGCGGTGTACGCACTGTACATAAGCGATGGTGTGTACGCACCGTACATAGCAATGTCGGTGTACGCACCGCACATAAGCGATGTCGGTGTACGCACCGTACATAGCGATATCGGTGTACGCACCGTACAGTAGCAATGTCGGTGTACGCACCGTACATAAGCGATGGCGGTGTACGCACCGTACAGTAGCAATGTCGGTGTACGCACCGTACATAAGCGATGGCGGTGTACGCACCGTACATAGCGATGGCGGTGTACGCACCGTACATAAGTGATGGTGTGTACGCACCATACATAGCAATGTCGGTGTACGCACCGCACATAAGCGATGTCGGTGTACGCACCGTACATAGCAATGTCGGTGTACGCACCATACATAAGCGATGTCGGTGTACGCACCGTACATATCGATGGCGGTGTACGCACCGTACATCAGCGATGGCGGTGTACGCACCGTACATAGCGATGGCGGTGTACGCACCGTACATCAGCGATGGTGGTGTACGCACCGTACATAGCGATGGCGGTGTACGCACCGTACATAAGCAATGGCGGTGTACGCAGCGTACATAGCAATGGCGGCGTACGCCCCGTACATACACAACGCATGGGGCCGTGTGTCTGTACGACTCGTACCCCTGTACCGTACTGAACCACGGACAATGGAAAACAGCACAAGGAGGGTCTATTCGACTCGCACAACACCACAAAACACGTCTACACTGCACAAAAAATGGAAAGGACTGACCTGGACACATCCAAACAGGCAAACTCACAACCACCCCTTATGACACACCCACCAAAAATTCAAACTGAGCCACACCCACAAATGGACCAATAAAAAGGGCCCACACACACAAACCATGAGCCTTTGCAACAGACTCACTGCAGCTACAGAGCACACACCAACAACTGCACCCATCCACCTTACCATATACACCTTCACACATACCCCCTCTACACATTCACACCCACACCGTCACATTCAGACCCACACACCCACAACCATCCACACCCTCACCCCACACCATGCCCACAGACAAGAATCCAAAGTTCACAAGGGAGGAGCTGGAGATCCTTGTCAATGAAGTCATCAGAGTCGAGCCACAGCTCTTTGGAACATTGGTCAGACAGACCAGCATAGCTGAAAAATCACGCCTGTGGCAGAGGGTTGTCAATAGGGTGAATGCTGTTGCACCCATCAGAAGGACCAGGAATGAATGTCAAGCCAGGTGGTACGATCTGCGGAGGGCGGTCAAGCGCAAAATGAATGAGGACTACGCCCAGAGCAACATCACTGGAGGTGGTGCGCCCCGCAGACCAGTACATTACCATCCCTGGGAGGAGAAGGTGATGGCCATGCTTCCGCCGGTGGGAGTACATGGACTCCAAGGAGTTGCAGAGCCTGGTGAGTACACAAACAACTTACGTAACATGGGGGTAATGCCATCCACACCCCAACTACACCAAATGCACACAACTACCACCAAGCCATCACCGGCCAGAACCACAGTCAAAAACTACGCTAATGCCAATAACATGTGTATGCCCCATTGAGAAAGCAAGGCCATGCTACGTCCCATGCTACATGAAGCACCAACCCAAGAATGGATGTCTGGTATGCTTGGAGGGTGGGTGGCACAAAACGCATGTTTGAATCATAAATCAGACACAATTGCCCTCATCCCATATGGCCCAGCTACATACCCATGCACCATGCGCAATGCACAGGGATTGGGAAAGTACTGACAAGATAGCTCACACTTGGCCCTGGTGTAGGCAGCACAAGGCCCTCCTGTGACCAGTGCAAACACAAACACCAAGACAACAAGGGCAGATATCTAGGACGGGAACTTACACTCACTGTCATGGCAGCATGCTCCATGGGGGGACAGCTACATCACCTGGGAGCCCCAGGGCCAACTCACACTATACCCACCAGCAGGCCCTGTCACACACACCCCTTACACAAGCAGACACCACCAGGACAGGCAATGGATTTACCCACTGTCACAATGGACATGCAACACAACAAGACCAATACATAGCCGAAGAAGCATCCAAGCCACAAATCGACATGTCAAAGACTCAGGAGAACATATCAATCTGTCCCCCGCAACATACCCATCCACAAGTGAACATTGAGGAGAATGCTAGGCACATACAACTACCTGGAGGAACAGTGCCAACTTGAATGTGTATGAAACATGCATGTTGCATGAAACAGCATTAACATTGTCTGTCTCTCAAACACAGGGCAACGTGATGAATATCGCCCCAACAATGGGGGGGAAGAATCACAGTCACAGGCTCGGGAGGAACCTGATCCCACCGGCAGCGACGCCTCTCAACACTCCGCGGATGACCCCGACCGACCTGGACCCTCTGGTGTCCAAGCCCCTGCAGAACCTGGTTCAGGACCATCTGTGCCAACCACCACCCCCATTCCTGCCACATCCCAGGAGACACCGAGGAGCCCTGCCCGCAGTGAACAACTGAGCCAGTCTGACCAGGAGGGACAAGGTGCAGCAGGCACCCAGGAGGAGGCAGACAACACTGACACTGCCATCCCTCAGGGGTCCTGTAGACCCGATGTGCCCACAACGGCAGGCCAGGCTCGTGTGGGCAGGGGTGGTGGGAGTGGAGGACGGCGGAGGCGAGAACCTGAGCAGCCAGCTGAAGGGACCGGTATGTCACACATCCACAACATCATGGAGGCATACCGGCGTGACACCAGGGAGTTCAGCCAGGTAGTGGTGACCCTCACAGAGACCAAGAACCAGCAGCCCGAGCAACACGCCAGTCAACAAGAACACCAAGGACGAATGGAGGCAAGACTGGCTGAGCTCCTGCCGGTGCAAAGGGACATAAGCCATTCACTCCGTCGGATCGCCGACAACATGGGCAACCCTCCCTGTGCCACCAGGCGAAGAACACCACCAGGTTCAGGGAGGGAGGAGGAGGAGGATTCGTCCGACGGAGCGTCCCAAGCATAGTCAAGGCCTGCATCTGAGGGTCCCGCGAGGAAGGTGGGTCGTCCACGGAAAAGACCATGAGAAGCAGCGGCCCATCCACATCTCCCAGGTCACCTGGCCTTGCACCTGGCCTTCATGTGCGACAGCATCACCTCATTGACTGACATCATCTGCCACATGGTGCCAAACACTGTGGTCTGGACTCTGATGACTTCAAATGCCAAGGATCCCATCTCCCCCTGTGAACTTTGGATTCTATGGTCCCTGCATAGCACCTTTTTCTGTGCACAAATCACGCCCCAGAGCTATAAATAAAAAATTAAGACATGAAATTTTATGTTGCAGTCATTTAGCATGATTACACAACATACGTGTGGGGATATGTCGAAGTATGCCTGAGTGTGGAACAAACTCCAGCCATCCATACACTTGGATCTGAGTCCGGTCGAGGACACACATGGGTCACAATGTATCACAAAATGCAGACATGGAGCCCAATACTCACACGTGATGGCCTCAAGATGCTGAGGGGGGCTTGCAATACTGCTCAGACAGACCAATTTGGAAAAGTATCATGAAGGTGTAGAGGTCATGGGTCATGTTGATGTGCCCGGGGAGGGAGTCCCAGGTCTGTTTGGCGAGGTGGGAGAACTATCTCCTGCATGCAGTTTTTATTTGGATGTGATGAATGGTGGCCAGGGCAAGGTGGGCTGCATAGAGTTGGGCCAATGGGGTGTTGGATGACAGACATCCAAGGTCGGTGTTGGGTCTGGGGTTGTGGACTGCCTCATGAGTGTGGTTGAGGAGTCTGAAGGTGATCCTGTAGCACACAGTGAGCCATTGTACCTATCTCAGGTGGATGGTGATGGGGCTGGGGTGGGGGATGTTGCAGATGAGGTGTGCGGATGCACCCAGGATGTGGACTACTTCTCCTGCAGTTTTGCTGTTGTTCTCCGTAGAGGCCGGTGCTGTAGTTGAGCCGGCTGGTGTGATGGACCAGGGGGACAGTCTGTCTTGCCTTGGAGTGGATCCATCTGTGGGTCATTTGCAGCATGTGGGGGGTGTTGCAGCATGAGGTACAGATGGTGGTGAGTTGCATGGTAATTGTCAGCGATGGGTCCATGATGAACACCAGCTTGCATGCGTGGCCACTGGGTGCTGGTGCGGTGCACAGACCAGTGGGACACAAGGAGTTGACCCAGCTGTAAGGGGACAATCCTCAGATGATGACCTCTGTCCTGTCCAAGTCCAGCCTCAGGTGGGTGATGTTCAGCCATTCCTCAATGGATCTCATGCCTTCTTGAAGTTTTGATCTGGCAATGGCTGGGTCTTTGTTGAGTTGGAGTAGCATCTGGGTGTCAATGGCATACGAGATGATGATGAGGTCATGTGCGCATGTGATGGTGCAGAGGGGGGTCATGGAGACATTGAAGATCGTCACGCTGAGAGAAGAGCCCTGTGGCATGGGCCAGATGACCCCAGTGTACTACATGTTGCAGGGTGGAGGCAGACTCCCTGGGCCTTGCTGGTGAGCGACTTTCTGATTTAACCCTGGGCCCTCCTCTGGATACCAGTGTTGGAGATGTGTGGGCTGACAATGTGGTAGCACATGGTGTAGAATGCCATTGAGAGGTCAAGGGTGGTGGCCTAACCATTGTTTGTGGTTGGGGGTGGCAATGCTGACGGTTGCAGTGGTGTGATTACTGTGGAAGATGGTCTGGTGCCGGTTGCCTGGAGAAGGTTGCATGGAGGAAAATTGTCATTTGCTTGTTGAGTGTCTTCCTGATGACATTTGCTGGGTAGGGAAGCAGGGTGATGTACCAGGAGATCCTGCTGTACTGCCGTCCGTTGTCTAAGAAGGGCCAGGGTCTATGCATGCCTCCTGCACCCATGGAATGTGGCAAACTCAAAGGAGACATTCAGGACGCGCTGGACGTGGGCTTCAAGAATGTGGAATGATGTGGTTTAGATGTTGTGTGGGAAGGGGCCTGATGGAGAGCCAGAGTGTATGTTGCAATGAGCCAGGTTGTGTCATTGCTGCTGATGGGAGTCCATAACCTGATGGGGGTTTGTCCTGCGGATAATAGTGCTGTCTGCGTCTGTGTGCCAAGGCTGTCGTGTATGCCCATGAGCTTGCAGTGGTACAATTTTGCGAGGGATGTGATCTGCCTTGCAAGGCTGGGGTGTCTTGGATGGAGATCTGCTGTCAGTTCACTCACAATGCTGATGAGCTCCTTGATGTCGTGTGTTTGGGTGTCTCTGCACTATCTGAAGGATCTCCACTTGTCCTTGCTGATGATATGGTGATGGCTGTGTGTGGTGTTTTCCAGGGCTGTAAGGCAAATGATGGCTCTTTGTGTTGCAAGGTTTGCACAAGAGTCCTGCTAAGTCTGTAGGAGTCCTGTAGGTCTGCCTTGTCTCAAGTGCCTGAACTGTTGTTGTGCTTCACAGGAAAGTCCGTCAATGTGGCAAGATTGTTGGATCAGTTGCTGATCCAGTGCGTGAGGTTGCAGGGTGTGGCGGGGGTGTTGTTTTGAGTGTCCCACACAGCTTGTCTGTGGTGACTTACATCAAGCATCTTTGGGGGATCGGTAGCGGGGTGTGGGGCAGTATGTTGCTTGTCGGAGACGTGGAGTCAAATGTTGATGGACCAATGATGGATGGTGGTGTTGTTCCCCTCCAGCAAGAAGTTACTGGCACACAGCCACATGTAGCCCGTGGAGGTGAGGGCGTGCGTGCAGATGTATGTGTTGATGGCTTAGCGGAATAGTGGATGTAGTCCTGCAGATCTGTAGAGGAGTGTTACACTGAGGGTTGCCATGGAGTTGCTGCAAACCCGGATTTGTGACTCTGAGGGTGTACTTGTGAATAAATAGCAATTCATCACCCGGGACTGGTCTTGCCGTCCCTGCGGGTGGTCTTGTATCCGTCTGAGATGGCAATGAAGACGTCATGTGCTGAGGATGCTTTTGTCCAGGTTACTGTCATGAAGGTGATGTGCGGGGCTGTTGTGTTGAGGAGGTAACAGAGTCCAATGGCGTGCTGGTGGATGGAGCGAGTGTGGAGTAGGAGGCACATTACCTGGTTGTTCTGACAGGGTCTAGTAGGCTGGGCAGTGCTGTGTAGGCAGTTGGAGTAGCACACTCAGCATGCGAAGGTGTCGTGTGTGTGCTTAGGGGTTGCCTGATAGCAGGAGGATGATTGTCACGATGACATTGCTTGGAGAGTGGCTGCAGCATGAGCCTGTTGTGTGACGTGGGTCATGCAAAGACTAGAGGGACGTGCACTGTGCATGTTGCAGGCGCATACGTACCTGCCTTTGGCATGGCGCTGGGGCTACAGTGGCACAGAAAAGCTGCTGCCTGCATTTCGAATGGGTGGAGGCGGAAGGGCAGAGCATTTTGGAGGCATGGGGGTTGCAGAATCAGGGCACTCAGTGGGGCGGTGCTGCAGGTGAGGCAGCAGCAGGCGGAAGGGGTTAGAAATTAGTCAAAAAGTAGCACACAAAGACAAGGTCTGAAAGGCACAGTGCAACAGGTGTATGTAAAGGAAGGAGTGTCAGGTCACTCATGGGTCACTACGAGAAAATGTATGAACAATCACCATAAAATACAGCCACTGGATCAGGCAACACAATATGGAGATGTGCAAAGGAGACACACCATCAGCAGGCGTTCACGTCCCGTTGTGGGGAGCAAGCTGCACAAATACATACCCAACCAGGTACTTCATGCACAATAGAGATCATTAGCCATAAAGCACTGCATGCATGTTGCCAAAGTACACATACACACAGATGCTCAATCTTTGACAATTATGCCATAGATGACGCATGCAAACTGTCAAGAGAGCTGCAGTGAAAGAGATGAGGCACTTTGGATTGTGCTGAATACCTTTATTCCACATACACACACAAAGGGATATGCATCCATATTAACAGACTCACAGGTCAGTTGACAGAACATGTGGGACATACGCTGGACACCCCCTTCACAACACGGATGATGTAAATCCCAATGAACTGGCACACAAGTTAAGGGGATGAGCCAAACACATCCTGCTGCACACGGAGAGGCTGCAATTCCCCATAGAGCCTGTTGTTGTGATGTCCCCCACTATGTCCACCCGTAGCATCTGCAATGTTTCAAAGGCAAGGTTTACACACATTGATGCCTTCATCAGACGCCACACTCCACTACAGATGACTGTCAAGAAGGGTGACTGTCATGTCATGGGAGTGATGCTACATGTTATATGCTCCATGGTGAGAAGACATGTATGCATGGTACCACAACATGCACAGAAGCAGTCCCCACACATTCCAAACCCGTACTACCACAAAAAATCCTTGCTGCAAACCTTACCAAGACTGACCTTTCCACATGTCCGTGCATGAAACGCTGAATCAGCACACGTTGCAATCCTCATGAGGAATAGCAGGAGGACCACGATGACACGAGCAGACAACAGGCGCAAAATACCTGGGAATGACAGACACACAAAAAGTCACCTAAAACAATTCTCACCACACACATGGACATTTACCAAACATGAACAATGTTTGACACATGCAAATTTCAAAGAATGTCTCTCCGCAAAACTGTGTGGCATGACATCATCACTCTAGTGACATATCAGAACACACATCCAAGTCACTTTGCATTCAGTCAGCTGGACACACACATTGCAACATATGCCACTCAATGCTACAAGCTTGCACACTCATACCCAGTGACTCACCATTATGAGAAGAAGTTGCGTATGAGCTGACTCCGGATATCCTCCTCCTCCTCCTCATCATCACTAGCCTCGTGAGCAAGCCCTTGATCCTCCACGGGTGGATGTTCCTGCTCATCCGGACCCAGGATGAGTGGCACTGCCTTCTCAACTGCCATGTTGTGCAGCATGCAGGACACGAGGAAGATTCGGCAGACCTTCTCCGGGGCATAAGGGAGGGACCCGCCTGTCATGTCCAGGCACTGGAATCGGCTCTTCAGGAGGCCAAACGTCCTCTCAATCACTCGCCTGGTCTGCCCGTGTGCATCGTTGTACCGGTGATCTGCAGCTGTTCTTGGGTTGCAGAGAGGTGTCATTAGCCATGGCATGTTGGGATATCTAGAGTCCCCTACATGGAAACATCATGTAAAAAACAGGATCAAGAGATGCCATAAGAGCCAAAGATACCACAACACACAGGACAAACAGAGCATACCCACCAACAAGACATGCTTGTTCGTTGTGCAGCCGCAGCACCATTTGTGGCACCCTGCTACGCCTCATGATGTAGGCATCGTGTGCAGATCCTGGAAAACGTGCACAGACATGGGAAATCAGCATGTTAGCAAGACACACCACAAGGGCATTTATCGAGTGGTAATGTTTTCTATTGCGATATGCTTGTTCCTGTGCCTGTGGTGGTACCAAAGCCACATGTGTACCATCAATGGACCCAATGACATGGGGCATTCCTCCCAGGGCATACAAATCACCCTTGACATCTGTCAACTCCTCAGGAGTAGGAAATGTGATGAATTCATCAAGGTGCTCCAACATGGCTGCTAAAACATCACGCAGGACACGACTGAACATTGTCTGTGACATGCCACCAACATCAGCTATGGTGAATTGAAACGTACCTGTGGCAAAAAAATGTAGGGCTGCCATCACCATTCATCTTTGGGGTCAGTGCAGTAGGATACCTGTGTCGCGGTTGGAGGTGTGGTGCCAGCCTGTCGGTCAAGTCCTCAATCAACTGTTGAGTGAATCTGTAACATCAGATGCAGGCACGTTCCCTCATGGCACCCAAGTCTGGCATTAGTCTTGGGACAGGTGGTGCCCTGCAAGACATTGTTTGGATGAATGAAGATTGAGAGTCGGTCAACATCAATGTCAATGAACATAGCACATGCTACACTGCTAATACACATCAGGTAACTATGGAGTCGGGTGTGTGCAATACATCCAGGACACATATGCAAGCTTGCTGGCACTCCTACAAAAAGCCAGATACACCTGTTGATTGTCAAGTCTACATGACATGCCCTGAAATGAGCTGGGGGCCAGTCTGATTGAACAGCCAGAGATATCACCAGAGTGACACACATCCACATAGCTGCATTGGAAGGATGTCATCTCATCCAGACAGCTGACTGCAAGGCACACTCACAGGTCACATGGAATGTCAAATGTACATATCAAACACATTGCGATGAAGTGGTACACGTGACAACTAAAAAACACAGCCATTGAGACAATGCACACATGTCTGACTGGGAAAATATGATGCACGATGCACACAGACCCTACAGCCGTGTGAATCCACATGTGGCATGGTGTGCGTAAATGTGTTCCATGCCCATCTCCACACAGACCCCTGTTGGATGCACCAACAGCAGATGCAGTTGACAGGACACTGACATCAAGCTCATGGGAACACATGACACACACCTGACATAGTCCCAAAGGGGCACGGTGATCGAGACCTGTCACTTGATAGAGTGTCCCTGTCCCTGGCATCAGGAGACAGGTGCGGGTGTTGATTACTGTGCCATCCCACTGCTGCTGTGCATGACACAGTTGGACTACAGACACACATGTGGCAAGTGGCAAGGTGATGTGTGCCACATAGTGCCCCATCACACATGACATGTGTCCACAGGTCATCACACATCAATTGTGCAACTAGATGAGATGACCTGTGCAATATCACTGGCTAACACACCTAGGGCCTGCACATGTAAGTATGCAATGACAAGTACTTGATGGACATCCATGTGCGACTCGTAGCCCTCCATTCCTGTCATGTGTACGCCTGTATTACCATTGTAAGCGTGTGAAATGAGTACACGTATGGATACGCACTGTACTACTAGTGCATGCACAGTACGTGAACTACTAGTGCGTACCCGTACGTGTACTACCTTAGTACATGTACGTGTACGCACTAGTAGTACACGTACCCGTAAGTGTACTACTAGTGCGTACCCGTACGTGTACTAAGGTAGTACACGTACGGGTACGCACTGTACTACTAGTGCATGCACCGTACGTGTACTACTAGTGCGTACCCGTACGTGTACTACCTTAGTACACGTACGGGTACGCACTAGTAGTACACGTACGGTGCATGCACTGTACTACTAGTGCATGCACCGTACGTGTACTACTAGTGCGTACCCGTACGTGTACTACCTTAGTACACGTATGGGTACGCACTAGTAGTACACGTACGGTGCATGCACTAGTAGTACAGTGCGTACCCGTACTTGTACTACCTTAGTACATGTACGGGTACGCACTAGTAGTACACGTACGGGTACGTGTACTACTAGTGCGTACACGTACGTGTACTAAGGTAGTACACATACGGGTACGCACTAGTAGTACATGTACGTGCATGCACTAGTAGTACCGTGCATACCCGTACGTGTACTACCTTAGTACACGTACGGGTACGCGCTAGTAGTACACGTACCCGTACGTGTACTACTAGTGCGTACACGTACGTGTACGTACTAGTAGTACACGTACCTGTCAAACGCACTCTACAACTGGTGCCGTAGGGGTACGTGTTAAACGCACCGTACACCCACAATCATTGCGTGTGTACGCTTCGTTTCACCATTGTACTTGTGCCGTAGGGGTACGTGTGAAACGCACCGTACACACGCTATCATCACGTGTGTACGCTTCGTTTCCCCATTGTACTTGTGCCGTAGGGGTACGTGTGAAACGCACCGTACACCCGCTATCATCGCGTGTGTACGCTTCGTTTCACCATTGTACTGGTGCTGTAGGGGTACGTGTGAAACGCACCGTACCTGTGTGTGAATTTAAAAATTACATAGGGGACACATAAGGGACAAGTATTAGGCCCTATAAAATGCTGGTTGTCATGGAGACAGAGTTTTCAGTTGGAAAGTGTAGATCAGGTGTCCTGGAACAGTCAGTTGGCCACAAAATACAATGTTGCAAAGTGGTTGTTGACTTGACATGATGCTCAAAATTTGAACGATGCGAATGGTGTCATTGGTGTATGTTTAAAGGGATTGGAGTAAACGTAGGATGCTAATGAGTCTGACCAATCACTATGTACTCCTCTAAATGAATGCCCCTCAGCAAGACAGATATAAGGCAGCCAGAACCCATGAGAGGGCACTTGCCTGCACAACTTTCCAGTCGACAATATTGCTGCTGTCTCTGCTTCCTCTGGACCATGTCGCGTACTGTGGAGAGGGCCCAGCCATTCACCCAGGAGGAGAATCAGGCCTTGCTGGATGCCCCCCTCCCACAGTACACCAAGCTGTATGGGAGACCAGGGGAGCAGGTGAGTGCTGAGTCCACTACCTTTGCCTAGGCACCTGTTGTGTGACTGTCAATATTGTGTATAGTGAGGCGACATCAACATTGCCTATCCCAAATGTCGCCTCACTACGTTTGTTGTCCTTGCCTGCCGCGGGTACTTGTGCCTCCCACACAAGTGAGGCACCATTTTTACCGGGAGACCTGGGGGAACGCTGGGTGGTGGTAAATTTGTGTGAGCCCGGTGATGCCACTACTTTCCCACCCCAAAATGTGTGACAAAAGTAATTTTTTGAGCAAAAATTGAGGTTTGCAGGGGATTCTGGGTAAGGAAACGTTGGGGGATCCACGCAAGCCATACCTCCCTGGAAGCCGCCGGGTGTCTAGTTTTCAGAAATGTGTGGGTTTGGTAGGTTTCCCTAGATGGCCGCCGCGCACCGGGCCAAAAACCAAAGTGACCCCCCTTGCAAAACCAGGTGGTTTGGCGATAGGCCATTTTGATGTCGCCTCACTACGTTTGTTGTCCTTGCCTGCCGCGGGTACTTGGGCCTCCCACACAAGTGAGGCACCATTTTTACCGGGAGACCTGGGGGAACGCTGGGTGGTGGTAAATTTGTGTGAGCCCGGTGATGCCACTACTTTCCCACCCCAAAATGTGTGAAAAAAGTGATTTTTTGAGCAAAAATTGAGGTTTGCAGGGGATTCTGGGTAAGGAAACGTTGGGGGATCCACGCAAGCCATACCTCCCTGGAAGCCGCCGGGTGTCTAGTTTTCAGAAATGCGTGGGTTTGGTAGGTTTCCCTAGATGGCCGCCGCGCACCGGGCCAAAAACCAAAGTGACCCCCCTTGCAAAACCAGGTGGTTTGGCGATAGGCCATTTTGATGTCGCCTCACTACGTTTTGGGCCCTTGCCTGCCGCGGGTACTTGGGCCTCCCACACAAGTGAGGCACCATTTTTACCGGGAGACCTGGGGGAACGCTGGGTGGTGGTAAATTTGTGTGAGCCCGGTGATGCCACTACTTTCCCACCCCAAAATGTGTGAAAAAAGTGATTTTTTGAGCAAAAATTGAGGTTTGCAGGGGATTCTGGGTAAGGAAACGTTGGGGGATCCACGCAAGCCATACCTCCCTGGAAGCCGCCGGGTGTCTAGTTTTCAGAAATGCGTGGGTTTGGTAGGTTTCCCTAGATGGCCGCCGCGCACCGGGCCAAAAACCAAAGTGACCCCCCTTGCAAAACCAGGTGGTTTTGCGATCGGCCATTTTGATGTCGCCTCACTACGTTTTGGGCCCTTGCCTGCCGCGGGTACTTGGGCCTCCCACACAAGTGAGGCACCATTTTTACCGGGAGACCTGGGGGAACGCTGGGTGGTGGTAAATTTGTGTGAGCCCGGTGATGCCACTACTTTCCCACCCCAAAATGTGTGAAAAAAGTGATTTTTTGAGCAAAAATTGAGGTTTGCAGGGGATTCTGGGTAAGGAAACGTTGGGGGATCCACGCAAGCCATACCTCCCTGGAAGCCGCCGGGTGTCTAGTTTTCAGAAATGCGTGGGTTTGGTAGGTTTCCCTAGATGGCCGCCGCGCACCGGGCCAAAAACCAAAGTGACCCCCCTTGCAAAACCAGGTGGTTTTGCGATAGGCCATTTTGATGTCGCCTCACTAAGTTTTGGGCCCTTGCCTGCCGCGGGTACTTGGGCCTCCCACACAAGTGAGGCACCATTTTTACCGGGAGACCTGGGGGAACGCTGGGTGGTGGTAAATTTGTGTGAGCCCGGTGATGCCACTACTTTCCCACCCCAAAATGTGTGAAAAAAGTGATTTTTTGAGCAAAAATTGAGGTTTGCAGGGGATTCTGGGTAAGGAAACGTTGGGGGATCCACGCAAGCCATACCTCCCTGGAAGCCACCGGGTGTCTAGTTTTCAGAAATGCGTGGGTTTGGTAGGTTTCCCTAGATGGCCGCCGCGCACCGGGCCAAAAACCAAAGTGACCCCCCTTGCAAAACCAGGTGGTTTGGCGATAGGCCATTTTGATGTCGCCTCACTACGTTTTGGGCCCTTGCCTGCCGCGGGTACTTGGGCCTCCCACACAAGTGAGGCACCATTTTTACCGGGAGACCTGGGGGAACGCTGGGTGGTGGTAAATTTGTGTGAGCCCAGTGATGCCACTACTATCCCACCCCAAAATGTGTGAAAAAAGTGATTTTTTGAGCAAAAATTGAGGTTTGCAGGGGATTCTGGGTAAGGAAACGTTGTGGGATCCACGCAAGCCATACCTCCCTGGAAGCCACCGGGTGTCTAGTTTTCAGAAATGCGTGGGTTTGGTAGGATTCCCTAGATGGCCGCCGCGCACCGGGCCAAAAACCAAAGTGACCCCCCTTGCAAAACCAGGTGGTTTGGCGATAGGCCATTTTGATGTCGCCTCACTACGTTTTGGGCCCTTGCCTGCCGCGGGTACTTGGGCCTCCCACACAAGTGAGGCACCATTTTTACCAGGAGACCTGGGGGAACGCTGGGTGGTGGTAAATTTGTGTGAGCCCGGTGATGCCACTACTTTCCCACCCCAAACTGTGTGAAAAAAGTGATTTTTTGAGCAAAAATTGAGGTTTGCAGGGGATTCTGGGTAAGGAAACGTTGGGGGATCCATGCAAGCCATACCTCCCTGGAAGCCGCCGGGTGTCTAGTTTTCAGAAATGCGTGGGTTTGGAAGGTTTCCCTAGATGCCCGCCGAGCCCTGGGCAAAAAACCAAAGTAACCCCCCTTGCAAAACCAGATTAACTATTGTTACTACAGCGTGAGAATTTAGGAATAATACTGCAAAGAAAATGTGGCAGACAGTTTGAGGTTTACAGGACAATGGGGATAAAAAATATTTTTCAATTCACTAGAGAGACATCACCATGAACTCCCAAGGGTTTTCGACAATATCTACAGTTGGTGGGTTATTCTTACATGGAAAGTGTACCTTGGCAGAGAAACTAAAGACAAAGATTCCTGCACAACCAGCTATTCCTCAAACACACACACATACTGGTTGGATTTGGCACGAGGGCGAGTCATGGTTCAGTGTATTAAATTTTATTAACAAGAGATTTCACAAAAATGAAATGCACTGTCAATAATTAAATTCACAAAAAACCAAACCAATGACTCGCAGCTCGTGAGCTGTAAAGCCACGTCAAGGCACCAACCACTTTACAGGCCATTCACACACCTTTCATACGTGATACAAACAAGACCATTCGCACCACCAGGTACAAAAGCAACACAGTACAAAAATCACCAAAAAGGGACAAGGTACACCCTGCTTCAGAAAGACAAATATTACTGCACAGCCATCTAACCCGCAAGCACACACACATACTGGTTGGATTTGGCACGAGGGTGAGTGATGGTTCAGTAGATAAAATTGTATTAGCAAGTGATTTCACAAAACATGAAATGCACTGGTAATAATTGAAAGGGCGAGAAACTGAACCACTGACTCACAGCTCGTGAGCTGTAAAGCCACGACAAGGCACCAACCTCTTTACAGGCCATTCATACACCTTTCATACGTGTGAGACATACAAAACCATTCACACCGCCAGCCGCGGGCCCATCACATAACAAAACTCACACCAGCACACAGCGCCATTCAAGGGCCCATCACTTTCACACGCCTCCAATCCAGACACAGCAACTACACAGGCTGAAGGATTGCGTGGAGTGGCACTCAGCTAGCAGTGTGTGTAGTGACCAGCAGAAAGTCACTACTCACACACAGCCAGCCAAGCACCAGTCGACACACACCGCTAGCCAAACGCCAGTCCTCGCACACCGCTAGCCAAGCGCCAGTCCAGGCACACCGCCATCCAATCGCCAGTCCAGGCACACCGGCAGCCAATCGCCAATCCACCTACACCGCCAGCCAAGCTCCAGTCCACGGACACCACCAGCCAAGCACCAGTCCGCACACACCACCAGTCCACGCACACCGCCAGCCAAGTACCAGTCCACGCACACCGCCAGCCAAGCACCATTCCACGCACACCGCCAGCCAAGCTCCAGTCCACGCACACCACCAGACAAGCTCCAGTCCACGGACACCACCAGCCAAGCTCCAGTCCACGGACATCACCAGCCAAACACCAGCCCGCACACACCATAAGTCCACACACACCGCCAGCCAAGTACCAGTCCACGCACACCGCCAGCCAAGCACCATTCCACGCACACCGCCAGCCAAGCACCATTCCACGCACACCGCCAGCCAAGCACCATTCCACGCACACCACCAGCCACGCACCAGTCCACGCACACCGCCAGTCCATGCACACCGCCAGTCCACGCACACCGTCAGCCAAGCACCATTCCACGCACACCACCAACCAAGTGCCAGTCCACACACACACCAACAGCCAAGCGCAAGCCTACACACACCGCCATCACACTTTGGATTTTTTTAGAAAAAAATAAAAACACAAACAAATTGCAAATAGATACAAATCTTCTAACAGAAAATCAGCAACTAAATACATTGCACTAACACCAACCTTGAAACAGAATCATATTTTCCAAAGAATACAGACAAGGCAGTTCACTTTACCACTCATGAATGTTCCCAGAAATTTTTACGCGTGTGGTACGCTCTGAAACAAGCAGAGAGACACAGTGCAGGATGAGAGGGACAATCGGGGCAGTACATACGACTCTCCTTCCGCAAACCTCTTCGCCAACAGACTCTACATCTCCTACTGGGAAAATCTTTTGCGGGTGTGGGAGGAATGTGATCTGGAAAGTGGCGTTCTTTCAATCTAGCAACATCCTCCACCAGTCCAACTCTAGGAACACTTGCCTGTTCCACTACAACAAGGCTGCCTATTACAGACTCCTGAAACTTAGCAAAAGTCATCTTTGACTCAGGGCAAGAATCCTGGAACACAACAAAAGCATTAAACATTGCCAAGTGGAAAAGATGGATAGCCAACTTCTTGTACCAAATGTAAGCCTTACGAAGAGCAGTGTAAGGTTCCAACCTCTGATCTACTCTGTCAACACCACCCATGTGCCTATTATAGTCTAAAATGCACACAGGTTTGCGCGCTTCAGCGACCTGACCCCAAACAGTCACAGGTGCAGTGCTTTCATCATGGATGGAAGTCAGCATGTAGACATCTCTCCTGTCTGTAAACTTCACAGCAGGAAGCTCCTGGCAACGCAACGCACTGCACTGTCCCCGCACAAGCTTTTGACAAACAAGTTCTTTCGGAAAACCTTTACGGTTACAGCGGATTGTGCCACAAGCAAAAGTGTCCACTTTGGCCAATTCCCTGAACAACCGCACACCAGTGTAGAAGTTATCTACATATAAATGGTGGCCTTTGTTAAAAAATCCTCTACCAAGTTCCCAAACAATTTTCTCAGTCACTCCAAAAGTGGACGGACAACCAGGGAGGTTAAACCTAGATTCCTTACCGGTGTACACCCTGAAATTAGAGACATATCCAGTCCTACTGTCACACAGCATATACAGCTTTATTCCATAGCGTGCCCTCTTACTAGGAATGTATTGCCTAAAAACCAAGCGGCCCTTGAACAACACCAAAGACTCATCCACTGCAATTTCTCTACCAGGGGCATAAATCTCAGAAAATCGATCAACAAAGTGATCAAGGACAGGCCTAATCTTAAAAAGACGGTCACAATCAGGGTGATCTCGTGGCAACGCTAAACCATTATCAACAAAGTGCATCATCCGAAGCAGAAGCAAATACCTGTCACGAGTCATGACTGCCGGAAAAATAGACGTTGCCATCAAGGGACTGCTAGACCAATATGAAGCCAATGATGGCTTCCTTAGCAAGCCCATCAAAAAAGTTAAACCCAAGAACTTCTTCATCTCTTCAACATTTGTGGGAGTCCACCGGGTAGCTCTAGAGTGTGGCTTAAGACTGGCACTGTTGTCCCTCAAAAACTGTTCGGCATACAAATTAGTCTGCTCAACAATCTCTGCCAAAAACACATCGTCCATAAACAACTGAAAAATATTTACAGGCAAAAAGTTCTCAGTATTCACTCTAGACCCTGGAACACCAGTAAACTCTGGAAATTCCGGCTGCACCATGCCAGGGGCAACCCAGAGGTCATCACTTTCAACGGGAAGACTTGCAGCCCCAGCCTGCAGCCCAGATGCCTCTTGCCGCACTACACCAACGGGAAGTCTTGCAGCCCCAGGCTGCAGCCCAGATGCCTCTTGCCGCACTATCGGCACATCAGTCTCCTCCTCTAACACAGGCACTTCATCCGCACTAAGAGTATCTTCATCATCCGATGACTCCATACGGAGAGACAACTCACTGCCAGAATCGTCCCCTGCCTCCTCTCCCTCAGATGCAGAGTCAGTCTCTGAACCAATATCAGAGGAAGACTCAAACAGCAAACCATCCTGCGGCTAGCCATTATACTTACTAAGATAGAAGACTGCACAAACAAGTCAACAACAACCAACAATGTGCAAACAAAGTAAGTAAAGAAATGTGTACCTTTATCACAAAGATCAATGTACTCAAAAACTATACAATCCAATTACAAGAGACAGCTGCACTCACCAGAAACCAACTCTGCAGTGACACAGCAAAAACCAACGATATCAAACTAGAAAGAAGAAAAAAAAACAAATTACTCACAAGACAACAAAATACACATCGAGCACCAATGCAAAAAGTTTTTGACACTCAAAAACCAAACATACTGCTATTATTACACCATTTGCAAAACAGGCAGAGAAATCAAACACATTTACATTGTACAAAAATAAGTCTCTTACCAAACTACACAAACAGCAGAACCACCAGTCACAACACTGCAATGTGAAATGAAGAAAAGCCTTCACCTAGAACAAAAAAGTAAACAAAAAAAAACATTACAATTGGAATTCACAAAAAATATAACAATAAACATTATAACATGCTATGTCACTACCCAAATGGTCAATCGGGTTGTGTGCCAGAAAACAAATTACACCCTGGAAGCGAGGGGTCACTTCTATTTTATTTGAACTAATTCCCTGGTGTCTAGTGGCCTTTTCTGCCCCCCCTGGGAGCAGAAACGGCGAAAAAATAAAACCGATCTGCCCCCAGAGGGGGCAGAAAAATCTACAAAATAATTAGGGGCCCAAGGAAGCGACCCTTGCCCAAGGGGTCGCTTCCTACAACAAAAATTAGATCCCTGGTGTCTAGTGGGCTTTTCTGCCCCCCCCTGGGAGCAGAAACGGCAAAAAAATAACACCGATCTGCCCCCAGAGGGGGCAGAAAAGTCTTCAAAAAATTTAGGGGCCCAAGGAAGCGACCCTTGCCCAAGGGGTCGCTTCCTACAATAATAATAAGATCCCTGGTGTCTAGTGGGCTTTTCTGCCCCCCCCCCTAGGAGCAGAAACGGCAAAATAAGGACACCGATTTGCCCCCAGAGGGGGCAGAAAAGTCTTTCAAAAATTTGTGGGCCCAAGGAAGCGACCCTTGCCCAAGGGGTCGCTTCCTACAATAATAATAAGATCCCTGGTGTCTAGTGGGCTTTTCTGCCCCCCCGGGAGCAGAAACGGCAAAACAAATGACACCGATCTGCCCCCAGAGGGGGCAGAAAAGTCTTCAAACAATTTAGGGCCCCAAGGAAGCGACCCTTGCTCAAGGGGTCGCTTCCTACATAAATAATGATATCCCTGGTGTCTAGTGGGCTTTTCTGCCCCCCCTGGGAGCAGAAACGGCAAAAAAAAACCACCGATCTGCCCCCAGAGGGGGCAGAAAAGTCTTATAATAATATATGGCCCCCAGGAAGCGACCCTTACCCAAGGGGTCGCTTCCAAAATAAAATAAAACACATCCCTGGTGTCTAGTGGGGCATCCCTGCTCCACGATTGCGACGCTGTGCGCGATCGTGGAGCAGGAATGCCCTGTATTGAGACATCAGGGGAGAGGAAATACTCTTTCCTCTCCCCCGATGCCTCAATACGCTCTGAAAGGCCCCCGCCGCCCCACCGGAACACACAAGACTCACCTACTCGCTGTGGACGCCTGGAAGCAAATGGCTTCCAGGCGTCCGAGCACTTCCTGATGACGCCGGCGTGCGCTGTGCGCGCTGACGTCACCAGGAAGCGTGGGGGGGCTCGGGGGTGGCAGCGGAAACTCTTCCGCTGCCATCCCCGTCTGTGGGGGCACGATCGATGCCCCAGGGGGGGAGCGCCAGCGCTTCCCCCAGGGGCTGTCCTCATGACGGAGCGGTTCCGTCATGAGCACAGCCCAACTGATGCTCATGACGGAACCGCTCCGTCATGAGCATCGAAGGGGTTAAAGCACTTGTTGAGCTCTCTGGATTATCAAATAGCAACAAAATTGTGTAGTGGATTTTTATCAACATTTGAAGCGTACTGTTATACATGAAGGATGAATCTCTTGGACACCATTCCTTGTGTTTCAGGCTAAAATAGCCAGAATTTGTGCACTGTGTGCTAATTATACCTTTCGATGTTGTGGTTTCCCATAACATTTTAAAAGTGCACTGTTGCATATTCAAAATACCGTAAACTCAATCCATTACATCATCATATTTGGCAAATGCTGCCATAAAAGTACCCTTAGATACAGTTCAGATAATAACTTTAAGACAATAAAGAGCTCCTGTAGGCCGATCTCCCTCCTAAACATAGGCGCAAACATTTTAAGCGCCATATTGGCAGCTCGTCTACTGCCTTGTGTGTCCCAGCTGGTCCACTCGGACCAAGCTGGATTCATTCCTGGACGGAACACCACACACAATCTACGCAGGCTGGCACATATATGGCATGCACCGAATCCAGAAAAGGAAAATTGTGCATTGAGTCTCCTGGATACACAGAAGGCTTTTGACTCAGTGGAATGGATCTATATGTGGGCGGTACTCAAGAAGATGGGACTAGGTAAAAAATATATAACCTGGATGGAAATATTATACACTAGACCGATGGCGAGAGTACGCCTCCAAGACCAGGTGTTGGACAGTTTTGTATTACAAATTGGTACCCGACAGGGATGTCCCATGTCTCCAATCTTATTCCCTATCGCGATGGAGCCCTTGGCGATCACCCTAAGAAATAAAATGGAGGGTTGGGGAGTCCGGCTGGGAGACGCTAACCATGTGGACTCTATGTATGTCGACGACACACTCGTATATTTGCGACACCCTGAAGAAGCCGTACCAGTGCTTATCACGGAGCTGAGGAGATTCGGGGAATTGTCAGGACTGCGCCTTAACCCGGAGAAATCTAAGCTCTTCCCCATAGGAAACCTGGCCGGGAAAAGAGAAGTTGAGTTGCCTAGGGTAGGGATAAAATGGTTCAGAAATGAGGTACGTTATTTGGGAATCAGGCTGACACACGCTCATACAATCTATTTGGAGAGTAATATGGGGAAACGTGTGGAAGGCATCCAAAAATGTATAGCCTTCTGTAAGGAACTCCCGCTGTCACTGATGGGTAGAGTGGCATTAACAAAAATGGTCATTTTACCACGCTGTCTGTATGCTATCCAAAATTCTCTCTACCGAATTCCAGACGTGTATTTCTTGCAGCTTGAGCGCCTACTAGTAGAGCTGCTGTGGGGACCCAAAAGGAAAAGGATAAAATTGGAGACCTTACAGAGGAGGTGGGAGCAGGGTAGACTTGAGGTCCCCCGCCTAGAACTATACTATATGGCTACGCAGCTCCAACATGCGGTGCATTGGCTGGATGACCAAGACAATTGGGAGAAACGACTACTAGCAGGCACGCACCAAGGGGCCTCGCTACCGGAGCTCCTCATGCTGGGGTCTGGAGTGCCTGGACAACTCCCGTACATTATCAGGCACGTTGCTGCAGCCTAAGAAGTTGCAATAAAAAAGTTAGTTGAAGAGCACCCTACGCCCCCGATGCCCCACTATGGATTGTGCAGCCCTTCAAAAAGATAGGGCAAACAATGTCAATTAATAAATGGACAGAGGGAGGCTGCCACACGATGGGAGACTTAAACACCACACAACGATTCCTTACAAAGGAAGAGGCGGAAAGCACATTTGAGCTGGGCGGGGGGCAATATTTACAATATGCAAAAATCTCAGCGGTGGCTCGTGAGCTATGGCCGACATTTGCGCAGGAACCGCGAACTACGATAGTCCCACAGACAATATCTAACCTGGTGGGAGGACGTAAACTGGTCTCACATATCTATAAAGTGGTTAAGGAGGATCTTCCCACCGGTCCCCTTCCAATACACACTAAATGGGACACTATAATGGACGGACCCTTGAAAGCTGCAGAATGGAAGAAAGTACACGAGTGGGTCAAACAGATTAGCTCTAACACTAGGTGCAAATTTACACAATATAGTATTGTACACCAAACATACTTAACCCAGGGAGTACTCCATAAAATAAACCTGGAAAGCCAAAATCACTGTCCGAGATGTAGATACACGGATGCTCATTTTGTACACATGGTATGGGACTGCCTGGAGCTAGCATCCTACTGGGGGAAGGTGATAGGTTGCTGTTAGACCTGGCACCTTGGCGTGGGTCTCCCTTCCATTTTTTGCTGTTGCCTCATGTGTTTTTGCTGGAGTTAGATGCTTTGGGCACTGTGCCACTGCTGTCCAGTGCCACAGTGCAAGTGCTCCCTATTGTAAATTGATGTATGAATTAGTGATTCCATGATTGGTTGCTTTGGTTTACCTGTCAGACACTAGTACAGTGCACCACGAGTGCCCAGGGCTTGTAAATCCAAACACTGCTGGTGGGCTTGCAGCACTGGTTGTGCCACCCACAGAAGCAGCCTGTAAAAATGTGTCTAAGGCCGGCCATTGCAGAGCCTGCGTGCAGTCTGGTACTGTCATGCTGACTGTGCAAGTGCACCCACTTGCCAGTCCCTAAACCTTCCCTTTTCTTCATATCAGACACCCCTATGGTAGACCCAAGGGCAGGGTGCATTGTAAGTATAAGGTAGGACATGCCCTGGTGTGTGTGGCATGTTCTAATAGTGAATTACAGCCATTTTCGTTTTTCACTGTCGCAAGGCTACCTGTTCTCCATAGGCCAGAATGAGCAGTTTGATTATTACATCTTATAATCCTAACTGACTCAGGGAACACGGTAGAAATTCGAATTTAGTATGCCTGAACTCAGAATGATAAAATACATCTTTTAGTGAAGTTGGTTTTAACATTCTGTGTTTAAAAATACTACTTTTAGAAAGTAGGTATTTTCTTGTCTAACCATTCAAACCTGCCTCTGCTAGGCTGTGTATTCCTTGTCTGGAGTTTGAGTGACAGGGCTGGGGAATTCCAGAAGACAGGGTGAGGCAGCCCAGTGGTAAATAGAGATCTGCATCTAGATGGGAGGAAGTAGTTGCACCTGGGACCTGAATAGGGCTGTGCCTTCCCTCCACAATGCTGGCTCCACCTCCTGTGGTGCGTCTGATGTCTCTGCCCTGCACTCTGAAAGGAAAGAAGGAGTCATGTAAACAAAGTGCTCCAGGACTGACCAGAACTGGTTTGGACTAGGCAAAGGCCTCTCTGCCTTCAGAGAACAAAGAGAAACTTAGTATAAATATTGGGACCCCAACCTAAGAACTTTAGATCACTTTGGGAAACAAGAAGAAAACGTTGCTGAGGAGTGGAACCAGAAGAAACTGAGGAGAGACTATCCCTAAGCTGAAGTGCTGCTTGGGGGATTGGCCTGCAGTGGTTGCCTGACTGCCAAAGAAAGGAGAAAGGACTTTGTGTGCATTTTCATTCAACTTGTGTAAGGATCTCCAAGGGCTTGGAAAAGAGCTTGCCTCCTGTTGAAGTCTCAGGGACAACAGACTTCAACCCCCAGCTCCCCAGAATTCTTTGGAAGGGCCTGCTGCTGTTTTGGGCCTTCTGAGGGACTGCGTGTCGCAAGGAGCTGGAAGCGCGACTCACGGAGAAGAAGCGTGTCGCCGTTGCAGCCGTTGCATCACTGAACAAGGGTGTCACCGCTGTAGCTGTCGCATTGCACCGCATCACGAGAAGCGTCCCGCAACACCGAAGAAGCGTTTTGCCGTCGCAGCCGTTGCATCTCTGAACAAGGGTGTCGCCACTGGAGCTGTCGCATTGCACCGCATCACAAGAATAGTCTCGCAACAAAGAAGAAGCGTGTCGCCGTCACAGCCGCTGCCGTCGCATCGCTGAACAAGGATGTCGCCGCTGTAGCTGTCGCATTGCACCGCATCAAGAAAAGCACCTCGCATCCACGGAGAAGCGTGCCGCCGTCGGAGCTGCTGTCGTAGTATCACTAAACAAGGGTGTCACCGCTGCAGCTGTCGCATCGAGCGGAAGCGTCTCGCATTGTTGGAGAAGAGTGTCGCCGCCAAAGCCGCTGTCGGTGCATCACTGGACAAGGGTTTCGCCGCTGCAGCTGACGCATCGAGCCTAGATCTCTCGCAACATCGGAGAAGCGTGCCGCATCAGGAAGATCTTCACGTCTTTATTTCTTTGCACCATCACCGTCCTTCCAACACTTTCGTTGCCCTGCGTGTCGCATCTAAAGGTACATTGAACTAAGAGTGTCGCACTTTAAGAATTAAAGAGAACTAAGCTAAAACTACCATTTTAAGTAACAGTATTGTGGATTTTTGTCGTTTATGGTCTTGTGTTAAATCTATATAAAGAATACTTATTTTTTTATATAAAACTTGTGTGGTGTCCATCTGTAGTGTTGTCACTTGATTACTGTATGTGTTCACAAATGCTTTACACACTGCCTCTGAGATAAGTCTGTCTGCTCGTGCCAAGCTACCAAATGGGGTGAGCAGAGGTTATTTTAGGAGTGTACCCCCTTACCCTGACTAGAGGCAATGGTCCCTATTTGTCACAAGTACCTACCTGTCCCAACTAGAGACCCCCAAATCTAACATTGGTGGTCAGCGGTGAGGATTCTGGACTTGCATTTGTGACTCATGTACAGTGATTCTTGAACACTACTAGTGAGTGCAGACCAAAACCCAACCACATACTTTTGGTAGATTTCTTTTTGGGATTTTCTATTTTTGCCAAGTTTAACCATCATGGAGGACCCAGCATCCATCGCCTCTGTTGCTTTGGAATGGGAAGAGGAGAAACTAGAAAGCTACAGAGTAAGGCAGCTGAAGTACTTCTGCAAGAAATTCAATGTTTCCACTAGAGTTCTACAAGGCGCTAAGGGCCTGGGTAGAAGCTAGGAATGCCCGAGAATGAGGAAGGAGATGAGAATGCAGATAAGCAGCTGGGTGGGCCATTGGGTCCAGGAGGAAGGAGAGCACCTTCCCCCGCAGGTAGCAGTGTTTCTGCCAAGAGTCTGTCTCCAGAGGAGCTGGAGGACAGAGAAAGATGCAGGAGGCATGAGATGGAGCTGGCCAAGCTCAAGTTGGGTGGGCAACTGGAATTAGAAAATAGGAAATTGGCCCTAGAGGAAAAGAAAATGCAGTTGGATCATGAGAAAAGTTTGAGGGAGTTGGAATTGAAAGCCAGGAGCTTAGAGATTACTCCCTCAGGTGGCAGCACACCGTCATTGCCTGTTGAATCTAAAGTGCATATTCCCAAAGATGTGGTGAAAGAATTTTTTAAGAATGATGATATTGGGCAGTGGTTCAAGGCCTATGAGGTCGCCATGGATTCCCACCGGATCCCTGAGAAGGATTGGGGAGCGGGGTTGTGGGGGCGGTTCCTTAGTGAAGAGCAGGACACACTGTTAGACTTGCCTTTTGAAGTCTATTATTCATATCCCCACATGAAAGAGGCATTAATATCCAGGTATGGTTTAACTCCTGAATTGTACAGACAGAGATTCAGGGGTTGCAAGAAGACAGAGAATAGTACCTGGGTGGAATATGTCACTTTTTTCTGCAGAGCATTGGATGGTTGGGTGAAGGGTAGCAAAGTTGATGATTTTCAGTGGCTCTTTGATTTGATTGCATGGGAGCACTTGTCAAGTAATTGTTTTCCAGAGCTACACCAGCACCTGATTGATAGTAGGCTGACTAATCCTAGGAAGCTTGCTGAAGAGGCGGACCGCTGGGTCAGTACCAGGGTCCATAAGGGTCACGTGGGAGACTCAGCCAAGAGTGGGCAGGGTCCCCAGCAGAAGAGTGGGGGGAACAAGGGTAAACAGAGGGAGTTCCATAGAAGGCCCCAAAGTAATTCCAAAGGAAACCAAGGGAAAGGTTCCCAGCCTCCCCAACAGAAACCATCAGGGGCCCGACAGGTCCACCTATTCAAGGGAGGCCCCTGAAATGCTACAAGTGTGGAGACCTTGATCATAGAGCGAATGATCCCAGGTGCCGCCTGTTTGTGAAGACAGCACCCCCTGGTGTAGCCCCCCGGCAGATGGCTAGTGTAGCCCTGGGTGAGGAGATGGGTGCCCAAGGTGGGTGGGGGCCAGCAGAGATGTCCCTTGTCTCTTTAGGAGACTGTGAGGTGGTCCCTAGGACCCAACTGCCTGATAACACTAAGAAATACAGGCAGTGGGTGACCATCAATGGCCATAGGGTGGAGGCTCTTAGAGATACAGGAGCCAGTGTGTCAGCTGTCAAGTGTCACCTGGTTTCTCAAGAGCAGGTTGTCCCCAATGCATTCTATCCAGTCGTTGCCACTGACAACACAGGGAGCCACTGCAAGGTGGCTCAGGTTTCCTTGGAGTGGGGGGGGGGGGTCTCTGGTACTCTTCAGGTAGCTGTGAACCCCGCCATGCATGTTGACTGTTTGTTAGGGAACAATCTGGAGAGCTCCCCTTGGGCGAAGGTGGAGCGGAGTGCTCATTTGGAAATGTTGGGTCTTCCAGACTGGGCGTGTGTCACCACACGGTCCATGGCAGCCAGTAGGGGTTCTCAAGAGGACCTGGAACCTGAGAGGGGGGCCTAGGTACCTGCCTTAGAGAGAGGAGGCAGGGGGCGCGGGAAACCGGCCCCTGAAGTTCCCACGGTCCAGGAGGGAGCAGACCCTGGGGGGGATGCCCTGGAGCCTACAGGGGAACAGGTAGCTGAACTGGGGGACCTGCCTGAGCTGACCCATTGGCAGCAAGAAGGAGGACCCTCCAGGGAGGAATTCTGCGAGGAGCAGAACAAGTGCCCTTCTCTCGTGGGTCTGCGGCAGCAGGCTGCAGACCAGGCAGCAGGTGATCAGTCAGTATCACATTGGGTCTACTGGGAGAATGGTCTCCTGTATTCTGAGCCTAAGGTTGCTGAGCCTGGGTCAGCCCATGTGCTGGTGGTACCCCAGCGCTTCAGAGCCTTCCTACTGGGGCTGGCTCATGATGTGCCATTGGAAGGACATTTGGGGCAGGACAAGACCTTTGAGAGGCTTGTCACCCACTTTTATTGGCCCCAAATGCGCAGGAGTTCAGACACTCACTGCAGGACATGTCAGGCTTGCCGGGCAAGTGGAAAGAGTGGGAGGAAGCGCAAGGCTCCTCTCCAGCCATTCCCTGTGGTCAGCACCCCCTTTGAACGGGTGGGTATTGACATTGTGGGGCCACTGGACCCCGAGACAGCCATGGGCAACAGGTTCATCCTGGTCTTGGTGAGCCATTCCACCCGGTACCCGGAAGCCATACCTCTGGGGACAGTGACGGCCCCCGTGGTGGGACGAGCACTGATGGGAATTTTCTCCAGAGTGGGATTCCCTCGCGAGGGAGTGTCTGACCCAGGTACTAACTTCATTTCCAAGTATATGAAGTCTCTGTGGCAGGAGTGTGGGGTAACCTACAAGTTTACCACTCCTTACCACCCCCAAGGAAATGGGTTGGTTTAAAGGTTCAACCGAACCCTGAAGGGCATGATTATGGGTCTTGAGGAACCCATGAGGCGTAAGTGGGACATCCTCTTACCATGCCTACTCTTTGCTTTCAGTGAGGTGCCACAGAAATCTCTAGAGTTCATCCCCTTTGAGCTTCTCTATGGACACCCAGTGAGAGGACCTCTGAGTTTGGTTAAAGAAGGCTGGGAGCAATCTCCCAGGAAACCTCCCCAGGATGTATATAGTTACATGCTGGCCTTTGGGAACCAAACTAGGCGTTTCAGGCAACTCGCTGAGGCGAATCTGAAAGCCAGCCAGGAGGAGATGAAGCGGTGGTACGACCAGAATGCCACTCTGCTAGACCTTCAGCCTGGTCAGAAAGTGTGGGTCATGGCCCCACTGGAGCCCTGCGCGCTCCAGGATAAGTGGACCGGACCATTTGAGGTTGTGGAGCGCAAAAGTCCGGTTACCTACTTGGTGGACTTGCGGTCTCCCAGGAACCCCTTGAGGGACCTGCATGTCAACCGCCTGAAGCCCCACTTGGAGAGGTCCCAAGTGGGCATGCTCTTAGCGACAGATGGCAGAATGGAGGAGGACACCGAGCCTCTTCCAGACCTCCTGTCGGCGACAGAGCAAAATGGGTCAGTGGATGGTGTCAACCTCTCTTCCACCCTGACCCCTGAGCAACAGAATGACTGCTGCCAGTTGCTGGGACAGTTTTGTGATCTGTTCTCCCTGGTTCCCGGTGTCACTGATTGATGCGTCCATGGTGTGGACACTGGGGATAGTACACCTGTGAGGCACAAAACCTACAGGGTGACTGACAGGGTGAGAGCTTGCATCAAGGAGGAGGTCTCCAAGATGTTTGCGTTAAAGGTGATTGAGTCCTCTAACAGTCCTTGGGCCAGCCCAGTGGTCTTGGTCCCAAAGGCTGCCGCACCGGGTGCCACACCAGAACTCTGGTTCTGTGTGGACTACCGAGGGCTCAATTCAGTCACCAGGACTGACGGGCACCCCATCCCCAGAGCTGATGAGCTCATAGATCGGCTAGGGGCTGCACGGTACCTCAGCACCTTTGACCTAAAGTCTGGGTACTGGCAGATCGCCTTGACTGATGGGGCAAGAGAGAGGTCAGTATTCTCCACACCAGATGGGCACTACCAGTTCCGGGTTATGCCCTTTGAGATGAAGAGTGCCTCTGCCACCTTTCAGAGGTTGGTCAACCAGGTGTTGGCTGGACTGGATGAGTTCAGTGCCTCCTACCTGGATGACATCGCAGTGTTCAGCGCCAGTTGGGAAGAACATCTACGCCACCTCTGGGAAGTGTTGATGGCGCTGCGGAGGGCAGGCCTCACGATCAAGGCGAGTAAGTGCCAGATCGGGCAGGGTTCCGTGGTGTACTTGAGACACCAGGTGGGGAGCGGCCAGGTGGCGCCCCTGCAGCCCAGGATTGAAACCATCCTGGCTTGGGAGCCGCCCAAAACCCAGACAGAGGTGAGAGCCTTTTTAGGACTCACGGGTTACTAGAGGAGGTTTGTCAAGGCATATGGCAGCATTGTTGCACCCTTGACCGTGCTGACTTCCAGGAAGCAACCTAAGAGAGTGATTTGGACTGACACCTGTCAGAAAGCTTTTGAGGCCCTAAAAACTGCTATGTGCACGGCGCCCCTGCTCTTGGCACCCAACTTCTCCAGAGAGTTCATAGTACAAACAGACACTTCAGAGCATGGTGTGGGGGCTGTTCTGGCACAGATGAATGAGGAGGGCCTAGATCAACCCGTAGCCTTCATCAGTAGGAGGTTACTTTCACGGGAACAGAGGTGGAGTGATATTGAGCGTGAGGCATTTGCTGTGGTCTGGGCACTGAAGAAGCTGAGACCATACCTGTTTGGGACTCACTTCCGGGTTCAGACAGACCACAGGCCCCTCAGATGGTTGATGCAGATGAGGGGTGAGAATCCAAAGCTGTTGAGGTGGTCCATTTCCCTACAGGGGATGGATTTCACGGTGGAACACCGCCCTGGTACAGAACACGCCAACGCTGATGGTCTGTCCAGATTATTCCGCCTTAGTGATGAGAACTCCCAGGAGGTAGGGTAGTTCTCCCCACATTTCAGCTGGAGGGGACTCGTGTTAGACCTGGCACCTTGGCGTGGGTCTCCGTTCCATTTTTTGCTGTTGCCTCATGTGTGTTTGCTGGTGTTAGATGCTTTGGGCACTGTGCCACTGCTGTCCAGTGCCACAGTGCAAGTGCTCCCTATTGTAAATTGATGTATGAATTAGTGATTCCATGATTGGTTGGTTTGGTTTACCTGTCAGACCCTAGTACAGTGCACCACGAGTGCCCAGGGCTTGTAAATCCAAACACTGCTGGTGGGCCTGCAGCACTGGTTGTGCCACCCATAGAAGCAGCCTGTAAAAGTGTGTCTAAGGCCTGCCATTGCAGAGCCTGCATGCAGTCTGGTACTGTCATGCTGACTGGGCAAGTGCACTCACTTGCCAGTCCATAAACCTTCCCTTTTCTTCATATCAGACACCCCTATGGTAGGCCCAAGTGCAGGGTGCATTGTAAGTATAAGGTAGGACATGCCCTGGTGTGTGTGGCATGTTCTAATAGTAAATTACAGCCGCTTTCGTTTTTCACTATTGCAAGACTACCTGTTCTCCATAGGCCAGAATGGGCAGTTTGATTATTACATCTTATAATCCTAAATGACTCAGGGAACACAGTAGAAATTCCAATTTAGTATGCCTGAACTCAGAATGATAAAATACATCATTTAGTGAAGTTGGTTTTAACATTCTGTGTTTGAAAATACCACTTTTAGAACGTAGGTATTTTCTTGTCTAACCATTCAAACCTGCCTCTGCTAGGCTGTGTATTCCTTGTCTGGAGTTCGAGTGACAGGGCTGGGGAATTCCAGGAGACAGGGTGAGGCAGCCAAGTGGTGCAGAGAGAGATCTGCATCTAGATGGGAGGGAGGAGTTGCACCTGAAAGAAAGGAGAAAGGACTTTGTGTGCATTTTCATTCAACTTGTGTAAGGATCTCCGAGGGCTTGGAAAAGAGCTTGCCTCCTGCTGAAGTCTCAGGGACAACAGATTTCAACCCCCAGCTCCCCAGAGTTCTTTGGAAGTGCCTGCTGCTGTTTTGGGCCTTCTGAGGGACTGCGTGTCGCAAGGAGCTGGAAGCGTGACTCACGGAGAAGAAGCGTGTCGCCGTCGCAGCCACTGCCGTCGCATCACTGAACAAGGGTGTCGCCGCTGTAGCTGTCGCATTGCTCCGCATCACGACAAGCGTCCCACAACACCGAAGAAGCGTGTCGCCGTCGCAGCCGTTGCCGTCGCATCTCTAAACAAGGGTGTCGCCGCTGGAGCTGTCGCATTGCACCGCATCACGAGAAGAGTCTCGCAACAAAGAAGAAGCGTGTTGCTGTCACAGTCGCTGCCATCGCATCTCTGAACAAGGATGTCGCCGCCGTAGCTGTCGCCTTGCACCGCATCAAGAAAAGCGCCTCGCATCCACGGAGAAGCGGGCCGCCGTCGGAGCTGCTGTTGTTGCATCACTGAACAAGGGTGTCGCCGCTGCAGCTGTCGCATCGAGCGGAAGCGTCTCGCATCGTTGGAGAAGAGTGTCACCGCCAAAGCCACTGTCATCGCATCACTGGACAAGGGTGTCGCCGCTGCAGTGTTTTTTGTATATGCCTTTACTTAGATTTATTAGCTTGAGAGTTCTGTTTATCTTCCTACCTAGGTACGAATTTACTGCTCTCTGATATGCATTGGTCAATCTCTCTCTGGTAAGTATTATTCTTTCTCTTTCTTTCTTTTATGTTAATTTGATGTCTACTAAATTTCCCTAGAAAATAACCTCGTACTTTGTTTCAAGAGGAACAACCTTAAGTATTGCTCCAATTCCTGGTTCACCCTCTCTGTCTGCCCATCTGTCTCGGGATGGTAACTGGTCGAATATCTAGCCTCTATTCCTAGACCCTCCACAAATGCCTTCCAAAAATGGGACACGAATTGTGTTCCCTTGTCCGAAATAACCACCTTGGGAACCCCATGAATCTTTACTATTTGTGTACTAAAGTGGTTAGCTAGCTGCTTTGCGGTGGGAACCCCTTTTAAGGCCATGAAATGTGCCATCTTTGAAAATGCATCTACAAATACTAGAATGGTATTGTAACCTTGACTTAGAGGCAAGTCCACTATAAGGTCTAGCGTGACTGTGTGCCATGGATAAGGTGGTGTGGGTAAGGGTTGTAGCAGCCCTTTAGGTGCTTGTCGTTCCGATTTTCCCTGAGCACAAATTTCACAGGTCTTAACATACTTTTCAATGTCTCTGGTCATGTGAGGCCACCAATAATGTCTTTTGATGAACTCTTCAGTTTTTGCCTCTCCCTTATGTCCTGCCAAAAGATTATCGTGACACTCCGCCATTGCTTGATCTTGTAACTCTTTGGTAGGCAAGTATAAAGCCCCTTTATAATAAGGTAATTGATGTTGAATTTCTCTCTCTGCTTCTTCTTTTATCCAATCCTGCATCTCTTCGGGGCTCATGATTTTGATTATTTGTTCTTTAAGATCAGAAGAGATCGTAGCTCCAATTATTTTTGAACTTGGAATTATAGTCCTATTTTTCTATTTGATTCTTTTGTTCATTCGTTCCTAATCTAGATAGAACGTCAGCCTACCCATTCTGGGCGCCGGGTCGGTAAGTAATCACAAAGTCGTAGTCAGCAAAATACAATAACCATCGCAGTTGTCTTGGGGTTAGGGTCCTGGCTGATTTCAGAAATTTTAAGTTTCTATGATCTATGAATACCGTTACTTGATGTTGCACACCCACGAGATAATGCTGCCATTCTTTAAATGCATCTTTAATAGCCAGTAACTCTTTTTCCGTTATGGTATAGGTCACCTCTGCTGGCGTTAGTTTTCGTGATCTGTAGGCAACTGGATGTAATTGCCCCGTTACCTTATGTCGTTGGGACAACACTCCTCCTACTGCGAGATCAGAGGCATCCGTCTCAACATAGAAAGGTTCTGTAGGGTCTGCATGCAAGAGTATTGGAGCAGTGGTAAAGTCTTTTTTTAAAGATTCAAAGGCTCTTTCTGATTTTTCTGTCCACTCGAAGTGAACACCTTTTCTAAGTAAACGTGTCAATGGAAGTATCTTTCGTGAAAACTCCCTTATGAACCCTCTATAAAAATTCGCAAATCCGATAAAGCTCTGAATTTCTTTCACACATTCAGGGGATTTCCAATCAACCACAGCCTTGATTTTTCGCTCATCCATGTTTATTCCTGTTGGAGATAGGACGAAACCTAAAAACTCCACTTGTGTAACATTGAACGCACATTTCTCTAGTTTTACAAACAACTTGTTTTCTCTGAGCATTTGTAAGACTCCTCTTACTTGTTCTTGATGTTGGCTCGTGTCAGACGAATAAATCAAAATATCGTCAATGTATACTATCACACATTGATCGATATATTCACTGAGAACATCATTGATGAAGTGCTGAAAGGCAGCCGGGGCATTGCACAAGCCATATGGCATAACTTGGTATTCAAATAGTCCAAATCTTGTCCTGAAGGCTTTCTTCCACTCATCCCCCTCGCGCATCCTCACGAGATGGTAGGTTTCTCTGAGATCTAGTTTTGTATATATCTGCGCTCCTTTCACCTGATCTAGTAGGACAGAAATAAGAGGAAGGGGGTATCGGTTTTTCTTGGTGATCTTATTGATTGCACAATAGTCAATACAGGTCCGAAGATCTCCCTCCTTCTTAGGCACAAAGAAAAGGGGGGAAGATACCGGAGACTGGGATGGGTGGATAAACCCATTTGCCAGGTATTTGTCCAAGTATTCCTTCAAATGGTGATGTTCCTTTTCGGTTAGAGCATAGACTCGGCTGCAAGGTAAATTAGAACCTGGTTCCAGATCTATTTTGCAATCGTACATCCGATGGGGTGGCAATTGCTCTGCCTCCGTTTCATTAAAAACATCAGCAAAATCTTCATACTCAGAGGGTATCTCCTGTGAATCTAGGACACACACAGATACTCCGGTCGTACACAAAGCTTGGGCAGGATTGCACTCTCTGGTCTTTTCCTTCGTCTCAAAACAATTCTTTCTACAGTACTCTGAATCCATCACTATAGTCCTAGAACTCCAATTCACCGTTGGGTTGTGTTCTGTGAACCATGGAAGACCTAAAATGAGCTGAAATTGAGGTGCATCAATTAAGTTAAATTGAATGACTTCTTCGTGGCCATCACTGGAAATCAATTGCACCTGTTCTGTATGGCTTACTATGGGCCCGGAGGATAGGTTCGTTCCGTCGACTGCTCGGACTGGTTCACTTTTGGGCTTCAGTATAGCTCGTAACCCCACTTTTGCAGCAAATTTTAAATCGCAAAAATTTCCAGTTGCTCCGGAATCTATCATCACCGATACTTCTGTCAATGTTATCTGCCGAAACTTAAGTACCATAGATAAGATTAAATGTGGGGCAGACTATTGTAAGGTGTTTGCCACTCGATGTTCTTCTGGTGTTGATTTTTGATTAGCATCCACCGGTCCAACTCCGGCTACAGGTGGTGCTGCGAGTTTTCCTTCGGTCTTAAAGAAGTTTTTAGTTTCTTGGGGCACCCTCTAACGAAATGTCCACTGGAACCACAGTACATGCATGGATTCCCTGTCCTTCTTTTCTCTTTTTCTTCCTTCATCAAGGGACCTCATATAGTTCCTATCTGCATGGGTTCCGAACTCATCTGTCCTTCAGCAATTTTAGCTCTGTCTGATCGGGCCCGGTCAAACCTTGGAACTACTGGTCTTAACTCTCTTCTTTTTTCTCCTCTTCTCTCCCCTTGACGGAAATCCATTTCTAAGACCAGGTCTACTAGCTCCGAGATTTCCGTGGGTCGATTTAGTATCTGTGCCAGCACATCCTTGAGTTCATCTCTTAGTCCTCTATAAAATACCGCAACTCTTTCGCTCTCTGGCCAGTCAGTCTTGACGACTAGTTTGTTAAACTGTGCTAAATACGCCACTAAATCTCGGTTTCCTTGCCTTAAGTCGAGTAATTCATTATCAACCGCTTGGGAGATTCTTCGTCTGTCAAATATTCGGAGAAATTCTTGCTTGAAATTTTCATAATTTTGCAATAGGGGATCGTCACAGGAAACCAAGGGCATGGACCAGGACGCATCATCACCACTCAAGTACGATAAGACAAAGGCCACCTTTGACTGCGCATCTGGGAAAATGGAAGGGCGACACATGAAGTGTATGGACACTGAGTGATGAATATCTGTGCCTTTTGTGGATCCCTCTAAATCGCTCCGGAGGGGCCAACGGGATAACTGGGGACAAGGAATGGATTACTTGTGTGGTTACTCTATTTGGCTCTTCAGCAGACTGATTTAATGTGTCTCTTCCAGAGCCCACTGGCTGTCTTAATCTTAAGGCTAATTCTGCTGTCTCCTTTCTTGAGTTTAACACTTCCTGTCTAAGGTTTTGGTTTGCCTCTCTTACAGCCACTAACTCTTTCTGAATGGTCTCTAAGACCGTTCCCAAGGTCTGCAAATTGATTCCTTCAGTCATTTCTGCCCGGGTGCAAGTATACCACTTGGGCACTTCACTCTGACAAGGTTCAATACGTAACCGTCTAAGAGCTTGCATAGGAACAGAGACGCTGATTCCCAACTCCCGCTCAAAGATAAACTGGAGATCAATGAATTGTACCTTGACTCCAATATTACCTTCAAGGGGGAAGGGGAAGTGGATAAAATAACAAATCAAGAAGAGACTGGTCTTGTAAACTCTGGTTCACTCTTGCTCGTCTACTTCGTCTTCCATTCTGCAGACTTCTTCTAAGAGAACCTTCAACACATAACACATCAATATTAATACCTACTCTACTCTAATTCTATTCTTTCTATATTTTCTATTGTCTTACCTACCCTAAGTTTTCAAGTGCTCGCCTCTCCTCTGTAAGTATTTCTATCTAATACAATTCCTTTTTCTTTCTTATTGCCGCCTCTCAGTGTCTTCACCTATAAAATAAGTTTTTATTCACTAACTACTGTCGAGTTAACCTTTTAACTGCATATATAGTGCTTACCTTCCGCTTCTTCACTTACTTTAGAGGTAGCTTCTGTCTTCTGTAAAACGTCACTCGAGTTTCTTCCAATTCTCTATATTCCTTAACTAGTGTTTTTTGTATATGCCTTTACTTAGATTTATTAGCTTGAGAGTTCTGTTTATCTTCCTACCTAGGTAAGAATTTACTGCTCTCTGATATGCATTGGTCAATCTCTCTCTGGTAAGTATTATTCTTTCTCTTTCTTTCTTTTATGTTAATTTGATGTCTACTAAATTTCCCTAGAAAATAACCTCGTACTTTGTTTCTTCCTTATGGGTTCTGTCTCAACTCCTACACAGCTAAGTTGTGCTTATTACCATCTATTTACGCTCTTAAATTTTAATTTGTTTTATTCACGACTTTCCTATAAATAATTATACTTAGCTTCGGTCTTCTGTTCTTCGATCCTTAGGTGGCGCTGAAGTATCTCTAACTTCGGACGAAGCTGCTGACTGGTTTCCGAAACTGGTATAGGTGAGTAATGACGATAAAATTGTCTTCTTCAGATTTTTACAATATTTCCTCTACTAAACTATAACCAGGTATTAAACTCAACTCTGTACTACTTCCGACGTGATGCTCTGGAACTCTAATTCTAGCTGCGCACTCGAAAATTACTTCAGTGAAGTGCGCGCTCTTCACGGCGCACGTGCTTCACCTGGATTCTGGACACCTGTAGATAGAAAAACTAGACCGCCTTCGCGTCTTCTGCAGCGGCGGCCATCTTGGAATTTCGTTGCCAAATTAACTCCAAAGATTCTTTTTCACCAGTCTTTTCGTTTTTGGACTACACGCCTTAGTTAGAGTTGCCCCCACAGTTGTTACATCATACTCCAGAGGCCTGACACACTGCCTCTGAGATAAGCCTGTCTGCTCGTGTCAAGCTACCATGGGGGTGAGCAGGGGTTATTTTAGGAGTGTACCCCCTTACCCTGACTAGAGGCAAGGGTCCCTATTTGTCACAAGTACCTACCTGTGCCAACTAGAGACCCCCAAATCTAACAGTTGCCTACAAAACGCCACTGGCTGGAAGATACCACACACTATCAAGGAGGTTATACTGGGAATTCTCCCCAAAACAAATAACTCAGCAGGACATTTTTCCAGTTAGGGCTGGTACTAGCTAAAAGAAGAATAGCAATTAGGTGGGGGAGTCCTGAAACCCCCCCCCCCACAGCTGAGAGCTGGGTTAAGCATGTATACGAGTGAGCTACGGTGGAGCTAATCCGAATGAAAAGAGTTAGAAAAGATGATAAACTAGAGGAGGATGCGATGGCCTGGTATCTCAAACAGACAACCTCCCTCCGGAGGAAACAGACGGGATGCAGTAGGAGCAGGGAGGGACGGAGGCAGTAGCGACACCCAGAAGCTCCCCAGCACCTGAGAACGGTGCAGGAATATAGACCACACAGACAGTGACAAGACTTTTGGAACCTGGAGTTAACATTACTAACACGACCTTGGGGGGGGGGGGTATGTTAAGTATTAAGTTCTACATAGTTAGTAGAATGGTATTTGTGCATAGTGGGCTGTATGTATCTCAGAGGAGTATCTGAGAGAAAAGAGTATGATGTCCAAAGTTCGTATCAGAGCAAAACCAGCACAAAATTGACAATTTAAGCATGTTTTGTTTGAATAAGTCTGTACTGTCATTATGCAAATGCCAATAAAACTTAATTTAAAGAAAACAACTTTGAACAATAAAATCCTTAAAATCATGATAATAATCATTGCTGAACATTTCATATATAACAGCTTAATAAAAAAATATTACTAGTCATGGAATTTCACAATGAGGCTTGAGCCATTGGCTTGTACTTTTGAGTTCCAGTAGCATCTCAGTAGGGAGGGTAAATACATTAGAGTGTGGGACTAAAATAGTATACGGATCATATTACCAACAACAATAGACAATGCAGTACAGTTTTCAGGACCCAACGCTACCCTGTCTGATTCTCCATACTCCCATTAAAAAGCGGGACAGAGCGAGCAAGGTCAAGGGTGTGGTGTTGAATCTAAAGATTATGGAAACAACCCTAAAGTCCCTAATCCTTATACTCGGACAAAGTGGAAGTATCCACTTCTTTCTGTTTTGTGAATAGCGCAGACAGAAAAAGATTGATGTGATTGATGCATTCTTTCGCCTGGGGACAAAAGGGGCAGGTTAGGTTTGAATCGCTGTCATGAAGCCTCCAGTTAGCAGTGAAAGTGCACAGTGGTAGAATCCCGAAACTAAATTTGATGTACAAGGCTTTTGCCAATCGGGGTTCAATGGAGTCCATGTATTCTTCCATACAGAAGTTATCTTTGGCTTCCAAGAAGGCTAGTGTCAATGTTCCCAAACTCCTGTTCCTACTCAATTCTCCTTTTATATACCTCCAGTACATCCCCTTAAGTACAGCCTTTGACATACCGGTCATAGTTCCCGGGTTAGTCCACAAGTGTTCACACCCCATCTTTACCAGGAAGGTCTTAATATGCCCTAACCAGGGGATCCTGGAGAACCCAGGCTGCCGAAGAAGGTCCTCCAATCCCGTCCGATATGTAACTAGGTCCACTGAGGCCTATAGCCATCTCCAATACAGCAAAGGCCTAGGGGGTGCTTTATGGCCGACGGACCATGGCCTAGATCCAGCCGTAATGGCAGGAGTGGGGTACTGGTAGGCAGGTTTCTCAAGGATCATATAAATTGGTTCTCGCCCACCTCTAGTGCAGTGACCTTCTCATGTCCCCACAGTTCTCTCCCATACAGCGACCCGCTTAATGCTTGTAAGTTAAAGATTTGGATGGCCGGAGATACAGGTCAAAAGCTGGAACCTTTAAAACCCCCTCAAAAATGCCCCCTGTATAGTGTTCAAGCTTCAACTTGCTCTTGTGCATCTGAGTAGACCAGCTAAAATTCTCCCACAGAGTGAGGCCCAAATACTTAAGGGCGAGAACAATCTGAAGGGGAGCACCATGCTCTTTCGCCCCGTCACACCTGCCTCCACTTCTCCAGTCATTCCATGTTTTTGAGGGCCCGCCGATTTCTTCTGTCTCAGAGTGCTATTTCTTTCACAGATGGGAAAAGGTTTTCCTGGCATTTTGCAAGCGCTAGCACCTTTATGTGCATCACCAGTGTTCTGGAAGCACGACGACACAAACAGCAACTTGTTGGAGATAGCATTGTGCAAGTCGGCGGGCTCCCGGACACATGGAATGACAGGAGAAGTAGAAGCTTCCCGCCAGGCTGGCTTTCGACCTAGGCACTCGACTGAATCAGTCGTGGTATCAGTCCTAGACAACCTCAGGAAGGGTATGGATAACAACAAACACCAGGTGCTGGTACTCCTCGATCTCTCCGCCGCATTTGACACGGTAGACCATACCATCTTATTGTCCCGTGTCAAGGCGGCTGGAATTGAGGGATCAGCCCTGGTGTGGCTTTCCTCCTTCCTGAGGGACCGCACCCAGGCGGTCCGACTAGGAGACTTCACAACCACCCCACTCCCCGTCACGTGTGGTGTCCCCCAGGGTTCTTCCTTGTCTCCCCTACTATTTAATCTTTATATCTTCCCCCTCATCTTTGCTCTTCAGCAGCTGGAGGTCACCGTGTATAATTACGCGGATGACCTCCAGCTCATCTTTGACCTATCCTCTTCTCCCCTCTCTGTCTCCAGCTTCCAGCACACAATGACATTCATCAGGGACTGGATGAACCATAACCATCTCAAGTTGAACCCGGATAAAACCGAGTTGGTTCTTACCGGAGGCTCTTCCAGTCCCTGGAACTCTCTCTTCTGGCCCTCAACCCTTGGTCCCGCCCCCACCCCTTCTACCACGGTCAAAACACTGGGGGTCAAAATGAATAATCAGCTCACCCTTCACTCTCAAATTAGTTCTGTAGTTTCTTCCTGCTTCCTCACCCTCCGTACTATTCGCACTGTCGCCCGTTTCTTTTCCCCTCAGGCACTCAAAATGATCATGGCCGCTTTAGTGATATCACGGCTGGATTATGCCAACGCTCTCTACAATGGCATACCAGCATACAGTCTTAGGAGGCTACAGTTGGTTCAAAACCAAGCCGCCCGGCTGGTCTTTGGTCTCCCTCGCTATCATCACTCCACACCCCTCCTCAGGGAGCTCCACTGGCTCCCTGTTAAGGAACGTTCTCTGTTTAAAACCGCCTGCATGGTATTCCAGGCCCGTCAAGGCACCGCCCCCGCCTTCATTTCCTCATTATTAAAAGAATATGTTCCCCTCAGAGAACTTCGTTCCTCCACCAAGTCCCTCCTTCAAATCCCACGCTTCAGATGCAAAAAGTGGGGTGGGTCCAACTTTTCCACCTTGGCCCCCACTTTTTGGAACTCCCTCCCAGACCACCTCCGTGCGGCTACCCATTATGTATCCTTCCGTAAGGATCTAAAAACGTTTCTTTTTAAACAGGCTTTCCATGCGTAATCTTCCCTTCCCGGCTCTACCACCGGTTCTCGCTTTTGTCTCTGTAGCCATTACCCTCCATTAGCGCCAAGAAACCGTTCGGTGCACGCTGCGCTTTATAAATGTTTTAAATTAGAAATTAGAAATTAGAAGCAGGTGTGACGGGGGCGAAGGTTCGGCTTGGAGAGCCCTTGTGTGCTCCCGGAGGGGCCTGTTTTTGTGAAAACCAGCCCCCTCACTGGACTTCCGTTGTATTTTGGAGCAGGGCACTGTGGTATTGGCCTTGCGGTGTGGAACAGACGCGTTTGGGCGATTGTAACACACCGGAGTTGAGCAGCGGTACGAGTATGCAGCCTTATTGGTAAGGCAACCAACAAGATGGATATGTTGCTTAATACGAAGGAACCTTTCTAGCAGCCGAAGAGTTTAATGATTGACTTCTATGCTATTAAAGTGAGGTAATGGAGTGACTAATTGTGAATTAACATACATGCGGAACACGATGGAACCTTGGCGATAGGAATGCATTCAGCAGTGTATCAATAGGCTGCACAGAATGCTGTTATCAGCTGTTTTGTTTTCTTTGAACAGTGTTTGGCATATCTCAGGAGAATTATATGAGTTTCTTGCAGCAACAATGGATTATAATGAACTTTTTTTGCTCCTCGGGGCTGTATTTCATGGTCGCACACAGCATGCATTCTTGCTATTCAGTTTGAAATGTAATGGATTGAGTTTACGGTATTTTGGATATGCAACAGTGCACTTTTAAAATGTTACGTAAAACCACGACATTGAAAGGTATAATCAGCACGCAGTGCACACATTCTGGCTATTTTAGCCTGAAACTCAAGGAATGGTTTCCAAGAGATTCATCCTTCATGTATAACAGTACGCTTCAAATGTTGATAAAAATCCACTATACAATGTTGGTGCTATTTTATAGTCCAGAGCGCTCAACAAGTTCTCTAAGTGGCAACAACAATAGACCATAATGATTTTGTTTTGCCGTTCGAGACTGTATTTCAACAGTGTGCATTGCAGAATTTTGGCTATTCAGCCTGAAATTGCATTTTAGTTCATGGTATTTATCTTAGAAGAGCAACAGTGCGCTTCAAATGAAAAATTAACAAGCATTTGCAATGCAATAGGTCTCGCATTTATAAGAGTTTGAGCTATTGGCATTGTAAAATTACAATGCCTTTTATTTATGTTTTGGTTTTAAAACAAATAAAAGGCATTGTCATTTACAATGTCAGTAGCATAAACTCGCATAAAAGCAGTGTGTGGAGTGCAGCAGTGTGCGGCGTGCAGCAGTGTGAGGCGTGCAGCAGTGTGCGATATGCAGCAGTGTGCGGCGTGCAGCAGTGTTTCGTGTAGCAGTGTGAGGCATGCAGCATTGTGAGATGCAGCGGCGTGCAGCAGTGTGCGGCGTGCAGCAGTTTGCTGCGTGCAGCAGTGTGCGGCGTACAGCAGTGTTTCATGTAGCAGTGTGAGGCATGCAGCACTGTGGCGTGCAGCGGCGTGCAGCAGTGTGCAGCGTGAAGCAGTGTGCTGCGTGCAGCAGTGTCGTTGTCGCGTCGCGTCGCAGTAATCACAGCGACACCAAGTGAGTTGTCGATTCTTTTATTGTATCTGCTCTGCAGCCAGCATGCTGCACGTCCTGCCTCGTCCCCTGCTTCCTGTGTGTGTGTTTCCCCCCTGACCGGAACTGGTGTCCGGTGACCTGTCCGGCACTCTGACCTCCTCCGAGGTCCTAGTGCCCTCGTGCCCCATCTCTCAGGACACTACATCTCCCCCTTTTGTCACAAAAAGTTACAACAGTAGCATTCGTTGGTAATCAGAAATGGGACACTTTCTTTCGCATAGTCTGTTGCAAATGTGAAATGTCGATAGATGTTATTCGCGAGATGCTGCCTAGGGTGGCAGCTCACATTTCTTCTATTAGTCTCTTTGGTCTCACAATGTCTCTCCTCGGCCTCGTCACAAGTCCTTGGCCCTCCTTTGGCCTGGCGGCTTCTTCTGTACCTGCTTCTTGGCTCTCCCTTTTTGTTGTCTCTTCGATGCCTGTCACTTGCTCTTCGTCCTTTTCTTCTTTTAGGCCTTTGAAATGGGAGCTGTTCCTTGTTATTCGTCGGCTGTCTGACTCTGCTGTTACCATTGTTCCTTTTACCTTTGTTATCGTCAGCGGGTCTTGGGCGAATGTACTGTCCGACTTCCGTTGTTGTCTCTGTCGTACCACAACAGTATCTCCTTCATGGAGGTGTGATTTGATGGCATGTCGCCTTTCGTCAGCATATTCCTTCATTTTTTTCTTGGCCGCCTCATCTTTTGCTGCCACGCTGTCGTGCCCTGGTGCTGTCAGTCCTTCTACCTGCGGCAGCCTCGTTCTGCTTGTCCTCCCTAGTACTAGCTCCGCCGGGCATTTCCCTGTAGACCCATGAGGCGTGTTTCTGTAGTCTCTCAGTATTTGGCATAGTGCTTGGCCCAGGGAAATCTGTGACAATTTCGCCCTCTGAACTGCCTTCTTGATATTTCCCATGAACCTTTCGACCATGCCATTTGCTTGCGGCCATAGTGGTGTTATCTTTCTGTGCTGTATTCCAAGGTAGGCCATGAACCTTCGAAATTCCTCTCCTGAGAACGGAGGACCATTATCCGTTTTCAGTGTCTCTGGCGAGCCCCATGCTGCAAATATGTCGTCCAGAACCGGTAATGTTGCGGCTGCTGACGTTGAGGAGACCGATCTCACAATGGGGAATCTGGAGTATTCGTCTATGATGACCAGTAGGTACGTTCCCGCGTCTAGAGGTCCATAGAAATCGGCCGCCATTGTTGTCCATACAGCCCTTGGCAGTTCCGACATCTGTAGTGGTTCTTGTCTTGCAGGTGGACCTGTCGTTTGACAGAGGTGACAGGCCGCAATAGTATCTTCTACTAGACGATCTAATCCAGGGAACCACACTTTTTCTCTCAGCAACTTCTTTGTTGCTACTATGCCTCTGTGTGACTCGTGTGCAATGTTGACCACTTGTCGTCGTAGTGAGCTTGGAATGACTATCCTGGTGCCCCGCATTACAATTCCACTGTTGGTCTCCGACAGTTCCCCGCTTATTTTCTGTAGAGCCAGCATCTCCTCCTTCTTTACTCCTGCCTTCCAAGTGCAGTTGTTGTTTACGTGCCTCCACCTTTGCTGTCTCATCGTTTCTCTGGCCGCTCGAAGAGTGTCATCTTTTGCCGTTTCTCTCTCTATTTCTGTTAGAGTTACCGGTGCCGGCGTGCTTTGCTTCAACACGAAGTTCAAGTATTCTTCTGCCATTGAGGCCTTGTTTTCAGCGTGCGGCAGGGGATGTCGCGACAGGTAGTCTGCTGGATTATGTTCTTTCCCTGGTTTGTGGACAATTTTGAAATCGTAATCCATTAATCGGATGCCCCAGCGCTCGATGCGGGGCGGCATCTTTGCTGCTGGGTTGCCGTAAATTGTTACTAGTGCTTGGTGGTCTGTGATGATGGTGAACGGCTTCCCGTACACAAACATGTGGTAATGCTCGCATGCCCATACCACCGCCAAGCTTTCTTTTTCCGGCTGAGAGTACGCCTTCTCAATGTCTGTCAGGCTTTTGCTGGCGTATGAGACAATCTTCCTTGGTGACTCCTTTCCCGGCAGGTGTTGTGCTAATATTGCACCTAAACCCACTGGGCTGGCATCGACCGTCAGCTCGGTGCAAAGCAGCGGGTCGAAGTATGCGAGGTGCTCCACAGTCATCACGGCCTTCCTGATCTCTTTGAACGATTCATTGCATTGTTGAGACCAGACAAATTTCTGGCCTTGTTTCGTTAGTTCTCTCAGCGGCGTGCTCACCGTGGCAAAGTCTTGTATGTATCTGGCACAGTAGCTTGCCAGGCCTAGGAATGATCTTATTTCTGCCACATCTGACGGTGGCTTTGTATTCTTCAGCGTCTCCACTTTGCTGGGATCAGGCCTCATCCCTTTTTCCGAGAATATGTGTCCGAAGAAGATCAGTTCTCTCCTCCCTAGCTCGCACTTTTCTCCATTCAGTGTTAATCCAGCCTGCTTTAGTTGTTTGCACACTTGCCTTAGGGCACTATCATGTTCTCCGTCCGATTTCCCAAACACTAGGATGTCGTCGCTGTAGTTGAAACCGTTATGTACTGGTCGTATCACCTGTCTTATTGTCTCCTGAAATATTTCGGCCGCTGACGAGATACCAAAACTGAGCCGTTTGTACCTGAATAGTCCTAGGTGGGTGGAGAATGTCGTTATGTACCTTGATTGTTGGTCCAGCTCTAGTTGGTGATACCCTTTGCACAGATCTAGCTTTGAGAATCGGCACGCCCCTGTCAACCGGCTGATCATGTCGTTCAGATGAAGTCCTGGATGACGTTCCCTCGATATTGCAGTGTTCGGTATTCTCATGTCCACACAGATCCGTATTTTGGACGTATTTTTCTTCGGGACTGCCACAATCGGTGATACCCACGGTGTCGGCCCATCTGCAGGCTCAATTATGTCTTGCTGCAGTAAGTTGTTTATTTCTTCTTCCACTTGCGGTTGTAGGTGAATTGGCACTCTCCTGTGATGCTGTGCCACTGGTCTCACTGCTTCGTTTATGTGTAGGGTGACCTGTTTGTCTTTTAGCTTCCCCAGTCCTTGCAGTATTTCTGGATATTCTTGCAGTATGTTCTCTTTTTCTGTCATGTGATATGTCATAGCCAACAGCCCCATGACTTGTGCCGTGACGTTGCTCAGCAGGCAGGGTGCAGGGATGTCCCCTTTCAGGACGTGTATTTCTTCTTGATATGTCATGTCCTGATATGTTAATGTTTCAGTGAACTTGCCCATGTTTTCTACGGGTGTCTTTGAACCCCACGTGAACACATCTACTTTTGATGGCGATAACTTTGGCTTTGTTCTCATCTTCATGTATTCTGACATGCACATTATGTTGCATGTGGCACCACTGTCTAGCACAAATTTTGTTCTGTGGCGCCCGACGTCGATGTCTACTGTGGCCGTCTTTTTTATTTGCTGTTTCTCCACCAGCTGGATGTGTTCCTGCTGTCTTCCTTCCTTTGGTGTGTCGGACATGAGGTATAGCCGTGCTTCTCTCCCAGCCGTCGTCTGTCCGTCCGACTCATCCGACGATCCTCTCTCTTCTGTCTCCATGTGTCTGGCATGCCTGGTGCCTGTTGTCCTTGGTCTAGCTGTTCGTCCCCTCTCATTCCTAAATTGCCGGCTCATGCAGGTGCTTGCGAAGTGGTTGTTCCCGTTGCATTTTCTGCATTTCTGGCCCATTGCTGGGCAGGTGCCAACGTGTGGGAAGTCAAGGCCGCATCTGTAACATGTGACCGCTTGTTTCCTGGGATGTTGTTGCTCCCTGTTGTCGTTCCTTTTGAAATATTCCGTCATCCGATGCGCCATCGCTGTTCCTTTTTCTTTGCCAATTTGTATCTGTTTGGCATGGTCCGTGGCCCGTGCTTCTGTGCGGGCCATCGTCAGTATTTTTTCAAGTGTCGTTGGTTCTTTTAGGATGCGTGCTCTGAACTCTACTGACAAACACCCTACGATGAGACGCGTTCTTATTGCTTCTTCATTGTCAAACTTATCAAATTCGCAGTACGTCACCAACTTCCGCAACCTTGTCGCGAAGTCGTCCATGCTCTCTTCTGGTTGCTGGCATGCTGTGTGGAACGTGTATCTTTCGAAATCAATGTTGCGTTGTGGGTCGAATTTCTCCGTGAGGCACGCTTTCGCGCCTTTATAATCCGCCGTTTTTTTCACTCGGTAGTGTCATCATTAGGTCTTCTATTTCGTCTCCCGCAAGGTTGACCAGCAAATCTAGTTGTTTGCTCTCTACGACGTCCGTTGCGCGCATGTATCGTTCAAATTGTCGTAGCCATCTCTCCCATCTGATGCCTGCTTGCGGTTCCGATATGTTGAATGGCAGTGGCCTGCGGAACACAGCTTGTGTGCTCCTTGTCTCTTCGTCACCCATATCCTTCCTTTCTGTTATTTGCTAATTTATTTATTTGTTCCTTTTTACTTCCTTCTTGTCCCTCTGGTGCTATTTTCCTTCTTTGGCACCTTTTTCTTGTCTTTTCTCTTTTATTTAGACTTTTTTTTTTGTCAATTTTCCTTTTTGCCTGACCTTAAAATGGCCTCCCGGCTTTCCTGTGCTGCTATTGGCCCAAATTGCCTGACTTCAAAATGGCCGCCGCACTCTCGCGCGATTTCGCGCTGTTCGGGACTTTGCCTGACCCTTCAAAATGGCCGCCGTCTATCTTGGACGCTGATTGGCTCAATTCGCCTGACTTCAAATGGCTGCCACCTCTCGCGAGAGTTCGTTGAAACTCACGCGCGAGAGGGATTTTAATCTTTCCTTCAGTTGCTTGATCAGTTTCAGTCTCGCGCTGCTCTTACTTCTCTTAGCAGCGCCGGGGTGGGCTCCCGCAACGATGTTCTTTTCTTGCTGGGCACTTCGGACCAGGGTGGGCTCCTGGCTCCGATCTTCTTTCCGCGACCGGGTGGGCTCCGACAGTCGCCGCGACGCGTGGATTTCGATCCCGCCTCGTCGCCAGTTGTCGCGTCGCGTCGCAGTAATCACAGCGACACCAAGTGAGTTGTCGATTCTTTTATTGTATCTGCTCTGCAGCCAGCATGCTGCACGTCCTGCCTCGTCCCCTGCTTCCTGTGTGTGTGTTTCCCCCCTGACCGGAACTGGTGTCCGGTGACCTGTCCGGCACTCTGACCTCCTCCGAGGTCCTAGTGCCCTCGTGCCCCATCTCTCAGGACACTACAGTCGTGCAGCATGCAGCAGTGAGTAATGCAGCAGTGTGCAGCAGTGTGTGGCATGCAGCAGTGTGCTGGTTGCATCAGTGTGTGGCGTGCAGCAATGTTTCGTGTAGCAGTGTGTGGCGTGCAGCAGTGTGCGGCGTGCAGCAGTGTGCGGCGTGCAGCAGTGTGTGGCAGTGTGTGGCGTGCAGCAGTGTGAGGCGTGCAGCAGTGTGTGGCGTGCAGCGGCATGCAGCAGTGTGAGGCGTGCAGCAGTGTGAGGCGTGCAGCAGTGTAAGGCGCGCAGCAGTGTGAGGCGTGCAGCAGTGTGTGGCGTGCAGCAGTGTGAGGCGTGCAGCAGAGACACGTGGAGGGTGAGGAGAGACACGTGTGGAGGGTGAGGAGAGACACGTGTGGAGGGTGAGGAGAGACACATGTGGAGCGTGAGGAGGAGGAGGAGACACCTGTGGAGGATGAGGAGGAGACACATGTGGAGGGTGAGGAGGAGACACATGTGGAGGGTGAGGCGGAGGGTGAGGAGACACGTGTGGAGGGTGAGGAGAGACACGTGTGAAGGGTTAGGAGAGACACGTGTGGAGGGTGAGGAGAGACGTGGAGGGTGAGGAGAGACACGTGTGGAGGGTGAAGAGAGACACGTGTGGAGGGTGAGGAGAGACGTGTGGAGGGTGTGGAGAGACACGTGGAGGGTGAGGAGAGACACGTGGAGGGTGAGGAGAGACATGGAGGATGAGGAGAGACACGTGGAGGGTGAGGAGAGACACGTGGAGGGTGAGGAGAGACACGGAGGGTGAGGAGAGACACGTGTGGAGGGTGAGGTGAAGGGTGAGGAGAGAGACGTGTGGAGGGTGAGGAGAGACGTGTGGAGGGTGAGGAGAGACGTGTGGAGGGTGAGGAGAGGCACGTGGAGGGTGAGCAGAGACACATGTGGAGGGTGAGCAGAGACACGTGTGGAGGGTGAGGAGAGACACGTGTGAAGGGTGAGGAGAGACACGTGTGGAGGGTGAGGAGAGACACGTGTGGAGGGTGAGAAGAGACACGTGTGGAGGGTGAGGAGAGAAGTGTGGAGGGTGAGGAGAGACGTGTGGAGGGTGAGGAGAGACACGTGGAGGGTGAGGAGAGACACGTGTGGAGGGTGAGGAGAGACACGTGGAGGGTGAGGAGAGACGTGGAGGGTGAGGAGAGACGTGGAGGGTGAGGAGAGACACGTGGAGGGTGAGGAGGGTGAGGTGAGACACGTGGAGGGTGAGGTGGAGGGTGAGGAGAAACAGAGTTGGAGGGTGAGGAGAGACGGAGGTGTAGGGTGAGGAGAGACGGAGGTGGAGGGTGAGGAGAGACGGAGGTGGAGGGTGAGGAGAGACGGAGGGTGAGGAGAGACCGAGGTGGAGAGTGAGGAGAGACGGAGGGTGAGGAGAGACCGAGGTGGAGGGTAAGGAGAGACCGAGGTGGAGGGTAAGGAGAGACCGAGGTGGAGGGTATGGGAGACCGAGTTGGAAGGGAATCAGAAGTGGAGGAGAGAGAGAGGTGGAGGGTGAGGAGAGACAGTGGTGGAGTGGGGGGGAGGGGAGGAAATCACTTTTACTTCCTCTCCTAGTGTAAGGTAATGCCCCCACCCCACAGGCCCTGCCGGGGCCGAGAGCAGATCACTGTTCGCATCAGCCGTCACCCGAGACCGCTCCGTACTTGTTGGTAAATAGAGGTTCACTATCTGTTGATAATGGGATTCACTTGGGGGGCTGACTTACCTCCTACACCCCCAGGGCCAACACTGAGAAGGCGTCAGAGACCTGGTGCTGCCTATGCTGCAGTACTGCGAGAGAGAGGGATGGGGGGGCGGGCAGAGGAAGAGGAGTGGCGTTAGAGAAGGGACAGGTGGGGAGAGAAAGAGGAGAGAAGGGACAGAGACAGAAAAGGAGCAAAAAAAGAATTAGAGAGAGTAAAGAGGAGAGTTGGGGAAAATGAAAACATTACGAGAGCAAAGAGGTGGAGAGAGAAGATGGGAGAGACTAAGGACGCAGCCAAGAGATAGGGCAGAGACAAAAAGAATCGAAACAATACAAAAGTATTTTCCAAACTCGTAAATAATGAAGTACTGGGTATTTTAGACCCAGCGGTGCAGGGGCACACACCCTATGACTTCTGGGTTCACCCTGTTCCAGACCTACAGAAACACAGAGTCTTCTGGGTGAAGTCAAAGATTCGTTTATTGGCTGCAGACCAATTACAGGTATCCTAGAAGTACAACAGCGTGTATGTTCTCAGGAGACTGCTGAAAATCATAGGAACGGGCTTCTCCTTAAATACAAAATATCATGCTTCAGGCACACATTCCTTGGTTTACGATATGGCCATATAAAGGTATACATTACAAACGAAAAAGCAGAGTCATGATGACCATCCCACATTCCAGTTCGGCCAGCCCACAATGATTTACACAGTAAGGTTCAGATCCCACATTTGATGTCAATAGACCCCCCAATAAACATGAGCATCTCCTGTTTTGGGAAACAAGTCATAAAGCAGGAACAAGCAGGTGTGAAAGAGATTAGCCGGAGGCATGTGTAGAATGAAAGGGTTTTATGACGGGTCAAGCCCTGATGCTAATCACAGGTGGACGGAGGAAGGGGAGCTCGTGAGACCGGTTTGACCTGGGGCAGCAGAGCCAGCTGCCCAGGTCACAGAAAAGTCAGAGGAGAAGCCCATGTACTGTGAGGCCCGTATTTACTCCATTATAGCCTATGTGAGGGCAATGACAAGATGGCCACTGCTTCCAAAATGGAACCCGCGTAGTGAAGCAGAATAACGTGTACACAGTGCATTCATAGCTAGAACGATATATAAAGCACTCGTACATGCCGCATTTACCATTTGCGGTTTGCTAATACCAAAATAGACTGGGGTGGGGCCCTGTCCCCTACGCGGTCCCGAATATTAAAGTACGACAGACCCTCCTTTTGCCCTTACATAGGCAATCACTATACTCATCTTAATCCGAGTCCAGGTCGATGTTCACGAAGTCATGGAGATGTTGCTGTAGCATCATTCTATTACTTAGCTCGTCCCTCGATACAGGTTTCCTTACACATAAGGTAGCACAGAGGCCACATATCGTAGGAGCACACTGTATGCACAGACAGAACAGGAAAAGAATGGCTAAGATCATTCCAATGACCATCAGAACTTTCCAACCCCAGGCAGATATCAATTCCCAGAACCACCCCAGCAGTGACCAATCTCCCTTATCCACGTGTATGGATTCAGATATTTTATGGAGTTTGGAGATGGCTTGATACACTGTTGGGAGCATTATCTGGTATGAAAATGCAGCAACTAGATTGGATGACCTTGCATACCCCACCGCGGTCTGCAAGAATAACGTCTAGAACCATGCGGTTCTGTAAAGTCATAAGGCGATCCGCTTGGAGCTCAGCCGTCAGATTACCAAGGGCACCAGCCGTTACATTTATAGTGGATTCAACCACACGAGTCAGCTGTCTCAGGTTCCTACTATTCACCATAGGTCCCCAAAACGGCAGGAAACCCAAGAAGAAGTCTCCCGCTTCCTGACCGGCAGTATCCTCCTTACTAATCACACCTCTCACAACTCTGGTCTTGTGATAGTCAGAGGCAGCAGTAAATGTCGGCGGTAGCAAGTTTGCAATATAACATGTGCCCGAGAAATCAGGGGGCAGCCATGTATATGCTCGGTCATTACAGATGAAATATGTGCCCTTGGCAGCCAAAAACGCAGGGGAAAACTGTGACGGGAAGGTGTACGTTTCAGTACAGTCACTTCTTCCCAGTTGAGCTCTAGGATTCTGACCATTACCCTGTAAGCAGAACCGACCCATGTGGGGTACGACCCAGATTGGAGATGAGATTTTTCGCTGTCTTTCACCCAGACTAATACTATACCCCGTCGCGTTCCATCCTACATAAGGTCTCAACTCTTCTTTGGGAATGGATGAGTATGCATCGATATCCCTACTCATATCGGCAACTCCTTTTATCAAAGCCTTATGATTGGTGATAGGTCTGATGGAACGCGGTTGGCGAGGGGAGTATGTATCTAGAGCATAGAGAAACATGGTCTGGAATGCCCATGACGATCCATTGTAACTATACGGCAGTACCAGGTAGGCAATACCCTTGTTAATGGTATGTGGCATTAACCCACACACCCAGCAATTGGTCGTATTCATTACTAGTTGGTGCTGGTGCAAGAGTTGGATAAACAAGTTATTTACGAACTCCGATCGTCTGGTCTGTTCGTGCTCAGGCAAAGGGTGAAAAGAGTGAGAGGAGGCAGTAGAAAGAGGTATAGGCTGTTCAGTGGGTGTAATGGGCTTTTGAGCGGAGAAAAACACAAATCCTACAATAAACATCATTATGCTACACAGTGTAAAAAGGCACAAAAATACAAAACATTTACTTTTTACAATTTTACACATCCTTGCGTTAAAGTTCATTTCCTCAATCGGTCTCTCCATCTTAAAAAACTCCATCCTCTACTCGGGCCGCTCGCGGTGGATGAGTGTCTTCTGCTAAGGGGCACGCCTGTCAGTCCAGGGAAACGCCCTAGACCAACCAGAACCGTTGACCTAACGTCTTCGGCCTGTACCCCAAAGTCTTGGCACCGCGACCCTGCGGCAGAACCCGGATGGTGGTTCGAAAAACAAAAATCAAGAAAGTCCTTCAGATGGGAGAGCAAAAATATCAAAAAGGAAATAGTAAGGAAATCTTTATTTGTCCATGGGCCTAGGTCTCAAATTATAGCGGAGACGGCCAGGTGCTGTTTGGTCTTGAAACAAAAGTTCAGGCTCAGTGGTGTCCAGTCGATTTGATGGTGGCACAGCTTCCTGCAGAATATTGTCACTCTCTTGGTTTGAAACTGTGTCTTTTAGGCGTGCGTCACTGAATGGTACAAAACGAGGTACAGTGTCCGTCTCAGAGTCGGCGATACCCTCCTGGACCCACTGGTCATATGGCAGAGGCAAGGGGACTACTTTGCAGTGGGTGCCATGGATCCAGTGCTTCTTCCCTTTCACTCGCACTGCTGATCTTGTCGACAGTAGAACAAGATGAGGGCCGATCCAGCGAGGCTCGTCGTTGCTCTTGCGCTGGAAATTTCGGATCAGGACCCACGAGCCAGGGTTGATAGGGTGTCCAGGAGGTTCAGAAGCTTGAGGAAGAGTATCATGTACCTGTTGGTGTAAAACACGCAGTTTAACAGTCAAATCATACAGGTAATCGAGCAGTACTGGATGCTCACTGAACTTCGTAGGCCTCGGTACACCCCATATGTTGGCCGGACGGCCAAAAACTACCTCGTAAGGACTAAGTCCCACTCGTGAGTGTACGGTCATTCTGGTGGACAGGAGTGCTAAAGGCAGAGCGTCAGGCCATTTAAGACCGGTGCTCGCCTGGATTTTGGCCAGCTTGAGCTTTAAGGCTCCATTGTAGCGTTCTACTAATCCAGCTGATTGGGGGTGATTTGCAGCGTGGAACTTCTGCTTTATCCCTAGCCCTTCACATACGTTCTTCATCACTTTACCCACAAACTCACTTCCATTATCACACCACACCATTCTTGGCATCCCAAACCTAGGGAAAAATTCCTTCACAAGGGCTTTGGCTGTGGATAGGGCAGTGTTATCTTTCAGAGGATAAGCCTCTATCCATTTTGAGAAAGCACAAACAACCACCAGTACATATTTCAGGTTGTTGCATCTTTCCATGTGAATAAAGTCCAGCTGCAAAACTTCAAATGGACATGATGGGGGTGCAAAGTGACCAGCTGGAGTTGGGGTTCCCCTACCAGGGTTGTACTTCAAACATACTATGCAATTCTTGACCACATTCTCTGCACACTTGGGAATCCCAGCATTCTGCCATACTGGAGCCAACAACTTGCATATACCTTTCGTACTGATATGTGCCATTCCATGTGCCATTGTAACCACTGGAAGCACATATGCATCAGGCAACAACCATCGCCTATGTTCTGTCAGATCAATTCAACAACCATTCTCATCCAACTTACCCATACTTTCTTTCCACTTGCTTAACTCTTCCTCTGTGGCTTCAGCTTGAAGCGACTTCACACTCTCTATTGTGTTCTCACACATTCCCACATCATTAACCCATCTTGCGGGGCCTGCAACATACATTCTAGTCTTCACATTCTGTGCTGTTTCTTTCGCGGTCTCATCAGCAAACGCATTCCCACGTCCAACATCATCTGTGACTTTCCTGTGCGCACTGCATTTCATGATCGCAACTTGCAACGGTAGGGTCAGTGACTCAAGGAGATCATTCACCAACTTGCCATTCTGAATTTTAGCTCCATGCGACGTCAGGAACCCACGCTCCTTCCACAAACGCCCAAAATTATGAGCCACGCCAAAGGCGTACTGGCTATCTGTGTATATATTCACTCTCATTCCTTCAGACAACACACATGCTCTCGTGAGGGCGATTAATTCCGCTGCTTGGGCCGAATTATGTGGCACTCGTGCAGTTTCCACGACCGTGTGCAAAGTCGTGATAGCATATGCAGCAGTCGTGTCACCATTAGGGAGCTTGAAACATGAACCATCTACCCATAAAGTGCCATCACACTCAGTCAGGGGAGTATCTTTTAGATCTACTCTCCCTTTCGTCTCTTCTTCTGTTCTGAACAGACAGTCATGTTGCTCAATCTCATCTGAGTCTGCTGGAATTGGCAACAATGTGGCTGGATTCAGCGTATTGCATCTTTTTATGTGTATGTGATTTGCTAACAGTGTGAGCTCATAGCCTGATAATCGCGCACTAGTCAAGTGTTGTGTCTTGGTCCTATTTAATAATGTGTCTACAGCGTGTGGAACCATAACAATCAATGTATTGTCCATTACCAAACCAGCAGATTGTCGGATAGACATCGCTGCAGCAGCTGTCGCTCTCAGACAGCTTGGCAATGCCCTCGCTACAGGGTCCAAGGTTGATGAAAAATATGCGCATGGGCGCGGTCTGTCGCCAAAAGGCTGTGTTAACACTGACAACGCACATCCATCTTTCTCGTGAACATACAATGTAAAAGGTTTACTGTAGTCAGGGGTACCCAACACAGGAGCCGAACATAATGCATTACGCAATTCCACAAAACTTTTCTGGCATTCTTCAGACCATGGGATAGGATTCGGTGTGTCTTTGCATGTTAAGGCTAACAAAGGTTTTGCCAACAAAGAAAAACTAGGGATCCAATGCCTACAGTATGAAGTGATGCCCAAGAAAGCACGCACTTCTCTCTGTGTCTTTGGCACACTCAACTGTGCAATGGCTTGAATTCTTTCTGGGGTCAGTTTCCTTCCCTCCTTCGATAAGAGATGACCTAAGTAGGTCACTTCTTGTCGACAATATTGCAGCTTAGAGAGAGACACCTTGTGATGGAAAGCGGATAAATGGCGCAACAGTGACAATGTGGCTTCTTTACAAATCTTCTCAGTATCCGCGGCAATCAGTAAATCATCCACGTACTGAATCAGGATAGCGCCACTAGGTAAAACAAGTGCATCAAGCTGCGCTTTTAAAGCTTGACTATATATTGATGGACTTTCACAGTAGCCCTGGGGAGCGCGTTTGAAGCGGAAGCTTCGGCCTCCCAGACTAAAACCAAAAATGTCTCTGCTCTCTTCTGCAATTGGGATGCTAAAGAAAGCATTCTTTAAATCAATCACTGAAAACCATGCAGCAGAGGCTGGAATCATCGTTAACAAGGCAGTTATATCGGGGACAACCGGAAACTGTGGCACAACAATCTTATTAACCTCTCTAAGATCAATCACAAATCTGTAAACAGGTGGCTGTGAAGGATCCGTTCGTTTTAAGACAGGTAAAATCGGACTATTGCAAACGTTGCCTCTTGTCTCTTCAATCACACCCTTATTAATCAAGTCGCTGACAATGTCTAACAATGCTTTCTGGCCTTCATTAGAGATCTTGTATTGGGGAATACGTGGCAGTCTGACATTAGCCTTTAAAGTCACCACATATGGTGGTATCTCCAAGAGGCCCACATCATTGGGACCAGTAGCCCAAAGGGCATCCGGAAGGGATGACAATTCAGGTGGCATTGTATTTTTAGACAAATACATTGGGGAAATCACTTTCTTGCCTAATGTAAGTTGTACTCCTGAAGGAGAACAATACAGTGTAGCGTGCAATCTTTTCAACAAATCTAATCCCAGCAAATTCTCACCACAACCTGTTGTCAGAATCAGGGGTGCTTTCAGCTCGCAAGGTCCAACAGAAAGTGACATGGGACTAGAAATCGGGTTCCTAACTGGGGCGCCAGAAAAACCTACTGAAACATTTATATCGCCAGACAAAGGTGCGCCAGGGAGTTTTGAATGCATGATTGAACTCTTTGCAGCACCAGTGTCTAGCAGAAAAGGCTCCGTTACATTCGCTGTAGTTACCTCAACATATGGTCCGCTCTGATCCACTGGCACTGAAACAACTCCCTCTCTCTGTCTATGGCTGTCCTAGTAATCATTACTTTCTGCATCACCGTCCTCTGCATAATAATCATTATTATAATACTGGGCCGTATTACTAGTCGCGTTAGCTTGCTGATCAAAGCTATTGATGGTACTTTGAGGCGGCAGAGGACGCGCATTCTGGGGAGCATTTCCACGCCCTCTGCCTCTAGGAGCTTGCTGACCACCCCTACCTCTTGCGCCATACGCATTACCGTTCCGCTGCATTAATTTAGGGCAACTATATTTATAATGACCTTCCTCTTTGCAGTATGAACATTGGTTGGGACCTACAGGGACACGTGGTTGATAATACCCATTCATTTGCTGGTTGTTCTGGAATTGTTGGGGTTGGTGATAGACACCTTGGGGTTGCCTATAATTATTCTGACCTCCACGTGGCGGATAGGCCTGCTGTAAAAGGACCTTTGTCTTTAGTTCCTTCGTTTTCTTCTCCGTTCTATCTTTCTCGTCCTTATCTCTATTCTCATAATACTGTGCAGTAGCCAGTATTTGCGCTGAAGAAGAAACAGCCCAAGAACTTTCTGAATCTTTTAACTTTTTACACAGGTCAGGGAGTAAATTCTGCACAAACTTATCCACAAATAACCGTTGGCCACCCTCAGTACTCATATCCTGCCCACTGTGGTCAATAAATGTTTCTTCAAACCTAGTAAAGAAGTCTGACACTGTCTCATCTTTCTTCTGCTTGCATGCAGATAACTTGTCCCAATTTACGCGCATCGCAGGCATTATTGTCTTCATATACGTGATGATTCTACCAGGCAGTTCAGCTACTAAAGGTTCTGGTTTCGCGCCACCAGTTTGTCTAGCATCAGCAGCAACAATGTTAGCCCATGTGTCCCCTAGTTCTACATCGTGATCTGCATTACGAATTGACCCCCATAGAGGCTGTGGAACAACATTACCAAACAACATGTCTATGTCGGCCAGATTCATAATGCATGACCCTGCCGTCTGTGACAACTCTTTATAATAACCTGCTGGGTTTTTACGGGGATCAGGCAATGACTGCTTAAGCGCTAACACCTCAGAGCGCTTCCATGGAACATGCACCCAAACACGCTGGAAATGCGCTGCCACAGCGGGGTTACCACCGGCAGCTGCAACCGCTTCCTTCCATACCGGGGGAACTTCTCTCATAGGGTATTGTCGCGCTTTTACCTTTTTCCCCACAAGGACATCTTGTTCAAACAATGACTGTTGGCAATCATCATTCCTAAAGGACAATACAACCGCAACTGCTTTATCTACTCCGCGGTCCACAATTATACCAGTTCCAAAATCAAACCTCACTCTACACAATTCCTGCGGGCTCGGATTTTTACCACTATCCTCCAATTCTTCACAGAGAATTTCGCACATTTTCTCAAACACATATCTCTGTTTTGGGGCATCCCACTGATGGAAAACGTTGACAACTGATTCCACATCATACAGTGAAGGGAAAACAATCCATCTACGCGCCATGTTATCTATTACCTTTTTCTCATCGGGGTTAGGCAATTGGCTACGCAATTGCTTACGCTGTAAACCAGGAGTCGCACCAGATGACTCAAAGAGAGGAGACATTAATGTAGTAACCACATTAGCTAAGCGCTTTCGCGCTGAAGGAGAAGCTGAGGCGAAAACAGGGGGATAAACAGAGGGGAGAAAAGAGGATGTAGAAACAGGTACTGGAGTGGTGCAAGGAAGAGTGTCAGAAGAGGCAGCTGCTGTATTAGGCAAAGTCGCAGGAAGTGCGGGGGCAGTTGGAAGCACAACTGGCGGCCCTTGAGAGGGCTGCCCTACATGGATAAGAGCCGGCTGCAAAGCAACTGGCGGTAGCGGCAAGGCTTGCAGTATATTGACTGGAGGTGGCATATTCACAAGCTGGGGAGGTGCCGTGGCATTTTGAGCATACGGGGGTGGCGAACTCAACAAATGTGACATCAGGGGATCTTTCTCCTTTTCTTCTAACTCATTCTGCTTAGAATGTGGTAAAGCTGGGTAACATTTGTCAATCCCTAACTTGCGCTGCCTGTGCAATTGCTCACTCATCTGCTCCTCCTCATTGTCTTTAAATTGTACAGCTGCTTGCATTACTGTCATACCTTTCTCTCTCTTATTCTTTTTCGCTAGCTTAATTTCCTTTTGTTTGGCTTCCTTTCGCCATAAGCGGAAAGAGTCAAACATCGCCGGCCGGGCTTTCTTCTTAAACAATTTAATTTCCAAATTATCTAAAATATCGGTATCGAAACTACCATTTTGGGGCCATTTTAAAACACCATCTTTCCTGGTGTAGTGGATCCACACTTCGTTATATGCAATGGGGCCTACACCATGTTTTACATAAAGCTCATAAGTTGGAGTTCCAACCGGAGGAACCGGACATGATTCCTCTAGCTGGAAATCTTTTCCACAACCCAAACAGAATAATCTACCAAATAGTCCAGAACCAGGCATCTTCGCTCACTAGTCTAGATCCAAACGTCAAAGGATTTTCGATTACGATATTCTCGTGAATACACAAGTCCTCTGGCTTTGGCGTTTGCAAACTCCAAATGACCAATTCAAACGATCCCGAAGGATACCAAAACAAATAGGAGACGCTCCACTTATACTTAACTGAATATTGCTGATCGATGGCGTGACCAGAAGACTCTCTCGATTGTTTCGCTCTCTCAAATTCGTCAAGGGTCCAAAACAGGTCGATTAATCAGGGCAGCAGTCCTTCGTAGCCGTCGGGACGCGGAGAACCTCGCAGAAAAGACTTTCGGACCACGTCGACATGCAGGGGTCGATGAAGTGGCGGCCTTCCTCCGGAATTTCCACACGAAGCTCCTCACGAACCTCTGGCTTGGACTGGTACCGCTGAAATCGTCCCGAGTTGGGCGCCAAACTGAAGTACTGGGTATTTTAGACCCAGCGGTGCAGGGGCACACACCCTATGACTTCTGGGTTCACCCTGTTCCAGACCTACAGAAACACAGAGTCTTCTGGGTGAAGTCAAAGATTCGTTTATTGGCTGCAGACCAATTACAGGTATCCTAGAAGTACAACAGCGTGTATGTTCTCAGGAGACTGCTGAAAATCATAGGAACGGGCTTCTAATTAAATACAAAATATCATGCTTCAGGCACACATTCCTTGGTTTACGATATGGCCATATAAAGGTATACATTACAAACGAAAAAGCAGAGTCATGATGACCATCCCACATTCCAGTTCGGCCAGCCCACAATGATTTACACAGTAAGGTTCAGATCCCACATTTGATGTCAATAGACCCCCCAATAAACATGAGCATCTCCTGTTTTGGGAAACAAGTCATAAAGCAGGAACAAGCAGGTGTGAAAGAGATTAGCCGGAGGCTTGTGTAGAATGAAAGGGTTTTATGACGGGTCAAGCCCTGATGCTAATCACAGGTGGACGGAGGAAGGGGAGCTCGTGAGACCGGTTTGACCTGGGGCAGCAGAGCCAGCTGCCCAGGTCACAGAAAAGTCAGAGGAGAAGCCCATGTACTGTGAGGCCCGTATTTACTCCATTATAGCCTATGTGAGGGCAATGACAAGATGGCCACTGCTTCCAAAATGGAACCCGCGTAGTGAAGCAGAATAACGTGTACACAGTGCATTCATAGCTAGAACGATATATAAAGCACTCGTACATGCCGCATTTACCATTTGCGGTTTGCTAATACCAAAATAGACTGGGGTGGGGCCCTGTCCCCTACGCGGTCCCGAATATTAAAGTACGACAATAACCACGGGCCAAACAACTGATCTGCAATGAAGCATCCGAATCCGGTATATCATGACATTAACCATGCAATAAAAAATAAATTTAAAAAAAAAAAAAACACCCAAAAACACGTATACACCATGTTGACCCTTTTCCATGCAACGTATTCTAAAATGCCATTCTCATTTATACATTCACAGCAAACCTGTTCACAAGAGTGACAGAAAATGTGGTATTAGTGTTACATTTTTGTTTACATCCATACCCGCTCACTTATGCAATTAAAGGATTCATGACCACACGGTTAAACAAAACGTACTGATTGGCCTTGCCGTGAAGGAGAAACACGTGTTGACACACACTCCCGATCTGTGAAACGTTCACCCCACTTTCTCGAAATTGAAACCAGTGCATGTGTCCGACGAACTTCCTGCCGCTTATCTGAATGCACCAGTGGCAGAAGATAGTCACCATCTTGCAACAACACAATTAAAGGGAGGCATGTCTGTCTCTCCCCACCGCTACATGTCTCTGAGTCTTACTGTCTCATGCGGGATCTCCCTCTAGGAGACAGCTGACACCGACTCTTCCCCTGAGACAGTATGGGAGATGCGTGTGTGTGCATAGTGTGTGTGTCTATATGTATATATCTGTGTGTGTATGCATGTGTGTGTGTTTGTATGTGTATATGTTTGTGTATGCATGTGTGTGTTGGTGTGCAAGTATGGGTGTGTCATTGTGTTCATTTGTCTTCATGGATGTGTACACATATGTTTGTGTGTATACCTATGTCTGTGTATGCATGTTTGTGTGTATGTATATGTGTTTGAGTATGTTGGTGTGCGTGCTTGTTTATATGTGTATGTGGGGTTGGTGTGTTGGTGTGCATGTATATGCATATGTTTATGCATGTTTGTGTGTGTTTGTATATGTTCATATGTGTGTGTAAATGCATGTGTGTGTTTGTATGTGTGCATAGTTGTGTATGCATGTGATCAGAGGGAAGAGTGCACTTGAGGGCAAAGAGGAAAACATACAGGGAAGAGTATGTGAGGGCAGAGAGAAAAATACAGAGGGAAAAGCACGTGAGGGCAGAGAGAAAAATACAGAGAGAAGAGTCCATGTGGGGGAGGAGAGAAAAATAGAGAGGGAAGAGCTCATGTGAGAGCAAAGCGAAAAATACAGAGGGTAGGGCGCATGTTAGACCGGAGATAAAAACATAGAGGGAAGAGAGCATGTGAGAGCAGAGAGAAAAATAAAGAGAGAAGAACACATGCGAGGGCAGCGAAAAAATACAGAGCGAAGAGCACATGTGAGAGCATAGAGAAAAAATGCAGAGGGAAGAGTACATGTGAGGGAAGAGAGACAAATACAGAGGGAATAGCATGTGTGAGGAAAGAGAGAAAAATGGAGAGGGAAAAGCACATGTGAGGGCAGAGTGAAAATACAGAGGGAATAGCACATGTGAGACCAGAGAGAAAAACATAGAGGGAAGAGCATATGTGAGGACAAAGAGAACAAGTACAGGCTATGCGAAGCGGAAGTGATCGTGTTTGCGATCAAACATCAAAGCGGCAAAAGTGAAAGTAATCGAGCAGAGCATCAAAGGGCTGGGTGAGAAGGGAGGGGGGGAATGCAAGGGTCAAAGCGGCTAAAGTGAAAGTAATCGAGCAGAGCATCAAAGGGCTGGGTGAGAAGGGAGGGGGGAATGCCAGGAGCAGAGGAGCAGCTGTGCACGTGCACGCCATCGTGCATTCAAGCCCTAGGCCAGCAAAACCATGTGGGTAGCACTTTTGAAAACCCACTTACAAAATGTCTCAAAGAGACAGCTTTCGCTGTCTCAGCGAGACCTAAAAAACAAACTGTGATTTTTCTAATGATTATTGGCCCATTGCAAGATTTCTTACTTGTCATCATCATGAAGCTGTATTTCGACATCCAGTGTCATAAAAACAATAAAATACATTTTTAAAAACAGATACAAAATAAACTTGTGCAACAATATGCTAAAAGGTAATGTAATCTGTAGTCCATCCAAGTGCTCTGCTTCGCCCTCGGTATAAAATTAAATTACCAGGTTCCGCCTTTTAAAAGTTAATATGCATCATATCAATAAAAACATGCAAATAGTACAATAAAAATAGGGAGGGGAAAATGACGTGACAATTCGTCTTAGGTGGAATCAGGTAACAGGATACGACCCCCCCATAGACCTTGTAAAAATGATCCAACCCTCCTTAGGGTAGCTGCAAGTGAAATTAAGAAGATAAAAAATAAAGGGCATGTGCGTAACGAACAAGTTACTTACCTTCGGTAACGATGTATCTGTAAGAAAGAAACATTAGTTAGTTAGATTCCTCACCTTAGAATATCCCCAGGCGTCAGACTGGATCCGGAAGATTTTTCGTCAGCAATACCCCTTGCGCGTCGTCTGCGGCTCCGCGTCCGTCGTCGGCGTCGTGCGCCGGAATGACGTCGTCGGAGTACTTAGACGCCGCCCTCGCGCGCTGACGTCAGTTCTTGTACATAGCCTTCCGCGCCAGGAACGCAGAGCCATGCAAGATACCGACACTGGTGCCAAAAAATTCTAGGGCCCTGAAAGGGATAGCCTTAACCCTAGATGTCAGTTCGCAGAACGGGGAGAATGGGTGAGTCGGTGAGGAATCTAACTAACTAATGTTTCTTACAGATACATCGTTACCGAAGGTAAGTAACTTGTTCATCTGAAAGAAACACGTTAGTTAGATTCCTCACCTTAGAGTAGATACCCAAGCAATACCATCCCCGGTGTTGGGTCTGCGAACCAAGATCACACCAGAAAGTCCTGGAGGACAGAACGGCCAAAGAAGCCATCCCTCCGGACTTGGCTGTCAAGGCAATAATGCCTGGCAAACGTGTGTAGCGAAGCCCACGTTGCCGCCTGACAGATGTCCTGCAAAGGGACACCCCGTCCCAAAGCAGTAGTAGCCGCCGTGGCCCGAGTAGAATGGGCGCGCAGCCCAACAGGAGGGTCCTTTTTTGCCAAGGAATAACAAATTTTGATGCACAAAACGACCCACCGAGAGATGGTCCGTTTGTGCACAGCTTTCCCCTTCTTAGTACCCACGTATCCAATGAAAAGTTGGTCGTCCACCCGGAACTGCTTTGTGCGGTCCAGATAAAAGGAGAGCGCACGTTTTGGGTCCAGACGGTGGAGCCTCTCTTCCTCTTTGGAAGGATGCGGAGGCGGAAAGAAGGTGGGCAAGGTGACAGACTGCCCAAGATGAAAGGGGGACACCACTTTCGGAAGAAAGGAGGGACGAGGCCGAAGGACAACCTTGTCCGGATGAACAGAGAGAAAAGGAGGCTTTGATGATAAAGCCTGGAGCTCACTCACCCGTCTAGCCGAGGTGATGGCTACCAGAAAAGCAGTCTTAAGTGTCAGCAGACGAAGAGGACAATTATAAAGAGGCTCAAAGGGAGCGCACATTAGAAATGTGAGAACAAGATTCAAGTCCCACTGAGGCATTACAAAAGGGACAGGAGGGAACGTGTGAGTAATGCCTTTTAGAAAGCGTGTAAATACAGGGGACTTGAAAAGAGAAGGCTGATCAGGAAGCCGCAAGAAGGCAGAGATGGCAGCAAGATAACCTTTCAAGGTGCCCAGGGCAGAGCCCTGCCGGGCCAAAGAAAGAAGAAAGAGGAGGACCTCAGAAAGAGGGGCGGAAAGGGGATCCACAGCCTTTGCTGTGCACCATGCCACAAATTTGTTCCACCGGCAGGCGTATACCGTCTTTGTGGAGGGACGCCTGGCTGCCAGAATGATATCACAGACTTCAGGAGGCAAGTCAAATGGCATCAACTGCCGCCGCTCAATCTCCACGCATGGAGGTGGAGGCTGGACAGGTTCGGGTGTAGGACCGTCCCCTGCTGCTGCGACAGAAGATCCTCCCGAAGGGGCAGACGTATCGGAGGATCGGTCAACATACTGAGTAGCTCGGGATACCAGTACCTTCGTGCCCAATCCGGGGCCACCAAGATGACTTGGGCCCGGTCGTGCCTGATCTTCTTCAGCACTCTGGGCAGAAGTGTTATAGGCGGAAAGGCGTACAACAGACCGCAACTCCACTCGTGACGAAAAGCGTCGCCGAGCGAGTGCCGCCTTGGAAATTCCAACGCGCAGAACTGCTGACATTGCGCGTTCTCTTCGGTGGTGAATAGATCTAACCAAGGCTCTCCCCACTGCTGAAAGAGACCTTGCGCCACTTCGGAGTTCAGACGCCATTCGTGATCCATCATGCACCGGCGGCTGAGTTCGTCTGCTCTGGCGTTCAGAGAGCCCGCCAGATGTTGAACCACTAGGGTGACGCCCTGGTGTTCCAGCCACATCCAGAGGCGCAGAGCCTCCTGACAAAGGGTCCACGACCCCACCCTGCCCTGTTTGTTGCAATACCACATGGCGGTGGTGTTGTCCGTGAACACCTGCACGACACTTCCCCTGACAGAGGGAAGGAAGGCTTTCAGTGCAAGTCGGATCGCTCTCAACTCCAACAGGTTGATGTGGAGGCGAGACTCCGTCGGAGACCAGAGGCCTCTGATCTCCGCCTCTCCCATATGGCCACCCCATCCCAGAAGGGACGCATCCGTCACTACGACATGCTCCGGTTGGGGAAGGGAGAGGCTCTTGTCGGTGACCCAATCGCGGTCCGTGAGCCACCACTGCAACTGCTGTGCAGTGCCCTCCGAGATCAAGACATGGTCGGACAGGTTGCCGTGATGCTGGGCCCACTGAAACTTCAGGTCCCACTGCAGAGCCCGCATGCGCCGCCTGGCGTGATGCACTAGTAGGATGCAGGAGGCCATCAGCCCCAGAAGCCGCAACACTAGCCTGACCGAAACCCAGGATAGAGGCCGAAAGATGGGAATCAGTGCCTGAATATCCCGGACCCGCTGTTCCGGCGGATAGACCCGGAACTGCGCCGAATCGAGAACCGCTCCGATGAAGAGGAGCTTCTGAGAGGGACTCAGGTGTGACTTCGGCACGTTGATGGAAAACCCCAGCAAATGCAGGAGATCCGCCGTAGTCTGGAGGTGGGAGACGACTGCCTGGGGCGAGCCCGCCTTCAACAACCAGTCGTTGAGATAGGGGAAGACTGGAACCCCTGATCTGCGCAGATGAGCTGCGACCACCGCCATCACTTTCGTGAACACCCGAGGGGCACTGGTAAGGCCGAAGGGGAGCACGGTAAACTGAAAGTGCTCTTGACCCACCGTGAACCGCAGGTAACGCCGGTGGGCCGGCAGGATGGGGATGTGGAAATATGCGTCCTGCAAGTCCAACGCTACCATCCAGTCTCCCGGGTCTAGGGCAGCTAGAACCTGAGCCAAAGTTAACATCTTGAACCTTTCCTTCCGGAGGAAGGCATTGACGTTCTGGAGGTCCAAGATAGGGCGTAGGCCCCCTTTGCCCTTCTTGGGAACCAGAAAGTAGTGGGAATAACAACCACGACCTACTTCTGGGCTCGGAACGCATTCGACGGCCCCCTTGGCCAAGAGGGCCGAAACTTCCTCGTGGAGAAGATTCAAATGATCCCCCGAGATACGGTGGTGCTGCGGTGGCATGGCTGGAGGGGTCGTCTCGAAGGGGAGGGAGTAGCCCCTTCGGACGATTTGCAGCACCCACCTGTCCGATGTGATGGACCGCCAGTGGAGCAGGTGATGGCGAACTCTGCCGCCCACTGGCGTGGAATGGGCCTGAAAGCTCGGACTAGGAAGGCTTTGAGGCGGATGCTGCCGGGGTGGATGTGGGCTGACGGCGTCGTCCTCCAGAACCGCCTCGGCTAGGCGGACGTGAGGAGGCACCCCTTCCTTGGCCACGAAAGGGGCGAAAGGCGGAAGTTTGCGACCGCGGGGCCGAGAGGCCCAAGGACTTGGCTGTAGCCCGGGAGTCCTTAAAGCGATTCAGCGCACTGTCCGCTTTCTCACCAAAAAGGCGAGTTTCATCAAAGGGCATGTCCATGAGAGTGCTCTGGACATCTCCCGAAAAGGACGTGGACCGCAGCCAGGCGTGACGTCTAAGCGCCACCGTGGTAGAAATCGCCCTACCCAGCGAGTCCGTAGTGTCAAGCCCACATCTGATAGCATGTCGCGCTGCAACCCTCCCATCGGCCAGAGCCTGGGTAAGTCGTGTCTGGACCTCCTCCGGACACAGGGGCAGCACGTCCTCCACCGTATCCCACAGAGAGTGGGAATAACGGTCCAAAAGACAGGCGGTGTTCAAGGACCGCAGGCCCAAACTAAGGGAGGAGAACAGCTTTTTGCCAAACTGTTCCAGTCTCTTGGAATCCCGGTCCGGCGGAGCGGTCGGGAAGCAGGATTGGGAGGTAGAAGCCTGGATAACCAGGCTCTCAGGGGTAGGGTGTTGGGACAGAAAACTGGGGTCGCCCGGAGCAGGGCGGTGGCGCCTGGCGACGTTCCTGTCCACAGGAGGAACTGTGGAGGGCTTGGACCAGGTGCCCTGCAGAACGTCAATGAGGGCCTCATTGAATTGCAGCAGAGGCTCAGTGGAGCTTGCTGCAGACTGAAGCACCTCAGTGAGGACGTTAGTTCTCACAGCCACGGCAGGTAGCTCGAGCCCAAGGGCTGTGGCCGCCTTGCGCAGCACCACAGAGAAAGCAGCACCCTCCTCCGAAGCCACAGTCGGAGGAGAGATGAATCCAGTGTCTGGTGAGGTATCCAGACCACTGGCCTCCCCCAGTTCATCTGCCCAGTCCTGTGACAGCTGAGCCTGAACGGCCATAGGATCCTCGGACCCCTCCCATTCGCCCCCGTCATCCGATTCCTGGTAAACAGGAGGAAGGATCGGAGCCGGACGATAGACATAATGTGTCTCCAGCGGCGCCGTACGCGGCGTCCATCGACGCCGTAACGGCGCCAGGTCCGGAGCGGGGCTGAACTGGGGCACGACGCCGAGCGGAGCCGGCGTCGGAGGTGGAACCGGTGTCGACGCCGGCAGAGGAGGCGTGACGAGGTCGACCGGCGTCGGCGGGGACTCGTGGACGAGTCGCTCGGGCACTTGCGGCGTCGAGGCCGGAGCCGGCGACGGCGCCGGGGCCGGAGCCGCCGGCATGCAAGGTTGCCCAGTCGGGTCCGCGGGGCCCGAAGGCGCGCCAGCGGGCGTCGACGGCGGAGCCAGGTTCCTCATGTCCGAGAGGAAGGCACTGACTTCCGCCGGCGTCGCGTCAGTCCCAGGGACCGGCGGGTATGGGGACTTGCGCAGTGCCTGCGGCTCCGCTGGAGCCGCGGGGGTGGAACCACCCTGACCCTCGGCCGAGTCGCGCGACCGGCGAGGGGAGTCCGAAGAGCGGTGTCGCCTCTTGGACTTCTTGGAGTGCTTCGACTTACCCGAAGACTTGGAGCCAGACGATCGATGATGACGTCGGCTGCGGCTCCGCGACCGATCCTTGGACCTCCTCCTGGACCGGGATCGAGAGGGGCGCGGAGCCGAGTGGCGAAGCTCGAGAAGCTTACAGGACCGCTCCCGTCTAGCCTTCGAGGTCAGGGCCTTGCAGTCCGAACACGACTCCACGTCGTGGTCGAGGCCCAAACAGTAAAGGCACCGGCGGTGATGATCCGTAACCGACATCAAGCAGTTGCAGTCAGCACAGGCTTTAAGACCAGGCATCCTACCGGCACCGGAGTCGAGACAAGATCAAAAAGGATCAAAAAACTTAGTCAAAAAAGACTAAAAGGGGTAGCTCTCCCGGATCTGCGCTTACTGGCGTGGAAAAAAGAAGAACTGACGTCAGCGCGCGAGGGCGGTGTCTAAGTACTCCGACGACGTCATTCCGGCGCACGACGCCGACGACGGACGCGGAGCCGCAGACGACGCCTAGCGACGCGCAAGGGGTATTGCTGACGAAAAATCTTCCGGATCCAGTCTGACGCCTGGGGATATTCTAAGGTGAGGAATCTAACTAACATGTTTCTTTCAGATATAGTATTTAAAAGCTAAAAAGGTCAGCCGGAGAGCCCTTCAATAATTGTCAGCGGGTTAAAACTTCTGTTTAATGAGGCATGCATGACTTAAAAACTTTGCCACACAACACCCGAAAAAGGGTCTGGGATCAGTCCTAAGAATGCGCAGGGCGACCCGATAGTTCCGTGTTCCCAGTTGCTGGCCCAGAGGTTTTAGCCACTTGGCCCAAGGGATGTTATAAGCAAGCAAACAGAACATGAGCAACACTTTCTAGCGGGGCCCTGTAGCAAGGACAGTCCTTTGAAACTTGATTGCTCAAGTGCCAATTCGCTGTGGTCTCACAGACAGGAAGTGTGCTGAACCTGAAGTGGATGTATAACATCCTATCCCGTGGGGCCTGGATAATATCTAAAAAGGGCTTAAGGTATCTAGTCTGTTTGTGGAGATAGAATTCGGCTGTTAACCTGCCTAAATTCGGTTTGCAGGTTTCTTGGTGGTCCACCTATTCCCAATAACAATATGTTAGCTCTTTTTCATAGGTGGCTCTTGCCTATCCCAGTGTGCTTGGAGCCCTAAAGCTGTCATCATTTTCCTGACATAAGAGATCCAGCCTATTTTACAACTGGTATCTAGTCGTATCACCTCTGTAAGGGCCTCAGCGTTGGGAAGAAGCTCTGGGGTTTGCCTGATGAGGGCCCAAAAGAGGAGCGGGCACAGCCTTTTTATGTCACCAATAGATCGCCTGCCCTTGTCAAGCATTAGTGGGTTGAGGGAGATGGATTGGGGCAGCATAACCAGATCTCTGAGAAACTTGTGCTCAGACCTACGGAGATCATGGGCCTTTTCAAGTCCCCATAACTCTGCTCCATACAATGCTGCGCCAACCGCTTTAGCATCGTAGACCTGGAGGGCTGGGGCTACTGGTCTGCTGTGTGAGAGGTGATGTTCCCTTCCAAGAGCTCCCACTAGGCTTTTGTGCCCCAGCAACATCTTTGCTAGGTGGGGCTTCCATGACAGTTTGTCATAGAGACGGACACCAAGATAGTCAAAGGTGTCTACTCTTTCCAAAGGTATCCTACCTAGCAAAGGGGTGCTTCTGTAGGACCTAGGGGGGTTAAATGCCATAAATGTGTTTTTTACAGTGTTAATAACCAATCCCCGGTCATCACAGTAAAGATGGAACCTATTGAGCAGTCGCTGCAGCCCTGCTAGTGTCTTAGACACCAGCAAGGTGTCGTCAGCGAATAGGAGGGTCGGTACCTTATCGCCCCCCAAAGTTGGAGCATCTGCTGGAGCTGCCTGTAGGAAGCTTACCACCCCATTCATAGAAAGAGAGAATAGGGTGGGGGCAAAAACGCAGCGATGTTTTACTATTTTTTGCCTGTAATGTATGGATTAAGTTTAAGGTATTCATCTCCGATGGGTAATAGTGCTCTCAATGTCAAAAGAAATCATTACATATTTTTGGGCAGTATTCGACTATCCCGAAAATGTAAGAACTGTTTTAATTGTGTTGCTTATAAAGAATCTGGCAGAATTTTGTTTATATCTATGCCAAAAAGAGTACATATACTGTTTAGAACATGGTGCTCTTTAGGTGATAAAGGCTGTTGTACTGCTGAAACGCATCCTGTCCGGAGTGGCCTGATTTAATAAACAGATGCTGATTTTCTTCTGTCCCAGAGTGTTGTTTCTTTCTTCGATAGGGAAGGATATCCCGTCCGCCTAAATATAAATCCCATAGAATATAATAGGATTTATATTTCGGTCAATGGGATATCCGTCACCGTTGTGACAAAGTAACCCATCCGCCAAGATCTAAATCAGGCCCTTAGTTTCCATAGGAAAAGCATTATTTGTTTTGCTAATAACTTTAGCGCCATTTGACGAATCTTCACAACATTTTCAAAACTAGTTTTGCACTCATTTTAGCTTCCCTTTGGAAAGTTACGGGGTGATTCATCACGCACGGGCCAACGAAAAGGGATGGGTCCCTAAACATGTTCTTCCCAATTTCCTATAGGTATTTTGATTACGACTACAGCCCGGACCGCTGAACGGAATAACACCAAATTTGGCAGAAAGCTAGATCTTGGTCAACAAGGAGTGCTTTTTGTAATTTGGTGTAAATCCGTCAGTAGTTTTGGAGTTATTAATAATGAAAGATTTATGTATATCTAGGGACGCGGACAGTCCATGGATCCCACAGATCTGATTCGCTGGCTCCATTTCAACCAGGAAGTGGTGGTAGCCATCCTGGGACTAGGGCGACGTCCCAAGAAAAAAAAAAAAAAAACACAAGGGGCAGGGGTAGGAACACCCTGACCCCCTAGGGCCTTGTCGTGGGTTGTTTAAAAGGTTTACCACAAATTCAAGGAGGATCCAGAGCAAAAAAACAAAAAAACAAAAAACGGAGTCTCCCGCACCTGTTTTTTTTATGCCTTCCCCTTGGGGAGGGGATTCATAAATACAATTTGGTGTAGGGGAGATGCATGGTGCCTCTGCCCAGGCCGATTTTGGCCCCGGGGACTACATAAACCGGGCCCCCATTCTTTGGAGGCCTGGCTAATTATAATTTGGGGGAGAGGGGCTGCGGTGTCCCCCTCCCCAGGTTTATTTTGGCCCCGGGGACCCCATCCTCTGGCACCTGGCCTTTAAAATAAATTTGGAGGGGTGCACGTGCGCACCCTCCCTGGCCGATTTCGGCCCCCGGGACCCCAACCCCTTCGGGCCCGGCCTTTTCACTACATGGGGGTGGGGGGATTTTGGCCCCATGGATCCCATCTGCCGGATGTCGTTTTAAGAGGAGGTAGATGCAGCCCCCCACCTTGGGCCTGTTTTGGCCTGGGGTCCAGCCGTACAGGTAATTGGGAGGCCACCCCACTCCTCAGTAGATTTCAGATCCGAGAACCCCATGCTCTGGTGCAAATTCTGAATTGGGGGCACGCAGCCCCACTCCCAGAGCCATTAGCGGCCCTGGAGACCCCATCCTCCTGTGCCGGCTCCTGCTATGTCCTGGGGTGCTCACCCAGGGACATAGCGGTTTTCCTGCCTCGACTGCTGCAGGCAGGTGAAAGTGTTTGCTCTCACTTGGGAGGAGCAATTCAAAGCTCCAGTCAAGCGAGAGCAAACATGGAGTTTGCTCCCAGCTGGCAAGATCTGTTCCCCAGCCCACAGTGATGCGGGGAGGGAAACAGATCTGAATATTGATCCTGACCACAGGGAGCAGCATTTTTAGCTGCTGCCTGCGAGATGGAGCAATGCCGGCTCGCACTGGATGTGGGGAGCCAACTGGGGCCTTGGGGCTCCCCCAGCAGGGAGACTGTGAGTGCCCTTGTTGAGCAACAGGACACTCACCCTTAGTTGGCCGGGCCCTGGTGGATGGGTTCCACGGGGACAAAACCAGCCTGGGCAGGGCGTCCACGCATCCCCTTCCCCCTTTAATCATTGTCCAGGACCTAGCGGAAGAGGTCCCCTTTGCTGATATCGGCCCGGGGAGCGGTGGCTACGTGACCCCCCCCCCTCTTAAACCTACGCCCAGGCCCATGGGGATGGGATCCCTGGGGACAATATCTGCCTGGGGCGGGGGGGCTGCAAGCCCTCCTCCCCATTTAAAAACAAGCATTTACAATGCAATGGTCTCGGCATTGGTAAAGTTAGAGCTATTGGCATTGCTCATGACATTATTTTTGTTTATGTTTTTGTTTTTAAAACATTTAGAGAAACGGCATTGTTATTTACAATGTCAATAGCTTAATCTCTCTCATACAAAACATTTGCAATGTAGGATATTTTGCCATTCATGTTTGAACTGCTGTTGTGGAAAAAGGGAGAAGTGCTGATGACAGAAACTCCATGACTCAGAGACAATTGGCTTGTGCTTCATCATTGTATCGTATTTGGAACATTCTGTGATTAGAAACATATCCCACTTTGTGAGTATATTTTAATGTCAATAACTCATTATAACCTTAAATAATAATGTGTATCCATTGGTTGATTAAACTGGGCAGTGAAATGTCAAACAAATACAAACAATTGGGATGTTTGCGCATTACGGCCACACCTCTTGCTCCGCCCACTGATCCGATCCTTGGGTTATTCCCGCCCTCTGATTCTCCGCCTACAGTTCCCCTACTTTTTTCCCCCCACTTCGACCATTGGGTTAAGTTAACACCTTGACATCTAAGCCACGTCCTATAAGCACAAGTAAAGAAGGCTGCCTGAGATACCAAAAATGGAGTGTAGTTGCTGCCACTAAAGATGCACCCTATTTTGCGGATTTCTGTTTCACTGGCTGCCTGAGTTGTGAAGGAAGCCACACAAAATGTTTTGCCTGGTCGGTGTGCACATGTGGCTGTGGTGTGAGAGACAAACCTGTTTTCTGCACTCGTCTAGACAAAGTCTGCATGAAACACGAAGCATGACCAAAGGAGTCTGTCCCAGGTTTGAAATCACCCCACCACCACCCCCTCCTAGAAGCGCATCTGGCCCTTTTCCCATTTACAATGCAATGGTCTCGGCAATATTATAGGTAGAGCTATTGGTATTGCTCATTATTTTTTTATCATTTTTGTATCCCTAAATAAATGGCATTGTCATTTCTATTGGCATTAGCTTTTTTGTTGCATATGTGATACCTATTGCATTAGCAGAGAGAGAGTGAGGTAGTGAGATAGAGAGAGAGAGAGAGTGAGGTATTGAAATAGAGAGTGAGGTAGTGAGAGAGAGTGAGGCAGATAGAGAGTGAGGTAGTGAGATAGAGAGTGAGGTAGATAGAGAGTGAGGTAGTGAGATAGAGAGAGTGAGGTAGTGAAAGAGTGAGGTAGTGAGGGAGAGGGATGTTGTGAGGTAGTGATATATAAGCATAGAGTGATGTTGTGATGTAGTGAGATAGAGAGAGAGGTGGTGAAAGAGAGAGTGAAAGTGAGTTAGTGAGATAGAAGGAGTGAGGTAGTGAGATAGAGAGAGAGTGTGTGGCTCATCGATTACAATATAATATACTTTAATGAACTCGAGTGCAACTCGCCCCACCCCCGACGCCATAACCACACTCTTTTTTTTTTTTTTTTTTTTTTTTTTTTGGAAAACCTTTATTTAACAGTATGTGCAGACAAATACGGGCCTACAACCCGCAGGCCGGCCTCGACAATAAAAGGCACATCAGCAAGCAATGATACAACTCAGCAGCATATCAGTACAAACACGAATAGACCAAGTTACGTTATACACAATTGTGCCGCCGAGCGCCAGGATGATGAGGTTTAATTTTTATAAAGTCTTGAAATAAGTCCATAGCAACAGGTCTGGAAGGATCCGAATCAGAGCAATGCAGTTAGGACTATAGTGGGCAACGATCATCAGAAGAGTCAGCAAGCATTATCCGTAAGGTAATCAATCGCACTCAATGAAATCAGGATAGGAAAGAAGCATATCACATGACGATCCCCAAGCACTACCCACAAGTTCCCAATCCTCCCATCGACCCAAGAAATAAGAAAGGAAAGAGCAAGCGAGAAAGGTAAAGAGTAGAAAGGGAGAAGAAAAAAGAGAAAAGAAAGAAAGAAAAAGGAGGCCCATAGAAAAAAAAAACAATAAGGAAATATACCCCCCACCCTACACGCATGCAGAGGCTACGGCCTACCCCCCCTAGCAGTGTGTCTGTCGCCCCAAAAGAGTACCCGAAATGTAGGAGAAGAGAAAGAGAAGAAAAAGAAAAAGAATGTCACGGTTGATCGGAGGAGGGCCAAGGATCTATTCAATGCGAGCAAAATCGTTACCCGCGGTCACCCAACCCCAGGCCCCGACCTAACACCCATGCTACATGTACCCCCAACAGTCACAAGTCCCAGTCCCAGCCATATACGTATCAATGTGCAACAAGAAAAACCCCCTTCCTCAGCCTTGGCCCCTTCGAATCTGCAGTCCAACAGAATCCAATTGCAGTACAGCCAACCTGGACGGGATGGGCCACCATGGAGTCCGTTGCAGAAGTCGAGGTGTAAGAGACAAGTCAAACTGGAGTGAAGCTCGATAGTAAAGGACTACAGAATGCGCCACTGCTATGCCGTGGCTAGTACAACAGGGAGCAGGACGATGCATAAGTTCCAGAGTAGCGGCCGGCCGATGTACAGGAAGCAAGTCCAGGAGGACGCTCAGAAACGTGGCACCAAAGGACAAAAGAGATGGGCAAAACGGCGTCTGAGACACAAGCTCCGGCCATACCAAGGGAGCAGTATTGTCAGACTCCTCCAGGGCAGAGCCGAAGAGTACCGCAGCGGGCACTGGGACACGTCCCCCCGTCACTGCCACATACCTCAACTCGGGTGATCCACCGACAGTCGACTGAAGATGTGGCTTATCATGCCGCACTGGAGGGTCATCGTGGCCAGCTGAAAAAGTCGAATCAAACCGGTCCCCCAAACGAGTGGCAGAGTCGTGGAAGGCCAACCGCAGGTCCTCCAGTGCTGCCAGGATGTCATGAAGCCCCAGCGGTGGATCAAGGATGGAGGGTGCTGTTGCGTCCGCCATCTTAGGCAAGCAACCATCGAGCGCCCCGGGAAGCAAGCCCCCTTCACCAGCCATCGGTATCTGGAAAGTGATGAGCTCTCAGCGGGGCCCTGGTGGTGCAGAAAACGTGGAGGCAGCCGGTCGTGGAGAGGCTTCAAGGACAAGGGAATCTGTGGTGCAGGGAAACCCACCGGCAAAACCAGGGTTTCCGATGCGGAAGATGGCGTCCGCTGCTGTAGGCTGCAACAAAGAAGCGATCCCGGCCCTCTCCCAGCTGGGCCGGGATACAGTATACGGGAGCCGGATACAATGTTGCGAGCGGGGCGCGCTGGGCAGCCGAGCATGGAAAAAGCTGCTGTGAGAATCCCAGCGCCGCGCTCCAGGTCCGGTGCACCGGCTCCTCCCTCTCCACAGCGGCCGCTGCTATCGTTGTCGCCGCCGGCCGTCCCCACTAAACAATGGCCCGGCTGCGACCGCTTGGAAGGCCGGAATGGAAACCGGGGCGCAACTCCGCCGGGGCAGCTCCGTTCTCGACCGGAGTCACAGTAACGTGGTCAGGAACGTGGCGCAGGTAAGCGTAGGGCTCGGAGGCGCAGGATTCTTGCCAGGATATCGACGAAGGGCGCAAGGGTCGGCGGAGCCGAGGAGCTAGGCGGCCATCTCGGCTGCAGGCTAGGCTCCTCCCATAACCACACTCTTAAACCATCTACCTTACCGAAGCACATGTATCACATTGAAATGCCTTTTACAAATGCCTCAGCCTTTCTGCTCCAAGCTCGTCAGACGATCCCCTGCCCCCGCGTGTGCAACAATCACTCATTTAGCCCCCAACTAGCCTGCAGTTTCCATCCAACGGAAGGGGGAGTGGGAGCTTTGTGAACACAGACAGTGGGTGGGGGTGGGAGCAAAGCAACAGAAATGTAAACAAGCACAGCACGCGAAAGTGAAAGCGACCGCATTTGGACCAAAAATACACACACTTCAATAAAATATGTATTGCTATCCATAAAAGGCTGGTAGGTCTGGGTACACTCAATTACGGAAGGAAGGGAGGGCGGTCAAGGGATAAACGGTAAGAAAGGGACGGCAGCCAGGGGATAAAATGCAAGAAAGGGAGGGCGGGAGATAGTTAAAAGGGAAGGAAGGCGAGTTGGAAAAAACTCATTATGGAGCGACATCACACTAGCACCCTATGCTCCCCCGTTACCTTCTGCGCATGACCCAGGCCAATGCTCACCTCAACCTCGCCTTTGTCGCCGCCCGCCTTTTCATGGTGGTGTCCGTAGGCAGCTGGGCACTGCCTCCTTTCCGGATCGCGGGAGTTCTCTCAGCACTACACCCCCTGAATCGAGGTTGCCGAGTCGATAACATGCCCAGGCATGTCCTGCAGACGTTCATTTAAGGGCCGTATGGGCGCTTTTCGTGGCAGCCACATACTGGCCTGCTGAGGGGTTTGCGAGTCACTCGGCCTCCCCTTGCGGATGCCGTGGCTACATACTGCAGGCCGCCGGGTAAAGTGATTTAGGAAGCATGCCTTATGGTAATAATACCCACGTTGTTCAAGTCTGTGCAAACTGGAGCAGGAAACAATAGTTTTTGTTGTTAGCATTGTGAAAGTGAAAGAAACTAAGTATTAAATGTAATGCATCTCTCTTCCAAATATATTACTGCCATTGACTTTAAGGAAATACATCTCAATTGGATACATATATTTTTTCAGGCGGTTTGATCTGATGTGAGGCAATTGTTTTTTTAAGGCTTCTTTCAAGCGGCAGGACTTTCAAGTCCTCTTTCTGGGCCCCGCAGTTATACATTGTAAACTAACCTGACAAAGCAGGGGAGCGAGTCCGAGGCAGTCTGGGAGCTACGGGTCGCTCGCGATCGACCTTTTGGAGGTTCCTGTTTTAAAGTGACATCACGGACATGGCTCAGTGAGTTAAAGGCTTGCTGTTGGTAAATGGCAGTTCAAACTAAGCCTTTTAACACGTGTTTTAGTTGCGGCGTACAAATACAGTACGAAGCGCTAGATTATTTTCTTTCTTACTTTTCTCCGAGCATTAACAAGGGATTTTAGCATAGCCAGGCGCACATGGAAATGGTTCCCACACCAGTCTTGGGGCTAATGTTCCCACACTGCTGGGGCTGCAGCAGCAACTGTGTTGCACTGATTTACAATGCTATCAGCTTGCAGAAGCAAGTACGTGCTGAATGTGTCAGCCTACACCGGCGGGAAGCGAGTGTCCCGGGGCACCGCATGGGTGGGAACAGCAAGGAGATAAAAACGTGCCTCTTTTTTTTTTTTTTTTTTTTTTAAAACCTTTATTGACAGTTCAATAAGAACAAGTATGGGCCTACAACCCCCCGGGGCCGGCCGCTAAGCAATCAGAGCAATAACGACAAGTATAAACACAGGCAGCACTTCAGGGAGCAAAATCGTACTGCTAATACTGTGAACAGCGTAAGTAGGGCACCAGGAGAACAAGGTTTTCATTTTATGATGAAACAAGGCAGAAGGATCAGGTGACAAGCAATTTTAAAACAACGATCACGGATATGCAGAGTAATGAACGTTAGCGATTTACAGCAATCTATTCGGTCAATGGCGCAAACACAAGAACATCAGGATGGAGAAAAACATAGTCTACAGCTGCGCCCGCAGTCCCCCGCCAGAACTCCCCAAGAACACCCCGGAAGTTGTGAACACATGGAACGGCAACGAGGCATAGCAAAAGGAGGTGTATCACGCTGATCCCAGAAAAAGAAAGACAAAAAGAATCAGAGAAGAAAAAGGAGGCCATGGAAAAAAGATGAAGGAATACTGAGTCCCCTCCCCCAACCCCCCACCCTGCACCTCTGCAGATGAGTACGGCCCCCCCCCCCCAGCAGTGTGCCTGTCGCCCTGGAACCAGACCCGAAATGTAGGAGAATAGGGAAAAAGAAGTAGGAAAGAACCCCCACCAGACGGGGGGGTAGAGAAAGTATTTATAAACTGGAGGAGGGCCTTCATGACAGACCCCCGGCTTCTCCCTCCCGCACGGTAAGGTTCCCCTAAAGTGAACAAGGAACAGCACAGAAACAATCTTCTCAAACCACGATGGGGAGCATTATGCGTCTATTGTGCCAGTAGCCATGTCAGGAGAGCACACCACCCCAAGCCCGCCCGTCCACTAGGCGACCATCCCCGAGGGGCCAGCCTCATCCCTGACCACTCAGTGGAATTCTGCCCATGCCAACCCCTCGACCCAGCGCCATACCCAATGTTCCTAGGCAGAGGAATGTCCAACAACGACAGAGAAGCGACGCACACAGGTGGGGTGGAAATCTCTGAGCATCAACACAGTCCGCCGCGTGAGGAAACAGGCTTCCAAGTGCTGCCCTAGGATCTGCACTGCACGCAAGGTTCAGGAAGGCAGAAGCAGCCAAAAGAGACATTAGTTGCTGGAGTTGTCTCTGGGTCGCAGGAGGGCATGCACGGGATGAGGCCACCACATCCCACTCAGGTCCAACGCCTCCGGGACAGATCAGGCCCTCAGAAGGTCGAACACACTGTAGCATACTGGCCGGGGCGTCCAGTCGTGTACTAACCTCAGGGGGGGCCGCCACAGCGTCCTCCTGCGCGCAGTGTAGGTAGACTCTGTGTTCGTGCGGACAGGCGGGCCGCCACTGCCCCAACTCCGACGCCACACCATCGAGCTTACTCCCCAAGATCACGAAACCATGAACCAAGGAGGAGTGAAGAGTACCAAGAGCCTCGAGGAGGTCGCCGTACCCCAGCTCAGCTCTCTGTGATCTCGCCGCCACACTCCCAAAAATCGTACGCTCACAGGCCCGCTGCGGCCCAGCAGACAGGATGGTAGGCTTCATCGACCCAAGATGGCCGCCAAGTATGCCCGACCCTCACCGGGGCCGGGACCCCAGGACAAGCGTCGCGATGTCCACGTCGCGGGTGACCGGGTTCCGGGGGCAGGCAAAAAACTATCCGTGGTCACGGGCAACAGTCGTCCCCACCACGGACCAGCTCCCGTAGAAATCCGGGGGCGGCCCGCAATGATCGGGGCAGGATACGGACGGCGGCCGGGCCGCTCACCAGCAAGGCAGGGGCAGCCACCGGAGGATCTAAGATTTGCACCCCCGGTCATGCACTCGGTCAGCTACACTGGGCAGTAGAAGTGACCACGCCGAAATGTAGGCCGAGTTTGGCTTCGCTCCGGTGGACCGACTCCACCCAGTCACCACCGGCCGCTGTTGTCGCACTGCCACCCGGCCACGGCGTCCACTCGATGTCCCGGCTCCAGGGACGCACAGGCTGCAAAGTTCAGATGCAGTTTTCTCCGGCGATAGCACGGCTAGAAACCTCGGAGTCACACAGTCGGGGGCCCCTCTCCTTCAGAAACACGACCACGTAGCACAAGTTGAGGATCTCAGGCAGGATATCCGTGCGGGATGCGGAGGCTCACGGAGCCGGGGGTCTACGCTGCCGTCCCGGTCGCCATCTTGGCTCCTCCCCCACGTGCCTCTTTTTTAATGTACAGGTAATGAGTTTCTTCCCTCCAGAAATTAATGCCAGCATATTTTATAGCGTATGTACGTGCATTAAGTCACGGTGTGCAGTTCGCGGTGTACCTTCAGTTTTGATAGAAACTCTTCACACAACAAAAGTGGGAGCGAGACGGGGCACACACACACCCTTCCCCCCCCCACACACACACACGCACGCGCCCCCACACTCGGCGCTTTATCCTTGCTGCTTCTTGTCACAGTGCCTTATGCAGCCCCTCCGGGACAATAGGCGGTGACCAGACATTTCGCCTTTGAGACAATGGTGCCCTTTGCTGGCTGACAGGCCTCTCTAGACGGCCTTTCTGTTCGAGAGATAAACCGTTGCGTTATCTGCGCGGGACAATGCTGCGTGAAGTGGTAGCGTCCCTAGCGCCGATATCAAGCAGTCCAGTGTGGTCAGCGCAGAGTCAATGTTGTTCTTTGTAATTTCATGGCACACTCGAGAGCATTCCTGTTGTGTTGAACGGGTCATTCGTATTGTCCCCCCTCCCGCCCCACCTTGGTTTCACCCTGGCTGTAAAGCAGGGGATGGCCTCGAGGGTCCGCGGGTTTGGGAGCTGCAGACCCCACCAGAGGGGCGGCAGCTGGATAAAGAGTCGCTGGAGCCCTTCATGGGAGGTCCGGCAGGGCAGGGACGCTGCTGTCGGTGGCAGATGTTAGCCTGGCAGATGTTGCTTGGACCCGAGATTTATCTCTGGGGCGCTCCTCGGGCAGAAGAAGGGCCCACAGGTCAACAGGACGGGTTCGACTTAAAGTGGCAATGTCCCGGGGTAAGGCGAGGTCACCGCGTGCGTCGTGGGCAACCAGTGAAAGCTCTGGGTGTCCCAAGCATCGGGTTTTAACCATGGACCAGCGGACCCCAGTTTACACAATGACAATATTGTCTGTCACTGTACTGTGCCCCGAGGCTCCGCTCTGCCCATACCACTGTTTAATTGGTAGATGCGTCCTTTGTGTCACGTGCTGGCGCAGCATTAACAGCCACATGTACTGACAGTACACAACTCTAGATCATTTTGGTAAATAAATTGGAGCGCAGCCTAATATCAGAACATGCTTAACTGCACGAGAGAGGGCTTCCTTGGCCTTACAGGAGCAACAAGGCAGAGCAAAAGGCACACCACCGCCTTTCGCCGAGGCAGAGCAGAAATGCCTCGGAGAAACGCAGTGTCGTTTTCGGATTCGGGGGCGTGTTTTGCTGTTGTCTCCTCCCTGAGACTTCTCGCAAAAAACACGCCCCCCGATCCGAAAAGGACGGGGCCTAATCTGAATGACTGACCTCTTCTCCAGTGGCTGGCCAGCATTTACGAGGCCAGCCAATGGAGAACAGGGGAGAAGAGGGGCGGGTGCTAGCCCCTCTTCTCCAAGTCATTATTTCTCGCGAGCGAGACTGCGCAAGCGCAGTCTTCGCTAGCCGAGACCTAAAAAGCATTATCCTACTCCGCTTTATTTAGACCAGTTGTTCTGCTTGGGTTTTCGGATCAGATAGAACCCGCTCATCAGAGCCTCACTAACCCAGCCAGAACGTTACCCCCTCCCTAGAACCTGTTTACAATCCTACAACCACATATATCTATCACCTAAGGACAGGGGATTCCTACTATGCATACCAAGATCTCATAAGTGGCGGCCTCGCGGTCCCATACGAACCCAGACCTCTCTGCCCATACGACAGTATCACAAGTGGCGGCCTCGCGGTCCCATACGAACCCAGACCTCTCTGCCCATACGACAGTATCAGCACAATCGGCGGCCTCGCGATCCCCTACGAATCCAGACCTCTCTGCCCATACGACAGTATCATAAGTGGCGGCCTCGCGGTCCCATACGAACCCAGACCTCTCTGCCCATACGACAGTATCACAAGTGGCGGCCTCGCGGTCCCATACGAACCCAGACCTCTCTACCCAGACGGCAGTCTCAGCACAATCGGCGGCCTCGCGATCCCATACGGATCCAGACCTCTCTGCCTATACGACAGTATCACAAGTGGCGGCCTCGCGGTCCCATACGAACCCAGACCTCTCTACCCAGACGGCAGTCTCAGCACAATCGGCGGCCTCGCGATCCCATACGGATCCAGACCTCTCTGCCCATACGACAGTATCACAAGTGGCGGCCTCGCGGTCCCATACGAACCCAGACCTCTCTACCCAGACGGCAGTCTCAGCACAGTTGGCGGCCTCGCGATCCCCTACGAATCCAGACCTCTCTACCTAGACGGCAGTCTCATACGACAGTTCATCCTATGATCACCATAACATACAAAAAGGGAATCAGTCTCACTATTCATCAGATAACACAAGGATTGCCAGTTCGGGCATAGCCTGTTCTCAGGTTTGAGGGGCTCCTCTTTCCCTTATTCAGTTACCACTTACCTGATCAGGGTTAACATCTGTTCATGTAGCCGCAGCTGACTAGAACAGTGGTTCCCAAACTGGGGTCCGGGGACCCCTGGGGGTCCCCGAAACCTACTCAGGGGGTCCGCGACTACTTTGAAAATCGAATAATATTAACAGATCAATAAAGTGTAGATATATAAAGAGGCTAAATGTACAATTGAACATTTTAAAACATACTGTAAATGTGAAGGAATTTGAAACTGGAGGCTAAAAATTAAATTAGTATCCTCATATTGATTTGCGGGAGCAGTGCAAGTGCATCAAACTGAATATAGTATGGATGATGAGCGGCCTCAATTGAATTTAGAAAAGCTCCAACCATTCTATTAAAATTACATTTTGATTTTTTCTTTATTTCTATGTTTTCTAAATAAATAAAATGTGTTATTCGTGTATTTGTTTGATGAATGCTTTTTTGTATTTTTGTGTATTGTATTGTGGTTCAAATCATCAACATTGCTTAGGCCGAGGTCCCCGACTTCCAGTAATGAATCGTGGGGGGGCCCTGGATTAGAATGATGTTTCAGTTGGGGTCCCAGGGTTCCAGTAATGATTAAGTGGGGGTCCCTAGAAGTCAAAAGTTTGGGAACCACTGGACTAGAAGAATAGGCTACCCTCTTATACAAGAACACACAGCATATGTTGGTTCACTACAAACTGGATACTTTATTACTCATTGCACATACAATCACATAACATTACGATATAACACATAACCTGCAAAGAAAAGTGAAAGATTAAGTTGTACACTCTAATAAGAAAGGGTCGACATCACCTTAGTAGTATGTAGCCTGCACTCAGTAGTCATCTAGGCTCCCTTCTCGTCTGTGCCTCGGCTCGCCTGGAATCACCCTTCTCCGAGTCACTGGGACCTCTTCCTTATCGGCTACTCTCTCCTCTCTGGTTATTCTGTTAGGAAAGCATCTGTCTCTCAGTTCTTCTCCGCCTTCAAGATGGCGTCTGTCTTCCCTGGAATACGTGGTAGCTCTACTGCTAACGGCTAGATGCCGCCTACGGACTGAACCTGTAACTGCCTCAAACTTTCACTAATATAGAGGTGCATTTCCTCATGGAAAATTCCGGCCCGTAACCTGCCGCCCACCAAATTCTTGTACCTCCCCGTACCAAGGACACGTTCCCAGCCGGCCGGCCTGATGTAGTGTCTTCGGCATGAAGAAAAATACAATCCTTCGATAAGGGCCGGCCTGAACCGGTTCTCTCCAAGCGAATAACACCTCATAACTAAAACATTGTATTTGACCTAGAAGAATCCCAAGCTGCCGGAGCAGAAAGAAAGATGGAGTCCCTCCCGTTTGAGGCCTACCAGGCCGCAATTAAACACGGCTCCATGAAATACCCTCACTACAGGACAGGTTATCCCTAATACTAACGAATCTATCCCCTAGGCTATATGTGCAAGCCCTGATCTATGGGGAAGAGCACAGAATCATGTCAAAGTGCCTAGTAAATAGGCTCCATTCACTACTCTAGCCCTTAGGCTTGAATGGTAAGAGACTGAAGTCATATTCAATCACCTGTTAACACAAGAAGGCCAGGAAAATCGAGCAGAACATTTCACCCTTGACTTCAGTCTATTATACATTCATTAAACAGAACTAACATCTGTGGAAGAATAATATGAAACAAAACTAACTGATCTATGTCTATTACCAGGTGTGCAGAATTGAAGTAGTGAAGGAATACACTGAATAAAGCAACAGATGGAAATCAAAATGCCGATAGTAATCAAAATACCTCCTAATATTTGACGTAAGAAATGCAAATCAGGTAACCAATTAAAGAGCCAGTCAAACCAGCCCTGGTCAATGTGTTTTCTAACTTCTTCTGTTAAGTCATGTAGCTTATTAATGTGAGCTCGAATGGATTGTGTATGATCAGACAAGTTAAAACAACAAAGACCCTCAAAATCAGAACAATCGTGTCCATGTTTAAGCAAAAGATAATCAATGGCCGCTCTATTTTGCAAGATAGCCCTACGTTCACCCTGGGCGTCTAATAGCATGTCAGACAGGACTGTAGAAGTATTATTAATGGATTTCACCATCCAGCAGGCCATTTTCTCAATAGATTTTGCATTATAAACTGCCAAAGCAGGAACACCAATAATTGAAATAGCCAGGCTAAGGTATTCGGACTTAGAATATAAATGCAAAGATGAGTCACAATCCTCCTGTAACCTCACTGTATCTCGAATCACACGAGAGTTGGCATTCGGATGTGACGAAAACATGAGCAAGCTTAGTCTAGTAATAGCACAAGGGCCTCCAGAAATATTTGCGGGGACATATGGCCAGGAAGTATTACCACATGAGAAAAGCCATCCAGCAGGTAGTAACATCGTGCGATAGTGACTGGGGGTAACTACCATACTCTTACAAGTCATGTTGTTCTGAACAGAAGTACATGTTTTCGGTGTCCTTTGAAAGCACAAAGTCCGTTCATGAGTGGTGAATGAGGTGGCACCTTTCAATTTTAAACGCATACATTCCGAAATTGCACTAGGATTACACGTAAGGAAGAAACACAAATCACCTTGTGTGATATTATAAGTAACTATTTGGGACTGGATGGGGGGTAGCGGATCTGACAGTTCAGTACACAAGGGGCAATATTGATGGGTAGCGAAATCGCCCAGAAGAACATTGGGGCGAGCGGTTGATATATTGAAAATATGCGTCAAAGTCTCCAACGATGCAGGGACAGCAACCAAACAAGTTGCCAAAATGTCGTTTACTGATCTCATCGGTGTCAAGCAGAAATGAGGGGCGCTAGTCACCCGTTTCGCTAGTGAAGTCCAAAAGTTCGATGACGAATCCCACGCAGCAAAGGAACGCGACACTCGGGTTTTCAACTCATCCCGGGTTGATGGGATCCCTCCTCTCTCGTCGCACCAGCCCGAAAACAGTCCGACGCCGACACATCCTGCAGCAACAGTCCAAAGAATGATCTGAAAGAGAATCAAATACAGGCATTATTCATTCTCGTAAGTAACATTTGTCAGCCGGGACTGCTTCCCAGCTATCTTTCCCTGGTCTCATAACTAAAATGGTATTATCTTGACCGGTTGCAATGACCTCTGCTTGTTCAGGGGGATTCTTAGGCGACTGCACCCAAACTCTGGCCCCAGGATTATCTGTGGAGCCAAAACCTTTCTGGCCTCGTACAGTTAGCAACGTTGGGGCAGTGCCTTTTACCATCTCACCACTGAAGACAGGCATTATTAGCAATTGAGCCACTCGGTCAGTTTTATGTATCAGTAAGTCAACCTCACTGCTATTCAGCAGGAGCACCTTAATCTCTCCCTGATAATCACTATCAATGATTCCTCCAAGCACCTGAATACCTTTTACAGCCAGCCCCGATCTAGGGGCAATTAATCCGAAATTTCCAGGTGGTATCTGAACACCAACACCAGTTTCAATGATGACTCGATCTTTACTTTTTATAATGGTGTCATCCATGGCATGCAAGTCTAAACCTGCCGACCCTGGGGTCGCTCTGCATGGAGCTAAAGCTCCGGGAGTAATCTCCCAGTACATCACAGTCTCTCTGATCTCGTTAGGTTTAGCATCAACATTCGGAGGAAACAAACGCATAAGTGGGGATTCATCATTTAGAAAAGGACGGTTATTCAAAATCAATAGCGCTTGAGGCAAAAAATCTCGCCAATTCTTATACTTGTCATCTGTTAATTTGCGAAGTTGGTCTTTTAGCAGGCCATTCAACCTCTCCACAAGACCCGAGGCCTGTGGATAATATGGAATATGAAATATCCATTCAATATTGTTTTCCACACAGAATTCCTGTACCAATCTTCCACGAAAATGGGATGCATTATCAGATTGAATTTGGAATGGCACACCATAATACATCATAATCAATTCCAATGTTTTAATAGTATTCAATTGGGTAGCTTGCTTACAGGGAAGGGCCACCAACAGGCCACTGTATGTATCAACAATGGTGCAAACATATTGACAATTCCTACTCATAGGAAGTGGACCAATGTAATCAATCTGCCAAATTTGAGCGGGCAATTTCCCGCGATGTAAATGACCTTTAACAATTTGGGGCACTTTGCGCTGCCTGATATGCTGACAAATGGGACAATGTAGAATAACATTTTTAATTAAATCTAGGGGAATATAAATTCCTCGATCAGCAGCCCACCTGCTAGTGGCTTTCTCTCCAAAGTGTCCTGCTTTCTGGTAGGCCCATTTCGCCAATCCCGCAATATCAGAATCTTGCGTGTCCACCACTGCCTCAGCAATTTTAGATTTCTCATCTGCAATATTATGAAAGAATTTGTCAAGAGAGTCTATCGGGGTATGAGCATCCACATGGAAGATTGTAACAGTACTCTGTGGGAGCATTTCCCAAATCTCCTGCCATAATTCTTTTCCCCACAATTCCTTAGAATGGATTTTCCAACTATGGGAATGCCAAGTCGGTAACCAAACTGCCAGTCCAATGGCAGTAGACCAAGAATCGGTAAAAATATGACATGTGCCAGGTAACTCTTGTTTCAGAACTTGATAAACAGCATAGAGTTCAGCAAATTGACTGCTCTTACCCTCACCAGTTGTACTCAGCAATTTTTGTGTGATCGGATTATAGGACACTGCCTTCCAATGCCGTTTCGTCCCTATGAACCTTGCTGAACCATCCGTAAACCAGACATGGTTTCTGTCCTCTGCAGACAAATCATCAAAAGGTTTACCCCACTTAACAGGAGACTCCTGTACTAAGGGTACGGAACATTCACTCTCAGTTTCAGTTGATGGCGCCCGTGCCACCTGCTCATGCAAAGATGCAACTCCTTTTTGTCCCACACGTGCCCTGTCTTGTATATACCATTTCCATTTAATCACACTCGCCTCTTGAGCGTGTCCAATTCGGTGAGTTTTCAGCGAACTCATAACCCACTGCATGATAGGAATTTCAGGTCGCAAAACTATATCATGTCCCAAAGTCAATTGCTCGGTATCCACCAGAGCCCAATAACATGCAAGTAGCTGTTTCCCAAAAGGTGTATAACGCTCACCAGCATCAGGTAACTTTTTGGTCCAGAAACCTAACGGTACTCTACTCTTACCTTGTTTCTGCCACAAACTCCAATTCGCATAAAGGCCTTGTACAGACACATTCAAATCCACATCACCATCACATACAGGCCACAAATCCAGAGCATGCTGAATTGCTTCTTTTGCCAGACTGAACGCATCTTGCTGTGGTTTACCCCATTCAAATGCCTTCTTTTTACGAGTGACCTGGTACAAAGGGGCCAATATTTGACTCAAATGAGGAATATGCTGGCGCCAAAATCCAAACAAACCAATGAAGCTTTGGGCTTCTTTCCTATTTCTCGGAACTGCAAAATCAAGAATTTTCTGTTTAACCTGAGGGATCACTTCTCGGTGCCCTTCATGCCAATTAATACCCAAAAATTTCACAGCCTGGGACGGACCTTGTAATTTATCCGGGTTGATTTCCCAACCTTTCTCACGCAAGCACTCAATGACTCTATCCAATTGGGTCTGAACTTCCTCTTGTGATTCACCTTGGATCAAAATATCATCAATATAGTGACATATCTGAATTTGTGGATGAACTGGTACCTCAGCCAGATGCTCTGCCACCAGCCGGTGACATATCGTAGGACTATGCACATAGCCCTGAGGAAGACTTCTAAACGTCATTTGACGCCCGTTCCACGTAAAACTGAATTGTTCCTGACACTCAGGGGCAATCGGAATCGAAAAGAAAGCATTAGCAATATCAATGGACGCGTACTATGTACCTGGATGTTTTTGGATTCTTTCAATTAGGGTAATAACATCCGGAACTGCAACAGTCAAAGAGGGTGTGTGTCTATTCAATTCTCGATAATCAACAGTCATGCGCCAAGAATTATCACTCTTACGTACAGGCCAAACAGGATTATTCCAAGCAGAAGTAACTGGGGTTATAACTCCTGCATCCACCAACTCCTGAATAGTGGTACTAATCTCTTCATGACCACCTGGAATACGATACTGCTTCTGACGAACCACTTTTGTCGCCTGAGGAACTTTTATGGGGGGCATTCTTAAACGACCAACCCGTACAGGCCTGGACGATATATAATGTTTAGTTCCAAATTGGTAACATCCATCATCTAAGTGCAAAGTCATTCCTTTCAAAATATCAATTCCAATTATGAATTCTAAGAGTGGCACCACTAATACAGAGTATTCTTTTCTAGGAATTCTACCTATTCTCATTTCAAGTAAGGTTTGAACTGCGGGAGTTTCCTTTCCACCTAATCCGGTAATTGTAAAAGGCTGACCTTTAAACTTCTTTGATTTTCCATGAATAAGAGTGGCCTCCGCTCCTGTATCTACCAATGCTCGGGCCCTTTGGATATTACGATGTCTCCAATAAATATCAATATCTACATAGGGTCTATTATCTCTGTGAGCCCATCTGTGTACTGGAGCTTGACCTATTTCCTAGTCCTTTTTATTGTGTTCTGTGTACCAGGATAAATCAGGATAAAGACTCTCACGGTTCCTAGGTATCGATACCTCCTGTTCATATCCATCTCCATTACGAAATGGATTACTGTTCCCTGCATTGTACTGCGGGTTTCGATCGGCCAATATGTGTCGATCCTCTCTCCTTCTCAACTCAGGGGATTGATCCCTATCATCTCTACGTCTGCTGTTAACATAATCATCTCTCCCCCTCTCTCTTTCCCCCTCTCTCTCCCTGTCTCTCTCACGACGGGGGGACAAATCACGCGCATAACGTCGATCATCACGACGATCAGAGCGCCCACGGCGGTCGTCATCACCGCTACCGTCAGAAAAACCACGATCACACTCAGTTGTCCGAACACGCCGGGCACCCTCCTTTCGATCCAAGCCACGTTTGCGAAACATTTCCCACAAACGAGAAGTAGTCTCACCATCAATGTCCTCCTTACGCACACCATCAGCCAGAAGAGCAAGAAACATATCACGTCTAGTAAATTTATTTTCACCAGGAGTACGAGTGTCAGGCCGGGACTGCCGTTCAGGTTTAAACCACTCACCCAACTCACCGAGTTGGCGCACCGATTCCAGCACCACAGATAACATGTTACCAGTCTGATTAATCAATAAAGTCATCATGACCTGCTTATAGGCAACAGGAGAAGAACGAATAATACGATTCCGCACAGAAGATGTCAAGAAAGCATCAAGCAACCGGTCAGCAGTATTCAGAAAAATTGCCGTTTTCATCACCTCCTCTTTGAGACATTGCGCAACATCGCGCAAAGTATACCACGGTTTGTCATTCACAGGCCAGTCAGACTCAGTAGGATATTTTTGATTACAACCCTCAGTTGCCAATTGAAGCAAAGAAATTTGACCACCACCATTAAAGTTACGAAAATGATCCTGTACAGTAGAATCCGAACTCAAGGAACAAAACTTCAAACAATCGCCAGCATCCAACATAATGCCAGCAGCGCCCAGTTCATAAAGGCGCACCATCCATGTGAGCAAGGGCTCACCAACTCGTTGCCGAAATCGCTGCAAAATATCACTAATTTCTTGTTGAGTAAAATCCTCCAACGAGTCTAAAGCAATACCATTCGGAGCACCGGGAGCCTGCTGCACCTTCCGTCGAAAAACTGGATGCGCCGAGACCGCGGGATGAGCATCACAAGGAGCTCGACCAGTACACGTAGAGGAACAATCAGTGGAAGAAGCGTCGACCCCGCTCGAAGGACGAGCGCAATCACGGGGTGCACCATCAGAGGCGCAAGAAGCAGATTTACAAGCACGGCCGGAGCGAGAGGATTCGCGCTTGGCAGACTCCTCACCCGAGGAAGGAGAATCACTCGAGTTCCAGATATTACCATCCCATTCATCAGGATTCCAATCCAGTCCGGCTTTCGCCACGACCAGACGCACCTTCCGCGTCGAAACCCGACCACGCCGATTCTTGTATTTATAACGAGCAATTCGCACAGCCGCTCTCTCGGCAATAGTTTGGTACGTCTCAAGTTTGTCAGCAAGCAACTTATTTTGACACCGTAACAAAGTATGAGCATTCTGAATCTCAACAAAGTTCGCTTCCAAATCCTTATGCAAGTTCTGCAACTTCAACAACCTCTCATGGAGAAGCCTGTAAGCAGACAGAACAATCCAACCTCTGCGCCCTAAAACAGGAAGCTCATCACCCTTAGATACCGGCGCCTTCTGTAAGCAAGTAATCACATTAGCCGGCTCCGCCAGCTCCAAAAAAGAATTCCAATTCTCACTCAAACCAGTAGAATCAGCCCACTCACGGGCTAAGGCTTCATAAGGCGTTGAATCCCAACCGGGAATATCAACGGGCAACTTAAAAGCAGATTTCGACTTTCTAGAAAACATTTTTGAAAAGAAAGAAAAAGAGAAAAAGAAGAAAGAGAAAAGAAAACTACACGCAGGTATATACAAATAATATAGAAACAAAACCACGCACGCGCCGAAGGCAAACACAATACAACCACAACGCACACAGGTTTCGTAAACGGTTCGTGACGCCAAATGTTCTGCTTGGGTTTTCGGATCAGATAGAACCCGCTCATCAGAGCCTCACTAACCCAGCCAGAACGTTACCCCCTCCCTAGAACCTGTTTACAATCCTACAACCACATATATCTATCACCTAAGGACAGGGGATTCCTACTATGCATACCAAGATCTCATAAGTGGCGGCCTCGCGGTCCCATACGAACCCAGACCTCTCTGCCCATACGACAGTATCACAAGTGGCGGCCTCGCGGTCCCATACGAACCCAGACCTCTCTGCCCATACGACAGTATCAGCACAATCGGCGGCCTCGCGATCCCCTACGAATCCAGACCTCTCTGCCCATACGACAGTATCACAAGTGGCGGCCTCGCGGTCCCATACGAACCCAGACCTCTCTGCCCATACGACAGTATCACAAGTGGCGGCCTCGCGGTCCCATACGAACCCAGACCTCTCTACCCAGACGGCAGTCTCAGCACAATCGGCAGCCTCGCGATCCCATACGGATCCAGACCTCTCTGCCCATACGACAGTATCACAAGTGGCGGCCTCGCGGTCCCATACGAACCCAGACCTCTCTACCCAGACGACAGTCTCAGCACAATCGGCGGCCTCGCGATCCCATACGGATCCAGACCTCTCTGCCCATACGACAGTATCACAAGTGGCGGCCTCGCGGTCCCATACGAACCCAGACCTCTCTACCCAGACGGCAGTCTCAGCACAGTTGGCGGCCTCGCGATCCCCTACGAATCCAGACCTCTCTACCTAGACGGCAGTCTCATACGACAGTTCATCCTATGATCACCATAACATACAAAAAGGGAATCAGTCTCACTATTCATCAGATCACACAAGGATTGCCAGTTCGGGCATAGCCTGTTCTCAGGTTTGAGGGGCTCCTCTTTCCCTTATTCAGTTACCACTTACCTGATCAGGGTTAACATCTGTTCATGTAGCCGCAGCTGACTAGAAGAATAGGCTACCCTCTTATACAAGAACACACAGCATATGTTGGTTCACTACAAACTGGATACTTTATTACTCATTGCACATACAATCACATAACATTACGATATAACACATAACCTGCAAAGAAAAGTGAAAGATTAAGTTGTACACTCTAATAAGAAAGGGTCGACATCACCTTAGTAGTATGTAGCCTGCACTCAGTAGTCATCTAGGCTCCCTTCTCGTCTGTGCCTCGGCTCGCCTGGAATCACCCTTCTCCGAGTCACTGGGACCTCTTCCTTATCGGCTACTCTCTCCTCTCTGGTTATTCTGTTAGGAAAGCATCTGTCTCTCAGTTCTTCTCCGCCTTCAAGATGGCGTCTGTCTTCCCTGGAATACGTGGTAGCTCTACTGCTAACGGCTAGATGCCGCCTACGGACTGAACCTGTAACTGCCTCAAACTTTCACTAATATAGAGGTGCATTTCCTCATGGAAAATTCCGGCCCGTAACCTGCCGCCCACCAAATTCTTGTACCTCCCCGTACCAAGGACACGTTCCCAGCCGGCCGGCCTGATGTAGTGTCTTCGGCATGAAGAAAAATACAATCCTTCGATAAGGGCCGGCCTGAACCGGTTCTCTCCAAGCGAATAACACCTCATAACTAAAACATTGTATTTGACCTAGAAGAATCCCAAGCTGCCGGAGCAGAAAGAAAGATGGAGTCCCTCCCGTTTGAGGCCTACCAGGCCGCAATTCAGCACGGCTCCATGAAATACCCTCACTACAGGACAGGTTATCCCTAATACTAACGAATCTATCCCCTAGGCTATATGTGCAAGCCCTGATCTATGGGGAAGAGCACAGAATCATGTCAAAGTGCCTAGTAAATAGGCTCCATTCACTACTCTAGCCCTTAGGCTTGAATGGTAAGAGACTGAAGTCATATTCAATCACCTGTTAACACAAGAAGGCCAGGAAAATCGAGCAGAACACCAGTGGAGCAGCACTCTATATCTGCGGAGAGAACATTATCCCTTAATTCTTATAGTGTAGGTGACTTCACGTGTTTGGATCCAGATAAATAGAGAGATCTTATTTGTAGAATTGTATGAATTAATTACTATCCTAAAGATTCCTCAAAGAATATTTAGACTACTTTAAATTATACTTCAGTGAAATATCACATTTCCTCTGGTTTTATTTAATTTTTGTTAAGGTTTGTTTACGGCAGCCAAGATAGAAGCGAACAAAACCACTGCGCACGCTCTAGTATGAATTCGGGTCTAAATTAATACGTTATTTATGTTTTTTAAGTATGTTACCTTTTGTACTCATATATATATTTTAATAAACGTGATAATGTTGCGTCCGTGCTTACTGCACCCTTTGCAAATAATACTGTAAATCTCAATGAGAAAAAAAAACATTCAACCGATTCCCAAAAATTCCAGCCACCATCCAATCTTCCCGTCTTTCCAAAACAAATAAGACGAATTGTCAATGGCCATCGAATTGCCCCTTAACAGTGACATCAAAGACTCGGGTAATCTAACAATTCTATTTTGGGGAGAAAAACTGCCATCTAGAAACTAACCAGCGTCCGCCCTTTGTAGATAAATGTTCTGAGGATACACTTGCTGAGCATTTTTTTTTATTTTGCGTATAACAATACAATGATTATTTTTGACAAATTATAATGCGAATTGTTATTGATTCTAATGATGATAATAATGCAGGTATTACAAATATTCACCATTTATGTTGTGGTGTATGACGTACTGAACAAAAGTTATCTCATTTGCTCGTAAAGAGTAGTAAAGCATGTCTTTGTGCACGTGAAACAACATTAAACACGGGGGGTGGGGGCTAATTCCACAGAAAGTATTGCATTCCAGAGTCAGGTGTGAAATCTCTAGCGCCATGAGACCCTCACGGGTGATTTGCCGCGCTTTATAAATCCTTGATTGAATAATAAACTGTACAGAGTCGGAATTAGCGACTCTAATTCATGTGCATCGTATAGGTGGAATATACGAAATAACCAGTACTACGTCATAATTGCACGAAACCCTAAGAGAACTTTTTGCAAACGTCACTAGAACCGCGAGATGTAGTATGTGTGAGCAGCAGGTTTCCCGAGCCATGAATGCCGTCGCACGTGTAAAATATAACACACGTACGGACATATAAGAAACAATGCAGTAACCGATGCATGTCTCTGGAAAGCTCAGTAGGTTGAGTGCCTGCTAGCACTGGTGGTCGGGCACGTGGGTGGGTAGATACATGCTCATACTCAGTAGAGTGAGAGTCCTGAACAGAAGCAGCTCTGGCAGAGGCTTGTGGTCAAGAAGAGCAGTTCCTAAGGTTGGGTTGGTTGCCGAAATAGGCCTTGAGGCGTATTTTTCTGAAAAGGTTTTGCACTTCAAGATTAGTACGAAAGACATCCACTTTGGGGGTAGGTACAAATCCTAGGCCCCTTTTCAGGACGTTAGTTTCTGTGTCAGTGAGAGAATGTTGTGACAGGTTAACAATTAATTTTTCTTCTCCTGGTGGCTCCGTAATTCCATATGTGGTGGTGGTTGCTGAGCCTGATCCTGCCATTGTACTTGTTTCTGCTGGTTTTGTTGCTGCTGGTTTTGTCCGCCTCTTCTTCTTCTGCCTCGCCCCTTGCCCCAGCCTCTGCCTAAAAAAGGTTGTGGTTGGTAAGGAGGAAACAGAGGTGGTGGTCCTTGTGGATATTGCCACATCGGAGGTCCATGGAATGGAATAGGTCCCTGATAGGGGGATGGTCCTTGGAATGGTACCGGTCCTTGATAATGTTGTTGACCATATCCGTACATGGTATTGGTCGGTCTTTTAGGATATTGGTTCTGATGGTAGGGACCTTGCGCCTCAGAACTGGAGTTACTTCCTGAGGAATTTGTACGGCGACGAGAGTTAGTACTTTCGTCGGATAGGTAGTCATCTCCAGAGGGCACAAAATCATCTTTTAAATAAGGATATACCTTTTCCTTGCTGAACCGCGTGATGTCCTTTTGAAGTTTTGTAACTTTCTGTCTCATCAGGTAGTCTTTGTTGTCATTGATCTCTTTCGTGATCTCGGCCAGCTTGGCCTTGAAGGCGGCGTTGGCAATACTGGCTTTGATATTGCCTTCCGCTAAGGTGATTTTCTGTAGGAGTTCATCTGCCAGTCTTTTGGCGGTCTTAATAATAAGTACCAAAAGATCCCTGGTGCATTTCCATGCCACCAGGGACCATTCTTCCTTGAATTGTTTATCCTCTAGAAAAATCCTCGGGGTGTTGGTGACGATCAACCCATTGGGTGCTATATTAGCACGTAGGTATTCCGTCATGATGGCTCCATGCATGATGATTTTCATGAGTTGCCTTTTCATGTTTGTGATGGTTGTCTAATCGCCGGCAGAGCTGCTAGTAGAAGCTCCTCCATCTGGATCCAGTAACGAGGGTCCGCTCAGGATTTCTGAGACACATTCCTCATCAAAGGAGAGACCTTGGTTATTATCCATGGTGGCGTGAGAGAACTGGCTACCACTGGTAGCAGGAGAAAGAACAAAAGTCCCACGGCTGAGCCGCCGCGCTTAACTTATTTATACAGAGAGGGACAAGGAGCCTAGTTTATTATGAGGTCCTGCTCAGAAGGCACCAATGGAATATTAAGAACAAGAAGAGCAGTTCCTATGGGTTTACTAGTTGGGAAGTGAAAAGAAGTAGGGGAGCACAGGTCTTTTCTTCGTAATGCCCTCACACCCACACGCACCCATACGGCTTCTTCAAAAGATCCCCGACAAAGAGCCCCGGTTTCGGGAGCCCGTCAGGCATTGCAGCGCCGGCCTGACGAGGGGCAAATGCCCAAATGATGAAGCATGACATCCCTTGGGGTGTGTGAGGGCATTACGAAGAAAAGACCTGTGCTCCCCTACTTCTTTTCACTTCCCAACTAGTAAACCCATAGGAACTGCTCTTCTTGTTCTTAATATTCCATTGGTGCCTTCTGAGCAGGACCTCATAATAAACTAGGCTCCTTGTCCCTCTCTGTATAAATAAGTAGAGGCTTGTGGTCCCCACGAGTGGCAGTCTCCCTCGAGTCCCGCCCTAGCTCCTCGTTGTGACTGTCAGCATCGCTCCCTCCCGGGTTTCCAAATCTGACGCTTCCCTCCGGGAGGAGGGCCCGGGTTACGTCACGTGACTCTGCCTGCACCTCATGAAATGGGAAAGCAAAACATGCGAGCACCTCCGGCAGGGGGTAGCCGTACAATAGGATGTGGGAGACCTTTTTGAAGATTGGTAAGTAATTCAGTTCATGAATATACGAAAGAAATGCCAAGTTTTTGCCCCCCTGCAATATGGGAAGGGTAAGTAAGCCGTTCTCTGAAATCGTGATGCAAATGAGTACAGTAGCTAGCCCCTCAACATAACTAGGGTCCGCCCCCTCCGCCTTTCTACGAGTCAATCTATCTGCACACACCTAACTGCACCAACACGCCCACCAATAAGACACCAGCTCTGTGGACGTCAGACGATTGGTCGTTCTCAAAGCAGGCTGGAGATGCAGCCATACCCTGCTGAGTCTGGCCGCACGAACCCTGGCATCCGGGGGCGGGGGTACATACAGTGCTTGCCTTCTATGGGGAAATCTCACGTGACCCTTAAGTGCTTTCACCCATACCTATTCCTGGGGACTCTCATCTGGGATGACGGCAATGAGAAAACAAGCCGAAGGCACCGGAAGACACCACCGCCTTTCTCCGAGGCAAAATGCCTCGGAGAAAGGCAGCGTCCTTTTCGGATTCGGGGGCGTGTTTTGCTGTTGTCTCCACCCTGAGACTTCTCGCAAAAAACACGCCCCCCGATCCGAAAAGGACGGGGCCTAATCAGAGTGACTGACCTCTTCTCCAGTGGCTGGCCAGCATTTACGAGGCCAGCCAATGGAGAACAGGGGAGAAGAGGGGCGGGTGCTAGCCCCTCTTCTCCAAGTCATTATTTCTCGCGAGCGAGACTGCGCAAGCGCAGCCTTCGCTAGCCGAGACCTAATGAGTTGGGCCCCGGGGAATGGGATTCCCAGGGCCAAAATTGGCCCAGGGAGGCTGCTTGTCCCTCTCCCCATTTACTAATTGGCCAGGCCCCGTAGGATGGAGTCTCCGGGACCGATATCAGCTGGGGAGGGTGTCTGCATGCCCCCTTCCCCATTCACAAAAGGTGCTGAGCCCAGGAGGATGGGGGCCCCAGGGCCCAAATCAGCCTGGGGAGGGGGGCTGTGTGCCCCCTTCCCCTTTGGACTATGGCTGGACCCCGGGAGATGGGGTATACAGGGCTGAAATCACCCTGGAGAGAAGGGCTGCGTACCCCCCTCTCCTATATATATAGCAGTGGGCCCCACACATGCTCCCATTCCCCACAAAATGTGCTGGGCCCCAGTATGGGGTCCCCAAGGCAGAAATCGGCCTGAGGTGGAGGTCCAGGTGACCCTCTCCTCCTGAACTATATTGCCGAGCGCAGGTGATGGGGTACCCAGGACCAAAAGTAGCCTGGGCAGTGGGGCCCTGTGCCCCCACTTCCTAAAAAAGGTGCTGGGCCTCAGGGGATGGGATCCTCGGGGCCAAAGGAAGCTGGGGGAGGGGCCTATGGGTTTGCTGCCTTTAGGGGGTTGGCCACAGAGCCTTGCCGCAAGCCAGGCGCTGCGGCTTACCACCCGCCGTGCACAGCTTTGGACGTGTGCAGCATTGGGTTGGCTGCATGCGGAGAGGTGGCTGCAGAGCCTGGCCCTGTGGCCAACACCTGTGCACAGTGGTGGTTGGATGAAGGTATGGTAATTAAATATTACTTTATGTTAAAAAAAAACAACTAGAAATTCTCACAAAAAACAAAGGGACGTTATTGTTAGGAAATAGAATTTGTATAGTTTTTTTGTGTGTGTAAAATCTGAACCTAACTATAAGGTCTTTGTAACCTTTGGCTTTTAATGAGAAAAATATATATATATATGGCATCTAGGGAGATGCGTCACGTTGTAAAGCCCTGCGCTACATTAAACCTGCGTCAGGTTTAATGTATGCAGGGTGGGCGTTCTGTCGTAAAAAGCCTTGGAAAAGTGACGCAGTGAAATCTACAAGATTTCACTGAGTCACTTTTCCGACGCTGCTGCGTCAAAACCCTGCGCCTGCTTGATGCAGGCGTAAGGCATGACGCAGCATGTTCGGTATGGGCAGCCCCTGAGCATTGCTGGAGTTGCGTCGTGCTTGCGACACGACTCCAGCAATGCGCCGCCCTTACGCCATCAGATGCGTCACGCATCTGTTTATCCTTGCGCCATGATGCGCTGCATTGTAAATGCGGCGCATCTGTGGTGGCGCAAGGGTAAACTTGCGTGACGCATCTTTCCTGGCGCATCCCTACTGATTTGCAGGGATGCGCCAGGAAACATAAATCTGCCCCCAAGAATGTAGTGCAATTCAGTTGTCTCAAATAATTAAATGTGGTCAGCTGGTATGTTGGCTGGTATGGAAGCAGAAAGGGCAGTCAGTGAAGGAAGAGGTTGTCCGCATGCGTTCGCAAAGATATTGGGGGGGTGGGTGGAGGACTTATAATGGTTTGGACTGGGAGAACTGGATACTTCGAGGAAATTACCCTTTACTACAAATGCTTGGTCGTGCCACATGAGCTCACACAGAATTGTATAGAAGTGATTATGTTCGATTTCTTTACTGTTGATACTGTGGGTGACGAAATAGGCACATGTGATACTTAACATTTATAAAAACAGTTATTAATGCATTAAGGAAAGAAAGGGGCCATGCCTTTGATACGTGGCGCGCCTCTATTTTGGCTCCAATGCAGAAGGGCTCACCCAGAGCCAGACATCTGGGTGGAGTCTTGTTTAGATCTCGCATCTCTACAACAAGTCACAGAATAATCCACACTTAGGGAACGAGTAACCTGCATTATTTCACCTCAAACCATAAGCAAGGAAGCTATGGCTTGTTTGCCTGTATTCAATGTGTAGTCTGAGAGACCTTGCGACATCAAAAGAATGAAGATACTGTTTCAGGTATGTTGTGAATAGAAAGTATGGATGTGAAATAGTGTGACTAAACTTAAAAACATGGGGGCAGATTTACAAGCCCCTTGCGCCTCTTTTACGCCGCAGTTGCGTCACTTTTGTGACGCAGCAGCGGCGCAAATCAGCGCCATGCTGCGGGGTATTTACAACGTGACGCATCTGGGAGATGCGTCACGTTGTAAAGCCCTGCGCCAGAAGTAGGCGTTCCGGCGCAGGGGGGGGGGGGGGCGTTCCGGCGCAGGAACGCCTCCTAAAAGTGGCTGAGTGAAATCTACAAGATTTCACTCCGTCACTTTTGAGCCCATGCTGCGTCAAAACCCTGCGCCTGCTTGAAGCAGGCGTAAGGATTGACGCAGCATTTCAAAGATAGGGGACCCCGGAGCCTTGCTGGAGCTGCGTCGCGCTTGCGACGCAAGTCCAGCAATGCGCTGCCTTTACGGCACAGATGCGTCACACATCTGTCCGTTTTTGCCCCATGGTGTGCCGCAATGTAAATGCGGCGCATCCATGGTGGCGGAACACTGACGCTCAATAACTGGCGCATCCCTGCTGATATGCAGGGATGCGCCAGTTATTGTAAATCTGCCCCAGAGGGGCTCATTTATGAGCCCCAGCGTCACTTTTGCGCCACCCGTGCGTCACTTTTTGTGACGCACCAGTGGTGTAAAACATGCGCCATGTCGTGCCATATTTACAAAGTGACGCATCTAGGTAGATGCGTCACTTCGTAAACCCCTGCGCTACATTATACCTGCGCCAGGTATAATATATGCAGGGTGGGCGTACCCCCGCAAGAAAGGGTCATAGGAGTTGCGCAGCGAAATCTATGAGATTTCGCTGCGCCACTACTAGGACGCCAATGCGTCAAAACCTTACGCCTGCCTCATGGCAGGTGTAAGGGTGACGCAGGCCCTTTCACATGGGGTTTGCCCCATGTGAAAGGAACATTGCTGGAGTTGCGTCAGGCTTCCGACACAACTCCAGCAATGCGCCACTTTTTGCGCCGACAGATAGTCAGTTATACTGATGTATCTGTCCTTCCTTGCAACATGATGCGTCATATTATAAATATGACGCATCATTGGTGTCGCAAGGAGGGCACACTGAGAAGTGACGCATCGCTGCTTTTACGCAGAGATACGCCACTTCTCTTAAATGAGGCCCTCGCCAAGACACCTGGATGAGTTCTAATGTTAACGCTGTGAAGCAATATGAGCGGTATGCCGACTGACAATACGAGGATTCAACTAAGTCTTAAATCAACTAGCCAAGACATGAACCGGATTGCATCTATGTTTATTACATAAAGAGGTTTCTAGAGATTTGTTTCATCTTGAACCATAAATCATGTTTATAGGAGACAGTGATATGGCTGCTACTAAATACATTCCTGTTGCAGAAACAGATCAAAGAGAAATTTTGATTCAAGTACATAGGAGACCTAACTTGTCAAACGGAGAAAGTAAGAAACTTTGGGGCAGATTTACAAGCCCCTTGTGCCACTTTTGCGTCACTTTTCCCATGTTAAAAGTGACGCAAAAGTGGCGCACAGGGCTTGTAAATCTGCCCCTTTGTATTCAACAGAACAGTGGCAGGACCCTCTCAGTGTATACCAATACAAATAATGTTGTATTGTAAGCCGTATCTGATTGAAGGTAGCCTAGTTTAAGAATGTCTATGCCAGCAGGTGAAGATTACGACATATAGGGGCAGATTTACAAGCCCATGGCGAGACATTTACGCCGCCGTTGCGTCACTTCTGTGACGCAGCGGTGGCGTAAACCATGCGCCATGTTGCGCCTTATTTAGAAAGTGACGCATCTAGGGAGATGCGTCACTTTGTAAAGCCCTGCGCTACATTAAACCTGCGCCAGGTTTAATGTCTGCAGGGTGGACGTTGCGTCGGAAAAAGCCTCGGAAAAGGGACGCAGTGAAATCTACAAGATTTCACTGAGTCACTTTTCCGACGCTGCTGCATCAAAACCCTGCGCCTGCTTGAAGCAGGCGTAAGGCATGACGCAGCATGTTCGGTATGGGCAGCCCCTGAGCATTGCTGGAGTTGCGTCGTGCTTATGCCATCAGATGCGTCACGCATCGGTTTATCCTTGCGCCATGACGCGCTGCATTGTAAATGCGGCGCATCTGTGGTGGCGCAAGGGTAAACTTGCATGACGCATCTTTCCTGGCGCATCCCTGCTGATTTGCAGGGATGCGCCAGGAAACATAAATCTGCCCCTAAGAGTTCATGGGGGGGCTTGTAAATCTGCCCCCATGTGGTTAAGTTCCTACAATTGTTGAAGCTGGGTTGTGATGTTGCACTCTTTCCTTGATCTGAGAGCATTGGTCTAGTCATATTAGTAGTTGCAGGTTATGCGCTAGTGGCCAATGAGATGGTTTGAAAAATCAGATTTTCCCGGGTCTGAGTCGGTCTGTGTCAGCACCTGAGCACACAGGAGGTAGTGGAACCGAGAGATAACGCCATGCACAAGACTTTTAGTTGCCTACTACAAGCGGAATCTAAATCCATGCCGACATCATCAATGCAAAAACAAACAACTTATTAATACTCAAAAAACTTTTATGGAAAATAACATATGCAGATCATAGATCATTCGAGAATTCAGTACCCAAAATATTGCAATGAGTATCATGAAAGCTAGTTGTTGGAAAGTTACATACCTGCACAATATCAGTCATCATTAAAAAACTAAAAAACACCCTGAACTGTACCTTACAGTTATATGTTCCTCCCAGTGTAAATACTGTCATCGAAGCACATAGCCTTTTGTCTGCCTGATGCAGTTTAAGGAATGTAATTATTTGTTAAAGGAGCAGATATCCGACTTCAGAAAATAATCACAATTGTCAGGTTGAACCACTAAATTCACTATTTAAACCTGTGCTTATCCCTCTGGTAGCTTGGCATAAAGCAGCCAGGTTTAACTTAAAGACAACATGTAAAGAATTTATGCAGCACTCAAACAGTAATAAAGTAGAATCAAAAAAAAGAAAAATTCCCACCCAATTTCGAAAAATAGAGAATAAATCAAATGACAACAAAACAGTTATGAATTTTTAAGGTTTAAGGTTCAAAATAGCACCAACATGTATTATGCGCCAACCGCAGTCATCTAGTTGCGGTTGACAGGGACAAATTCAAAAGTTAAGGCAGACCTCGATGGAGAGATGGTCAGATACAGGGGCCAGACAAGGAGAACGGTGCAGCGAATAGGTTCGCTGAGGGCAGAGACCCTTGATGATAGTATGACTACAGGGCCTATCCCTACCGCTCCTTGATAAGTATATTTTACCTATCACTAGGGTACTTCCAAAATGGCAACTACACCATTTTTACTGCATGCAAAAAATAAAACATTTGCATGCCACGCATAATCTATATATCATCACAGTAAGTGCATCACGGGTGAACCATAACACTTTTCCATCCTGAGTATTGCCCAAGACCTTTTTTAGGCCAGTAGTGTAGGGCAGATACATGACTGTGTTTTAACACTAGGGTCATAGAACCACAATATCCTGATTGTCCTGTGTACATCTATAGTTTTTATTCTTCCCATCCTCCCCACCAAGATAGGGATACCTTAGAGTGGATGAGGAATTTTATCTAATTGTATATAAACCCCCCCCCCCCCCCAAATATAATTCTTCAAAGCGCTCCCTGAAACACTGTTGAGCCCAACCTGACCATTAGTAGTCGAGGTGAACCTGGTGATGAAGCATGCCACTACTAGAGTGGGTGTGGGTTGTATTACAAAAAAGGTTTTGCCTTTTTCCCACCACTGAGTGTGGTGGAGTAAAGGTGCAGCTTATTTCCATTCCCTATCTACACTGCCACCCTTACGAGGAAGATACTGCACTGGTTGTTATTTGTGAAACGTTTTACCTCCGGACTTAGTCTCTGGAATCAATGTCAAAAATAAGTCAAATATACTCAGTGGGGCAAGACAGTAGGCTGTGACCGAAGACTGTTCCATAGCCACTTGACGAGTCCTCAGTGAAGCTGTTCACTTCTGGCGGGGAAGTTCCTTTGGGCGTAGTCACTTTTTTATGCTCGCATTCTTACGGCAGGGCAAGCCTGCAGGTTGTAGCTGGAGAGTGCTTCATGGAGCTAGACACCTTCTCCGCGAAGGCCCGATGGATCGGATTTGGTACTGAAGAGAAAAATGTAGTGGGAGCAACCTGGACCTTTGGCCCAGCAGCAATGCACTTTCATTGGCTTAAATTGGCAGGTTGGTCTCAGTCCCTCGTCAGTTGTCAAAACAAAAAGTTTCAAAGTCCCAGGTTACAGAAAACTTTAGGAGGTATTAGCTTTGACATCATCCAAGGGTCCATGACCTTGATGACAGCACTTGGAGGGCGAGACTCACTCGAGCAGAGACCAGCAGCAGGGTCAAGTGCAGGTGCAGTTGGAACTGGTCAGCTGGGCAGTAGCAGGAAGGTCTTTGGAAGCTTCTTGTGCCCCTGTAGCTTAAACAAGAGATCAGCCAACTCACCCTTGGAGTCACTTCTCAGGTCCTGGGTTTAAGGCAAGCAGGTCCAGTCTTCTTTCGGATTCCTTAGAAAGCAGGACAGTCCTTCTTCTGATTCTTCACATGTCCGGGCGATGAGAGGCCTCGGAGGGGCGCCGATCTTAGGCCTACCCCCGGGGACCCTATGGGCCCGCTCCACTGCAAAGAATTTGCTCAGCCCCCGAGGCTGTAGGTGGGTGAGGACCAGGTCCTCCACGAACAGATCCGCTGCCTCCGCCTCTCGTCCCTCTGGCACCCCGATAATGCGGACGTTGTTTCTCCGGGCCCGACCCTCGGAATCCTCCAGTCGACGATTCATCAGGGCGCTCGCCTGGCCAAGCCTGCGCACCTCCTGTTGGAGGGCCGCCACGTCAGTTGTGAGGCCCGAGGTAGAGTGGGCCAAAGAATCGACCCGGTCATTCGTTTTAGACAGATCGGCTCTCACGAGGCCCACGTCCACGAGGACCGAGTCGATCTTCTGCGCCAGAGTGTCAAAGCGCTGGTCCACCGAGGCCTTCATCTCGGCGATGGCGCCCATGACGTCCCGGAGGGTCAGGTCCGTGGGCGGAACAGGAGCATCAGTCGGGCCCGTGGGGGACCTACGCAGCACCTCTGGAGATCCCTTCTGGAGGGTGTAGCGGTCCATGTTATTGGATTGTTGGGCCGTGCCACGACGGGTCGACTTCACCTTGGCCCGGTCGCCATCTTGTTTTGTGGCCATGGTCGCAATCCCCAAATCGAGCCAATCTCCTCAAAAAGGGGGCAGACAATCCCGTTCAAGGGCGCCGGGGGAAGGGCGACCACCGCTCCTCAGGACAGTTCGCAGCCGGCGGGCCGGCAGGGCAGCCCAACGAGGCCACAGCACCGCACACCGCCCCGCAACCCAACCTCGCCTGGCAGCGAGGAGGGCGCAAAAGCGAAAGTGAAAGTGCGGGGCACGCGAGCCACCCAGCCTCGCCCGCCGCTGTTGTTCACTTTGTGTCCGGATCGCCCCACAACTCCAATACGGGGGGCCGGCGTGGAGAAGGCCGCAAACCTCAATCGATGCTCCTGCCGGTGTCCGAGGTCCGATTTAAAAACGGAAAACGGGCGTCACCTCTGCTCGGGCTCACAAATACAGTCCCCTCATCTGGGACAGGATTCTGTCAGGATTTATGCAGGAGGTCGCGGAGGTCCTCGGGAGCCTCGCACCTACGCGGCCATCTTGGTTGCGCGCTAGGCTCCTCCCTCGATCACATTTGTTTTGAAATACATTGGTGATTGTTTTCAAAACATTTATGATTCTTTTAAAAACATATCGCTTCTAGATAAAACCCTGGAGTGACCACTTTAGTACAAAAGACCCTCACTTCCCCTACAAAAGAGAGGAGAAGTCCTTCCAAGCTGAAACGGGGTCCTGCATGCTGAATCTTCGACACGCAGCGGTCTGACATTCCTTGTGGGGTGTCATCCTCGAAGCGGAAACTGGGTCCTTTATTCTCAACCATTAGGTGAGGGGGCTGGAGCTTCCCTGGGGATTTCTTGGCTACATACACATATACACATATCCATGACACACATACAGATCTAGGCTAGGTACATTTAGGCAAAGTACTTAGGGCATGCATTTTAGGAATATGCAAGTGCTACTGTTTTTGTCTGAACTCCTTCTGTTCATCTTATTAGCACTATAGTAGAAATGTATCTACTATTTACTAAATTGATACTAGCAATCTCTTTCATATGCTTCTGTCTCCTGATTGTTGCAGCGCATATATTTTACACAAGACTGTCGCTGGACCAATAAATACTTATTGAAACGTCCTAATCGCTATCCTGTGTATTTTCTGAGAGAAAGCAAGCACAAGTGTCTGAGCGAAAGGTACTGTACTGTTTTCCACGATCCCTGCAGAATCAGGGTTGTCATGTTCAGTGGTTGCCAGAAACTACCTACACCACTGTAGAATACAGGGTGGTGGTAGTGGCACTGTAGAGCTAGTTTGTCTAATGGCTGATATAACCTGTGGGGTAGTCCAGAGTCGGTGTGGACACCAAGCCCTTAGTTTAGGTCATCCAAAACGTGCAGGTCCTGGGAGACTCCTAGGAACTACACGACATGGCGCCCAACATTGGTTTGGTTCTTATATTAACAGTGAAAATCTGAGTAGTTCATTCGTGCTTTCTCAGGAAGCCCTACTCACACTTATCAGAGACGTCTGAATTGGGAAGGGAGATCCGACTCAGCTGAGCAAATATACCCTGTGTATTAGCTGGATGTTTAAACATGCTTGTAAGGATAAAAGGTTAGCGACATTGTGCAAAACCCCTAAATGCAATTTTTCTTTTTATTCTTCTGCATTTTAAGAATTCCTGACAACGTGAGTATTTCAGGCTCGAGGGAAGACAAAGTTGCAAGTTCTCTTAACAATACAGAGAACTGCAGACATACAACATTGTTAGAACACGGCGTACACTTAACAGGTGACAGTGTTACCTTCGTGAATGAGGCACCCGAGGTGTTCGGATCAGAGGCATTCTATTCTTGGGTTCAGTTCCCACCTGCAGATCCGGTGACTAAATTGTTTCACACATACATTGTAGTTGAACCACCGGCAGAATACATTCCATACGAAGCCATTGAAATCCTGTTAACTTACCAGTAACAGAGAAACTGGTTTAAAGGCGCCCTCCCACACACAACATCTGTCGTCAGACTCGGTCCACTCAGCATAGAAGCAGCGACCTGGCCAGTACTAGCGACATATGTGAGAAGTTGGCCTGATATGTAGTGCTCACTATTCTAGTGATCACTGTGTATCATTCCAAACGACCCTTATTGATGATTGGTTGTAAGTCAACCTTTTAGACCAGCTATCCTAGTAGCGTGGATACGAGCAGTCTTAGGCTAAACTCTAGAGGGCGTGTTAAGCCAGCTGTTTACCATCACATATACCCCTTGAACACCAAGCGAAAGGACACCACACAAGTTGTTATGAAAATAAAGGATATTTATTTATAACAAGACTACCCTGGCTCTTTATGAGTCAGGGAGCTAAGCACACTACAAAACTCTTAGGAAAATACTTCAGTTGCACAATTTACACAAATGCCCGAGGGCACGAAACCATTACACTGCAAGTGGAAGGGGAGAGGTTAGAAAGTCTAAAGTTACCGATTCCGGAGTGATCCGATCAGTGGGACTTAAACGAAAAAGGAACTGGACACTTGTAGAGCGAACCTGCGATGGAGCACCGAAATGCTCGTGTTACCTAGCCCAGAGGCTGCGGCTGTAGAAGGTTCGGCAAGATGTCGGAAGTCCTCGTTGTAGTCTCAGGAGCCTGAAAGAAGAGTTGCTGGCAGGCGACCAGTGTCGATATTCAGCGAAATCCAAGCCTGGATCGGTGATAAAGAAAACCTGAAAGCAGAGGGGACTCAGTTCTCAACCGCTAGCCAGCGATCGTGTGGGTACCAGGAGGGTACCGGTTGAAGTCACCTCGACCAGGTGAGTGGATGACGTCGGACTCGGCTGTTCCTCGGACCAGGAGGCGCGGCGGCGACCAGGATGGAGGGCGAGCTGTCCCACGAAGGTGTCTGCTGTCGATGATGCTGGGCCCAGGCAGGGGCAGCGGATCTTGGCAGTGGCAACCCAAGCGGGGGAGTCAAGATGGCGTCGGGAGTGGACCAGGAGGGTCCGTGGGACTCCTCTGTTGAAGGGGAGCAAGAGCCAGTCTGGAGCAACCAGACTAGTGATGAAACAATCGTGGTGCGTCGTGAAGAGGGCCACAAGCCGGTCGGCAAGTGGTCGAACAACGCGGTGAACAGCAAGGAGCGGAAGGGCCCCCACGCAGATCTCGGGGATGCTGGGGAGGCAGACTTCGATGCTGGAGCTGCTCAGGGTTAGGGCTTCTCAAACCCTAGGTGCACTCACTCGAGGGTCCCTCGGTGGGCGTGCTAGATAAGCGTCGTGCAGGTTCTGAAGATGGCCGGTCCCGCAGGTCTCGTCACACCTACGACTCTCAGCTGGGCTGATGAGGCAGGTAAAAGGTCAGAGATGGCAGGGACTCGGGTCTCGTCGAGCTGGGCAGTCTTGATCCGTAGGAGAGACTTACAGCAAACCGCAAGCGCTTAGGTGGTGCCTGCTGGTGCAGGGTGGCTACTCCTTAGCCACAAGGGAGAGTCTTCAGAAATAGTCAAGAGTTCCTTTCGTGGAAAGTGGTTCGTGATTCGGAGTTATCCGATTATCTGATTATCCAATTTGGGAAGGGGACTCGCTCCTACCTTTATTCTAAGAAAAGGGGCTGGCCCGTGACTAGGTTCTACCTATGGGTGGAGCCAGGAGGGGGGTGGTTACACCCCTATCCTTTGTCCGGCTTCGCGCCAGCTCAGGGGCTGGTGTGCCCCCAAAACTGGTTTGAGCCGGGCTATGCACAGTGAGCACCGGGGTGCCACTTGCAATCACCTTCCTTTCAGCCCTGCCTACCTGGGATACACAAACCCTGTCTGGGATGGTGCTAACACCGCCCTCGACAGGAAACCCTTTGTCCAAGCTCCCTTTGCTGGAAGGTCCCCCAGCAGCAGGAGGTCAGACTTGTGTCTGGTGGCAGCATCCATTTTGTGATGCTGAGGCTTGAGTCAACTTTAACCGGGGTTCAAGGTTACTTCCATGTCGTGTCCCTCTAAAAGGGGGGAATGCTAACCCCGTCGCCGGGGCTGGCGAGGGGTTCGTATTCCCATTCGTATGACACCTTACTCGACATGTGTAGGTGATGCAATGCCAAAGTTAGCAAATAACCGCAAGGATTATAATGCATTAAAAGTAGTTGGCCCGCGTCACCATGGAACGGCTATTAGGACTTGGTTCCGCAAGCCGTCGACGGGCTCAGCTCGCGCCAGAGCACCGTCCCACATGATTCCCTGCACTCTGCCTTCAGGATTGATAAGGCCTGCTATAGGAGTGACTGATAGGAATCCATGTGTCCATTTTAGGGTTTAGGTGTAGGAATACTACACCTACAGCAACGGGTGATTACACCACGTGGCCCCAGCTGTCGTGCAGCCAGTTGTGTCAGATTTGGGCGGCCATTCCAGGGGTGGCATAATACATGCTTCAGCCCCTGGTAGGCCCTGGGTACACCGATGCCCTGGATACCTGTGGTATGCTGAGACAGGGACTGACAAGGCGGCCCAGTTCCAATTAGTGGATGCACCTAATGTACATGTGTGATAATTTCGAGAGAGAACAGCTAGGCCGTGGGTCTGATTGGCAGGCCCACAGCCGGGGAAAGTCGTAAACCAATGAAGCAAAAGCAAAAAATCTGGGTGATCATAGGATTGCAGACCCCACTCTCCTACATGACCCCCCCCCAAACTTTGGGACAATAAGCTAACCTTGACCAGGTGAGTCTTCTTGCTCTAAGTGGAAATACCTGGAGAGCCCATCTGCATTGCCATGATCAGTGCCAGGTCTATGCTCCACTGTGAAGTCCATCCCCTGTAGGGAAATGGACCACCTAAGTAGTTTGGGGTTTTCACCCTTCATTTGATTTAGCCACAAGAGGGGCTTATGGTCGGTCTGAATCTTGAAGTGAGTGCCAAACAAGTATGGCCTCAACTTCTTCAGGGCCCAAACCACAGCAAAGGCCTCCCTCTCAATAGCTGACCAATTCTTCTCTCTGGGGGTCAGCCTCCTGCTAATAAAAGCTATGGGCTGGTCATGACCATCAAAATTCAGTTGCGATAGAACAGCTCCCACACCCAGCTCCGAAGCGTCTGTTTGGACAATGAATGGTTTGGAGTGGTCTGGACTCTTTAGGATAGGTGCTGTGCACATGGCCTGCTTCAGGTCATCGAATGCCTTCTGACAGCTTGCTGTCCACTGAACTTTTTTTGGCATCTTTTTACTTGTCAGGTCGTTTAGCGGGGTCACAATGGATCCATAATTTCTGACAAATTTCCGGTAATAACCAGTCAGGCCCAAGAAAGCTCGAACCTGAGTCTGGGTGGTTGGAGGAGCCCAGTCCTGGATGGCCTGTATTTTGCTCTCCAATGGTTGAACCTGGCCTCCACCTACAAGGTGGCCCAGGTATACAACCTGTGTCTGCCCTATCTGGCACTTGGTGGCCTTGATAGTGAGGCCTGCCTTCTGCAGGGCCTCTAACACTTTCCTCAGGTGGACCAGGTGATCCTCCCAGGTGGAGCTAAAGACAGCGATATCGTCCAGATACGCCGCACAGAAGTCGTCCAACCCAGTGAGAACTCGATTCACCAGCCTTTGGAAGGTGGCAGGTGCATTTTTCAAACCAAAGGGCATTACCACGAACTGATAATGCCCACCCGGGGTAGAAAATGCGGTTTTGGGCTTGGCCTCCTCAGCTAACCTGATTTGCCAATACCCAGCTGTCAGGTCAAACGTACTTAAGTAGTTGGCCGAGGCCAACCGGTCGATAAGTTTGTCTGCTCTTGGTATCGGGTGGGCGTCAGTCTTAGTGACTGCATTGAGACCTCTGTAGTCCACGCAAAACCTCATCTCTTTCTTACCGCCCTGGGTGTGAGGTTTCGGCACGAGCACTACGGGACTAGCCCAGGGGCTGTCCGAGGGTTCAATGACTCCCAGCTCCAACATTTTCTGCACCTCTGTCTTGATGCAGTCTCTGACATGATCAGGTTGCCGATAGATTTTACTCTTTACGGGCAGACTGTCCCCAGTGTCGACCTCATGGGTACACCACTTGGTCTGACTGGGTGTCAGAGAGAACATATGTCGAAAGGATTGAAGAACCTGTTTACAATCCTCTTGTTGATGTCCAGAGAGGCTGCCGCAAAAGACAACACCATCTACTGATCCATCGTCAGGGTTCTGAGAGAGCAGGTCCGGGAGAGGGTCACTCTCCTCCTCCTGTCCCTCATCTGTGGCCATGAGCAAGCCCATGCCCTCCCTGTCGACATATGCCTTGAGCCTGTTTACATGGAGCACCCTGTGGGGGCTCCGGGGAGTTCCCAGGTCTACCAGGTAGGTGACCTCTCCCTTTTGCTCAATGATCGTGTGGGGCCCAGACCATTTGTCTTTGAGTGCTGCTGGGGCCACTGGCTCCAGCACCCACACCTTCTGTCCAGGCTGGTACACAGTCAGGACAGCCTTTTGGTCGTGCCAAGCTTTCTGTAATTCTTGGCTCGCCTCAAGGTTTTTAGACGCCTTTTCCATGTACTCCGCCATCCGCGAGCGGAGACCGAGCACATAGTCCACAATGTTTGATGCCGGCTTTCTGAGAGGTCTCTCCCATCCTTCCTTTACCAAACAAAGGGGTCCCCTTACAGGATGTCCGAACAGAAGCTCAAAAGGGCTGTAGCCAACCCCCTTCTGCGGGACCTCTCTGTAGGCGAACAAGAGGCAGGGTATCAGGACATCCCATCTCCGCCGAAGCTTTTCAGGTAGTCCGTGAATCATCCCTTTTAGGGTCCTATTGAATCTCTCAACAAGCCCATTGCATTGTGGGTGATAGGGTGTGGTGAACTTGTAGTTGACACCACATTCCTTCCACATAGCAGTCAGATATCCCGACATGAAGTTTGCACCTCTGTCTGAGACGACCTCCTTAGGGAAGCCCACTCTGGAGAACACTCCAAGTAGGGCCCGTGCCACCACAGGTGCTGTAGTGGTCCTAAGGGGAATAGCTTCAGGATACCTGGTGGCGTGGTCCACCACCACCAGTATAAACTTGTGCCCTGATGCTGTCTGGGGTTCCATTGGTCCGACAATGTCGATCCCCACTCGTTCAAAGGGTACCCCCACCACTGGTAGTGGTATGAGGGGGGCCTTTGTTGTGCCACCTGACTTACCACTGGCTTGGCAAGTGACACAGGAGCGGCAAAACTCCTTCGTATCTTCGGACATGTGGGGCCAGTGAAAGTGTGGAACAATTCTGTCCCAAGTCTTATTCTGGCCTAAGTGACCTGCAAGGGGAATCTCGTGGGCCAAGGTGAGAAGGAAACCTCTCAGAGACAAGGGGATGACCAGCCTCCTGGTCGCACCAGGTTTGGGGTCTCTTGCCTCGGAGTACAGGAGTCCATCGTCCCAGTACACTTTGTGGGTACCTGTGGCGTTCCCTGCAGCCTCAGCAGCGGCCTGCTGTCTGAGGGGTTCAAGTGAGGGGCAGTCTAACTGTGCCTTCCCCAGGTCTTCCCTGGAGGGTCCCCCTGAGCCCAGAAACTCAACCTGACCAGGTTCAAGCTCTTGCGGCTCAGTTTCCCTCAGTTCTCTAAGGTCAGCCTCCTCGGAGACTTGATCCACGACCTGGGGCAAGGGGGAAGGCGAAGCCTTACCCTTACTGCTCCTTTTCTTGGAAGGTGTCTGGTCCGTTCTTCCAGGATCCAGCACCTGTTCAGTGGGGCATCTTTTGGCCTGTGACCTGGTCACAGCAAGGACATGTGCTGGCAAGCCTAACATCTCCATGTGAGTCCTCTGCTCCACTTCTGACCATTGTGACGTTTCCAAATCATTGCCCAACAGACATTCTACGGGGAGGTCTGAACTAACCACAACCTTTTTCGGGCCACTTACCCCTCCCCAGGAGAAATCAACAACTGCCATACTGTGATTGGTAGTGACGTTGCTGGCATTGGTCACTAGGTAACTGGTACCTAGCATGATCTGTCCAGGGTCCACGAAGTTAGGCGTCACCATGGTGACACTGGCACACGTGTCCCTGTAGGCCTGAGCCACTTTTCCATTTATCAAAGGTGTCTGTCTGTATTTGCCCAAAGTATTGGGACTGGCATCAGGGGACATATCCATATCCCCGGTACAGACAAGGACGGCCTGAGTGAGCGTGCCGAGTAAGTCGTCACTCCCCTCGGTTCCCAAGGTTAACCCAACTAATGCCTTGGGAGGCGCACTACCACTGCTGACTGTACTAGGGGGCGCAGGTGCCTTAGGGGCTGCAGTGGTAGGAGTTTGCCCTCCTTTCTTGGTGCACTCACTAAACCAGTGAGTCTTACTTTTACAGTATTGGCACCACCTTTTTGACTGGCCTTCTTGAGTCTTCTTCTTCTGGGAAGCCTGACCCCCACCCTCTTTGGTTTGTTGGGGACCTGTCGAAGACTTCTGGTCATTTTGTTCGTTCTTGTTACCCTTTTGGTCTGCTTTCTTCTGACCACCCTGGTTCTGATTCTGGTTCTGCTTGACCCTTGTTCTGACCCATCTGTCCGCCTTCTTTCCCAATTCTTGGGGAGAGGTCAGATCCGAGTCGACAAGGTGCTGATGCAACAATTGGTTCTGACAGTTGTTTAAAATCTGTTCTCGCATGATAAGATTGTACAATCCTGTGTAATCAGTAACCTTGCTACCCAGTAACCAGCCTTCCAAAGCCTTAGTGGCACAATCAACAAAGTCAGTCCAATCCTGAGACTGAATTTTCTGGGTGTCCCGGAACAGCACCCGGTACTGTTCCGTGGTTAAGCCGAACCCCTCAATCAGTGTGTTCTTCAGGACTTGGTAGTTGTTAGCATCCTCAGCTCTTGTAGTGAGGAGCTTGTCCCTTCCTTTACCTTCAAAGGAAAGCCACAGTATAGCTGCCCACTGACTTGGGGGGACGCACTGGACAGTGCAGGCCCTCTCCAAGGCAGTTATCCACTTGTGGATGTCGTCCCCTTGTTTAAAGGGGGGCACTATTTTACTCAGGTGTCTAGTGTCTATACCCCTGTCTTTCTCTCTATTGAGAATGCTGCCACCAGTGGGATCTAACCCACTTAATTTCTGCTCTCGGGCCAAGGCAAGTCTTTCTTTGGCGAGGGCAAGTTCTTCCCGCTCGATCCTCAGATTGACCTCCCGCATCTTCGCTTCATGCTCCCTCCTCTGAGGGGAAGTCATCCCTCTCTGAGAAGATGCCTGAGAGACATGTGTATGAACCGATCTGCCAGAGCCTCTGGAGAGAGACCTAGCTCGTCCGTTCCCAAGGTTAAGCCTGCTTGAGCGTGGGCCCGGGGCTCCCCCAGCTCCATTCTCATGCCTGCTTAAGTTGGTCCTTGTAAGCCTGCCGACTACCACTGGACCTTTGTCTGCCTCGTCTCCCGATAACTCGTCCTCGTCCTCCTCCTCTGTGTGGAGGTCGAGGTCTGGGTCACCGAGGGTTCCCTCTAAGGGCGGCATGTTCCCATCTGCACCGGGGGGACCTGTGTTAGAGGACCTCCTAGCATCGTACGCCTCTAAGAGACCTATCAGAGTTGCGATGGTAGGGTTAGAACCCTGGTTTAGCTTCCTGGAGGCACACAGTTGTCGCATCTCCTTGAAGCTAAGAGTTGCATATCGTGACACGACCTGTGGAGGGTCACTGACCACGAAGGGAGTCTGCGAAGACTCTCCGTGGATCGACATGCTTTTCTAGTGAGGTGTAAGTGTTGCACCTACCTACACTATGGGTTTACTTACTGATCCCTTGCTAAGAGTTGTAGTCAGGGTGTGCTAAGCCCTGTTACACTACAACAGCCGGTTCAGTAGAACTCGGAGTATTCTAAGTTAAGTTATATGTACCTGGGTACTTATGTGATCTTTCACTGCGATATTCTTAGGATACACAACAGCAAGCTCAAATCCCAACCGCTGCTCACCAATGTGAGAAGTTGGCCTGATATGTAGTGCTCACTATTCTAGTGATCACTGTGTATCATTCCAAACGACCCTTATTGATGATTGGTTGTAAGTCAACCTTTTAGACCAGCTATCCTAGTAGCGTGGATACGAGCAGTCTTAGGCTAAACTCTAGAGGGCGTGTTAAGCCAGCTGTTTACCATCACATATACCCCTTGAACACCAAGCGAAAGGACACCACACAAGTTGTTATGAAAATAAAGGATATTTATTTATAACAAGACTACCCTGGCTCTTTATGAGTCAGGGAGCTAAGCACACTACAAAACTCTTAGGAAAATACTTCAGTTGCACAATTTACACAAATGCCAGAGGGCACGAAACCATTACACTGCAAGTGGAAGGGGAGAGGTTAGAAAGTCTAAAGTTACCGATTCCGGAGTGATCCGATCAGTGGGACTTAAACGAAAAAGGAACTGGACACTTGTAGAGCGAACCTGCGATGGAGCACCGAAATGCTCGTGTTACCTAGCCCAGAGGCTGCGGCTGTAGAAGGTTCGGCAAGATGTCGGAAGTCCTCGTTGTAGTCTCAGGAGCCTGAAAGAAGAGTTGCTGGCAGGCGACCAGTGTCGATATTCAGCGAAATCCAAGCCTGGATCGGTGATAAAGAAAACCTGAAAGCAGAGGGGACTCAGTTCTCAACCGCTAGCCAGCGATCGTGTGGGTACCAGGAGGGTACCGGTTGAAGTCACCTCGACCAGGTGAGTGGATGACGTCGGACTCGGCTGTTCCTCGGACCAGGAGGCGCGGCGGCGACCAGGATGGAGGGCGAGCTGTCCCACGAAGGTGTCTGCTGTCGATGATGCTGGGCCCAGGCAGGGGCAGCGGATCTTGGCAGTGGCAACCCAAGCGGGGGAGTCAAGATGGCGTCGGGAGTGGACCAGGAGGGTCCGTGGGACTCCTCTGTTGAAGGGGAGCAAGAGCCAGTCTGGAGCAACCAGACTAGTGATGAAACAATCATGGTGCGTCGTGAAGAGGGCCACAAGCCGGTCGGCAAGTGGTCGAACAACGCGGTGAACAGCAAGGAGCGGAAGGGCCCCCACGCAGATCTCGGGGATGCTGGGGAGGCAGACTTCGATGCTGGAGCTGCTCAGGGTTAGGGCTTCTCAAACCCTAGGTGCACTCACTCGAGGGTCCCTCGGTGGGCGTGCTAGATAAGCGTCGTGCAGGTTCTGAAGATGGCCGGTCCCGCAGGTCTCGTCACACCTACGACTCTCAGCTGGGCTGATGAGGCAGGTAAAAGGTCAGAGATGGCAGGGACTCGGGTCTCGTCGAGCTGGGCAGTCTTGATCCGTAGGAGAGACTTACAGCAAACCGCAAGCGCTTAGGTGGTGCCTGCTGGTGCAGGGTGGCTACTCCTTAGCCACAAGGGAGAGTCTTCAGAAATAGTCAAGAGTTCCTTTCGTGGAAAGTGGTTCGTGATTCAGAGTTATCCGATTATCTGATTATCCAATTTGGGAAGGGGACTCGCTCCTACCTTTATTCTAAGAAAAGGGGCTGGCCCGTGACTAGGTTCTACCTATGGGTGGAGCCAGGAGGGGGGTGGTTACACCCCTATCCTTTGTCCGGCTTCGCGCCAGCTCAGGGGCTGGTGTGCCCCCAAAACTGGTTTGAGCCGGGCTATGCACAGTGAGCACCGGGGTGCCACTTGCAATCACCTTCCTTTCAGCCCTGCCTACCTGGGATACACAAACCCTGTCTGGGATGGTGCTAACACCGCCCTCGACAGGAAACCCTTTGTCCAAGCTCCCTTTGCTGGAAGGTCCCCCAGCAGCAGGAGGTCAGACTTGTGTCTGGTGGCAGCATCCATTTTGTGATGCTGAGGCTTGAGTCAACTTTAACCGGGGTTCAAGGTTACTTCCATGTCGTGTCCCTCTAAAAGGGGGGAATGCTAACCCCGTCGCCGGGGCTGGCGAGGGGTTCGTATTCCCATTCGTATGACACCTTACTCGACATGTGTAGGTGATGCAATGCCAAAGTTAGCAAATAACCGCAAGGATTATAATGCATTAAAAGTAGTTGGCCCGCGTCACCATGGAACGGCTATTAGGACTTGGTTCCGCAAGCCGTCGACGGGCTCAGCTCGCGCCAGAGCACCGTCCCACATGATTCCCTGCACTCTGCCTTCAGGATTGATAAGGCCTGCTATAGGAGTGACTGATAGGAATCCATGTGTCCATTTTAGGGTTTAGGTGTAGGAATACTACACCTACAGCAACGGGTGATTACACCACGTGGCCCCAGCTGTCGTGCAGCCAGTTGTGTCAGATTTGGGCGGCCATTCCAGGGGTGGCATAATACATGCTTCAGCCCCTGGTAGGCCCTGGGTACACCGATGCCCTGGATACCTGTGGTATGCTGAGACAGGGACTGACAAGGCGGCCCAGTTCCAATTAGTGGATGCACCTAATGTACATGTGTGATAATTTCGAGAGAGAACAGCTAGGCCGTGGGTCTGATTGGCAGGCCCACAGCCGGGGAAAGTCGTAAACCAATGAAGCAAAAGCAAAAAATCTGGGTGATCATAGGATTGCAGACCCTACTCTCCTACAACATACACTCCACATGCAGAGATAAATACACTACCAGTGGATGAAGTCCGAACAGTATATAAGGACATAGTCAGGATATAAAGACACATTGTCCCGTTTGTAATGGAAACATTAACAGTCCAACCTGTGGGAAATGCTCCAGTCGGTCCACATCAGACCACACCTACAATTTAACCCACAGACACTGAAGTCAGTAATAGGGACAGTTCCATTAAAACGGGAGCAGATCCCGTTCTGGATAGCACGGAAAATTGCACAGCTGGAAGCAGTATTTCCCCATATGGGTCCGCAGGAAAAACATAGAATGCTAACCATTTGCTTGCCAATGGGGATGGTCACCTCGATCGAGGATTGTACCTCCTGGGGAGCAATGTTTGCTGCCATATACATGAAAATACACGGTACCCCTTCAATAGCAGTAGTTCCAAAGGTATTGAAACAGATACAGAATGAGTACGGGGCAGGACCTGCCCTGGACTTTGGAATTAAACTAATGAGAAATGTTGACCAAGTCTCTGTGTAGGAAAGTAGTAACTGCTTCTTATGGTTACCCCACTTTTTGCTGATGTCACACTGTTTTTGGCCTAGTCTGACTGGGAACCTGCTATCCAGAACACCAGTCTATCTGCTTTCTCCATTAAATTGAAATGCATGTACTTTAGCTACACTCCAGATTGGATTCTGGGGTACCCTTATCAGTCCCTAGTATATGGTACCCCATGTACCCAGGGCATAGGTACCCCAGAGGCCTCCCATGGGCTGAAGCATGCATTGTGCCACCCCTGAGAGGCCATTCAAATTGACACAATAAGCCTGCTACTGCAGACTGTGTAAGCTGGTGCTTGCATCACTTACGTACGATATAGGTTCACTATATCTATCTAAATCACTACACTTAAACACCTATCAGTCACCCCTATGGCAGGCCTTAACAATCCTGAAGGCAGGGTACTGGGTTTTAAGTGAGAGGGTGCCCCTGCATGAGCAGAGCCCCTCTGCAGCCTCTGGAAACCATTCTCCGGGGTTGTCTGTGATACAGCCAGACATATATGTTTGAGTGCATTATAAACTTGCGGTAAATGCTAACTTTAAAACGGCTGCCTAGAAACTTGTTGTGTTTGGTGTTAAACAACATGGAATCAAACCTTCCCGGGAGGTATGATTCCACCCTTCTAAAGGGACATATGTGGGTAACCGGTATACCCGGTACCAGCTTTCTCGAGCTGGGAAGCACAAACTGGATGCTGCTAGCAACAGCCACGATTCTGCTCTCCTGCTGCTGAGCCAAGATCGTGCAGAGGAAGGCATGACAATAGACATCCTGTCACATGGAGGTGTAACCACCTCCCAGACAGCATTTAGAGTATTGGGGCTGGGTGGGTGCACTCTTAGAGTGCCAGAAAGTCTGCACTGGGGGCACATTTGGTGTCCCTGTGCATAGTCCAGCTCAAACCAGTTCCAGGAGCCACTTGCTCCTGCTCTGGCGCGAAACTGGACAAAGGACATGGGTGTAGCCACCCCTCTGTCCTGTCCATCCCCTAGGAGGGTCCACAGAATCTTTCCAACCCCTTCCCAAGGGTATAAAGTTGGATACCTGGTTACAGGACTTTGAATTTTACCAGAACAAGATTCTGCTAAGAAGAAACCAAGTACTTTGACTGCCTGCACAACGCTGGTTGACTGATGAATCTCCCTTGGAGTAAAGGAGTTACTCCCCTGCAAAAGCGGGCACCTAAACGCATCTGACCGGTTTGCTTCTCCCGAGCTCCTGAGGACTCCAAAGATTTCAGCAACACAGGAGGTGGGTTATCGAAGATCCCTGAGGTTGATCTGCCCTCTCAGCGATTCTGAGACCAGTATCCCTCGTGGGGACTTTGCAACCCGAAAGCCTGTGCACTACATCCATTTGCAGTTGCATATGCTTAGTGATGATTCATGAGCCTGTGATTTGGACTCCGTGTAGTCCTGACCCAGAGCAGTATTTGCACTGAAGATTTCCGGCCTCCACTCCATGAGTGTCCTGTGGGCTGGTGCTTTGCAGACTTGCTTGAGGTGTCCTCGCGATCCCTGGTCCTTTGGCCTGTGGGTCCTGGCGAGGGTCACCTTGCTAATTCTTGGGCTTACCTGGTTGCTCCAGATGTGCCCTGACTCTCCATTGCTTGGATAGTTGCCAAGGCTTGTTGGTGCTCTAGCCGGACATCGACCCCTCAGCTCTCGACATCCTTCGTGGGGCAGCTCACCTCCAGACTTTGGTTGTCCTCGATGTCTTCTGGTCCCCGTGGCTGCAGAGTCAAGAAACCCTTCTTCATCCCTGATGCACCCGACATCGGTGGGCATTCGACTACTGAGCCCCTGGCCACCTGAAGTGACCCAGACTGTGTCCCCTCGGCTTACAGGTTCCTCTCACCTTGAATCCAGGCTTGGATTTCACCGGACATTCTTCGCCCTCCTGGCAGCAGTACTTCTTTGCAGCTTTCCATTGAAAACAACTAAGGTTTCTTACACCACTTGACCCCTATGCACCCGGCTCCTCTGGGATAGGGTACTTCGGTACTCACTCGTGGGTTGGCCTAACCTCCTAAGTTCCAAAGAGTTTGCTCAAAGTCCTCTTAGAAGTGTCCTTAACTTGTAACTTTCCAACCGCAACTTTCCCATAGAGTTGTACGGAGCACGTGTCTGTGTTTCCTAACTGCACCCATCCTCCGTGGGCTCCCTGTGTCACTCCTCTGGGTGGTTCCTTGGGGTTCCAGCAATTCTACGTGCTATAGGCACTGTGTCTATTGAAGTCGTTGTTGTTATACCATTTTTTTAGTATGAGGTTCGGTCTCCCCTTGGAACCCGCTGTGTATTTTGCTATTTACGAATGTTCTATTGATTTAGTATTGTGTGCTTTATGCCCTAGTCTCGTGTAGAGACTAGTAAAGAGTGTCATATTAATAAATACATATTTTTATATAAACACTGTGTGGTTCTCCTTTCATTTAATCATTTAGGAGGTGATATTCTGGTAAAACAAGCTGCTTTATATGCCTTCAAGATTAAGCCTGGAGGCTGCTCTCCATAGCTACCACTAGGATAGCTTTCAATAAGGTTATTTTTGACCTCATACATCATAAGGGTCGTGTGGCCTGGTACAAGGTGCCCACTTTAACTAGTGGACAGCATATACCAACCCACCTTCTCACACTCTGCAATTATGCTGAGCAACATAAAAGTGGAGGCAGCAGCAGTGGCCATACAGCACCGCCTGAGGGAAGTACTAATAATAATTCTTTATTGTTTGATTACTTAAAATCTTACAATGAGACATTATACATATAATATATATTACAATATAAAACAACTAAAACAATATTAAAAATGCAGCATCAAATTTGTTTTAAGCCAGTTGCGATAAATACAATTAGTTTTATGGTATATATTTTTTTTAAATAATCATTTCATAATATAAACAAAATTTCATCCTGTGCTAGTGGTTTCTTAATTGTGATCTTCCAGTTTGGCTCCTACTCTTGATAAAAACTTTACAAAAGCAGAGTTCATAATTATATCGTTAGAATGCAGACACATTATCAAAGCTTGCCCACATGACCTTATTCCTCGGGCGTTAAAAAGTGTCTTAAGTATAGTTTTTCTTTCAATTTGCAGTTCAGGGCAGATACATAATAAATGAAGGGAAGTAGCTCCTATAAATAAGAAGCGAGAATTAACAAAAATTATCGAAGAAACCTATGCAACATTAGGTAGAGATAGTTTGGGAGCCAAACCTGAGAAGCCACAAATGAGGGGTAGTCCCAACAAGGACAACTCAAACAAGCACCCTTTTCTTCTAAAAAGAAATGGGATAACAATCTGATAATAATAATACAGAAAAGAATACACGATCAAGGGGTTGGTCCCCACAAAGGGAGTCCTCTGAGAATAGTATAACCTCAGGAATCGTGAACAGATTAGGAACATGATAGGTATGAGGACACTGAAACAAGTTCCTTTCGTTCCTTTCAGGGTTCATCAAAAAATTTGGAGAGGTGACGGGCAATCCGAACAAATAACAGAAGATCAACCAAGAGAGGGGAGGGAAACACATCGCAATTCAGATTACATTATCAAACAGGAAGATCAACCTAAAACATAACCTCAAATCAAATAAAAGAAAGTAGCTGGCTTAAAAATTAGACATGCCCAGGTTACTGAGGACTCAGCTTCTGAACGGGAAATGGGCTCTGATGAGGCTAGACAGCGTGGCAGATGTAACAATAGCGTGCCAGAACCTGAAGGATTTTCTGGTGACAGCAGTATTGAATGAACATATCACGGTGGAAACACCCGATACAAGAGTGAGTGTCCTGTATAGATTATACAAAATTACAGCCCAATTAGAGGGGGACATCTCAAGAAAAGCTAAGGGTCTTGTTTGGGAGAATTTGGGTGTGACATACTGCTAGCAGAAAAGGATTGGCCGCCTGAATTTGTGATGGATTGCCCTAAAGGGGAAAGCATAATTTGTTCTGCTTTCTCCGACCTCTTTCCAGTATATTTAAAACACTCATACGCACAGGAGCGGGCGCTAGCGCTAGCTCTGGTATTATACAGTAACCATGTAGGGTGGGACGTGGAGTCTACCCACCACAAAATCCCATTAAAATCTACTCCAAATCCAGAAACAATACCCTATAAAAAAACGATGCGAAAAGACAGGTCAAAGAAATCCTATACCAGTTGGAATACCAACGTGTGATTGAGACTTGCACCTCCTCCATGAACAACCCTTTGTTTCCTGTAATAAAACCTGACAAATCATATTGTCTAGTTTTAGACAACCAACATTTAAACACATGCACACGAACATTTGCAGTTCAAAACGCACACAGTGCCGCATTAATGAATAACATTGTGCGGCAGAAAAATAAAACAACATTAGATATGTCGTATGTATTGTTCTGCCAGAAATTAGCTCTAGAAAGCAGATATCTGACAGCATTTTCTGCGCTTGGCAGTCAGCAATATTTTTGTTGTTTCCCTCAAGGGTATAAGAACAGCCCGCGGCTATTCTCGGCAAGAGTGTCAGAATTATTACAAACATATGACGAGGAGGCCGTGTCCTATGTAGATGATATCTATCTGACGGACGATGATTTACTTGAACATTTGTGCAGGGTGAACAACATAATTGTGGCTTTCACCAATTTGGGCTACAAATTTAATTTTAAGAAATCTAAAATTGCCCATCCCAATGTGCTGTTTTTGGGATAAGAGCTGTCAAGTGAAGGCAAGAGCCTGACAGCCAACTTTTTAGAAAAGTGTGCGCTGCTCCAGCCTCCAAAGACTCTCCAAGATTTGCAATCTATTTTAGTATTCCGAAATTTTGGCAGAAAATACATTCTAGATTACGCAGAAAGAGTATAACCTTTTTACGACTTACTCAGACTTGACTTCAACTTGCATCAGTGGACACAACAACACACAGATACTCTCCATTCAGGATGATATGATAGCATCGAAACATTTACACACATGTGTGAATACTACTAACTTGGTTCCAGGTTTATCAGGATTTACCTACATTACTTTCAATGAAGGTGAGAAAGTCCCAATTGCATATAAATCACGTTTTTATCATATGCTGAAATGCGATTTCCAGCAACAGAAAAAATACTGACAGCAGTACTACCTGCTGTAGTGAGAGAAAGAGCACTAGCACAGGGGAACACATTATTCTCATAACCCCGGTACCAACTTTAGAAGCGGTTACAAAAGCAAGAATTCCAAATGCAAAATTACTGCATTCACAATGGATACAATGGGTTAATTCTCTCACTGCAACAGGGACTCTGTGTGCTCTTACTCGGACCCTGGGCAAGTGGACCCTCATCCCAAGGAATCTTGTGCCTGGACCTAATTGTTGTATCTGCCTTCACTGTTTGCCGGACCCGCTTCGCGGGTCCCGCTTCACGGGACTAATTAGCGGAGTACTTGCAGTTTGTACGGCAGCTGGGGAGGTTTGTGGCAGTACAGCAGGGCTGCGAGCGTTACTGCAGGGACTCGATCTCCCAGGAGTCCCTGTCTGGCCAATAGCTGACACCTGGCCCGCTCTCCCTGCAAGCCACGCCCCCAGCGCACCGGCTGCACTTAAGAACACCTTCTTTTCCCGGTGCTGGTGGGACTCTGTGTGCTCTTACTCGGACCCTGGGCAAGTGGACCCTCATCCCAAGGAATCTTGTGCCTGGACCTAATTGTTGTATCTGCCTTCACTGTTCGCCGGACCCGCTTCGCGGGTCCCGCTTCACGGGCCACGCCCCCAGCGTATACGTACATAATCACGCTCACATCCGCGAACGCGGGTCGCGCGCGGGTCGAAGCTCGGAGCGAAGCCCGGGCAAAGGGCGGGCAGTCTGTGGCAGTCCGGAGCTGTCCAGGGCCGGGTCGGGCCACCCCCCTGACAACATCACTGGTATTTTTAGACGCATAGGGGTTTTACTACTATTATTAATATTTGGTTACCTCTATAGCCTGTGTTAATGTCCACCCGCTCAGGCAAGAGCCTCAGGAGAGGAGGTGAGGGTGGAGCCAGCTGTATTATAGGCACTATGGATCAGTTTATCACACGGGTAGCTGCTGTCATAGAGAAGGAGATTGTAATGACAGAGCGGCGTCTCTCCCTAGAACTTCCTCTGTCGAAACTGTCCTCATTGGGTTCCCTGGCGCTTGTTACCTCGCCTGTATGTAGTTCAGATCCCCTCCCAATTACATCCCCTCCACCGGAGCTTTTACGGGTTGCATCTCTGAGGGCTAGTATAGGAAGGTTGGAGAGTTTGGCAGCCATATCTATTCCCCCTCCCGTCGATAGCAGTAGATCAGACCCATGCTCCAGTGAATTCCCTGTCCTAACAACTCGCCCAATTATTCCAACTACCCAAGTTAATATCCCTCAGCCACCTGTCTTACCACTAATGGTATCTAAGAATGTAACTTATACTAAAAGGAAAAGGATTGCTAGCCCACGTAAAGGCAGCTTCCCAAAACTTTATAAGAGACCAAGGAAGTATGGTGCAAGGGGAATAGGAACTAAAGCGGGTGAGGGGTTGGGCAGGAAAAATCCCGGGATGGAAAAGGGGGGAGATCATTCAGGTCATATGATTGAGGAAGCATGTGTAGATCCAACATCAGACTCTCATTTAGCTCCATCTAATGACTCTGTAACAATTACACAATTTGAAGATCTGATGATAACATTATTGTCCCCGTTTGTGGAGAGAGTAAAAGGGTTGGGAGAGAGGTTGGATAGATTTGAACAGGCAACCTTGGATAATTTCTTCTCTCTGAAAACACTTATCAAACTGCACTCTAAAATCAAGGAGGGTGGCATCCACACAGGACACATCTACCGCCTCTAATACAGCAAACACTGTAAATATGTTGGCTGTGGCTAATGTACCTCCAGTTCAGGTTGCGGATACCTCAGGTGGTACTAGCCAATTGGGCCTAGCACAACCGAGTGTACCTAAGCCTCTTAAAGTCCCGGTAAAAAAGCCTATTCAGGCTGAGCTGCCGGGTAGGAAGGGACCTCTTAAATATAAGGGAACCTCGTGTGGGATTGCCAAAGGCAATGGTCCCGATCAAGCCCACTCGACCAGAACTCGTACTAATCTCCCCAGAGAAACCCAGCCAGAAGAATCTTCCCCAAAAGCGGCTCCAACTTTTCCACCGGTGAATTTGCCCCCCGAGTGCCACCCGTATGTCGCCATACTTACCAACGTACCCACTTTGAAGGATGATCATTATGAATCCCACCAGGCTTTAAAAAATAAAACCATGCACTGGTTAAAGATCAATAGACCTCTTCCTAGGGGCCTAGATGGGTTGATCCTAGGAGTGAGAAGGGTAGGGTGGGTAGGATATGGTCGTAAGCACCTAGAAGGAGATTGTGTGGTGGTAAACTTCAAAGACAATAGGGTTGCTCAAACTATTTGCAATCTAGAGTATGCATTTGGGGGGGCAAGCATTGGTGTAGTAGATTTAACCTATTTTTACCCCAGGACTGCAGCAAATTATAATGGTTTACATTCTGGCGGGGGTTGGAGCAATAACCCTATCTAGCCCGTGAATCCTGTCATCCCTCATTTATTTCAACCGGCAGTCTGGCCCGGGTCTTATGGGGGGCCGTCAGGATATTGAACCGACACTTGCCATAGGGTGGCCTGCAGGGACCAAAGCCCAGGTGATGTTACTGTGCCAAACGAGTCGGATGAAAGCAATGCCTTTCTTCCCTCTCAGTTAGACGAAGCCACCACCCTAACACAGGACATTAACTCGCTCGCAGGAAGACTAAGTGGGGGCAGTAGATTAAGTCTCATAGATCTGACGGAGGGGGCACTAAACACCGAGCCCCGCAGGGAGTCGGTTGTGGCGGATCCAGACTTTAAGATTCTTAGCTGGAACGTCGCGGGTATCTCAAGGAAGCCGGGACTACCAGACTGGAATGCGCTTGTGGAGGGCTACTCCATTTGCATTTTTCAAGAAACATGGTGCAGGGAGCCCTGCCACAAGGTAGGTTATTCGACGTATTTTGTTCCTGCTGTCCCCCCTGTCTCAGGGAAGGGACGCCTTTCGGGCGTGTAACGCCCTGAACGTCTCAGGATCGTTTAACAGACACGATAATGAGGACGCAACCACTTGTGAAGGGTTAGTTATTTTAATGAAGGCAAAAACAATACAACGAATAAACAAAAGTTATAGTCACTGGAATCCTCCAGGCTAAGTATGTTACCAGCCCACAGCACGGATGGTCCTAACCGTCCTCTGCATATACGCCGATCCCGGCGTATGCCAACAGAGGGCAGAAATGAAATGGCCGACAATGCCAATCGGTATGCTGTGAGGGGCACGACGAGTGTTGGGGAGAATCGAGGAGTCAGGGAAACACCCAGCCGGGGTCTCTACCTGAAGGGAGCAGCCGCTCAACCTCTTCCTCCGACTGCACCGGGACGCGGAGTCACCTCCTGGTGATGCGTCACCGATACCCCAATCAAAAGCAAGAAGACTGAACCGAGAGCAGCCGCTCGATCGATCCTGTGGACTTCCGAGTCTGTAACGCGGCAAACACCTCCTGGTGTGCGTTACAGCTGGCAGTCCCTGTATCTCTGGTCTGGCTGGGAGTTACGACTCCAACCAGCAAAAGCGCCACTGCGCTTTGACTCAGCCGAGTCAAAAAGCGAAGCTCAATGGTTGACCGGTAGAGCTTCCGGGTCCTTCACAGGTGACGATGGGGCAAGACACGGCCCAGGGAGTAACGACTCGACCTACCTCCGTTCTTGCCTTACTGGAGCACCACTCCGGAACACTGCTCTTCACGAAGCAGGTACGTCGGTGTAAACACAATATCCGACAGCCTTGTACCTCCCGGTTCCTCCCTTTATAGGGCGTGTTTTCCTTGAGTTATGTAACAGCTCTCCTGTTTACATAAGGGCGTGTTTTCCCTTGAGTTATGTAACAGCTCTCCTGTTTACATAAGGGCGTGTTTTCCCTTGAGTTATGTAACAGCTCTCCTGTTTACATAAGGGCGTGTTTTCCTTGAGTTATGTAACAGCTCTCCTGTTTACATAACCTCTCAACCGCTAAGCATCCTGGGAGATGTAGTCCGTTTACGCTGGTTACCGTTTTCCTCCCCTCGCATGACAGGAATTCTTGACAGTACATCCTCCCTCTCAGCGGCTCCCCACGGGTCCAGCGCTGGCAGGAAAACGCCGATGGAACAAGGAGACCAAGCGCGGAGCATGAACCTCTTCAGCCGGTTCCCATGATTGCTCCTCCGGGCCATAGCCTTTCCACGCAACCAGGTACCACAGCTTCCCCCTGCGCCATTTGGACGCCCGTATGCCCGACACTTCATACTCCACCTCCGACTCCACGCATACCGGCCTAGGTGTCCCAGACGGCTTGGAGGGTGCTGGTTTGAGCAATGATACATGAAAGACAGGGTGTATCCGCAATGACTGGGGCAAGCACACCTTCACGTTCACGGGACCCATACACTTGGTAATGCGATAGGGGCCCATGTACTTGGGATGGAACACACTGTTCTTTCGAAACCTCATGTTTCTTGTGGATATCCAGACGTAGTCTCCAGTGCGGTACAGTGGCCCGGGCCTTCTCTTCCTGTCGGCCGCAGCCTTGTATCGTCTCTTGGCCTCTATTAGGACAGCCCTTGAGCGCATCAACGTGTCTTTTATGTGTGCCACCCTGTCCGCTGTGGCGGGAATCCTGTCCTCTCTGAACGGATGTAGAAATGGCAAGAACCTGGGATGTTGGCCATAGTTGCTATAGAACGGAGATGACTGTGTGGAGCTGTGAGTGGCGTTGTTATAGGCTATCTCTGCAACCCATAGCAAGTCGACCCATTCTCCCCTGCCCTGGTCCACAAAACATCGCAGATACTGTTTGAGCGTTTGGTTCAGGCGCTCGGTTTGGCCGTCCGTTTGAGGGTGGTAGCTGGTGGACAGGGCGGTCTTAACATGCAGCGCAGTGCACCAAGTCTTCCAGAATTGCGCAGTAAACTGCGACCCCCGGTCCGACACGATCACCCCAGGTAATCCATGCAGTCGTACCACATTCTTTAGGAGTAGTGACGCCAATTCCCCGGCCGTAGGGACTCTCTTGCAGGGGATGAAGTGCCCCATTTTCGTCAAGTAATCCACCACCACCAGTATTGCCGTCATCCCCTGGTCTACCGGTAGGCCCACCACGAAGTCCAGTGATATGCTATCCCATGGTCTATCCGGGGTCGGAAGTGGATGTAAGAGCCCTTGGGTTCGGCCATGGTCGGCCTTCATGGTAGCACACGTAGGACACTCCTGTCCCCACCTCCTGACATCCACTCTCATGGTTGGCCACCAGAAATGCCGTCCCATGCTAGCCACCGTTTTTTCAAAGCCCAAATGACCTGCGCATGGAGAGTCATGGCACCAGATGAATGCTTGTTTCCTTAGCCTAGGCGTGGGTATCAACAGGCACCTGCCCTTCAGGGGTATCCCGTCCTTCAGCTGCCATTCTCTGTGACTGAGGAGCCACCTCCGCCATGCGAATGACCTGATCCCTCTCTTTATTCCCCTCAGGAAAGTATCCGGTTGGATAACCCCCAATACCATCCTCGGGGAAATGATGGAACGCTCGGTCGCAGGCAATGGTTCCTTAACTGCAGATTGACGGGACAGGGCGTCCGCCTTCCGGTTTTCCGTCCCCGGCCGATATGTGATGCGGAAGTTGAACCCCGCAAAGAAGATCATCCACCGCAGCTGCCTGGGAGAAAGGTGTCTTGTGGCCGTCATGAACTGTAGATTCCGATGGTCCGTGTACACCGATACCACATGTCTTGCCCCCATCAACCAATGCCTCCATTCGGTGAAGGCGTCCTTGATTGCGAGAAGCTCCTTCTCCGCAATATGGTAGTTGCGTTCGGCGTCGTTGAGTTTGCGGGACATGTACGCAACGGGATGAAGCACCCCTGTGTCGTGGTTGCGTTGGGACAAGATAGCCCCCAGCGCCACATCCGAAGCGTCCGCTTCCACCACGTAGGGGAGATCCGGATCGGGGTGAGCCAACACCGGCGCCTTACCAAAGGCGCTTTTCAGGGCCTCAAAGGCTGTGTTCGCTTCAGGGGACCAGACAAACTCCTTGGACTTCCTCAGTAGCTGTGTGATTGGGGCCACCAATCCTGAAAATCCATCTATAAACCGCCTGTAAAAGTTGGCGAAGCCAATGAAACTTTGGACGTCCTTCACGCTGTGGGGCACCGGCCATTCTTTCACCGCCTTGATCTTTCGTTCTGCCATCTCCTGTCCCTCTGGACTCAGCATCACTCCGAGGAATTCCACGGACGTGACGTGGAAGTCACACTTGCTGAGTTTACAAAACAGCTTGTTTTCCCTCAGCTTTTGGAGCACAGCATTGACGTGGTGTACGTGCTCCTCCACACTGGACGAGTAGATGAGGATGTCGTCGATATATACGACCACGTAGATATCCAACTCCTCTCTGAATACCTCATTCAAAAAGTACTGAAAGGCTGCCGGGGCGTTGCACAGACCGAACGGCATGACGAGGTACTCAAAAAGGCCGAACCTGGTCTTAAAGGCGGTCTTCCACTCGTCTCCGTCCCTCATGCGCACCAGATGGTATGCCCCTTTCAAATCCAACTTGGTGTAGATACGAGCTTTCTTGACCTGTTCCAGCAGTACACTGATGAGAGGCAAGGGGTACCGATTCTTTATGGTTATCGCATTCAATGCCCTAAAGTCCACACAGGCTCTCAGCTCCCCATTAGCTTTCGGGATGAAGAAGAGTGGCGAGGCGGCCGGAGACTTGGACGGGCGGATGAATCCTAGCTTGAGGAGTTTATCCAGGTACCCCCGGAGATGCACGTTTTCAGGCTCCGTCAGGGCATACAGCCTGCCGCTGGGAACGCTGGCCCCTGGCACCAGGTCGATCTGGCAGTCAAACTGTCTATGTGGTGGTAGCACTTCCGCCTTCACCTCATCAAATACATCCTCAAAACTGTGATAAGCCTGGGGGAGAGCCACATCTTTTTCTGCCGCTGTAGCCACCGTCTGACTCCCGCTCTCATCTGCGTCAAGGGATTCCGTTCTTTTTCCACAATGCAGGATGCAATACGGTGACGTCATTTCGACGCGATGTGTTGGCCAATCCACAGAGGGGTTGTGTTTCTGTAGCCACGGCAATCCCAATATGACGCCATATTGGGGTGCTCGGATGATGTTAAAATCGATTTGTTCCAAATGGTTCCTCCCATATCTCATCGGAAGGACCCCCGTGTGCTGCCCGATGGGCCCCGTCACCAATCGCCTTCCGTCTACAGCATAGACGTCTTCGGGTACAGCTTTGGGAAGAAGCACTAGCCCTAGCCTGCATGCCTCGTTGTGGTCCATAAACATGCCAGTGGCCCCTGAATCCACCATGGCCACAACGGGTATCCACTGGTCATGCACTCCCACGTGCACCGTGAGAAACAGGTGTCGGTGTCCCTTAGTGACCGAGTTGGAGAGTGAAGGGATGGATGAGTGACTCCGAGATGCCCCTTCTTTGGTCTGGGAGTCCTCTAGTTTTCCGCCGGTATGTCCACCACGGCTGTTACCGACCGGTTGGCCCGATAACGTGACTTCTTCGGTTTGGCAGGGCATTCACGTACGTAGTGGCCTTTTTTGCCACAATATAGGCACAATCCTTGTTTACGGCGTGACTCTTTCTCCGTGGCTGTGAGGCTCGCTCGTATTGCGCCGATGTCCATGGGTTCTCCCTTGGATGCGGTGGAAGTTTCAGGACTTCCCACCGTCACATAGGATGGAAGGGATTTTCCTTTTCTCCCATGATCCCCTTTTCTTTCACTCAGCCTATGTTCCAGCCGTAATACCAGGTTGATAAGGCCCTCACATGTCTTGGGTTGAGGGTCAATATGAGCCACGGCGTCTTTGAGCTCATCGCACAGCCCGTGATGGAAGAGCGCCGTCTGTTTAGCAACAGGCCACTTGGTTTCCGCAACTAGCCGTCGGAACGCGTTGAGATACTGCACCAGGTCGTTGGATCCCTGTCTCAACTCAAGCATTTCACGGTCCGCCGTGTACGAGTCAGCCCTTCTGTCGAATACCTTCAGGAATTCCTCGCGAAAAGCACCCCAATCACATAAGATGGGGTCGTCCCTGCTCACCAGAGGTACGGCCCATTGTGCCGCGTTTCCAGCCAAATAGGAAATAAGGAAAGCCACACGAGCCTGACTCGTGGGGAACGCCTTTGGTTTGCACGATAAATGTAGCGCCACTTGTGTGAGGAATACCTGCACTGTGTTAGGATCCCCACTGTACCTCTCTGGTGTTGCCAAGGGGATGGCTACCGGCATTTCCACTACTACCGCAGGGGTCTGGTTCGTGAGGGAGGTGCTGGGCGTGAGCGGGTCCAATCGGATAGCATCCAGTCTGGCTTTTACATCGGCTGTTTCTTGCCTAGAGGCAGCCACTTCAACTTGCACGGTCGCTAAAGCAGCCAGCACATCATCAAGTGTTGCCATGTCTGTTATCGACCGGGAGACAGTTAGTGTTATTACGGTCGGATATTTTGTAACGCCCTGAACGTCTCAGGATCGTTTAACAGACACGATAATGAGGACGCAACCACTTGTGAAGGGTTAGTTATTTTAATGAAGGCAAAAACAATACAACGAATAAACAAAAGTTATAGTCACTGGAATCCTCCAGGCTAAGTATGTTACCAGCCCACAGCACGGATGGTCCTAACCGTCCTCTGCATATACGCCGATCCCGGCGTATGCCAACAGAGGGCAGAAATGAAATGGCCGACAATGCCAATCGGTATGCTGTGAGGGGCACGACGAGTGTTGGGGAGAATCGAGGAGTCAGGGAAACACCCAGCCGGGGTCTCTACCTGAAGGGAGCAGCCGCTCAACCTCTTCCTCCGACTGCACCGGGACGCGGAGTCACCTCCTGGTGATGCGTCACCGATACCCCAATCAAAAGCAAGAAGACTGAACCGAGAGCAGCCGCTCGATCGATCCTGTGGACTTCCGAGTCTGTAACGCGGCAAACACCTCCTGGTGTGCGTTACAGCTGGCAGTCCCTGTATCTCTGGTCTGGCTGGGAGTTACGACTCCAACCAGCAAAAGCGCCACTGCGCTTTGACTCAGCCGAGTCAAAAAGCGAAGCTCAATGGTTGACCGGTAGAGCTTCCGGGTCCTTCACAGGTGACGATGGGGCAAGACACGGCCCAGGGAGTAACGACTCGACCTACCTCCGTTCTTGCCTTACTGGAGCACCACTCCGGAACACTGCTCTTCACGAAGCAGGTACGTCGGTGTAAACACAATATCCGACAGCCTTGTACCTCCCGGTTCCTCCCTTTATAGGGCGTGTTTTCCTTGAGTTATGTAACAGCTCTCCTGTTTACATAAGGGCGTGTTTTCCCTTGAGTTATGTAACAGCTCTCCTGTTTACATAAGGGCGTGTTTTCCCTTGAGTTATGTAACAGCTCTCCTGTTTACATAAGGGCGTGTTTTCCTTGAGTTATGTAACAGCTCTCCTGTTTACATAACCTCTCAACCGCTAAGCATCCTGGGAGATGTAGTCCGTTTACGCTGGTTACCGTTTTCCTCCCCTCGCATGACAGGAATTCTTGACAGGGCGGTCTCCTCATATGGGTTGATGTTGCTCTCGATTGTCAGGTGGTTCAGCACCCCACCAACTCTCCCGATCTCCTCAATATTACTATAAAGGGTGCACGGGTGGCCTCCTCCTGGACATCTTTAACATCTACGCCAGAGGCACGAAGGGTGGTATACTATCGGCCACAATATCCCTATTAGAAGGTCTGCTCAGGCAGCGCCCCAATAAATCTCGCATCTTGGTGGCAGGAGACCTGAATTGTACGTTCGAGCCTTTGGGCCTGGACGATACATTGGGAAGTGGTGAGGAGGACTCCAGGAGGGGGATTCCTGCCCTGGCGCTGACTCCCATCAAGATATGGACCCAAGTGGCGGTACAGATTAATTCCCTCAACATGGAATTTGACCTTAGGGCTGTTAATGGGAGGTCCAAGTCTGACCTAGTGGGTGCTCATACTTATAATAGGCCAAATCATACGTCTAGAATAGATTATATTCTTCTTGACGTAAGTCTATGGAGCATCCTGAAGGATATGGAGATCATACCGACAACTGAGAGTGATCATAATCTCCTCTCACTCGCCCTCTTTCCCCAGTGGTTAACTGATAAGGGGGGATTATCATCTTATATAGCTCCAATCCCGAAGAGAAAGTGGCAGATATAGGGGCACTCCTGGCTGCAGCACAGTGCAAATTGGAGTCGCTGACCCGATCGCCTGAGGAGATCACGCTGACCTTCTGCGACTTAACTAGGGCACTGAGCAACCTATTTATTCTCCCTAGCATGGCTTCTCCTGCTAACAACAGGAAGTTGCTGCCCAAAACGCAGGGTTGGTTTACAAAAAAATACAGAGCCAAGAAAAAAGCTCTGGTAGGGGCTGTTAAATCTAAATCCCAGGTTGCAATTAGGCTCGCAAGGAAAGATTACTCCCAGACTTTAAAGGTAGCAAAAAGAGAGGGGGAGGAGAAGTTCTGGGCGGACCTCTTGGCTGCAAGCTTGGACAGGAATGCTAGGGGATTTTGGAGTTTGGTAAGATCCAGGGATAGGCCTGTTGGCACATTGCTGACATGTAATATCCCAGCTCAGAATTGGTTTAGCCACTTCTTGTCCCTTTATACCCCTGCCGAGGGGTTCCTTAATTACTCCTTTGCTCTGGTGGTCGAGGCAGTGGACACTGAGGCTGATCCCTTTACTGACAGAGAAGTGGAGCTCGTAATCAAGTCCCTGGTCCCCCTAAAAGCTGCCGGGCCCGACGGGATACCCGGCGACTTGTTACGTTCCAATCCTAAGCAATGGGGGAAGTTGGTTTCCACTCTATTGAATGCTATTATGGGGGGAGCATCTGTACCTGAATCCTGGAAAGGGGCGGAGGTTGTCCCGATATTCAAGAAGGGATGTCGGGACAACCCCGCTAACTATAGGCCCATAAGCCTTATTGATTCATCCCAAAAGGTGGCAGGGAAGGTGATTCTGGGGAGGATTCTTCAATGGGTGGATGATAATAAGATTCTGTCAGATTTCCAGGCTGGTTTTCGCTCTGGGACCGGGACCATTGAGCAAGTCTTCAGACTGGCGCTCCTGCATTGGAAGGTGGTGGTGCTGGGCAAGGGCAGTCTTTATCTGGCCTTTATTGACCTCAAGACTGCCTTTGACCTGGTACCTAGGGAGGAACTGTGGAGGGTCTTGCAGGGTTTGGGGGTGCCTTCTTATATCCTATCACTCCTGATAAAACTACACACAGGCAATTATGCGCAGGTGCGGTGGGGTACGAATGGGGAGAAAACTGACAGAATTCCAGTGAGTAGGGGCGTCCGCCAGGGATGTGTGTTAGCTCCCACCCTATTCTCTCTCTATGTGAATGGTGTGGTTGAGCATCTGCTTCAAGAACCTGCTGATGCACCCTCCCTGGCGGGCACTCGGATCCCCACACTGCTCTTTGCAGATGATACCCTCCTTATTGCAAAGACCCCCCAGGGCATCCAAAAACTTCTTAACCGCTTCCAGGAGTTTTGTTCCCTTAGGGGATTGGTGATCAATGTTGACAAGACCAAATATTTGATCATGAATCCTCCTGGGAAACTGGGACGCCTTCCGGTCTTGAACTCTGCTCACCTGGAGAGGGTATCAGAGTTTGACTACCTGGGAATCAGCCTTAGCGACTCTATGAGTTGGACTCCGCACATCCACAAGATGCTCCTTAACCACAAAAGGGTGGGTGGTGTCCTGCTCAGGGAACATCGTTCTTTCACAAAACAATTTATTGCCCCAGTTGTGGAGATTTATAAAGCTAGAGGGGTTAGTACTGCCTTGTATGGGGCGGAGTTATGGAGTACAGGCAATCTCGATGTACTTGCAAAATCGGAGAGCAAATTTTTGAAAGATCTGATGGCTCTCCCTTCGAGCACACCCACAGTTCCAGTTTTGCTGGATCTAGGCTGCAGATCAATTGCGGACCAAGCTCGACTTCATCACTGCTCCTGTGGGCCCGCTTGTGGAGGGTGCCCGAATTAGCCTCCTATGCGGAGGGACTGTCCGAGGTGATGTCAATGGGGGGCTGGTATAGGATTAAATGGTTGAGGGACGTTAAACATCTTTTGGGGGAGCTGGGCTTAGGTGAAGCTTGGGTTACTCGATCTGCCCCTCCTAAAGCCACTTTAAAGAAATTGTATTGGGATTGGGTTTCGTTTAAACTTACTGTCGATCCACGCCTATGTAAGTCAACTGTAGCCTTTTTGAGGATTAAAGACGTGGTAGCTTACGAACCCTATCTCGATATGATTACAATTCCTTTTGATAGGGCTTTATATTTGAAATTTAGAGTAGGGATTTTACCTGTAGGTGACCTGATATCCCGGTGGAAATTGTCCCCCCAGCCCTCCCCCTTTTGTGCCCTCTGTTCCACGCGGGTCGAGACTGTGGCTCATATTCTTTTTGAATGCCCTGACTATTGCTCTCCCAGGAGGCGCTGGCTCACACCACTTTGTAGACAGTTGGGAACTCGCTATCACACTGTGGCCCTACGCATTTTATTGTCTGACACATCCACTTTGGTGGTTTGTGGTGTGTCTAAATTCTTAAAGTGGACCTGGTTGATTTGTGCAAAAAAACTTTCCGTATCAATTTAATCCTGATCTTAACTGTATTAATTGTATTTATTATTTTTATTTTCTTCTTTGGGAAAGTGTTTATTTGCTGTTTTCCTTAACTGTTGAACTGCTTTTAAGATATTTTATGTATCGAAATAAAGCCTATCAATCAATCAATCAATAGATGTAGATTATAAATTTGATCCTAAACTGAAAACACAAGCATTCCTGCAGTCTGAACAAGAATACCCTCTCCCGATTGAAATTTTGCCTCTAGAAAAATATGAATACATCATTTACACTGATAGTTCTACTCAGCCTGCCATTGGAAGTAAACAACAGTATAGCGCAGCGTGTGCTTTAGTGAAAGGAGGTATGCAGGACGGTAAGTTCAACCCCAGTAACACGACTACACAATCTCTAGGACAGTGGTTCCCAAACTGATCCCTCCCGAGGACCCCCATTGAGTCACTACTGGAATCCGGGGACCCCCAACCAATTTGTATGATTTTAAATCTCAAACAAAACTGTAATTCGAAGAAAAAAAAACACACGTGTGCACATCAAACAAAGACTGACTTGAATTACTAAAGATTTTAGATTTTTATATTAAAAATATTTGCAAAAATTGAAAAATCCTAATGGGAAGGTTGGTGTTGTATCTTGCGACTAATTTTTCACTGTTTGGTTTTATTTTGCTGCCCGAAGCTCCTGCTACTGCCAAGGCTGGACTGGAAACCTAAAGCTGCTCTGACAAATATTGTCAGACCAGTTCCCGTACTGTGCACAAGTGCAGCGAGTGAGCCTGACCACTACAAGGGGGGCTTTGGGGAGCTCTCTCCCAAGAAAATTTGAAGGAAAATGGTGCATTTTACAACACATTTGTCATTATATATTACATTGTATTAGCTTTTAAAGTATAGTAAACAATGACCTTACTATGCACCAGGATACAACAATCTTTTGTCAAATCTTCAATGATTACAATCTTCAATGATTCCCTCACTACTACCCTCCAACAGTGCCTCTCATCTCTCCATAGCCCCACTGTCACATGTATTTAATTTATTTTATAGCACCTCTCGTACCACTGTAGGGTGTAATAGCACTTTATATCACGCACAAAGAGAGACCATGAATCATGTGTGTAAATAAGTGAATAGAAAATGTTACATAAGGCAAAGGGGACTACAAGGTGTAGGACTCACATGTCATCCATACTGGTAGGTTTTTTTTTTAGACTGCTTGGTCTTCAGAAGCAGAAACTCAGGATTCAGAACATAACACAGGGATTAGCATTGACTTTAATAATAAGGATTTCTTTCTGCCCAAACAAACCTTTTTAGCAGCATCGCGATAATGAAAGACTGGGAAAAAGCATAACTTACTAACTTGTACTGTGGAGTTTGCATGCAGCTCTTTGATGGCAGTTCATAGCTCCTGTGCTAGACTACGATTGGAACTTGTGAACTGCACAATAACAAAAGAATCTCTGTAGCAAAAGCAGGAACCCACTGAGCTATGCACAAAACAAAATACTGTTTCTTAGGTTTCACTGAGCCCAGCGCATGCGCTGGTTCGGAGAGACATTTTGTATGTGACTTTAAGTGCTGCTGGCTGGCCTAGCGCTTGAGTGCACGTGAGCGTGCACACGCGCAGCCACCATGCGCTAGGCCAGCCAGCAGCACTCAGGAATGCCTTTAGAGTGTCATCGCGATGACTTTCACTTTCACAGCGATCGTGATCGCGATGACTTTCATGTTTTTTTGGAAAGCATTGGCCATGCGCGCGCACACAACTCCCGCTTCTCCTGCCTCGCGCGCGGCCAATGCTTGTTTTAATTGTTGCCGTTTGGTAATGTGAGACACATTGTGCATTTTTTAATAATATATTTTTGCCGCTTCCAAAAGCTGTACCGGGTGTTGCCTTTTGCACATTTTAACGGTGCTCACCGTGTCTACAAAAGTATGCTAGAATGGTAGTCGGTTTATTGACTTTGGAAGGATAATGGGCTGAGGCGCCCTTGAGTGATAGTCGCATCTGCAGGTCACACACAGGTGTCAGTAGCGAGGGATCAATTGTTGAGCCATCTTTCTAGCATCCTTCCAAATGCAGAAAAAAAAACGTTGACTAGCGGCAAAAAAGCTGAAAAACTTCAAAATTAGTCACCGTTACAATAAACTCGAAGTCTGAGTAGATTGCCGAATGATGAGTCGTGTTTGAACTGCTATTGTGTTTTTACGTGTGGTGTGATGTGTGTAGCAGTATCACAGACGGCATGTCATTTTATTACCAGCATTTTAAAATGTTTTGTTTGTTTTTAGTTGTTTGTTTGCACACCACAACGGGAGAGAGAGGAATGTACTTTATAAAAACTCATATTAGTGAGCGAGTAAACCTTCGGTATTGATGGCTCGTCTGCTCCACCACGTGGCTCCCTCTTGTAACTGCACCCATTGTGCTGGTTTACCACACTTGATCTTCGACAAAAGGACGAGAACCAACACTGTTTTTAAAACAAACTTTGCAGTGCAGTAAATGTTTTAACATCTCAAGTGTATTAAATGCGTTTTGTCATGCTATATTGAAATATTTAAATATTAGTTAAAAAAATCTTTACATTTTTTTAACTTGAACAGTTATTTTCTCATTCACGTTAAGTTTAGATCTGGTCAGTAATTGAAATGAAAACAAGCATTTGCAATGCAATAGGTCTCGCATTTACGCGACTTTAAGCTATTGGCATTGTAAATGACAATGCCAATAGCTTAAACTCGCGTAAATGCGAGACCTATTGCATTGCAAATGCTTGTTTTAAAATGCATGGTAGACATTCTTTGTAGCAAGCATATTAACCACCAGTGCCTCCTAAGATGAGTCAAAGCTGCCACTGGACAAAACCCTCCATCTCTCTACAGCAGATACATTATTCACCGGAGTTATCTTGACACTTTTATTGCTACCCAAAAACTGCCATTCAAGGAACTTTGCAGTGCTTGTAAAACTACTGCCTGGGAACCCCCTAGGAATGTGTCATGGACCCCTGGGGGTCCGCGGACCCCAGTTTGGGAACCACTGCTCTAGGAGATTGTACAGTGCAGTTGGCAGAGCTGAAAGCACTGATATTAGCACTACAGTATATTGATCGGGAATTCCCAACACTGATAGCGTGCGATTTGTTTTACTGTGTGCAATCCTACATTGAATATCATTATTGCTGGGGCAGAATGGGTTTGGAGATTCCAAGGGTTGCACAATTAAACATAAATTGTTATGGGGACAAGTGGCAAAGCTGAAAGCATGCCTTCCACGGGCTCAAGTTATTCCCACCTTGAGTCATCAGCGTGTTGGAGTACATGTTGAAGGGAATTCACTGGATGATGAAGCCGCCAAGGCGACAGTGCGAACTTCTGCCGTTGCTGCAATCACTCGTTCTAGCACGAGGATAGAGGGAGACATACTGAAGCTGTTAAAGCCTCACAGAATGGCTCATTTGTTCCGAAAGGCTTTCCACTCAAATATTCCTATAAATTAGATGCGCAAAACACACCGTATGCTCAAATTCCAGGAGTGGGGATAGAGTTATACCAAACACGGATCGCAGATTAGGGTTAATACTAGCTGCACACGCAGGAGTCACTGCTACAATTTCCTTACTGAAACGGTGATTCTGGTGGCCAAGTTTGTCTAAACAAACAAAAGCTTATGTCTTAAAGTGCGACATATGCCAGCAGATGAAAGGTTCCACTGTTGCACAGCCACCACAAACACCATTACTCATTTCAGACAGACCTCACGCATGTGTCTATTTAGATCACAACTGCCCCTTAAATTTGGACGGGGCTTACAAGTATATCTTGCTGGCAGTGGATTCATGCTCTATATTTATATGGGTTTGGCCTCAGCGCTTGGCTGAAGCTTAAACTGTTATAAAGGATTTGCGAGTCTTCATTGGGACATAAGCAATTGGCCCGTTATATTCCAACCGTGTCCCTGCTTTTAGCTCTCAGGCTTACAAGGAAGCCATGGAAGGTATGGGTGTGGCCTTGCAGTACTCCTCCCCCTACCATCCCGAAGGATATTCGGTCATGAAGAGGAAAAACCGGGACCTAAATCAATTCTTAACAGCAAGGGTATTAGGTGCGGGTGGTACTTGGGTCAATCACCTATATGAAGTCCAGAGGGCTCTGAATAATATGCCAAGAAAGTCCTTGGGAGGACGTACCACCTATGAGAGCCTGTTTGGGACGAGAATGTGGGTACCTGACCTCAATAGTGCCAGCACAGTGGCAAATGCGAAACCATTTGATTTGAAGGATCGTTTGGCTGTTTTACAGGAACTCAATGAACTCTGGGCTTTACAAAGCAACGTCCAAGTAAAACGCACCGCCACTGGGGAAGTGAAACAGGTTCCGGCAAGACCTGCCTGCGTCCCAAAAATCGGTGACCTGGTCAGAGAAAAGATTGTGGACAAGAAGGAGTTTGGGCCATCTTACAGAACACCTGTACCTGTCCTGGCGGTTCAAGGAACAAGAACAGTACTCCATTATGGTTTTAAGCTGGATGCTGCAATCATTGCATTCAGGCCACGTGCCATTGCAATACATTAACAGCACAAGTTTGTTCTCGATTTACAATCTGACCGACAGACAGTTGACTATGGCACGCAGAGATGCAAAGTACACCACGCTGCTCATTGAAAAATTAGAGAAGTTACCTTTCACAGTGGCTGAGTCACCGTCTACTGAATGGGTAATTCATGGCCGTATCACACTGCCGATCACGACATTTCAGTTCCAATACTACCTTAAATAAATCCATGGAGGCAGGTATGAAGTGTTAGGTACAGGGTACATACAGGAAACATGGGAGTTACTATATAGATATAGGTGAAGAAATACGGACACAGAACCTTTCTTCAGTGGTATTGACTGCGGGAAGGCTTTAAGTGAGTATTTAGTGTGCAAAGAAGTGTCGCTTCATGGAACGTGTAATGCGTCAAAAGTGAACTTTTCTTGCTACTGGAAAGGCTCCCCAGCTGGTTTTTGAATTACTTTCGAATGGAAGTTATTTAGTGCTGAATGATCAAGGCAGTTGTGGAATGGTGCCAGGCATTGCATATCTAGTCACAGTAAACTTCAGGGTTGTTTGCTGTAAGCAAGTATTGTTTCCCCCGGCTCGCACAGTTAGGGAGGCACCACTGTGGCCTTCATTGAATGTTTCCAGTATAAGGTTTGATTCGCTGAGCAGACTGAAAGCCATGTTGTTTCAACAAAATGTGGCCTTAACTTCAGCCCGAGAGACTTTTGATCTCCAGGTTGCAAGGTCTTCAGAAGAGATACATGCCCATCAGACTTATTGGCTTTGCCAGTGCTTGCTTTTTGTTGGAGGGCTGAAATGCAGAAGATAGTAGGTTTCTAAAATGATCAAAGCATCCACTTGAAACTGTTAATATTGCTCGATGTATTACTCATTTTTCAGTGCCACGGCATGCATGTTATACATTTATGCAAACCTGTTTTCCAAGGATGCTCCAGCACGCATGCATTGCATTGATCTTAGATTCTGTAGTGGGTCTGTAACTGCTATTTACTAAAAGCAGTCAAAAGACTGCCGGGTTCATGAAGGCACTGATCAAACAATAGGGCAACCCACTCAACCCCAAGGTATTGGGTATAATATGTGAACACAAAAATAAACCTTGAGGATTTATTCTACTCTTGCTAATTATTTACACAGTCACCGTAGTGAACTCAAATTACCATAATACTCAGACATAGACAATACAATATACAGAAGACATAGTTCATTCTTTTGTAAAATTTTTATGAGAAATTAATTTTTGAAATATTTCGTTAATTTCCAAAGAAAATTTGAACACTGGCAACTCAAGACTACTGTTACAATGTAGAACCTTGACAGTAGTTATTGACACTTTTTGTATGGATATGCACCACTATTAATTGGTCATAAGACACAAACCACTGGTTCAAATAATTATAGCATATATGAACATCAAATGGCATTTCATTGCATCAAAACAGTGTCATAGGCGTCGACGTTTCGGTCTCCTTATCCGAAATATTATTTTCCGAGACCATCATCAGGACAGAAGTTGCGCCATGTATTCTAATACTCTAATCCTTACTCTTGTAGATCTGTCTCATATATCACAGAAACATGAAAAGCCACTGCTTGCATCTGCGCTTCTATATTTTCATTAGGCACCTAGACAGCTTCTCTGGTTGTACTCGCCAAATCAAGTTGTTCGGACTTGATTGCAATGAAATGCCATTTGATGTTCATATATGCTATAATTATTTGAACCAGTGGTTTGTGTCTTATGACCAATTAATAGTGGTGCATATCCATACAAAAAGTGTCAATAACTACTGTCAAGGTTCTACATTGTAACAGTAGTCTTGAGTTGCCAGTGTTCAAATTTTCTTTGGAAATTAACGAAAAATTTCAAAAATTAATTTCTCATAAAAATTTTACAAAAGAATGAACTATGTCTTCTGTATATTGTATTGTCTATGTCTGAGTATTATGGTAATTTGAGTTCACTACGGTGACTGTGTAAATAATTAGCAAGAGTAGAATAAATCCTCAAGGTTTATTTTTGGGTTCATGAGGGCGGCACTTTAATTAATTTAGTCCTATCTGTTACGATTCGAAGAGAATTAGGTACAGTGTACCGGCCTCTCTTACGTTCATGTCCGATCATTTTCTTTGCGTTCTTGTATTTGTAATCCTGACTTTTTTTTATTTATCTTTTTATTATAACTGAGTAGTAAGCACATCTGTACATTACAGCTATTGAAACACCACCAAGCACTATTACATTGTGTCCTAAGTTACATCATTAGTCATCACTGGGCCAAATCCTCCCTGTCCACACATATTTAATGTTAGCTTCAGCTATTCTTCGACTGTATTAAGGATAGTATTGCTTCACCCACCGGCGGCGTACATGGATTCCCTCTGTATTCATTCCATTTACTCCAAATTTTCCCCCATTTTTTTTGGGCACCCTCTTTTCACATAGACTGTTTTCTCTGCCAACATCCACCAGTGCATATCTCTTTTCCAGTCCTGGAGTGTGGGTGGGAGCGCAGCCCCCCAGTGACAAGCTTTGTTGCGCTTTGCCAACATGAGACCCAGAGTTACCAAGGTTTGGTCTGCCCGCCCCAAGTTTGTATCTTTCCATACATTCAGGAGGTACCATTTAGGAGCTAGTGTAAGCTCGTCACCCTCAACCCCCGACATGCATGACACTGTTGCCTGGCAATAGTTTTGAATCTCCTGACATGTCCATAGTATATGATAAAAAGATCTCACCCCCCACATTTCCTATTACAGGTTGCGTCTGCCCTACGAACCATCTTCAGTGTGGTGCAGGAAATGTACACTCTGTGTAGGATTTTGAGTTGGACTAGTCTGAAACGGGCCCTGATGGCTAACTCCCGTGGGGAGGCTAAAGCGTCAGGTCATTCCTCATCTTGTAAGTCAGTTATGTCTTGAACCCATCGGTCTTTTAGGATTGTAAGGATGTCCGGTAGAGTGTTGATCAGTTTTCGGTAGGTGAGCGAGAATGCCTTTCGTGCAGGTCCACCTCGAGGAGTTTACACTCCAGCGGTGACGACTCCGGTAGATGCTCCCCTTTGGCACTGCCCTCTGTATAACGTGTTGGATCTGTAGGTAGTGGAAATACTCAGTACGGGCCAGTTCCTGTATATTTTGTAGTTGTCGAATGAAACCATCTCCACCCCTATGTGGAGGTCCCCCAGCCTCGAAATTCCTATTAAATTCCATTTACTGAAGCCTTTACTAATTCCCGAGGTACCCAGCTGTTCAGATTCCCAGAGTGGTGTAGCCTTGGTGAGTTTATTCTTCCAACCTAATTTTGGCAAAATTCAGTGCCACTGGCGAACCGTCAGAGCCGTGGGACCCTCCAGCGGAAGTCCCTGTGGATCATTATAAAGCGTGTGGAGATTCCCTCTTGGCTGCATTACCAGTCGTTCCATTTTGTATGCCCGTTCTTTTAGTGGTTGGTGGACCCATTGGTTAATGGTTGCAAGTTGGGCTGCCGTGTAGTATATTTGGATGTGCGGCAGAGCGATACCTCCATCATACCAACCCCGAGTCAATTTACTAAGGGTGATCCTTGGGGGGGGCCACTGTCACACAGTAGGGAGCGCAAACCACTATCTATTGAGTTAAAGAACAAGTTACTTACCTTTGGTAACAATATATCTGTAAGAAACATTAGTTAGTGATAGATTCCTTACCTTAGAATTGCCCCCAGGCGTCAGACTGGATCTGGAAACTTTCTGTCAGCAGTACCCCTGAGCGTCAGAAGGTGGTGTTGTGCGGCTCCAGAACCGTCGTTGGCGTCGTGGTCGCTGAGATGATGTCGGACAGCTACTTAGACGCCGTCCTTGCTCGCTGACGTCAGTTCTGTACATGACTTTCCGCACCAGGAACGCAGAGCCACGCAAGATACTGACCACTGGTGCATTGAAACTAGGGCCTTGAAAAGGATGACCAAAATCAGTTCGCAGAACGGGGAGGATGGGTGGGGCGGTAAGGAATCTATCACTAACTAATGTTTCTTACAGATATATCGTTACCGAAGGTAAGTAACTTGTTCATCTGAAAGGAACACGTTAGTGATAGATTCTTTACCTAAGAATAGATACCCCAGCAATACCAACCCCGGTGGTGGGTCTGCGAACCAAAATCACACCAGGAAGTCCCGGAGAACGGCCAAAGAAGCCGTCTCTCCGGACTTGGCTGTCCAGGCAACAGTGCTTAGTAAAAGGGTGCAGCCGGGCCCACGTGGCTGTCTGACAGATGTCTTGCAAGGGGACTCCACATCGCAACGTCGTAGTGGCAGCCGTCGCCCTGGTGGAATGGGCGCGCAGCCCCATCAGAGGCTCCTTCTTTACCAGAGAATAATTATTTATTAAACAAGTCGGCCCATCGGGAGATAGTCCACTTGTGTACGGCCCAACCTTTTTTGGCTCCTACATAGCCAACAAAGAGCTGGTTATCCACCCAGAACTGTTGTGTGCGATTCAGGTAAAATGAGAGCGCACATTTTGGGTCCAGACGGACAAGCCTCTCTTGCCCTCTGGAAGGATGCGGAGGCGAAAAGAAGGTGGGCAAGGTGATGGTCTGCCCGATGTGAAATGCAGTGACAACCTTTGGCAGAAAGGATGGACATGTTCTGAGCACAACCTTTTCCGGATGGACAGACAGAAAAGGAGGTTTGCAAGAAAGAGCCTAGAGCTCACTCACTCTCCTAGCGGAGGTGATGGCAACCAGGAAAGCAGTCTTCAAAGTTAACAGACGAAGAGGACAGTTGTGAAGAGGCTCGAAGGGAGCGCATATTAAATATGTGAGAACCAGGTTCAAGTCCCACTGTGGCATTATAAAGGGAATAGGAGGGAAAAGGTGAGTAATGACTTTGAGGAAGCTATTTACAACAGGGGACTTGAAAAGAGAGGGTTGATCAGGATGCCTAAGAAAGGTTGAAATAGCAGAAAGCTAGCCCTTGATAGCGCCCAGAGCAGAACCCAGCTGGGCCTAAGAAAGAAGGAACAGAAGGACTTCTGAAAGAGGGGCAGAAAGGGGATCCACAGCCTTTGCTGTGCACCATGCCACAAACTTATTCCACCTGCAGGCGTATACCAACTTAGTGGAGGGACGCCTGGCTGCCAGAATGACGAGGTGGAGACTGGACAGGTTCGGGTGGAGGGCCGTCCCCTGCTGCTGCGACAGAATATCCTCCCGAAGAGGCAGTCGGATCGGGGGATCGATGGTCATACTGAGTAGCTCAGGATACCAAACTCTTAGAGCCCAGTCCGGAGCCACAAGAATGACTTGGGTCCGATCGCGCCTGATCTTCTTCAGCATTCTGGGCAGAAGTAGTATAGGCGGAAAGACGTACAACAGACCGCAACTCCACTTGCGACGAAAAGCGTTGCCGAGCGAGTGCCGCCTTGGAAATTCCAACACGCAGAACTGCTGACATTGCGATTTCTCTTCGGTGGCAAATAGATCTAACCAAGGCCCTCCCAAATGTTGAAAGAAACCTTGCGCCACCTCCGAGTGAAGACACCATTCGTGATCCATCATGCAACTGCAGCTAAGTTCGTCCGCCCTGGCGTTCAATGAACCTGCCAGGTGTTGAACCACCAGGGAAATGCCCTGGTGTTCCAACCATGCACAGAGGTGCAGGGCCTCCTGACATAGGGTCCACGACCCCACCCGCCCTATTTGTTGCAATACCACATGGTGGTGGTGTTGTCTGTAAACACCTGCACTACACTCCCCTTGACAGAGGGAAGGAATGCCTTCAGTGCAAGTCGGATCACCCGGAGCTCCAGAAGGTTGATATGGAGCCTGGACTCCGCCAGAGGCCAGAGGCCTCTGATCTCTGCCTCTCCCATGTGGCCGCCCCATCCCAGGAGGGACGTATCCATCACCACTGTGTGCTCCGGGTGGGGAAGGGAGAGGGATTTTCCATTGACCCAATGCCGGTTCGTGAGCCACCACTGCAATTGTTGTGCAGTGCCCTCCGAGATCTGGACGTAATCGGACAGGGTCCCTAGATGCTGCGCCCACCTGAACTTCAGGTCCCACTGCAGAGCCCTCATATGCCACCTGGCATGATCGACCAGCAGGATGCAGGAGGCCATGAGGCCCAGCAGCCTCTGGGTCATCCTGACCGAAACCCAGGATAGAGGCTGAAAGATCGGAATCAGAGCCTGAATATCCTGGACTCGCCGTTCGGGTGTACAGACCCAAATGTGTTTCGTATCCAGAACTGCACCGATGAAGAGGGGCTTCTGAGAGGGAATCAGGTGAGACTTCGGTACACTGATGTAGAACCCCAGCAAATGCAGGAGGCCGGCCGTAGTCTGGAGGTGGGAGACGACAGTCCGGGGCGAGCCTGCCTTCAACAGCCAGTCGTCGAAATAGGGGAAGACTGGAACCCCTGATCTGCGCAGATGAGCTGCGACCACCGCCATCACTTTCGTGAACACCCAAGGGGCGCTGGTAAGGCCAAAGGGGAGCACGGTAAACTGAAAGTGCTCGTGGCCTACTGTAAACCGCAGGTAAGGCTGGTGGGCCGGCAGGATGGGAATATGGAAATATGCATCCTGCAGGTCCAACGCTACCATCCAGTCTCCAGGGTCGAGGGCGGACAAGACCTGAGCCAGAGTTAACATCTTGAACTTCTCTTTCCGGAAGAAGCGATTGACGTCCCTGAGGTCCAAGATAGGACGCAGGCCCTTGTCCTTCTTGCGCACCAGAAAGTAGTGGGAGTAACAGGGGGGCGGAGCTTGCTCGTGACCAAGATGGCCGCTTGAGCCTTGAGCTCCGTATTGCCGACAACATATCCTTCAGCTATCCGACAGCCCACTAAACATAAACGTCCCCCAGGTGGCAACCTATACACCGGAAGACACCAGCGTAGCAGAGAACTGCTCCCGAAAGCAATCACCCCCGTGGATCTGGAGATATCGTCGCCGGCGGCGGGCGTCTTGCCAGGCCTGAGATCCCCGACCCTTGGCTGAGCAAAAGGCAGAGCGACGTCAGGTTACGTGCAGCGAGTGGTGGAATGTTGCAGCCGGCATTCGTGATCTTAAACCCCTGACTCCCACCGAAGCAAGAGTCGGAAGTCCGGGTCAGCGGGACAAATGACGAGGTATCTGGGACTCGTAGACTGAGGATCGGAGGTCTGCGGCGCCTCGCACTCCAGGACCCGGTCTGCACATAGCTACACATCTGTGGAGCTGCCGGTGAGGGGGACCTGGGTCAGTGCAGAGGAGGCGGCCGGCGGGGAGTGCGGGGAGCAACTAGCCATCTGGAAGCATTGCCATATCGCCGCAGGGGCCAAGCTCGGCATACATAAAGCCCGTGGAGGCTATACTGTGGAAGGCAAGGACTGGAGTCTTAGGATGAATTGGGCAAAGAGCAAAGTGCAGCATTGAGCGGGTGATCACCTTGTGGAACTGCACCCCCCCCAGAGACCCTGAGATACCCGATGGGCCACAAGAGACCGCCAAACAGATAACATTTGGTAGGCCTGGAGCAGGGGTACACACTGGTGGAAAGCATTTGGAGGCAATTAACTGGACCTGGCCAGGCGTACAGTGAGGCAGAAACGGAACAGCGCTGAGCAAAGGGTGCAGAGAGTGGCCAAGGAGAGGCTGCGCAGAGAGAAGCAGGAGGCTGGAGGTGTAGCTGGGGGCCTATTTGCTCGGCTGGGCAGGTACTGGCCCCTCAGTGCCCTTGCGTCCAGAGAAGATCAAAAAGGCGACAGAGGTGGTATTGACCTGCTAGGCTTATCGTGCCCACTGACTCTACGGATTGTCTTTCAAGTCTGGGGCTGATTGTAACAAGGGGAGCGTAAGAAGTGCGCAGCCTCATTCTTGCCCGCCTCAGAAGAGACCAGGAGGCGGCGGAACCATAGACTATCACAGCACTGTGTAACCCAGAAGAGACAATGGGCCGCTCAGACAGATCGCAACCGAAGCTCACGTTCGAACGGAAGCGCTCGATATCACAGGACACCACAACTGAAGAATCCCCCAGGCTGCCAGCTTCCATGGAGGGCGACTCGGACATCCGGAGTATGCTCTTGTCGATGGAAAGGGGCTTGCAAAGCGGCATCAATTCACTAGTCACAAAAATGGACGCCCTCTCCTACCGCATGGACAGAATGGCGGAACGTCTGGATAAGCATGCGTAGAGGTTAGATATGTCGGAGCGGAGACTCACGGAGGTGGAAGAAGCCCACACTATGCTGGACTCGGATCATAAACAACTCGGGAAGGTCATACGACTCTTACAAGACAAGACGGAGGACTTGGAGACCCGTTCGCGACGCTGTAACTTAAGAATTACTGGCCTTCCGGAGACTACCCCAACTGGATATATGGAACACTATGTGGAGAAGCTACCGGTGAACCTTCTAGGAGAAAACACCTTCTCCAATATGTTTGTGGTAGAGAGGGCGCATCGCTCCCTGGGCCCTCGCCCGTCGCCGGGTGCCCCACCACGCTCAATCATAGCAAAACTGCTTAACTACCGGGACAGAGACACCGCTTTGCGAATTGCGAGGGAAAAACAAGTGTTGGCATACGAGGGATCGACGATCTCGCTCTTCCCGGATTTCACCGCTCGTGTGCAGGAAGCTCACAGACAATTTGTACCCATGAAAAAACAACTCCGTGATCTGGGCCTAGATTATGCCATGTTGTACCCAGCAAAATTACGGGTGAACAGACAAGGTTGTTCCCATATTTTCACAGATCCGAAGGCACTACAGAAGGCACTTAAAGGTTGGACCAAAGGGCAGCGCCGGAGTCCGGAACGTCTTCTGACAGACGAGGCGGCGGGAGGATCGCTGGAGGAACAGGACTGAGAATGCCTCACTCTCTTTTCATTGATAAGTACAATGAGCGCTTTAAGAGCGGGAGGGGGGTGCAAAGGGGGTATCTACATAAAGGTATGCTGTCGCCACGCCTGACATGAATCGGGGGTTCTGTATTGGATGCACCATCGGAGGTGTGATGACTCCGATTATACTGCACTGGCGGGATTGCCACTCACAGGCTGATAACTGCACCTGGCTGTTATACAGTCGAAAGTGGCCAATGACACTGGGACTTGAAATAGGGGGGAAATCGTGGGCACACAAACAGAGACAAAGGCATCCCTTCCGCATACAGAGTGTAGGCCAGGGGATCAAGATAGACTCTGTAACAAAGCCCCAGTCCACTTGGACCGGGAGCATTCGAATGTGGGGGCTGTGTGATCACTAATCGGCGTGCGGGGGCTGAGACGAGAGATCATCAACAATTGACAGTACATTACTCCCAGAGTGACCTCCCACGAGTGAATCACACTAGTATTGTAAGCACACGGAAGGGAGGGTCATCTTGGGGGAAGTTGTGTGACCGAGTTGTGGATGGTCTACTGTGGGAGGGGTGTGGCGGAGGCAAGGTGGAGGTTTTGTTGGTTTTGATGTCAAAGAGGTTTGTTAAGTTATTATATAGAAAACATACTTTACGCAAGATACACATGTCAGGACGCTATACCAGGCTAGTTGAGAAGGAAGGCGACACTTAACATGGCTACTACACCGAAAGCAATAGACTCCCTCCGTGGATTGACATGGAACATTAGAGGGCTTAATGATCACCACAAATTACGCAAGGTATTGAATTATCTCACACGGCATAATATTGATGTGGCTTAACTCCAGGAGACTCATCTTCCTATACAAAGTGCTATGTTACACTGCAGGGGGCTGTTGGGTAATGTCAACGTTTCGGGTTTCACTGCACATGCCCGAGGGGTAATGACCTGGGTTAACCCTAAATCTGATTACACGATTGAACTGCTGACGGCGGACAGTGAGGGCCGGTATGTGATATCCAGATGCAGAGGTAGGGGCTTAGACCTGCTTGTAGTGAATGTCTACGGTCCGAATTATAACTGCCCGGAGTTCTTTACTACATTAGCACAAGTGATACATGGAAATGTGAATACACAAATACTCTGTGGCGGAGACTTTAATCTTTTTAGAAACCCCGAATTGGATAGGTCCGGAGGCCCGGTGAAGAGACCGGTGGCGACTGCTCGAACACTAGAAAGTGTCATGATTAGTAAGGACCTCAGAGATGTATGGAGAGAACTGCACCCGGCGAAGGGAGGTTTCACGCACTATTCCGCATACTATGATTTCCACACGCGCATAGACTATTGGTTGGTCTCGACGTCTCTATTGGGTCAGATACGATCCCGTCAGCTACTACCGCGCACACTGTCTGATCACTCACCACTTTTACTGGTGCTAGTCACACCCAGGCACACAATACCTCCATTCACATGGCGCTTTCCACCTTATTCGCTGCTCGATCCCCTCTTTAAGGAGGAGTTGACGGAATCAATAAACACATTCTTCGACACTAATATAGGCTCGATAGAGAGTTTCCAAACAATATGGGAGGAATTTAAGGTATACATACGAGGAGTGGCCATGGCCAAGCACTCGGGGGTCCTGCGTTCTATACGTCAGCGGTTGGCGGCCCTGGAGCAACAGATGGGAGATCTAGAGGCGCGCCAGTTGGCCGGGGAGAGCGCAGAAGTTACAGGCGTAATGAAGGACCTGCTGGCTGAATACCAGGAGGCGGCAGATAGCGAAGTGAAACACATGGGAAAGTATGCCACGGCACGGGTTTATGGGTTCGGAGAAAGGCCAGGATTGGTACTTGTAAATGCTTTAAAAACTAAACGCAGCAAAACACAGATCTCTGAAATTCGATCTGAAGAGGGAGTAATGCTGACCGACGAGGCAGATATAGTGAACAGATTCAAAAGATATTATTCGGAATTATATGCTTCCCGCTCATCGGGCATGGATGACGAAATCCTAGACTATTTGGAACATATCAAATTACCTTTCCTACCCGATAATTATAGAGAATTCCTGATGCAAACCATCGAAAAGGATGAAATATTGGAGGCTTTGGCAAGCATGAGGGCATCTAGTGCTCCAGGCACCGACGGCCTTACTGTGGGCTTTTATAAGGCCTTTATTGAACAGTTACTTCCCCACATCTCTCCGTTATTCGACAATTTATGCGTAACGGGCAAGATGCCACAAACTATGAGGGTAGCAATGATAGTGGCCATCCCCAAACCGGACAAGCCCCTGGAGGAATGCGGCTCTTACCGGCCGCTCTCGTTGTTGAATGTAGACACCAAGATGTTTGCCAAAGTTCTGGCCAATCGCTTGAATCTGCTGACCTCGGAGCTGGTAGCCCCGGAACAGGCAGGGTTTATACCGGATAGGAATCTCACATACAATATACGTACAGTGTTTGGCACCATTCAACACGTCAAACAAGACACTAAGGCTGTTGCTGTATTCTTAGATATGGAAAAGGCCTTCGATTCAGTGGAGTGGCCTTTTCTGCGGCAGGTGCTGACCCGGATGGGGCTGGGCCCGGTCTTCCTACAGTTGATTGGTGTGCTGTACAACGCCCTCTCAGCGCGCATACGACTGGGGAATTTAGTCACTGACCCCATTGCTATCTACAGGGGCACTAGACAGGGATGTCCCTTGTCGCAAACGTTATACGCTTTAGTGGCTGAACATTTGGCATGTGCGTTTAGAGAATATCACGGACATAGAGGTGTTCAGTTTCCCACGTATAAAAAAGTGGTGTCTATGTACATGGACGACACGCTGTTGTACGTGAGAGACCCTGAAAACAACCTCTCCCCGGTCCTAAGGGAGGTGGCGCATATTGGAGCACTCTCTGGCCTGAAAGTCAATTGGGCAAAATCTATAGTCCTCTCGCTCACTCCGAGCACGATAAGATTTGAGAGGGATTATCCCCTGCTATGGTCAGTAGACTCGATCCGGTACCTCGAGATTAGACTACATACTGACTCCGATATTGTGTTTTTAGAGAATTACGGCCCCGTTGTAGCAAAATTGGAAGATGATATTGAAACGTGAATTAAGCTGCCACTGTCTTTGATGGGCAGTGTTTCCATTATGAAAATGGTGATATTGCCGAGATTCCTGTTCTTGTTCACGAATATTCCCATGGTGCTCCCAAGCTCTTTTTTTGTTCGAGTTAATAAGTCACTGGTACGCTTGGATTGGGCGAGCAAACAGCCGCGTGTACAATGGCGGATACTCACCTTGCCATATAATTTAGAGGGACTGGGCGCACCAGACTTAGAGCTATATTATAGAGCAGCACAAGGTGCGCATGCTCACAACTGGATTCATGGAGCAGAGGATGTACCGTTTCTTCGCATGGAAACGCTATTTACCGAACCCCTCCCCCTTCCAGCTGCGATTTTCGAACCAGTGGATCGTAGAACTGGGATTTTGGATTCTAGCAATTTGACAAGGCACGCTTGGCATTGTCTGTTACAACAGCAGGCGGGGGCTCTGCTATACTCCCCTGAGATGCCAATTGAATGGATGGTCTGGTTGGCCCCCTGTCGAGATGAAGGGGTCATAAAAGCGTTACACAAGTTAAATATTATCAAAGCAGGGGACCTTTTTGTTAGCAGTGTTGCGAAGACATGGGATGAGGTTACGGACATTGCAGAAACGTATACCTTACTGCAAAGCTTTCAGTTCCACCGCGTACGTAGGGCGCTACATCAACAGTTGGGGGACGACCTGAATGAACCCCGAGAGGTGAAAGAACTATCGTACGTTATTAAAACTAAGTCACCCCGAAAGATAGTCTCCAATATTTATAAACAGGCGATGTCATACCGTTCAAACCAGTATTCCAAAGCCAGGCTGGCCTGGCAGAGGGATTTGGAAATAGCGATTGAAGACGATATGTGGCATTACTGCTGCGCTAACACGAGACGCATCTCACTAAACGGCAGGCACAGGCTTATACATTTCAAATATATCAATAGAATGTACTATACACCAGAACGGTTACACAGATATGGGTTGAGGGAAGATGCTACCTGTGAAAGATGCCACTTCCCGACAACAGATTTTATACACATAGCGTGGAGGTGCCCAGGGGTATATAGCTATTGGGAAAAGGTCTTTAGTGAGCTTAGCACCGTAGTGGCCACAGTGATCACCCCAGACCCAGTAGTGGTGCTGTTGGGTTACTCTAAAACCCTGCCCAAAGCGCTACGCAGATTAATAGACACAGGGCTCCTTCTGGCAAAACGTAGGGTGGCAATGTGCTGGATGCGGGGCCCCCTCCCTACGATTAAACAATGGTCGCATGATGTACTATATTGCTTTACACAATCGGAAACCTTCAGTGAACTGCTTCCTCCCCGGAGCAGACCGATGAATTTTTGAGGGCTGTACACTACTTATCTGCTTAATAAGGGGAGTGACCCGCCTGGCGAGACAGTGGAAGAGACAGGAGACAATGCTACCCCCTCCACTCAGTAGATGGCAGTTTAGGGTACACAGACATGGACACATAAATTATCAAAGGAATAGGAGAATCCCCAGACTTATAATTTGCGGAGATAGCCCTGGTAGGAGACTTGGTGTCCATTGAGGAATCCAACAGGAGGGAGAATGTATTTTTTGGTAAAGGGTACAGGCCAAAGGCAAAAGGTAGACGTTCCTGATGGTAGCACATTATGTTGGAAAATTCTTTATTTGTTTGTTAAATAATATAAATGATTAGATTGCTGATACACAAAATCATAAAGTGCTGAGAGACAAGCGTGGTTATCCTGAGAGAGTGACGCTGCCTTCCCACTGGGATGTTGGCTACTAAGCTGTGTCAAAATATCCTACTATATTGTGCCGCCGGCCTCAGGGTTGTAGGCGTACGGCTATGTATCGCAGTGACAACTACTCACAATAAACTGCAAAGAAAAAAAAAAAAAAGTAGTGGGAGTAACAACCACGTCCTACTTTTGGCGCAGAAACGCGCTTGATGGCCCCCTTGGCCAAGAGGGCCGCGACTTCCTGTTGAAGAAGTGCCAAGTGATCCCCCGACATGCTTACATTCTTGAGACGCTCTCAGTGGTGGGTTGTTGGGAAAGGAAAAGGGTGTTGCCCGGGTCATGCGATGGCGTCAGGCCACGTTCCTATCCACAGAAGCCCCTGTGCTGGGCCTGGACCAGGTGCCCAAAGGAACATCCGAAAGTGCATCGTTAAAAGGCAGCAGTGGCTCCGCAGAGGTAGCCGCCGGCTGAAGCACTTCTGTCAGGATGTTAGTCCTGACGGCCACTGTAGGGAGCTTGAGGTGGAGGGCCTCAGCCGCTCTACGCAACACCACTGCGTAACTTGCACCCTCCTCCTAGCCACGGTAGGAGGAGTCAGCATGCAAAGGTCAGGAGAGGTATCAAGACCACTGGCCTCCCCCAACTGTGGGGCCCAGTCCGGGTCAACCTCCCAGATCCTCCCCTTCCTCCGAAGGCTGATGAACAGGCCGAAAATAAGGAGGATGGACATAGGGATAGAAATCTCCTGTCGGAATCGGCATCGAGCAACGCTGTTCCGGTTCCGTATCCACATCAGGGCTGAAACCGGGGGCGACGTCGGAGGTGATGCCGGTGGGGTCGACGTCCGTGGAGGTGTCACAAAATGTCAACCGGCGTCGACCGGGATCCAGGCTTGGATCCATGGGGGCCCTGCGGCGCCGGGGCCGGAGCCAACAGCGATGCCGGAGCAGGAGCTGCGGGCAGTAAAGGGCTAGGACTCCCAGTCGGGCCCGCGGGGCCCGAAGGCTCACCAGCGGGGCCCGACGGCCCAAAGAGGCGAGCCATGGCTGACAGAAATTCCTGCAGCTGAGCTGAAGTCACCGATGGACCCGGGAAGAGCGGGTAGGCCGGTGGCGACTACGTAGGCTCCACCGGAGCCGCGGGGGTGGCACCACCCGCACCATCAGCCACGTCGCACGACGGGCGAGGGGAAGTCAGAGAGCGATGGTGGTGGCTCTGCGACCGGTCCCTTGACCTCCCACGGGACCGGGAACTTGAGCAGCATGGAGCCGACTGCCGGACTTCAAGCAACTTTCAGGACCACTCCCGCAAAGTCTTCGGCGCATTGGTCCGGCAGTCAGAGCACGACTTGAGGTCGTGGTCGACCCCAGCCTGTAAAGACACACACGGTGCAAGTCTGTCACCAACATCATGCGATGACAGTCCCCGCATGATTTGAAGCCGGGCATCCCTACTACACCAGGAGTCTTGCAAAATAGAGACAAAAGGCCTCGAAAAAACTCAGTCAAAAAGTGACTGGGGGTACCGCTCTCTCCGGATCTGAGCTTGCTGGCGCGGAAAAAGAAAGAACTGATGTCAGCGCGCGAGGGCGGCATCTAAGTAACTGCTGCAACGTCATCTCAGCGACCACGACGCTAACGACGGACGCGGAGCCGCACGGCGCACTTTCCGACACGGAGAGGTACTGCTGATGAAAATTTTCAGGATCCAGTCTGACGCCTGGGAGTAATTCTAAGATAAGGAATCTATCACTAACGTGTTTCTTTCAGATATATGAATCTGGTACTGGGAACGGTGTATTTTGCAGCACATTTAAAAATTGCGGCAGCGCTATCATTTTAAACAACACTGCTCTACCCAGGAATGAAAGGAGGAGGGCTCGCCAATGTTGGAAATCATTCTTGAGACGCTCAAAAGGAGTTTGTAGGTTTCAGGCTTGGGAGCGCGCATGCTCCTCCGTTATAAAGATGCCCAGATACCAAAACCCCTCTGTGACCACCTTTGCCTCACATAAAACCATGGTCCAAATCCAATACGTTTGAGCACCGCTACCATGTATGGCCACTCCACTGTGTCAAAGGCCATCTGCACTTCAAGGGATAGGACTGCAGCGTCCACTCTGATCCTGTGGGCATGTCCCATGACTCCATGGAGGCGCCTGAGATTCAGGGTAGTGTTATGCTCTAGCATAAATCCAGATTGGTACGGGTGGACCAAGGCGGGGAGTAGGGGGAGAAGCAAATAGCTTCGCAAGAATGAATTGTTTCTGCGTTTAGCAACGAAATTGGTCGATAAGACGTGCATTGATCCCTTGGCTTCCCTTCTTTATGTACTACAACTATTGTCCCCAATCTCTGATCTAATGGGAGTGTACCCATAGTGTGGAAATATGGATTTTTCTGGTCAGTTATGTCCCCTATCTTGGACCCCAACGGTTCTATGTGCATATTACAAGTACATGTATGTTTCCTCCAGTTCCAGTTATGAAGACGCAAACACATGTGCGTCCACCGTCAACATGTCCCCTGTCAGATCCGCCATGAATAGGCCGGATATTCCATTCCTAAGTATGAAAAGCCACCGGCTTTATATGATTCACCTATGCCATTTTACAGTCCAGGCAAGTAGGCCCTGATTCTGTCGTCAAACTCTTCTTGCCTTCTGCCTCTGAAAACTCCAGTCTGAGCCTGCATCTGTGACCATGAACTTTGTCTCATTCTCTGCGCGGCTCACGAAGCCTGACGTCAGCCTATTCTCTGCCAAGAACTGTATTTCACCTTCGAGTTATCTGCTTCACCCCTTAGCCGATGCATTCCTGTCTAGTAGTTTAAATAAACATTCTTCCAGCTACCGAGCAATGGCTCGGCTTCTCTGTCTTTATGCAAGTAATTCATAGTCCTGTTACCATGGAATATTCCTACCCCCTCGCATTTAGTGTAGACACTTAGACGCTTGTACACGCACGCACGGTCAGTATAGAATAGATTCTGTCCGAGAGTCCTTCTTTTGTGGATAACATAGTTCTTTAAACATAGGATGTTAGATATGATTTGGGATTAGGTTGACTTGACCCCCCAGACTTTTCGTCTCCACATGTAGAGCTAAATGTCAAGTCCCCTTCACCCCCTAGTTGCACGTCAATCACACGTCATGCTGCTGCGCGCGCATCTATGCCAAGTATTATCTTATAGATCCACCTATATATGACATCATAACCAATTATGTTCCTTTTTACTCCTTATTACACCCATTTTCGGTTACGCATATGAATCGTCATTTTCCTTATCAATTGTTACGCCTACTGCATTCGCTTCATTGTAATGTATGTACTATAAAAGTCATTTCTTGTCAATAAAGTATGTACTTCACTTCCTGAACCTCCGTGGTGATGGAACTTGGAGCAACCGATTATAATCGATCATTGGAATAAAGCCCATTCCGAACCTCTGATACCACGGATTCTGCCTCTCATTTTACTGAGCTATTTTATTATGTTTCCGTATCAAATTAAGTCCCGGTAATGAATTTTATTTACCACATGAATGGCGCCCGAACAGGGACACTTTCTCATCTCACGCGCCGGCGGTGAGTTGCAGGCCCGGTCTCCTGCCACAGCTGGACGGACAATAACGCGTACCAGCAGGATTTCCTGTATCTCCCTCCGGTCAAGCGGGGGCGACTGAGGCTGCGATCAACACCCAGACGAGGCGGTGAGAAGTGCGAAGTATCCCGACCAGAGCCTAGTTGAGAGAGCAAGATCCGAGGTATACAGAGGCCCACCAGTTCGAAGTCAAGTCCAGTTTCCAACGAGTCGAGTCGAGTCCAGTCCGGTCCAAGTTCAGTCTCCGAGGCCTTCCGTTTCCGAAGCTACCCGGTGAGTACCATTACTGGGGAGGCATTTCTGACGTGCACATAGGTTGTGCCGGTCAAGACGGGTTTGGGTACACAAATCCGGTCTGCACTGTTTTAGCAGTGTATATGTACTGTTTAGCAGTATATCAAGTATTCCGAAGTATCTAGTTATTGTCAAAGAATTATGCTTGGTGATTAGTTATGCAGACGATCATCATTGTTGGTTATTTTAAAGGTTAAAAAATGTTTAATGTTTAATGTTTAATGTGTTAAACGTCCTGCATATTGTGGTATGAATGGTTGTTCATTATTGTGCTTTTGTACTAAGTGTGTTCAAGATTAAGTATCAGATCAGTTCTCAATATGCCGCTCTTTTCGAAACTAAGACAGATCACTACAAGAAAAGGGGTACTCGAAGAAGCCGTTCCTATTCCTCCTAGGGACACTCCAGGGTACTTCATGTATCATAAACATGGCTTAGACGCTATATTATTTCTTGATTTATGGGTAGACTACACCAAGGAATTACCAGAAAGTCAGAGGTGGCCCACAGCGGGAACCTGGGATGCAGAGTGCATCATGAAAGTAGAAGAAGAGTTATGGAAAAGGAAAGTCAGACAGTCACAGAAAGATGCCGTTGAGTTATGGCGTAAAGAATCTCATAGACGTACAGAAAAAGCACGTAGACAGGAGGAGAAGAGTAAAGAGAATTCCAATAAAGTTCGAGAAAATCTATTAATTGAGGAAGGTATCCGAGTGAAATCAGAACAAGTAGACAGACAAAGAAATGCCCTTATGAATGGTATGTATCCCCTTCTGGCCGAAGGATTACCTAAAGCTACTCCAGAAACACCGAAAGACTTGCCGCCCCCATTATTTCCAATAAAGGTACATCCTAAGGGGCATCCTAGAACCGCAGAAGATGTTTTTCTTTCCTCATATTTAGATGACGCAGCTCCCGAGTATGCTAATTCCGCCCCACATAGACCGCCTATCAGGGAGGTTCAACGCCAAGACCCAGTACCCGTATCCCTACAGCAACAGATCGTGTCACAAGTTCCGGCAAGCACATCTGTTTCTACATCTGTTCCTACAGCTGCTTCTATAGCTGTGTCCACACCTATAGTTGCTGTGTCACGTTCAACGAATCCTTTCACACCCGACACCCCAGATGGGGCTACGGGAGGTGCTAGTAACATTTTTTCTACGCCACCCAGAATAAATAAACTTACGTTTCAAGAGTCAGCACATTCACGTACCCCCAAACTCATAAATGCCCGTACGCTTAAGGAACTTCTTATAGATTGCAGATATGACCCTGTGCCCGGCAAAGAGGACGAAATGATCATGGCATCATTGCGTATCAGACGAGCCGCAGTGTACTTAGGGAAGTTACCAGGAATGACTGCGCATCTAGATAATATATATCATTTTGTTCAAACAGGGCGAGATTCTGAATGTATTAACAGAGCTATGGAATATCAGAAAGTGGAGATACAGGGGGAACTGTTACGTTTCCTCATAAATTGTGTGATCAGAAATCAAGACCGACCAGGGGTAGACCCGGAAGCAATGCAAATTCTTACCAGATGGAGCCAGAATATATCAGAAGGTAGACATGATAAACAAAATTGTATAATAGCCATGTGCCGAAAGATCCGTAAAGAAATAGAACGCCTACACGAAGAAAGATTAGCGGTAGACGAGTTCGAACAAAACGAGGAGGAAGGGTCAGGACTGCCCGCAGGACAGTCAGACACCATAGCCTATGTAGGTAAAGGAAGATCTTGTAATAGTAATAGATGTCCTATTGACCCGATACGTCCGATATGTCCAGATAATAACAGGAATTTCCAAATACCTATAATTAACATCAGGTCTAACGAGCATTCGTTCCAAGCCGCCGACAAACTACTCTGAGAACGAAGGGGTTATCATTTCCTCGATTCTATGGATGAACAAGATTTAGCTAGGGCAGCTGTCCATTGGGTGGACAGTCCCGGAAAATATAGTGATGATACAGTAGCACGCGCATTTTTGAATCTCACCCCAGATGAACAGCGGTTAGCTGGGATTTATATGATTCAACAACTCATTATACTATATCAGAGTCAGCATTCGGACCCTGGTCCCTTACCTGACATATTGACTGAATTGCTTATGAATAGATGGAGAGGTTCAGGTACTAAATTAATTAAAGAAATTCTAGAATCAAGAAAGCAGTATATTCTTTTTGTATGTTCAGACCGTGTCTCATTGCCCATCAAGGAAAGAACCACGTATTACATGGATAGACAGAATCCCTTACGAGAAGTGCACCCAATAAAGGGCGAGGACAACGAGTTTAAGCGCGTATTTGTATATACGCCCATATCAAAAATAGAATTGTTAGAAATGAAGAAAGTGGTACCCAGTCATGACAAAGATCCAGCGGGTTTTCACCGAGAAATTAAAGACATGTTACTCATGGGAGAGTATACCTATCCCGACATTATGACAATATTAAAGGTATTGATGCCTGCTGGCATTTATGAGAAACTCAGGGAAAAAGAGTGGGAGGTAGGAGACCAAAAGATAGAATGGTCAGTATTAGAAGCAGAAGAAAAGGCCCGAACTGCAGGAGCAGGACTCGGGGATAAAACTAAAGCACTACCAGGTTTATTAGTACAGGTACTGCCACGTTTACTAACTACAAAAAAGGAAGATTGGGGTACAATTTCAGCCTGTAAACAGAAGCAAGATGAAGACACTAGTGATTACTATGCCCGATTTGAAAAATGTTTTGGTATAAATAGTGGCCTAAAAGCGAGTAGCGAATCATACCCACATCTGTTTGTAACAAAATTAGTAGAAAATGCTCTGCCCCAAGTAAAGAATAGAGTATTAAAATTCGAGAGTACCTGGCAAGGTAACACTCCATCACAAATGTTACAAATGTTACAGTACCATCACAATAGAATTAGAGAGGAACAAGAACATGAACACAGACGCATGAAAGACACAAAAATGAAAATGTTAGTTTCTCAGACAGTCCCAGCTGAAGGACATAAAAAGGGTATGACACATTCCGGTGATTCAGCCGGACCTGTAAAAGGGACATGCAATTATTGTAAAAAGCCAGGTCATTACGTACACGATTGTCCAGTTTTGAAACATAATATCGCCATAGGTAAAACACAAGAAAGACCACGGCCACCTAGACAGGACCAGAATGAACAAGGAGCTCCGCAGCATGCACAGTCCATGCCAGCTTCACAACAGTCTATACAGTTTGTGCCAGCTGCACCAGCGCTGCCTGTTGCTGCCACACAAACCACGACACGACAACTGTACCAGACCGCACAGTACGACTATCCTGATTATCAACGATGCGCATGAACAAGCCTAGAGAGGGAAGTTGACTTAACCCTTATCGAGATCCCTGTAGATCAAGAAGGACCTTATGTACATAGTGAATTATTAGGCCAAGACAGAAAATTTCTACTCGATACAGGGGCAAGTCGAACAACCATAAAACGTAGTGAAGTTCCAGGGGCACCCCTCTCAGGCTCACAGAATATTTCCCTTGGTTTTTCAGGAAAACCTATTGTTAATGAAGTATCACAGCCTCTCCCACTTACGATAGGACCTTTGACCCGAACTACAGATTTATTGCTTACTAAATCATGTCCAGAAAATCTGTTAGGAATAAAAACACTGAAAGCTCTAGGAGCCATAATATGTTGTTCTCCGGAAGGAGTAAGGTTGTTTTTACGTGATTTTAAAGGTCATTATGTGTCTAGAGACATGGATCCCCGACTGCAGACTTTACCTACACATCTATGGGCACAAGGCCCTACTGATGTTGGATGCATGAATATTACACCATATCGAGTCACATTAAAGGCAGGAGTGGTGCTACCACGAATGCGACAATACAAGTTACCACCAGATGCTGTAGTGGCTTTACTACAAATCATTGACGAGCTCATTACCCAAGGAGTAGTTGTAGAAACAGACTCCAATGTATGTAATTCACCGATAATTCCGATTCTTAAACGAACAGATCCAAAGGCCCCGCCAGTATATCGATTGGTTATTGATCTGCGCGAATTAAACAAATGCATTGTGCCACAATTTCCTGTGGTCCCAGATATCTCGTCATTACTGACAGCTATTGATTCCGAAGCGACATTCTTTACTGTAATTGATCTCAAGAATGCCTTTTTCAGCGTCCCAATAGATCCGGAAAGCCAATATTTGTTCGGATTTAGTTTAAATGGGCGTAGCTTTAAATTCTCACGCGCACCTCAAGGATTTACAGAAAGCCCCAGCATCTATAGCCAAGCACTGAAACGAGAACTCGACAGCATCCACATGCCAGTTAACACTGCCTTGCTTCAATATGTCGATGATCTGTTGATCACCGCTAGAAGCGAACCCGAATGTGAGAAAGCATCACTGACAGTTTTACAATTTCTAGCTGAAAAGGGACACAAGGTGTCCCCTTCTAAGCTGCAATTCTGTGTCCAGCGAGTTATTTATCTTGGACACTCGCTGTCCAAGGAGGGAAGGCAGCTTACACCCGACCGCATTCAGTTAATAGCTAACATGCCAATACCCAAGACACAAAAGGAGGTGCGGGCTTTCATAGGCCTCACGTCATATTGCAGGCAGTGGATCCCTCAGTACGCATTTCTAGCAAAACCACTCATTCAGTTGACAACACAGGAGGCAGCCACATCGACTGTTCTCCCTTGGACTCAGGAACATACACAAGCTTTTGAAAGCCTAAAGAAAGCTTTATGTCAAGCACCTGTTTTAGCAACGCCATGTTACAGAAAACAGTTTACACTCTTTGTTACAGAACGCGAAGGTACTGCCTTGTCAGTACTCACACAGGAACAAGCAGGAGCACACAAACCATGTGCTTATTTTTCTAGTACATTAGATCCCGTAGCTCAGGCTTTGCCTGCATGCCTAAAATCAGTGGCAGCGACAGCTTTAGCAATCAGACAAAGCGATGCCATAGTGTTAGGACATCCATTGACAGTTCAAGTACCACATGCAGTAGAGGTTCTTGCAAATAGAACGCAAACACAACACTTGACTATAGCGCGACTTACAGGGTACGAACTTACATTGTTTCAGCCACACATAGAAATCAGACGCTGTAACACATTGAATCCTGCCACACTTTTGCCAGTAACCGGAACAGACCCACTAGCCCATGACTGTATTGAAGTTATTACAATAACGACGAAACCTAGACAAGACTTAACCGATGTCCCATTGTCAGATCCAGACCTGACATTGTATGTAGATGGTTCATGTATGAGAACAAATACAGGAGAGTTAGTGGCTGCTTACGCAGTCACAACAGATACTGAAGTCATTGAAACAAATCATATAAATACTTTGTCAGCTCAAGCCGCAGAGCTCATCGCTCTGACACAAGCCTGTATTCAAGCCACAAGTAAAAAAGTCAACATATACACTGATTCACGTTATGCATTCGGAGTTGTACATGACTTCGGCGTACTGTGGCGAGAGAGAGGTTATTTAACTTCCCACGGTGCCCACATTCAGCACGGACCCCTCATTCATGCCTTATTAGATGCAATACATCTACCTACTGCAATATCAATTATGAAATGTAAGGCTCATACGAAGGTTACTGATATCATTTCTCAAGGCAATGATCTAGCCGACAGAACAGCTAAACAGACTGCTCAAACCCAAACATCCGACATGACAAAGACAATAGTCCCGATGCCGACACATTGTATGACAGTTAAAGATCCTACCCTTGACGTAATTGACATACAGACACATGCTACACCAGACGAAATAAAGAAATGGACCGAATTAGGAGGGATCCAAACGGATCAAGGATGGATTATGAAGGAAAAGTCTGTGTGGTTCCTTCCTGATTCAATGGTCCAAGTTATAATTAACACTATACATAGTCCAGCACATCTAGGAGAAAAAGCTATGCTAGATAGCATTCAACACATTTGGTTCAATAAACATTTACGAGCAGCAGCCAAACAAAAGGTCCGTACCTGTATGATCTGTTGCCAGTTCAACCCAGGAAAAAGTGTTCCCGTAGAACAAGGTGGATTTCATCCTCCTAATCACCCTTTTGAAGTACTCCAGATGGATTATATCCAGATGGAACGATGTCGAGGATTCAAATATGTTCTCGTAGTTGTCTGCGCTCTGTCCCGCTGGACGGAGGCATACCCGGTTTCAGATTACACTGCCCCGACTACTGCCAAACAGTTAGTTCGAGAATTCTTCCCACGATACGGTTTACCACGTGTTGTTCACTCAGATAACGGCCAGCCGTTCTCATCCGAATTAATGAAACATGTTTCACTTCTGTTAGGTTATCAGTGGAAATTTCACTGTGTCCGACACCCCGAAGCAGCAGGTCTCGTAGAAAGACATAATCAGATACTGAAAATCAGACTGTCCAAAATATGCAGAGAGAAAGGTGTCGACTGGGTAGTAGCGTTACCAGTTGCACTCTTCTACATGAGAATGGTAGCGCACTCTCGAACAGGGCTATCCCCGTATGAGGTGATCTTCGGCAGACCACCAAATATGTGGGGGACGCCTATACCACGCAAAATAACTGATATTGACTGTAATATGCTGACAGATTACTTGGCTTCCTTGATGTCTGCACTACAATCTTGTCGTTCACAGGTAGCTGCAGCCTTTCCCGACAACACTGAGGTGAAACCCCATGACGTAGTTCCGGGGGACCTTGTGCTTGTGAGAAATTTCGACCGAAAGACTCAGCTGGAGCCCAGGTGGAAGACACCCCAGCTGGTCCTGCTGACCACAAGGACAGCCGTGAAGATCGAGGGCAGGAAAGGATGGGTGCATTCAAGTCATATCAAGAAATTTCATGGACTTCCTTCAGATGTAAACAGCCCACCTCGTGTGTCCTCACCAATTGACTCAAAACTACCTCTGGCTGAGGCCGACAGTAAAGAACTCTATAAACTAAAATTAAGCCCTAGGCCATCGGACTATTTGATTGTTTAAGTCCTCTCCTAGGTGAAGCGGTTGAATCTGTCTCCGACATGTATCGCCTAGACCTGAATCATGGACAGTCGCGAAAAATGATGAAACGACAGGCGTATTGTAAATCACTGCGTAGCCATTGCATAGTGACATTATTAATCTTGTTTTTCTTAAGTCTTTTAATAATTACTGCAAGTATATTGTTGCACATATATTACCCTATTGCCAGAAACGTTTACAATGTTACTGCTGAACATTCTTTTAGTGACTTACCCCCGCATGAATTGTCTTATAGACTTGCGCTGCGCAATAACACTTTCATTAGTATGTTACATCATTCCCATCAGACTAGTAATGCAACTAATTGTTGGGTGTGTGGCCGGCTCCCTCCCTATCAGAATTATGAAGGAGTCCTGCCTTTCTTTCCACATCCGTTTACACATAATGGCTCCTGTGGAGCATGGTTTAGTTTAATCAATTCCATAGACTCAGATACAGCCGTTTACCAAGACCAGTGGGTATGGGGAAATCTGAACCTAGTTTTATTCAAAGTCTGTTACCCTGACAAGGAGGGTCGCCCCAAAGGAACAGGAACTGATCTAGAAAATGAAGTATATGGATTAGGTAACTTTACTCCTAATCTCATGGTTCTAAATGTCGAATCCGAAGTTGAACTAGTTTTACCAACCATGTCAGTATTCCCAGCGAAAGGTGAATTGTGTGTAAGAAAAGTTGGTTCCATACATATGGGCCATAGTAAATGCACTACTACAGTAGAATTCAGTGATCAAGGCAAATCTTCATTTAGAGCTTATCGCCACTCCTACTTTATATGTGGTCAGACTGCATATATGCGTCTACCTCTAGATTGGGATGGTACCTGCTACATTGCATTCCTTTTGCCACCTGTTTTCCTAGCTCCTCCTGATTATTATAGAAATATTCATTTAGTACACAACAGAGAGCGGAGAGATCTCCCAATAGTCGATTACACTGAAACAGCATGGGAAAAATACACAGATTTCAATAAAGGTCTCTTTCCCTATATAGGTACTGTTACTAATAGTAAGCTGATACGTAGATTAACTAGAACCCTTGAAGCAGTAGTGAATGAAACTATTTCCGCTTTAGGCAATTTAACAGAAGAGCAGTCTGCTATGCGGATTGTTGTGCTTCAAAATCGTCTTGTCCTTGACGTCATCCTGGCTGATAGGGGCGGAGCTTGTAGGGTCATCGGATCAAGCTGTTGCATTTTCATACCAGAAGATTCGCCATCTGTATATAAGGCCATAACTCGCCTTCATAAGATTGTAAGCCAGATACACCAGAACCCAGGCACCTGGACTTGGTCCGGTTGGTTTTGGAGTATAATATCTACCTTTGGATGGAAGGTCCTATCTTTCCTAGGTATTGGCCTTCTCATACTATTCAGTTGCTGTCTATGTCTACAAGGTGGACCAGCGATCTGTGGTCTGTGTGCCACATCATGTATTCCACCACCAAGAATTCATTCGTCACGAAAGAAGAAAGAAGAACAAATGATGTTATATGAACAGATCAATGGATTGATGAAGATTGATATCTCTTAACGGGCAAGTAGGGGACAAGGAGGGAATGTGGAAATATGGATTTTTCTGGTCAGTTATGTCCCCTATCTTGGACCCCAACGGTTCTATGTGCATATTACAAGTACATGTATGTTTCCTCCAGTTCCAGTTATGAAGACGCAAACACATGTGCGTCCACCGTCAACATGTCCCCTGTCAGATCCGCCATGAATAGGCCGGATATTCCATTCCTAAGTATGAAAAGCCACCGGCTTTATATGATTCACCTATGCCATTTTACAGTCCAGGCAAGTAGGCCCTGATTCTGTCGTCAAACTCTTCTTGCCTTCTGCCTCTGAAAACTCCAGTCTGAGCCTGCATCTGTGACCATGAACTTTGTCTCATTCTCTGCGCGGCTCACGAAGCCTGACGTCAGCCTATTCTCTGCCAAGAACTGTATTTCACCTTCGAGTTATCTGCTTCACCCCTTAGCCGATGCATTCCTGTCTAGTAGTTTAAATAAACATTCTTCCAGCTACCGAGCAATGGCTCGGCTTCTCTGTCTTTATGCAAGTAATTCATAGTCCTGTTACCATGGAATATTCCTACCCCCTCGCATTTAGTGTAGACACTTAGACGCTTGTACACGCACGCACGGTCAGTATAGAATAGATTCTGTCCGAGAGTCCTTCTTTTGTGGATAACATAGTTCTTTAAACATAGGATGTTAGATATGATTTGGGATTAGGTTGACTTGACCCCCCAGACTTTTCGTCTCCACATGTAGAGCTAAATGTCAAGTCCCCTTCACCCCCTAGTTGCACGTCAATCACACGTCATGCTGCTGCGCGCGCATCTATGCCAAGTATTATCTTATAGATCCACCTATATATGACATCATAACCAATTATGTTCCTTTTTACTCCTTATTACACCCATTTTCGGTTACGCATATGAATCGTCATTTTCCTTATCAATTGTTACGCCTACTGCATTCGCTTCATTGTAATGTATGTACTATAAAAGTCATTTCTTGTCAATAAAGTATGTACTTCACTTCCTGAACCTCCGTGGTGATGGAACTTGGAGCAACCGATTATAATCGATCATTGGAATAAAGCCCATTCCGAACCTCTGATACCACGGATTCTGCCTCTCATTTTACTGAGCTATTTTATTATGTTTCCGTATCAAATTAAGTCCCGGTAATGAATTTTATTTACCACAATAGCTTTGTTTTCATAAACATTGTCAATAAGAGGGGTGCAGTTAACTGTGCTGTGAATTTCTATAGTTCTATTAGGATGCCATTTGGTCCCAGTGCCTTGCCCGACCTTAGGGCTCCAAATTCTTGTATTATTTCTGCTATTGTCAGGTCCTCCTCCAACGGTTGACATTCATCTTCCGTGAAAACCGGGAGTTGGATGTCTTTCAGGAACTCTAGGGATTCCTGCTCTGAGTATTTCCTACTTGCGGAGTATACCTCCGCATAGTGGTCTGCAAAGGCCTTGGCGATACCCTCAGCGATACCCAACGGATCTCTTAATCTCTTCCCCGGATTTAGAAATAATGGAAGGGCCCACCTATGTGCTCTCTGGCGCTGATCCAACCAGGCCAGTAGTTTGCCCACCTTATCGCCCATTTCATAAATCCGATGCTGCATATCATTAATTTTATTCCTGGCCTTCTCTGTGATGCAGTCTCTATAATCTTGTTGTTTCAGTTTTAACGTAGTTCCTTACTATTTGAAGTTCTAAATCGAGGATTTCCTGTTTGAGCTTCATAACTGTTGCTCTTTTATCTTTTTTATACCCTGAAAATCAGCGAGAGGGCCTGACCCCTAACCACCGTCTTATATGTTTCCCATAATGTCTGTGGCCTCCGTTAGACACCTTATTGTTGGCACCTTAATATACTAGGGATTTATGGCTACTGGGCCCTGGCGTCGCACTCCAGCCACCTTATACCTCGCCCACAGGGGAGAGTGGTCTGAGATGCCCCTTGCTAGGTGTCTTATGTCTGTAAAATGGGGGAGGAGCGTGGAGAGGGAAATCAGGAAGTCAATTCACGATCGACTACCATGTGCGCCTGAATGAAACGTATACTCTGGGGTGGTGGGGTTTTGAGCTCTCCAAACATTTATCAGGCCCAGTGCTAAGAGAAATTCTGCCAATCGTGTTTGTGTGGGACTTCAGGCCCTGGGGTGCATGCAGTCAAGAAAGTCGCGGCCTGTCAAGTTAAAATCTCCACCCATATATAAACGACCCACTGGAAGGTACAGAGTTAGGGTAACCAGGTCCGTCAAAGTCGAGTCTCTTAACGTGGGGGGCGGACATATACTGACAGGATATTTATTACTTCGCCTGCCCATGACCCAGAGAGAGCGGCAAACCTACCCAGTCTATCTGTCCATGTTTTATCTATTATGAGGGGTAGTCCCTCATTCAGGAGGACAGTGATCCTTGAGCCCAATGTGTATCCTGCAAGTGCTTTCATTTCGTAACCCCAAAGATTTAGAGCCTTACAGCTTTTTCCCATAAAATGGGTCTCCTGTAAGAGAACCACATCTGGGGAGTATCTCTTGATAAACTGGAGCACAATGCCTCGCTTGACTTTACTTCCCAACCCATTTACGTTCCAGGACAGTTTTATTTCAGCCTGAATCTGTCCTGTCATGTGATGGCTAATCTGTTTTTCTCATCAGCGATACATCTGGGTCTCGCAGAGTCTCTTTCCTCACCGGGTCTTCTCTCGCCCTCAATGTAGGTTGTGGTGTCTTGGTTACGTCTAAGAACACTACCTGCTTGTTTCTTATAACATAAAAAATTCTCAACAACACAACTAAAACAGTTGAAACAACCCCCCTCCCTGTCCCTCCCTCTACCAACCCCGAACCTGCAGCCCTACTAGACGGTGCCCCAAATGCCCGCCCCCCCAACTCAGCAGAGAACCTGTCAACCCTTCCCCACCTACTTAACAGTGAACGTATGCTTGCCCTTCAACTCTTCCCCCACCCCATCTACAGTCTTACAATTAGTCTGTATGTGGTTAATATAGAGTTTCTATTATCCTCCGTTTTATGGTGGTTCTTTGCCGACGTCCGGTCCAGCCCAGGCCGCTGCTTGGGCACTATGTTACTTCTGTTCTTATCCCACCATGGCAGCTGGAGGGTTAGGCGTTCGGGCCAAAGTTATTTCACCATATTATTATCAATCTGATCAACGAAGACACTTTCCTCTTACCCATAAGCCATTGGTATCAGCCTTTTTGGATATCAGTCTCTGATTTCATGGCACGTCACCTGTTTGTGCATCCTCCGTGAATTGATCATTTCGGCCCAACGGTGCCATCCTTGATCTTCCATGACGGCCCTCATTACCTGCACCTCCAACAGTCTTCCAGCCCTCTAGCCAGTCCCATCCCTCCTCTGGTATGCCGAAGAACTAAACCCTCCCCTGGAATCCATGCGGAGTCGCGCCGGGAAGAGTATGGAGTATAACAACCCTTTGTCCCGGAGTGCCTTCTTCACCGCGATGAAGCTTTGTCTTAGTCTTTAGGGTGAAATCCGGGATAGAAGGTTTCTTGCATATTTTCGAAGAGGATGGGTGGGGGGCTGCACGTGCACTTTGTAATATGGAATTTCAATCTCTATAATTAAAGGGACGTGCTATGAGGGATCTCGGTGGGGCCCCAGGTTTGGGGCGGCCCCCCGGGACACAACGAGCCCTCTCAACTGAGAAAAACTTTGAGAGTACCTTTGGCTCAAGATGCCCGTGAATCAACTCCTCGACTAATAAATCAGCAGCCGAGCCCTCAGCCCTCTTGGGGCACCCCAAAATTCGTCCTTCCTGATCTTCAAGTCTGGCCTCCAGATGGGTATTGAGCGTTTACATTTCTTTCATTTGTGCTTTGAGTGTTGAGGTGTCCTGAAGCAAGGTTTTTGTAGAGTCTTCCACTGTTTGCACTCTTGCCCCCATATTACGTAAATCTGCACGGATTAGTGCAACATCTGTTGTAACGGAGTCTATTCGGTTCTCCAGCGCTGTTTGTACCCCTCGTATGGCTGTCATAATGTTGTGTAGGGAGAGCATCCCTTCGTTAGGTGCTGCCTGAGCCTCCGGGGGCAGACACTCATGGGGGGATCTTGGGCTACAGTTCCTTTCAGGAGGGTAAGTTTGTCCAGTTTCATTTGGTGGGTGCTCTTGGCATTTCCCCCCGTCATTGCTCAATCTGCCCTTGTAGTGATTTCTTTTTGGGCCACTCGGTGATACGCTGCCGCCTGCCAGGGGGCTTCAAAGCGGCCCCTTCGACCTGTCAGGTTTTCCCCCGGTGTACCTGACGCTCAGTCCCCTCCCACTCACAGGCCGGAGAGTGATTGAATTCAGACCAGTACCCTGATCTCACTCGCGGGGTCTCGCTCTGGTACCCCCTCCCGTTGCACCCCCGGTGGCGCCACTATTGCTTCTGCTCCACGATATTTATTTAAAAAGTTCCCAACTGGCCACAATAGATGAGTGCCGATGTCCATGTTTGATCCCTTTATCTCTCCCCGGCCGGGTCAGCTGGAGTGCCTGCGGGTCAAGAACTCACAGCCGCTGTGGCACTGATCCAGCCTACTCAGCCTACGCCCCGAAGTCAGTCGGCTGATATTACGTTGTTTTACTTATGTTTTGTTCCCATTTTCAAGCCCCGGCTCTGCCGTCTCACGATCATCTGAACTTCCAGCCATTCAGGTCCATTGCTTATGCACTCCTTACACCTTATCTGGTGGTGATTGGGCCTGGTACACTTTGCCAGTCGCCGTGGTCTCTGCCTCTCACTTTCCAACCGGCCTGATTTTATTCTCTTCCCTGTCACTGATTCGCCTGGGAGGGCCTCCGAGCTGCTTCCACTTGCAACACTGCAACGGGCCGCCACCTTGTTTTTTGGGCTGGTCTATCCGTCCCAGGAAGCAGTTCGGCGTCTCCTCCCTCTCCGACCGTCCGCTCCAGTCTCAGGCCGACGGGGGGTAAGATCACATCCGAGTCTTGCCGGGCCGCGCCCACGCCCCAACAATGTCGGCACACAGAGCCCAGTACTTTCAGGTCAGCAGGAAGTGGGTCCCAGAGCTCCTCCGACAAGCTATTCAGTCACGTCCCTCCTTCCTTAGCGACTGCGACTGTGTCTGCCCGATCTCGCCGGCCTCCCAGGGCCGTTCTCCCCCGCCAATTAATCGAGGACTCCACCAGGCCTCAGAACAGAGATGTCAGCGCAACTACCTCGGATCGCCCAACGGGGCAATCCAATGGCCATACCGCTCCTTCTCAACCTCTGTCCGCGGTGCGGCTTCTCAGTCGGATTCTGTGTGGATTTTCGAGGGGTTAAGGGGAAAGGATTACGGAGTCACTCTAGGAAGTGGCCATCTTCCTTCGCAGCAAGCCACGCCCCCTGTAATCCTGATTTTGTAATTGGGTAACCATGACTACAAGTCCCAGAATGCAAAGAGAAACACTAGAGTGGACAACCTATTCCTGCCTGGTCCTAAGAAACTTGGGAGCAATATATGCCCTGTACCTCCGGTTATTTCTGCAAAAACCATGGATGGTACCTCTCCGTATCTACCAGGGAAAGGGGCGGCTAGTGTACAGCAGAAGTTTATTCATTATCATGTCTCCTGCGTGAACACAGTTCATCCAGCTGATGCAGCGGTACCAGTTGATCAGTGGTAGTTAATGCTTTCGCTCCCTTTACTTTTAGAACCTGCTGCCTGTAGTCTGCCTGATGTACAGGTCCAGGCAGTACTAGGTGCTAATCGACCCACTCCTGGGCACAGAGGGTGTGCTTGGCATCTGTGCCAGTCTTACCATATGCTGTCAACGTGCAATCTCGTAATAGACGTACCAGTATTTGTAAACATGTTTTAATCTCAATGTTGGTTTCATATACCTCGCTTGCTCAATGCAACATGTTGCAGATGGTCATGTTTAAGTGCAGCATGCTCTACTGGCCTGACTGCCAAGCTCCTGCAGCTGCTGCATGAGCTTTGGGACATCTATCCGAAGCTTGTTGTGTTCACAGTATTGCATCAGATGTTTATAGCCATGATTTACTCATTCATCCACAGACTTCGCACAGCATATATCTTTCTCTTCATGTTGCAGTTGTCTACTTTCCTGATATATGCTTGTCACCCCGAATCTAGCCAACCTTGATCTGTGGACAAGGAAGTAATTATGTTCAAGCTCCAACTATGCCATCTAGTTGTGGGGCAGTAAGTATGTGATACCTCTGTCACTTTCGCCATTTTGAAAGATTGATTCCAGAGGTATAAGGTTGACAAAGCATATGTCATTAGCGAAGTAATACCCCTGGCTCCGTTTGCAAACTTGCTCAGTCACACCCTGGCAGAGTAGGATCTACACCACTTCTATACCTTTCACCTATGCCTTGGGTACTAACCTGTACACTTCAAACAGGCCTTCCTGGCGAAGGCTTGACCGACAGGCTTAGAAGTCAGTCTGTGTTACACGACTGCCCGTGCTTCCTCCTCTCTCTCGCCAGGTAGGAACTGAATGAGCCTTGCCCTCTTGCCCCACTGTTCCCTATGCGAGCGAGGCAGAACTGCTGCATTAGTGACTGATGGTGAAGGATGATGTCCCTTATTTCTTACTCCCCACACCTTCCTGTCTGCAACTTTCCTTCTTTGGGTTCAACCACCACCTGGCAACCACTAGGCCAAGAGGGATCGCTACAACCAATGCAGGTGTCTTAGGTAGGGGCTATTCCCATCTTCCACATCTGGGCAAGGAGCAGGGGAGCAAGTGATGATCTTTCCACCAGAGCGAAGAGGAATCCTGGGTCCCCTGTCCATGCCTACACCATGAGCCCAAACTCAGACCACACTCTGTCCATACAGACTGCGCGTGACGCCATCACCTCAGATGTGGAACAGGACTGAGGCAAATCATTTGAAATGTCCTCTCATGACACACATTTGTCCCAAACATCTATGTCCTTTGTGTTTTATCCTGGTACCAGAAGTCGTCATCGGTATCCTGTCCTGAGGTTAAAGCATCGTACTGTTGCACTATCTGAATATTAGACACCCTGTGCTCGAGTTCCTCATCAGCTTCTGGAAAAAGGATTGTCAGGGTATTCAGGATGCTGGTCCATTACAGGGTGCTGGTCCATTACAAAAAGACCTTGGGTTTTGTAACTCATGTCCCTTCAGAATCCTCCACAGGGAGTAAGGAATATGCTACTTACCAGTATGCATCTGTTCTTGGCATGTAGAGCTGCAGAGCCACACACTTAGGATAAGATCGCCATCTGGTGTTGGGCTCGGATGATTGCAGGTTGTTGTTGTCTTCGGAAGAAGCCTTTGGTCACGAGATAGGTGACTCCTCCTCTGGACAACAGTGCGCATGGGCATCCACTCCATCCTCAGATTGTTTTTCGCCATGATGGGAAAGGATGGAGTGTATAAGAAATAAAGAGAAAGGATGTCCATGCGTAGTGTCTAATTAAGACAATGCTGGAACAGATACAGGTCCCGGGGAGGCGGGTGGGCGTGTGTGGCTCTGCAGCTCTACATGCCAAGAACAGATGCATACTGGTAAGTAGCATATTCCGTTCGAGGCATATGAGCTGCAGATCACACACTTAGGATAGACTATATAGCAGTGTCTCCCCTAGCGGTGGTCACCTGTATCCGTTGCAGCAGTTTGGAATAGAGTTTTTAGGACAGCTTGGCCTACTGAAGCTTGTTGTTTGGATTGCACATCAACACAGTAATGTTTAGTGAAGGTGTGTGTGGTAGACCATGTGGCTGCTTTGCAAATATCTTCTAAGGGAATGTTCCTTAGAATGCCATGGAAGCCCCTATTTTACGCGTGGAGTGCGCTCTAGGGGGAACTGTAAGAGTGCGTTTAGCTTTTTGGTAACATATTTGGAAACTTTTATCTATCCACCTGGCTATACCTGATTTGGAAATGAGGTTGCCTTTATGTGGTGGAGTGAAAGCAACAAACAGCTGTTTGGTTTTGCGAAAAGGTTTGGTTCTGTCGAAGTAATAAAGCAAGGCTCTTTTAACATCTAAGGTATGAAGGGCTCTCTCAGCTACTGAGTCTGGATTAGGCAAGAAGACTGGTAGCTCGACTGATTGGTTAAGATGGAAAGGGGAAATTACTTTAGGGAGGAATTTCGGGTTTGTCCTAAGAACCACTTTGTTACGATGTAGTTGTAAGAATGGTTCTTCAAGAGTTAAGGCTTGTATCTCACTTACTCTCCGTAGGGATGTGATTGCGATAAGGAAAGCCACTTTCCATGTTAGGAACTGCAGTTCGCATTTATGCATAGGTTCAAATGGAGGACCCATGAGCCTTGTGAGAACAATATTGAGATTCCACACTGGGGAAGGTGGTAATCTTGGAGGTTTTTAAGACCTTCCATAAATGCTTTGATGGCTGGTACCTTAAAGAGGGACAGGTGTTGTCTATTTTGCAAGTAGGCTGCTAAGGCCGCTAGGTGTAGACATATGGAGGAATACGCCAAATTGCATCTTTGCAAGTGTAGTAAATAGCAAATAATGTTTTGGATGGAAGCATCTAGTGGACGTATGTCATTGTTAGCGCAGTAAATGGCAAATCTTTTCCATTTTGCTGCATAACACGCCCTAGTGGTAGGTCTTCTAGCTTCTTTTATGATATTCATACAGTCCGGTGGGAGGTTGAGGTAACCGAACTCTAAGACTTCAGGAGCCAGATTGCCAAGTTCAGTGTCTGAGGATCTGGGTGTCTGATTTCTCCATGGTTCCGGGTTAATAGAGCCGGGGAGAGGCGCAATTTTTGATGTGGAACTAGCGATAGTTCTAGAAGTGTGGTGAACCAGGGTTGACGTGCGTAAGTGGGAGCTACTAGGATCAGTTTTAGCAACTGTTGTTTCATCTTGCGTACCACAAATGGAATGAGTGGGAGAGGCGGAAAAGCGTATGCAAATCTGCCTGACCAGTTCATCCATATTGCATTGCCCTTCGACTGTGGGTGTGGAAACCTGGCGGCGAAGGTTGGGCATTTTGTGTTTTCGTGAGTGGCGAACAGATCTATGTCTGATTGGCCCCATTTTTGGAAGAATGGGAATAGGACTTTGGGGTGTAATTTCCATTCGTGGATTTGCTGTGTCTGGCGACTTAGGAGATTGGCAACCTGGTTGTGAACGCCTGGAAGGTGTTGCGCTAGCAGGTAGATGTTTTGGGGAATTGCCCATCTCCAGATTTGCTGTGCAAGTCAGGACAGTTGGAGAGAATGTGTCCCCCCCTGTTTCTGTATGTAATACATTGTCGTCATATTGTCTGTGCGGATGAGGACAGTTTTGTTCTTTAGATGTACTTGAAAGGAGTTCAGTGCTAGGAGCACCGCTAGAAGTTCGAGGTGATTGATATGGAGCAGTTTGTGTTGAGTGGTCCATCTGCCCTGAGTGGTGTATTGAAGGAGGTGGGCTCCCCACCCCGTGAGAGATGCGTCGGTGGTCAGCACTACTTGTGGAAGAGGCTCTAAGAACGGCCGCCCTTTGGACAGGTTGATGGTGTTCCACCATTTTAGTGAACGAAGTGAGCGACTGTCCACCAACACCAGATCGGTAAGTTGTCCGTGAGTCTGGTTCCACTGTTGTGCTAGACATTCTTGCAAGGGCCGCATTTGAAGTCGTGCGTGGGGTACGATGGAGATGCATGACGCCATCATGCCTAACAGTTGCATAGACACTCTTGCTGGAAAAGAGTGTTGCGTTTTGATATGAGATTTTGTATGTTGGCTATCCTGGCTGTGCTGGGATAAGCTATAGCCTTGGATGTATTTATGGTGGCTCCCAGATATTGATGTATGTGGGAGGGTTGCAGTTGAGATTTGGGATAGTTGATGGTGAATCCCAAGTCGTGTAGGGTTTGAATAGTGCGGTGAGTGTGGAGAACGCATTTGTCGAAAGTATTGGCTTTTATGAGCCAATCGTCGAGATAGGGGAAGACATGGATTTGTTGTCTCCTGAGATGCGCTGCCACAACTGCTAAGCATTTGGTGAATACCCTGGGTGCGGTTGTCACTCGGAATGGGAGAACTGTGAACTGATAGTGTTGCCCGTCTACCACAAATCGTAGATATTTCCTGTGAGCGGGATGCATAGAGATGTGAAAGTATGCGTCCTTGAGGTCCAATGTGGCAAGGAAGTCGCCCTGTTGAAGTAGTGGGAGGACTTGTTGGAGAGTGATCATATGGAAGTGATCTGATTGTATGTATTGGTTTAGTAGCCTGAGGTCGAGTATGGGTCTTAAAGTCCCGTCCTTTTTGGGAATGAGGAAGTATAAAGAATATACTCCTGCACCCTGATGTTGGAGTGGAACTTGCGTGTTTTTGAAGCAAAGACCGAATTTCCTGTTTGAGGAGCGTGAGATGGTGTGGTGACATTGGACGATGTTTGGGTGGTATGTTTGGGGGGGTGTTTGTGAGTTCGAGGCAGTAGCCAAACTGGATAATTTGTCTTACCCACTTGTCTGTTGTGATGGAATCCCAGACAGGTAGGAACTGTTGGAGTCTTCCCCCGACCGGAGTGCAATGGTCTGGGGGGAGTGGAGGTAAGTCACTGTTTAGTGGCTGGAGAGGTGCGGGTGTTGGTGTTGCCCCGTCCTCGGCCTTTGGTATTGTTTCCACTGTATCCTCCTCTAAAATATCCTCTGTTAGGGGATGTTTGTCCGGAGGTTTTGAAAGTGGAAGAGGTGTCTGTTCCCACATTTTTGGAGGCTCCCCTGTAAAAGGAGCGTCAAAAGGAGCCTCGGGGTTGTGTAGACTGTAATGCTCCCATTGATTTGGCAGTCTCATTATCTTTCTTCATCTTTTCTAGTGCAGTGTCGACTGCGGGTCCAAAAAGTTGCTCCTGATTAAAGAGTTGAGCAAGAATGGTTGATTGTACTTCCGGCTTAAAGCCGGAAATACGTAGCCATGCGTGGCGTCTAAGTAACACGCTTGTGTTGACTGCCCTAGAGGCGGTGTCCGCTGCGTCTAGTGCACATTTGATTGAGGCATTTGATATTAGCTTTCCCTCTTGAATGAGGTCATTGGCCTGGGATTTGTACTGATCAGGCAGGTGTTGCAAAAGATCCTCTAGCTGGTCATAATGAGCCCTATCATATCGAGCCAATAGGGCTTGTGTGTTGGCAATACGCCAGTGGTTAGCAGCTTGTGCGGCAACCCTTTTTCCCGAGGCCTCTAAGAGCTTAGACTCTTTGTCTGGGGGCGGTGTGTCTCCTGTTGTTTGGGAGTTAGCCCGCTTCCTTGTATTTGACACGACTAAAGAGTCTAGAGGGAGCTGCGCTTTGATGTACGCGGGATCCTGTGGGGCCGGTCTATATTTTTTTTCTATTCGGGGGTTAAGAACCCTAGCTCTAACAGGGTCCTTAAGAACCTCAGTGGCGTGCTTTATCACTCCCTTAATCATGGGCAAGATCTGAACAGATTTTTGCGACTGCTCAAATGTGTCGACGAGAAAGTCCTCTTCAGGTGTATCTGTGTGCATGGTAACGCCATGGAACAGTGCCGCCCTGTTTATGAGTTGTCCAAACCCTAAATGGTCATCAGGAGGGGAGGGTTTGGAAGGGTATGTAGTGGGATCAGGAAGGTCAGGTAAAGGGAAAGCCCAGTCGTCTAAGGGTGCCGTGTCCGGGAGTGTAAAAGGATCCTGAGGATCAGTAGGATCATCTGGGTCTCCCCCTCCCCCTAAATCATCATCATCATCCTGTGGAGGTGGTGTATTTGAAGGAGATAGTAGAGGGGAAGGAGGTGGGGGCAGGGGGGGGTGGGATGAGAGGTAATATAGGAGAGGAAGGACGAATGGGTGAGGTGGCAAAGTCCTTCTTCTTTACGGGAGCTGGAGGAGGTGTTGTGTCCAGCTTCCTTTTCTTGTATGGCACAGCTGTGACATGTCCGGTTTTTGGATTGATATAAATCCTTTTTTGCGTGGGATCCGGGCGAAAAAGTTCCTCATTGTCTGAAAGTGGCTTTGGCGCCGACTTTTTCGGTTCCGATCTGTGTTTTGGGAGATCGGTAGAGTCTTTGTGGATTTTTTTCGGTACCGAGGATGATTTTGGTGCCGAAGAACTTTTCGGCGCCGGCGGAGATTTAGGCGCCGAGGAACCTTTCGGTGCCGGTGGAGACTTCGGTGCCGAAGAACGTTTTGGTGCCGATGGAGATTTCGGCCTCGGAGCCTGCTTCGGTGCCGACATGGGAGTCTTTGGTGCCGAAGGTATTGTGGGCACAGTAATATGAGATTTACTCGAGCCCGAGCCACCTGCAGGTGTATATTTCTTCGGAGCCGGGCCCGAGGGCGGGGCCTCTGAAGATGATTTTCGGTCGCGACTGGGGCCAGCTGGCAGAGTCTTGACCAATGTCTTTTTTGGTGGGGTTGGGGTAGGGGCACTGGTACTCAACCGCTGCCCCGGAGTGATGAGGTCATTAGAATTGTCAGCCTCGGATACGATTTGGAGGTCTTCGGAGTCGTCATCAGGGACATCCTGGGCAAAGATGTCGTCTGGTTCTGGAGCCGGCCTGGCCCTGATATGGCGTCAAGCTCTTCGGTCCCGGATGGTTTTCTTCGAACGGAATGCGGCGCAGGCTGGACAGCTGGATTCGTTGTGTTCCGGCGAGAGGCACAGGTTACAGACCTCGTGGTGGTCACTGAGGGGGAACTTTGCTCTACATTGGGGGAATTTTTTAAATGGTGTCCATTCCATGAGCCGTGTCCGGAACCGGTCCGAGTGTATTTCGACGTCGAGTTGTAAAATTTTCGAAGGTTGTTTGATTGTTAGAAGTTTTCAGCTGGAGCAGAAAAAAGTTTATCCGAACCCAATGGCGGAAAAAAACAATCTGAGGATGGAGTGGATGCCCATGCGCACTGTTGTCCAGAGGAGGAGTCACCTATCTTGTGACCAAAGGCTTCTTCTGAAGACAACAACAACCTGCAATCATCCGAGCCCAACACCAGATGGCGATCTTTTCCTAAGTGTGTGATCTGCAGCTCATATGCCTCGAACATACATTTATCCAAGATTCTATGGGGATAAGGAGGTGTCCCTGAATGCACCTGTAAAGTGTAGTCCTCTTCGGGACAGTCTTCCTCTTTGCCTGCCAGCGGATCAGCTTTCTTTTCTCAAAAGTGACTGGCTATTTAGCTCCTTTCTCCACTCTGCAACTCCCACTATCAGCCCCAGCGTTGCTGTCACAGACGTTGGCGGCAACACCTGGAGTACCACAGTTAAGGGGTACTCCAGGTGACTCCCAGAGTTGACGGATAAGAAGTGGAGGCTGAGTCGCCGGAGGTTAGGGAAGTGCTATTGGAAGTCCTGCCTTCCATTGTCTTGTGCCGGAGGAAATCAGTGCATTCTTACATGACGTTGACATGACGTTGACGTTCGGCGGTGAGGGTGCCTGGTGTCTGCGGGGCTGATGAGCACCTGCTGTAGTCATATGAATACTTAGGTGGAAATCTGCCCTCTCCTGTACCTAGCCTGGGTTGCTTTTGGTTTTTATTGGCCCTGTCTAACTCTCGTTGTGATGATCATCAATCCATATCATGGGAAAGATGAAGGCAATGCATTGGATCCTTCTCTATTCTGTTCCTTGTACATGCATTGAGGAAGGCTCTCCTTTTTTCCACTTCATCTAAGTTAAACCTGGTAAAAACTCTTCTCGTACAGAATCACTGGAAATGTTCGACTTCTAGTCACTGCCTGCAGCCAGGAAAGCATGGGTGTGGTGTTGAGGATAAGGACCCCAACATGCATAAAGTAAACAACAAGAACTCTCTTGCTCAGTTGTGGCTTAACACTAAACCACGCCCGGAACCCCAGGCTCTTTATTACTTTCGATACTGGCATACGTCAGCTTCTACCATTGTGTCACATAAGCGAGGTTGACGTTTGCTTTCCCCCTGCATAGTCCGAGATAATAGGGCGGCCCGACTCGACAGCATTACATTCAAATATGTTCACCATATAGCTCACCATATAGACCTACCAACACTTAAACAAAACATCAGGTTCAACAGTAGTCCAACTTTGACACAACAGTCCCAACATACTCTTACTTGACTTCGGGGTACACTGGTACCTTGTTACCACTGCATGCTCGTCGATTACCATCTCGTCAGTGGGATACAAAGTCTTTATACTTTTGAGATCGCTTAGGGTGTGACCGCAGTGAATAGCATCTCTGACCATCTCTTGCTGATAGTCTTGGCAAGGGTTCCCCTTGTCTCACGACATCCGTCGCTCCTGGACTCCCGCAGCTGGTAGCTGAGGGCCTCTGCTCAGAGTCTCGGGACGTACAGAGTGGGGGTGCTGCAAAAAGGTCCTCTGAGGAAGCTCCTGGATCCAACTCTTGGTCGCGCTCGCTGTCGGTATCTTGAGGGCTTGTTGCGGTAGTACCTTCTGACAGGCTGGCCACCGAGAACTTGTTGGTGGTTTCTTTTGGGATTCTTTTGATTTGGGAGACGTTCATGTCACACGCTCATGGCCTCTCTTTGCTGTCACCTTTGTGCCGTTGACTTCAATAACTACGCAAAGGTCCAGTTTGAACAGCAACCTGAATTTCCCTCCAGGATGGCGGTCTTGCATTAGCAAGCACCCGGTCGCCTACCATGATGGGGCTCTCTTGGTCGCACCGCCTCTGGGAGGCGTCTTCATTGGTGGGGACCCTCCGGGTATCTGACTGATTTTGAGGGTTCGGGGCTTCTTCCCACACGGGGTGATGTGGAATGGTATCAGTCACTGAACGGCCAAAACACAGCTCGCTTGGGGATATGCTGTGGTGCAGTGGGGCGTTTGTCAGTACTCTCGTAACTGGTACAATGCTCGTTCCGTGTTGCGACTTTCAGCCATTGCAATTTGGATCGCTTTGGTGAGGGTTCTTCTCAGGCGCTCCACTTCTCCATGGGCCTGAGGCCATCAAGATGTGATCCAGCAGTGTTTGATGTTGTGGGATGCTAGGTAGTCCGTCAGCTTGAAGCTGTTGAATGGAGTCCCGTTATCAGTGCGAATTTCTCCGAACAGCCCATGAGTTGCCACAAGCTTTTCTAGCTTCGGAATCACCTCTGCCGTGGGCATTGTTGTTATTATTTCCAAGCTCGAGTAGTCGTCCACAATGACCAGCATGTGTCTTCCTCTGGGGAAGCTACCAAAGTCAGCGCTCACTCTTTGCCATGGGACACTAGGGCCTGCCTTGGTGATAACCGTCGCCGGCTGGTCAGGGAACCTGTGGCAAGGCAGACGGGGCAGCTCCTTGCAAGCGCTTCCACCTTCTGATCCAGACCCAGGAGCCAGACTCTGCTCCTGAGCCGTTTTTTGATTTGACCATTCCTTGGTGTGCTCCATGCGCTTGGAGTGCAGCCTTCCGTGCAAGGTCTTTGGGCAGTACGAGTCGCGGGCCTCTGAGGAGACATCCATCATTGGTCACATTCAGCTCCGGGCGGACTTGATACAGGGCCGACTGGGCTGTTTCTGTGCCAAGATATGTTGGGTTTTGCAGCACTCGCCAATCTCCCGTGGTGACAGCCTTGATGGCGATCTGTAGGCAGTCGTTGCGCTGAGTTGCTGTAATGACGTCTTTCAGGGACATCGGAATAGGCCTGGACCTGTCCATGACCATTCTCAAATAGTCCTCGGTTGCTGCAGTTTCCGCGGCTTCAGGGGGCGTGGCCGGCCGGGCATACCTTGACAGGAAGTCAGCGGGGTTTCAGGTACCAGATCGGTATTCCGCAGAGAATTGGAATTCTTGAAGTTGCAGGATCCATTTCTTGATCCTTGGGTGGGGGGTCGTGATGAAGACCCTTGAAACAGGGGGGTCAGCAGCTTGTGGTCCGTAAAGACAGTGAATGGGTGGCGATATAAGTGACAGCCCCATAGGATTAGGATCGCAATTGCCTCACACTCTATTTGTAAGTATCACTGCTCTGTTGGCGTGAGCGTCCAGCTGGCATAAGCTACCGGAGCCCATTCTCCACAGTCTTGCCGTTGGGCCAGAAAGGCGCCTAGGCCGGTGGCATCCACCACGAGTTGTGATCCTTTCCGAAGGTCAAAATACATCAGAGTTGTGTCTGCAGAGAGAGCGTCCTTGGTTTGCTGGAACAATTCTTCTAACTGGGCCCCCACACCCACGGGCTGGTTGCCTTGGTTAGATCTCTGAGTGGACCGGTGAGGTCTGATGGGTTCTTTATGAAACGTATGCAATAGGTTACCATACCCAGGAAGTTGCAGACTCCTGATATTGATGACGGAGCGGGAGCTTCTTGGATATCCTTTACTTTGTCGGGGTCAGGGCCGATGCCTTTGTCGGAAAACCGATATCCAAAGAAACTGATGTCCATTCTTAAGTCACACTTCTCCCGGTGTAGGGTGAGTCCACTTTCTTTGAGGCAGGAGAAGACGGCGTGGAGGCGAGTTAGATGCTCCTCTTGTGTGGGTGCATGGATCAGGGTGTCATTGCTCACTTTGAGCACCCCATATAGGCCCTGGAGGACACCTTTGATGATGTTCTGAAAGACTTCGGCCACACTGGAGATGCCAAACCTGAGCCTTGTGTACCTCCAGAGTCCTGTGTGCACTGAAAAGGTGGTAATGGAGCAGGAATACAGGTGTAGCGGTATCTGATGGTAGCCAGACCAGAGGTCAATTTTGGAGAACCATCTGGAGCCTGCCAGCTCGCCGATGATATTGTCTACAGTCGGTGTGAGGTGATGTTCTGCTTGATCGCTAAATTCGGGACCCTCATGTAGACACAGATGAACACGGCGTCCGGTTGTTTAGGCTTCTTTGCCACGACAATGGGGGATACCCTAGGTGTGGGTTTGCGCACATGTTCAACAGCATTTTCTAAAAGTCTTAGCTCGGCTTCCACCTTGGGTTGGAGATGGAAAGTGATTCTTCGATGCCTAATGGCTATCGGGGCAACCGACTTGTCAATGTGCAGATGGAAGGCTAGATCTTGTAAACACCCGATCCCCTCGAACAGCAATGCAAAGTCCTGCAACAGGCGATCCAGATCATGTGGGTGCACGTCAAATGCAAACTGTATGAGGTTGAGGTCTTGAGCCGTGCGGCAGCTAAGCAGGAATCCGGATCCTTCTTGTGATACGTAGACTTTTGCACTCTTTGATGTGTGGAGTCGTGAGCTAGATCTGCCTGAAATACGCCACTAAGTCTTAGCGATGAGTGGTTACCAAAAGCGTAGACTTGTATGCTGGTATTTCAAAGTGCTGGTGGGCTGGGTAGGCTATGGTAAATGTTTGGGGCCATGAGATTGATTGTGGCTCCCGTGTTAATGAGAGCTGCGATGGGATGATCTTGTACACCAATTTTGCACATTGGGGCAGTCTGGCGGGCGGCTTTGAGGGCATCTAGAGTTCTCACCACGTGGACAAATGCTTCATCTTTGTCCATGTCGATGTCCGACGTGTCTTCTCGGTGTGGCTCTACTGCCCGCATTGTTTTCTGCGGACCTCGAAATCTTCGTCCTTTTGAAGAACAGCAGACTTTAGAAAATTAGGTCTGCTTTCCACACGCACTGCTCATTTTGCCATTGGCGGGGCCGGTTCTGTTGTGGAGGTATGGGCCTTCACACCATCCGCACGTGTGACTCTGCAACCCCTGCATGGTAGGGTGCACAGGTGGTTTGGTGGACTTTGGCTTTCCCTCGCGAGTCTCTGTTTGAATAGTATTTACTCGTTCTTCCTTGATGGGAGTTGAGGAAAGTGGGTCCATGTGGGCCGCCCGGGCCTTGGACAGCTCCTTTGCAAGCCCTAGCGTCAGGATGTCGCTCATGGACATGTTGGGTTTTTGCAGGATGCGTTCACGCAATTTTGAGGGGGTGCACCCTTGAATGAACTGGGCTCTGACTTTGTCGACCTCATCCAGGAGGGTGCAGGTGCTAGCCAGCTCCCTCAACTGCCCATAGAACACATCTACTGACTCTTCAGGTAGCTGACACGCTTGGTGTAGGAGAAACCGCTCATAGTCAGGGTTAGCATACGGCTCAAAGTGCATAGGGATGGCATCTTTCAGGGTGGCATAGGTCCGCGTGGGATCTGCTTCAACAACGGTCTTCGACAGTTTGTGAATATCTGCTCCTTCTAAGTGAAGAAGTATGGGGTGTCTGCATACAGCCGGGACTTCGACTGCTTCAAAATACGTCTCTAGGCGTTCGACCCATGCCTTTCATCTGGCTGCTTGGGAGGGTGGCGGCCCTGTGATGGTGAAAGGCTCCAGCGGGGGAACTGACGCCATAGAGCTGGGGTGGCGTGTCACAGCGAGAAACGGGAGGTATGCACAGACTACAGTCCAGAGCCACCAGCCTGTGTTGCTGAGCGTTGTACTGCAGAAGTGGTGCGCAAGGTGGTTTTCACTGACCTGGGAGTTGAGCAGCAGAGATAGCCCTCTTTGGTAGGCTTGTTGTGTCCTGGGCCTTTTTCAGTAAGTTTCTGAAGAGTGGGTGTCTTCTTTATGCTGTGCAGGGAGAATGTCGTGCTTGGTTGTGTCCCTTTGGTGTTGTACGTTTATTGCCGGCAGAGCAGGAAGGCTTGAATTCAGCTGAGCTTTGGGGAGGCTGGGGCACTTCCTCATGTGCTGCTGCAATGGCGCGGCTGCAGAAGGAGGCAGGACGGCCGGCCGGAGGGCAGGTCCCTGCCACTCGAGATCAGCAGAGCAGGCGGGGATGCGGCAAAACGGAGGCTCCCAGAGTGGGGGGTGCACCGCTCGTGCAATCCAGCGCTCGTCGTTGGAGGCAGTAGGCGGTGCTGTAGATGGGCCTAGGCCTAGCACTCGACGTTCAGCGAGCGACGGGGCAACAAGAGGCAGCGGAAGGTAGCGGGCAGTGCCGGCGGTGAGTCACGGTGCCGCTAGGTCTGGGGACGGAAGGGTACACTGTGGGTCCTGTGGCTTCCCTCGTCACCAATGTGACGCACGCACGCATAAAGTAAACAACACAGACTCTCTTGCCAGCTTCTACCATTGAGTCACGTAAGCGGGGTTGACATTTGCTTTCTCCGTGCTTAGTCTGAGATAATGGGGTGGCCCATGACTCGGCAACATTACAACAGGGTCTCGCCATTGAACAAAAGGAGCTGAACTCTCGATGCACTTGCATGTGCAGTAAGAATCTGAGGAAGGTAGGCGGTTGGGGCGGAGTCACTTCAGGACATGAAGGAATACGGGCAAGGATCCTGAACTGACTTGGAAAGAGAGCTCTAGGATGGGGCTGCTGATAACATGTTACACGTTCAAATTGTATCCGAACGTTCCCAGCTGGTTCTGGGGGATATACATATAGGATTTGATGCTATAGAGGTCAGGTGCTGAAGAACCAACAAAATGCATTTCAAAAGGATCAGTCTTAAAATGATTCACGTGTTTAGTTTAAGATATGAAGTCAGTAGACCAAGTAGAAGCTAAACCAGGGGATCAGAGTAGGTTATTTACAGTAATTATCAAGTTAACAACATTTAAGAGGTAGCAATCTGTGAACAATTAATAATTGAATTTTTTTTTAACATTGCTTAGTTGTCATTGCTAATGCATCCAATTACAATACTTGCAGCAATACAATATTTATTAGTTTTTACCTATATAGGCCCTTTGTTTCTTATTCCTAGGAACTGGAGCCGGGTGTTTAAATGCACGTTCACTGCAAAGTAAAAAACAGTTTTATGAAAGGGAAATAAATCGCAACTATATTTTAAATAAATTAGCTAAAGAACACTGATGTAATAAACATAACGCTGTGACCCCAAGCATCACAATACCAACCATTCACACCACACTACTGCCTCCAATATTGCACTACCCAGTGCTTTAAAAGGGAAAAAAGAAGTGCAGGTACTCATTAAAATGAGCTATGGCTGTGGCTAGTGGACGGGGCTAGGGATGGGGGGTTTAGGGCAAGACATGTTGATACAGAAGACACTTATACTATCAAGTATTCATATTGTTGTTGATAGTCTTAAATTCCTCAAATGTGCAGATTCCCTCTGCACATGTGGCACAAGACCTATATAGTAATTAACAGCTAGTGAGATGTCATGACCTTCAGAAATGTGTATGCAGTCCATTGCAAGGGAAAGGTTAGGCTGGACAATCGTCTTGATGCCTCAGGAGATTCAGCACCAATTTACCAAGTTTAGAACTGCGCATGATAATCAGAATCTTGATGATGATTTCTATCCACTAGTATGTGATCTTGGCTTTGCTCTGTGTTATGTGGTCCAGTAGTGTATGATCTGGGGCCAGCAAGTGTTTGAATTTAGCCCAACAGTGTGAGAAATTGACTCAGCACTGTGTGATCTTGACCCATGCTGTGTTGTCCTAGGCTAGAAACGAGTGGACATGGGTCACAACAGTTTGTTTTTAAGTCATCCTTATCTGATCCTGAGCCATTGCTGTTATTTAGGCCAATACTAATACTGAACCATCGATTTACTATATTGTGCCAGTGACGTGGGGTTTTAGCTCAGCCCTGTCTGATCATGGCTCATTTTAGATCTTTGCTCACAGCTTTGTTTTGCAAAGAGAACAGATAATGAAAAGATCAGGAAGAGCTCATGAAGAGCACCACTTAGTTCCTGATGGCATGCATGCAAAACCTTATAATGGAGGCGAGGAAGTTAAAATAATATTTAAACTTTTCCATGCTTCCTCCATTCTGATGAAAGCTAAGAAGAAAAATGCAGCTTTTGCAACGTATGTCTCTAAAACTATTAGTTATTCCCAATATGCTGTCAGAGTAGGGCGTGTAATGGTCCTTCAACCTATCTTCCTCTGCCATAGAAGGATATTGAGGGTGCAGCTCCTGGAGGGCAGTTTCAACACACACACTCACCCATCACTGCTTTCTCAAATTCTTCTGTTTAGCCAGGTAATACCAATTCATACCAGTGAAGTCCTGGACACCCACCCCCTTCAGCACCACAGTTTTCAAGTTATTCTCATTTTAATGGCTTATTCTCAAATCTTCTTGCACAAAAGTGGCATATTCATGAGGCCCACTGCATTTATATGGGCTGGCCACACCAGCCCTGCCAAAGGATTATTGGAACGAATTTGACAGATTTTGAACGGTGCACACTGCCATCACTGTGTGTGATATTAGACCTGGACATTGTTGTAGGCCAGAGTTATGTGATCCCAATCCTGTGGTATATTGATTACTGACAGCACAGTATGTGAATGTATGCCTTTGCTATATATTGGACGAGAGCTGTGTACTTTGTGATACATGGCCCAATTTTTGTGATACTGTCACAACGCGATCTTGCCTACCAATTTCTATATAGGTAGACTGGGCCAACACTGTATATTGAGATAACTGCTACTAATAACCAACATTATGTACAGGGAATTTGCTATACAACTCATTAAATGTTTACCAGCTTTGCTGAGTAGTAGAATTGATTGCACCTGATGTAGAGTCATGTGTATCTTTAACGCAAGACAGAGTGCTTTCCACAGTTTGCCAGATGTAGTGATTGTATTAATGATTGTTAAGACTTTGCATTGCAACTGGCATGATACTGAATAGGTTCATTAAATTAGCTGAAAGTTCCCCAAGTTCTCTTCTCTGGTTGCTGCATTTGAAAGCACCCAGCATTGGTGGGCCAAAACGGCTGAAGAGGCAGATACTGGATGTAGGTGTGATAGGGATACCTTTCAGGGGCCAGCTTTTCTTTACAAGGTGAGATGGGGAATGCTTTTAACTTTACATATGTTAACAAAGAGAGGTTTGAAGACATGCTGGGAATTGGCCCTAAATCAGCTAAGCCATCAGCCCCATGGGGTTGATAATCAGTGTGCCCCTGGAAACGGACTGGAATAACAGCATCAATATTGACTTCAAAACCAGTTGCATATACCAAAACACATGAGAAATGTATTATTAATAAAATAGGTTAACTCGTTACACAACATGAAGGCCAAACACAATTATATGTTAATATGTCCTGCTTTTGTAATATTTGCAGCTTCTTAATGCCACACTCATATGCTTGGATATGGCCAAATACTTATATATTCTTGAGTGCGCACACACGGAAACAAGCAGAGATGCACACACAAAGCATTCCAAGAATTTCCTTTAAAATACCTCCTGATCCCTGAAGAGAGCTGCTGGGGCCCCGGGGTGAAATCGCACAGGAGCCGTGTGGGGAGCAGAAACAGAGGAGGGGCACGCACGCCGGTGCACATTACTCCTGGCTGGGACTGAAACCTGTGTGGTCCGCATGACTAGCTACAGCGTAGCCCAGCAATCCGTGCAAAAGAGGCCCCTGTTAGGGGGACTCAACGTTTGGAGGCACTGCACAGGCAGGGCGAACTGCAGGACGGAGTGGGGTGATCAATGCGGGAGGACCCCACACATCCGCTGACCTAAGCTGTACACTTGTCTGGGCACCGGAAAACCTTAACTCTGGCGAGAGGCAAGTCACCACGTGAAGCAGAGAGGGGACTGTGGAGTGTTTGGGGCCAGTATCAACCCGCCTGGCGTCAGGTTTGCAGGGAACGTGGAGAACTAAGTAGATCCGATAGAGAGAAGGCGGCTTGATCTGCCATCACCCCCTCGGGCATCCAGAAGGCGGAGGCAAAGGTCCTAGACAAAGAACCACTTTACTGGGGCCCTCGCACTGCGAACAGTCACTGGACTTCTGGGGGGCAAGGCAAGATGGGAAAGGACAAACCTGTTCTCTCTTCTACCTCTAACACGGTTACCCAGTACACCACCCAGCGCCTCCCTACGCAGCGTATCACCAGGCAGGCGGGTCCCGACAGGGACAGCGAAGCTGCCTGTGAGCCGTCTCGAGCAGAGATTCTGGTGGCCGTCCAGGGTTCCAGAGAGAAGTAGATCGAGACTGTTTCAATTGATGTGAATTTGCTGAGGGCAGACTTCCGCAAAGTCGTGGACAAGGTCTCTAAGGCGGAGGCCGACATCATAGAGCTCCAAGGCGAGGCGGCCGCCCTAAAACAGCAGGCATCACAGTTGACCAACTTCACGGGAGCGTTGGAGCGCCGAACTGAGGAGGCGGAGAGCCGGGCGCGCTGCAGCAACATTAGATTCCTGGGGATACAGGAACGAGCCGAGGAGGGCAAAACTGAACGCTTTGTGGAACACTGGATCTGCACCAAGTTGTGCCCCAGGGGGCACTCAGAGGTGTTTCTGGAAGAGAGGGCGCAATGGGCATTGGCCCACCTGCCAACATTGGGGGCTCCCCCAGGGCATTAATTGCCATAATTCTGAATTACGGGGACAGAGACTGCATCCTCTAAGCAGCATGGGAGGCACTGGATTTAAGCTATGAGAATGCTAAAGTATCAGAATACCCCGACTATACTAGACAGGTCCAGGAGCAAAGAAAATTGTTCCTCGGAATGAAGCAGAAGCTTCGGGAGCTGCACTTACAGTTTATGCTGCTTTACCCCTCTAAGTTGAAGGCGATCTCAAAGGGGAAGGCCAATTCTTCGAGTCTCCTGAGGAGGTGCGGGAGTGGTTGGAGATCCGAGGGAATGATCTTCTCCTACGGGAGCAGAAAGGGCTCTGGAAGGACTGGGCATCCAGGTCTACGAGAACTAGTAGGGGCTGGTGCAGGAACAGCTCAATGGATAGCAACCCGGCTGAACGACAGAGAATCACAGAGGGGGGCCAATGGAACCATGCAGGTGGGCCTGGGTGACTCTCCAGCGCAGATATCGAGGGGTACTTCTGCTATGGAACCGATCCCTCACACTCTACTCCAGACGGATGAAGTTATTCCGGATAACACCGACTCAACCTTGTCTCCACCGGAACTTGGGTGATCAGACTGCCTCTGTAAACTGGGACTCATTGCCGGTAGGCGGACATGAACAGAACCCCTAAGGGACACCCAGTCGCATAGGCGGCGGGTGGGGGGGGGGCTCTGGGCGGGAGGTCGGGGGCTGGGCCTCATGAGGGTAGGGGGAGGGGACCGGGAGCCAGTTGATGAGCGAGCAGCCTGCCAGCACCAATAGTCGCACTAGGAGGCTTTGGCTCAGGGGCGGGTGGGCCTTATTCAGGGGGTAACCACAGGATTGGTATCCTAACTCTATTGGTTGGGCTAAGCCGGGAGCATAAAATGTTCGAGGGAAGTTTCACGGCCCCGGTTGGGCTGATGGGGCAGCTGTGCACGTCCTGGCACAAGCATGGGGAGGACTTAAACACATGCACTGTTGCAGGTCATCTGCCCGTGGGTGGGGGGGAGTTATAGGGCGTTGTTCATATTTCATGTTCATGTTAGTTAAACAGCATACAGTGGGTAGGTCGATTGGGCGCGAGGTGGAGCGGGTGCTCACCAACACAGCACACCACCGAGACAATGGGGACTAAGATCATGAGCTGGAATGTCAGAGGGCTGGGCACATGCACTAAGCACTACAGAGTCCAATCTTTTCTTCGGGGGCACCATGTATCTGTGGCAAGCCTACAGGAAACCCACCTGGATGAGGCAGGAGCCCAGAGAATTGGGAAAAAATGGAGGGGGCAGATTTTTCACTCATCATATTCTACTTACACCAGGGGGGTGCTTGTGTGGGTCGCCATGGGGACACCGTTTGCTTTGCAATACCTGGAGGCGGATATCAATGGTAGATACATTCTCCTAAGAGCAAAGATAGGTGGCAGGGAATTAGCAATACTAAACATATACGCCCCAAATGTAGACGATCCAGACTTTTACCACTCCCTTCAGAAAGTCTTAGTTTTGGAACTGAAGGTGCCCCTTATATGGGTGGGCGGTTTCAATTGCGTGTTGGACCCTGAGCTTGATAGGTGCCCACTTCGCGGAGGGACAAAACCCCGAATAACTGAGAAACTCCGAGTGGTAATGGGGAACTTACGGTTGCATGATATTTGGCGCCAGAGACATCCCACAAGCTACTCCCCCACTCATAACACTCACAGCAGTTTAGATAGGGTGTTGGTAGCGGACTCAGATCCCGATCTGTCCACTGAGGTGGCCCATCAGGCCCGGTTACTCTCGGACCACTCCCCGATCCCTTGCACGGTCTGTTGAGGTTCCCCGGCCCAACACCCGAGGGTCTGGCAGTTGCAGTCAGAGGTACTGGACGACCCGCTGGGTAAACAGCACATAGAGGGAACTTTGGCAGACTACATCACACTAAACCTGGAAGGCGCAGACATGTCTAGGGCCACAAAGTGGGAGGCCATGAAGGCAGTGGTGAGAAGAGCTTGCCTTAGTTTGACGTGTGGGGTCGGAAAGCAATTCCAAAGGCAGCTGAGGGCAGAGGAGGCGGCCTTGTTGGAGGTAGAAACCCAGAACAGCTTGATCCCATCAGTGGAGACCAGGGATGGGACATACAGACATGCATAGATGATATCTGCGACAGGCTAGATAAATACACTCTCAGCCAATACCGACAGCATTTACACAGGGATGCCTACTAGCTTGGATACTCCGAAGGGAACAAACTCCGACCCAATAGTGGCACTGTGCATGCCCAAGGATGCAACAGCACACACCAAGACTGCAATACTACAGGTACTCAAGTGTCACCTCCAGACCATTTATATGGTGGATCCGAAAGTGAGCGAAGAAGCTTATCTCCCATACTTATAGACCTTAAACCTGACAAAGCTTCCCGAGCAGGCCAGGGAGGACCTAGAGGCTCCACTCTCCATCGAGGATGTACAGTCTGCACTACAGCTGCTCCCAGGAGCAAAGTCTCCAGGTAGCGATGGATTCCCCCTGAGTTCTATTGGGCTTAAGCGGGCACGCTGACCTGAGTCCTCCTGCAGGTATATAAGGAGGACTTCAAGAACGGAATCTTCCCTCCCACTTTGAGACAGGGTGAAATATGCATGATCCTGAAGCCGGGAGGGGACAACCGCAAACCCTCATCTTATTGCCCAATCGAGATGATCAATGCGGACACAAAAATACTGTGCAAACTATTAGCCTCCTGCCTGGGACCCCACATGCCGCACCTCGTAAACGAGGACCAGTGTGACTTCATACTGGGCTGCATCACTGCAATGAACCTGCGCCGCTTAACCCACATTGTGCAGGAAGTGAGATACCGGGAGGAGGACATGGTACTCGTGTCCATAGACCTAGCTTAGGCATTTGACACAGTCGACTGGGGGTACCTTTTGGAGATCCTCAGGGTCGTGGGGATGGGCCCCAGATTCCGCCGTGGGTTCAAATACTATACACTGAGCCGCTTGCTCGGGTGAGATTGGGGGGGGGGGGAGGGGCTCGATCTGAGGAGTGGGTGCTGGGACGCGGCACTCGTCAGGGGTGCCCGCTCTCGCCCCTACTATTTTCCCTGGCCATTGAGCCATTGGCGGTGTGGATGAGAGCGGGATTGGCCCAGTGGGGTATCCAGGTGGGAGACACGAACCACATCATCTCCCTATAAACGGACAATGCGCTCTTCTACTTAGCATCTCCCCGGGTGTCAGTCCCCCACTCTTTTGCGCCACCTGGACAGATTCGGGGAGGTCTCTGGCCTGAGACTCAACCATAACAAATCATTGATCTTCCCTCTGGCGGGCAATACTGCCATGTCCCTTGGGGACCTCGCAGACTTAGAATTCAGGTGGGAACGGGGCACACTTCAGGCCCTAAACTTGGACAGGATCCTTGCGGACCTGCAGCGTTCGGTGAACTTCTGGAACTCCCTACCATTGTCCTTAATGGGCAAAATTGCTATCTCAAAGAGGTTAATGCTCCCTAGGTGTCTTTACACGCTTCAAAACTCGCTCTGTCCGATCCTGATACGAGTATTCAAGCAATTGAACACAATCCTGATCTCATTACTGTGGGTGGGGAAGCGGTGCAGAGTAGCCCTTAATACCCTGACACGTAGATACCAGGAAGGGGGATTGGAGCCCCCACGCTTTGACCTATACTATTACACCGCCCAGCGGCAGCGTGCAGCTCACTGGATGGTAGAAGGGGACAACTGGGAAAAACGACAGTTGGCTGGTAGGGCGGACCCAGAGGCCCTCCAAATAGCACTGATGAAGGGCAGGGGGACCTCCCATATATAGTGCATCAAAAGGTAAGCATATAGCAGCTGTTTGTGGAAAAGGTGCCGCGACGAGTGCCATTTCATTAAGAGCTTCCTATTTGGATTCGGGCCCCCATCAGAGATATGGGAACACACATGTCCTTCCAGGCCTGGAGAGATAGCGGCTGTGAGGTCCTTGCAGACCTTTTCCCGAATGAGACCTTCATAACTTATGAAAAAGCAAGTGAGAGTTTCGCTCTTAGGCAGGGTCGTTATCTATAATACAGGGGATTTCAGAAAATAGTCGAAGTCACCTGGCCACAATACCCGGATATCCCCCAACCAACACATGCCTTAGTTATTCTGCTTACATGCGGATCCGGTCGCAGGATGATATTACTCCTATATAAAGCCATGATGCAGGACTCTACTGTCCCGCCACCACGGTCAAGGCTGCTTGGGAGAGGGACTTTAACACCCAACTAGACGAGAGGGCTTGGGTGGCTATTGGTAAACTCACTAAACAGTCTCTTGCAATGCTAGGTTCAAACTGATCCACTATAACTTTTTACATTGCACCTGCCTTACACCAGTGAAGTTGAGACGCATCTCCCATAACAAGGATGGTAAGTGTCCCAGGTGTGCATCTGAGAACGCATATTTTATCCACCTGGCGTGGGAGTGCCCTAAGGTGAGACAGTTCTGGACACGGGTGGCTGAAAAGGTGCACACAACCACAGGTCTTCTGCTAAGGGAGGTGCCACTGCAATGCCTGCTGGCCCACATACGCAGACCCAAAAACAGAAATTGCCCTATAAGCTCCTTCAGCTGATGCATGTCTTGGCCAGACGCAGGGTGGCCATAACATGGATGGGGCAGAGAAGCCCAGACATAGCAACGTGGCTCAGAGATGTCAGGGAATGGACGTTAGCCGCGGAAAAACACATGAAACTAACACGTAAAGAGGACGGGCTACAGGCAGACATCACGGATGGAGAGAACTGGGCCGTCCAGGGTTTGCATTGGGGGAGGGAGGGACGAAGCAAAGTGACTCTGAGAGTAGCAGTAGTGACACAGGCTGAGAGGAAAGTCAAGGGAGGGAGGGCAAGGGCAGATGGAAGTAACAAGTGCTTGCCCCAATGTAAATTGTCTTTAATGGTGTGCTGTATGATGCTATACTTTTGGCTACTCCTCTTGTGGACTCTAAAACACCCCACGTGGATCTCAGCCTCAGAGAATTGTGCTCAAGGCACAATGCTGTAATGTTGGTTTTACTTGTCAAGATAAAATGGAAAAATAAAGTTTTAAAAACAAAATACCTCCTGAATGTCTGGATTCTCTCCCTCTTTCACTCACTATTCTGTTACACACAAACATTCACATACATGCAGGCAAACACCTAGACATAAGCAGACCATCACACAAAAATCTCAGGTGCAAATGAGCCCATGCTGAATAGTTCAGAGGTGGCTCCTCTCGGGCTCCAGAGGTGCTATGGCTGTCAGACAGCCTCGTGCTCGTGAGCACTAGCATCAATGAGCCTACCTTTCATGAGTATCGGTACTCTCCTTGGCAGCTGAGAAGTACCGGTACTCAGAGTGATAAAAATAAGAAGTGCCGGTACTCAGTAACCGTGAGTACCTGCCCACTTAAACCCCTGGCACTATCCATTTACAGCAACACATTATCCACATACTGCCCTGCCATTGCACACTGTTACACTACCCACTCTTGGCACCACCTCACACTACATCTCTGCTGCCCTCACACTACTACACTACCACTTTCCACATCTTCAGTACTATCCCAATGACCACATTCCCACAGCCAGCACACCTCAATCATCCGCGGACAGCTTCCATACCAACACTCTACCACCTGTTATTACTGCACAACCATACACTGCTGCACTACCAGCTCATAGCATCACAACACCACTCACCACACCACATTACCACCTCCTCTAGTGCACTTTCATACTCTAGCTTCTCCGTACAAACTCACAGCTTCTCTCTACCACCTATGCACTATTACCCCAACCAGTGCACCACACTTTCGTTCCAAGAGCTGGCGTTAGGACCACGACCTTCACAGTACCTACTCTGCCAAAGCACTACAACATCCACCTCAGTGCTATGGTCCTCACTACTGCACTACCACTTCAGTATTATCACCCCTTGCACTATCAACAGTTAAACCAGTTTATCAGCCCACTGAACAAAAAAACACAGCACAGTTCTATCACAGTGCCACATTGTATTACCACCCATAGAACCACATTACTATCTCCCAGTACCACATAACTAGTCACAGAACTACAGTACCTCTACATAGCGCCATATATATACTCCCAGTACCCCAATATCTCCAACTGTAACACTACCAGCTACTGCACTACACTCTAATCCAAACGCATTATTCCACCACCCACTGTATCACATGAACATACACCAGTTTATTCTACCATCCATAAACAGTACATTACCAACAGGAGATACCATAATACCACATCAACACCAATGAAGGGGTGCCCTCTACTACCACACTGTCACACCCACTACACTGTACTACAGCCCACAGCACTTGCAATATCACCACCGTACTATGTTCCCACCCCCAAATTTGCATTAACAACCCCTTCACTGCCATTGTTACCCTCACATGCCACTTCACCTCATCGCGTTTCCACCCACATATCTGCTTCACAACCTCCTGTCCCACATTTCATTGCCCTTGCAATGCTTTTACTTCTCCAGTGTTACACAACCATCTACAGCACCAGTCTATTCCTATTCCCACAGCACTGTACTACAACCATATCCGACTGCACCACAATACCTACTACCACTTTATAATCATCTCATTCTTTACACAATACAAAAACCGATTATGACAGTCAAAGCTCGAATGTGCACGTTGTGCACGTTTAGAAAAACAACACTGAAACTGAGAAAAGTTGAAGTACCAGCACCATAAAAGTGTGCTTGGGTATTTAGAAATAACAGGATTAATAAAATATTGAATTAAACATGTTTATTAACTGATCACCTTTTATTTTAACAAAGTCGTTAAGAAAAATGATTGACAAAGCTTAGCATCTCTATTGCCTTCACTGTAATGTACCATAACAGAATGAATATTTGTTACCTTGTAGATGACTGAAACTTTCAGTATAAGTGCTTGACATTATTAGGGTTGTAGATTTCTTAAAACGATTTTATTTTAATGATTTTTAGGAATAGTTTGCATGCAGGTACTTTAAAAATGTTGATAGTAGGCCATAATAAGAAGTGAACATTTTTGTGTAACAATCACTGACAACGTTGCAAATATTTCCACATATAATATGCATGATTTATTTTGTCATACTTGAACTTAATTATGAGTTTATTTTACTAAATAAGAAATGCTAACTTTAAAATGCATTGAATTGGGAGGGCGTGGCTTGGTAGGTCAGCATGGCGGACGTGGGCTGAGCGCGCTCCGTCCAGCCTCACTTCAATCTTTTAATCCTCTCCGGCTCTACACTTGGTCCCTGGGCTGCCCCACCACCATCGACTGCTGAGGATTACCCCCGGAGGCGGTTTTGGGAGACGCGGAAGGTCCACTGACAGAGGTGCGGCGATCAGCGGCAGCTTTGGCCTACTTGCGACGCGGCCCCATCCTGAGCCGGGGTGTCGCTTAGTTTTCTTGCCGCATTGCTGAGATGCCGTGGCGGCAACAGAGGAAGAGAGCCCTGCGCGGACAGTTGTGTGGACCTCGGCTGAGGCTTGTTGAGCGGGGCTCTCCCTGAGTGTTGGGGGTCCTCCGGTCTCCTGCGGGGGTGCGGACACTATCGGCGGCCTGATCGGGTCGCGGCGCGGAGTGGCCGAGGTATCGGGAGTGCGGGGTGTGGCCGGCTGTCCACCATCTTGGTGTATGCAACTCCACCCCGGCGGTGGCCCGGGCGGTTCCTGGTGGTGAGGGGGCCCCCAGGACTACCGGAGCTTCTCCTGATTTGGCACCTAGCACGTGAGTACTGCCGCCCTGCCTGGGAGGGTGGCCCGACAGCAGCCTGCGCCTCTCACGTCTTCATCTCCCCCTCCTCCTCTGTGTATCTGAGCCTACTGGGGGTCCGGCAGTCTTGTCGGGCCGCGCGCGGGTGTGGAGCCTGCACCCCAGCCGCAGCACGTGGATCCAGTGTGATCAGCAGTAAGAGGGGGAAGACCCTGAGTGGCGGCCCACCGGCGTGTCCACGAGGCTGGAGCGACCCATTGAGCTCCCTCTCCTGGCCCCCACAGACTATCTAGTTATTTCGTCCGGCTGTCAGCCGGACAGTGCGAGGGATTGTGTAGGGATCAGTCATCATGTTAGTGGCACGGCTGGTGAGGAGTGTTGAGGGCTTCGGCGGCCGAGTCGGGTCGCTGAGGGGAGCGTCGCCGGGGTCAGCGCCCCTGAGTCCATTGTTAGGGCCCCAGCGTTTTCTCTCTTCCCCGCCCCCCTCTGAATCTCTTCGGGGGTAGTTCCATCAGGGGTTCGGCTGTCGTGTTGGGCCACTGGGGGGGAACCACGTGTCATGGGTGCCTCCGGGGGGCTCCGCTGGGCCAGCCAGACGAGAGGAAGTTTGCGGGCGGCCTGCCTCCACCTAGACATCATCGGGAGAGGGACTCCAATCTCCGTCGGAACGTTTGAGTATCCACCTCCTGGAGATAAGCCCAGCGGCGGCTCGACTAAACAGAGCACTATGGACAAATTCACGGGACAGGGGGCTCCAGCGGCGCTGCCCGGGGGGTTTCAAAATGCTGTGCCAGACAACGCGGCCCTCATGGCTGCCATTACCCAATCCAGAGACGCCCTGGAAGCCAAGATTGGGGCAGTCGGCTCCGACATAATGCTCCTGCGCCAGGACCTGAGGAATGAGGTCACCCGCATCACAGAGACGGAGACAAGGATCTCGGGTGTGGAGCATATGGTCGCCACACTGCAACAGAGGGTATCGTCCCTTGAGACTACACAACGGGGCCTGGCATCGAGAGTGGAGGATGCGGAGGGGAGAGCGCGACGCAACAACCTGCGCTTTGTTGGCTTCCCGGAGGACTGCGAAAAGGGGAACATGGAGCGGTTTCTTACAGACTAGCTTGAGGGCTGGCTCCCCCCTGGGGAACTATCAAATTGCTTTGTGGTGGAGCGTGCACATAGGGCCCTGATGCAGAAGCCCCCTCCGGGTGCTCCGTGGCCTGTCATCGCCAAGCTCCTCAATTACCACGACAGGGACACCATCCTGAAACAGGCCCGGGCTAGGGAACCGTTGCTGTTCGACAACTCACGCATCTTAATCTTTCCGGACTATACTAAGCTAGTACAGCAGCGGCGGCAGTCGTTACTGGCCGCTAAGGCCCGCCTCCGTGAACTCAAGCTCCCCTACGCCTTGCTTTACCCAGCCAGGTTGCGTGTGGTATACCGGTCCCGCACCCACTTCTTTGACACACCGGAGGAAGTATTCCAATGGACAGATGAAACCTTGCGGCTGCGTCCTCGCTCACCCCCGGGAAGGGAATCCGACTCCTCTTCGGTTGGGCCTGCCTGGAATCAGCACGGGCCGAGGGGAAGAGGGGGGAGGCGCTCCAAGTCCAGGCATCGCTCACAGTCTGCAGGTGCCACGGCTCGGGAGACGTCAGTTTCCCGGCCACATGTTTCGGCAGACTGAAACCAGGATGACCATGCAATTTTCCGAATTTGAACATTCTTCATAGACCGGAGAAGCGTGTATGATGGCCAGTCTCTCCGTGGGGCTCCACAGAAGGAGAGGAGGCCAATAGACAATGGGCTGTGAACTGGGGATCCATTGGCGGGTGAGGGGTGGTACCTCCTGTTGGGTCAGCCTGCTCTGCCTACCGCGACAGGTACTTCACCGTTCTTGAGGTACAGGGTGGGGGGGGAGTTGTTGGGTTGCTGCACTGTCTACCTGTGTTCTGGACTCTCTTGCATTATGCGGAAGATTCTTGATGCTGCCATTGTACTGTATGGGACCCGCACGGAGTAGGAATGTCTGTTAGCGCATGGGAGGCCCCTGGTCTTATTAGGGTCCTTAGCTGGAATGTTAGAGAGGCACTCGACAGGATCAAACGGGGCTATCCTGAAGTCGGCCAAGCTCGCCCACGCAGCTGTATTGCTGTTGCAGGAGACCCACCTCATGTGGACTAAGACACTATGCTTCCAACGCTTTGGATTTACACAGGTCTTTCATTCTACAGGGCCAGTACATGTTTGTGCAGGGTACGGTAGGTGTTGAGATATTGGTTCTGGGGAGTGTCTATGTCCCCCTGCCTCTTTCCTGGGGGCTGGCGGAGAAAATTATAACCCTGTGGGTGGATATACCCGAGGGCTTAGCCGTTGTTGGAGGGGATTGGAACGATGAGATGGATGTGGCCAGGGACAGATGGAGGTCGGGGGTCTACCTGAGGCCTGCCAATCTACTAAATTATATTCCTTAGTGATGAGTCTTGGTTGGGTCGACCCCTGGCGCAGAATGCATAGTAGTACACAGGGTTACACGTATCTCTCAGCAGTCCATGGTTCATTCTCCCGACTGATTATTTGTTTATTCCACGGGTCTTCGACAGCAGAGTGGTGGCGGGGGACATTCTCCCGCGGGGACTATCCGACCACTCTCCGGTGGTACTTACTATACGAGCCGGGGGGGGGCCTGTGGGCCATTCCGATGGCTTTTATCAGTCTGGAACCTCCAGAAGGAGGATTACAGGGAACGCATGAAGGATGCCATTAATCAATACCTGGCCATTAATTTGGATCCGGTCTCGGGGGCTGGGACTCTTTGTGAGACCTTGAAGCCCACCATTCGGGGGGTGGACATTTCATTTTGCGCTGCTGCTCGAAGGCTGCGTAGAGAGGTCCTGGTTCGCGCGGAAGCTACTATTCTCGAGTTGGAGGAGCACGGTGGGGAAGAGAGAGGGCGGCTGGTTCGTCATCAATTACTGCTGGCGCAGTAGGAATTTTCTCATATCCTCTTAGATGAGGCTCGCCGGGCTTGGCTGGCTACTCGTAGTAGGATCTATCAGTGGGGCGACAAATCTGGTAAAATGTTGCATCGATTGTGTCAGGGTTCGCTCCGCCCCCAGGCCCTCCCAGGTGTCATGGGGTCGGATGGGCTCCCTTTGTCCGGCGCATCGGCCATTGCACGTAGTTTTGCAGAGTATTATGCTCAATTATATGCCCCCACGGAATGCCTCCCAGCGGAAGTCATTGATTGTTTTTTGGACGATCTCCCACCGAAGGCGCTCTCAGATGAAGTTAGGGAAGAACTAGATGGCCCACTTACAGAAGAAGAATTGGGGCGGCCTTGGGAGATCTGAACTCTGCCAAGGTTCCCGGCCCTAATGGCTTTCCGTGCAAATTTTAAAAAAAATATTTCCTGCAGCTGGGGCCACACTACCGCTGGGTGGTGGAGGAGGCCAGTGACTGGAGACATGCGGAGACAGTGGTTTTTCATAAGCCAGGTAGACCGCCGGAGTACCACGCCTCGTATTGCCCTATGTCCCTCCTAAATGTGGAGGCCAAGATATTAGCTAAGGCATTGGCAAACTGCCTCCGCCCCCATATAGCCTTGCTCGTACATCCAGACCAGGCTGGGTTCATGCCCCAGCGCGCAACCCGTCATAATATTAGGCGGGCACATGTAGCAGTCGCGATGGTCCAGGGACTGGGGGAACGGGCAGCGCTTCTGCTGGCGGATATGGACAGGTCGTTCGATACCTTGAGTTGGGTCTATTTATTTGCGCTCCTGCGGTGGCTGAACTTTGGACTGTGTTTCCTGTCTTACCTAACTCTGTTATACACTGACTTGACGGCATTGGTGCGATTTGCGGGTTTTGTCTCTTCTGCATTCTCTATTGGGTGGGGCACCAGGCAGGGGTGTCCGCTATCCCCATATCTTTTTACTCTAGCAATGGAGCCCTTAGCTGCTTGGGTGCGGATGGACGCTCAAGTGTCCGGTTTTGAATGGGCACACGGACTGTCCGATCGCATTGCCCTAATTTGCTGACTATGTATTGTTTTCCTTACCAATCTGGAACGAATGGGCCCCCGGTTGTTGCGTATCATGCAGATCTTTGGGGAAACGTCGGGTTTATATATGAACCCTCGGAAGTCCACCCTGTGGGTGTTGGGGGGTCGGGGCGAGCTCGGTTCTTGGGCATCGTCGGTACAGGTGGTGTATGGGGGCATGAAATATTTGGGGGTTTATTTGTCTGATTCTCCCACCACGGCTTGGGAGCGAAATCTTGCACCAGTATGGGAGCGAGTGCGTGAGGATATTAAGACTTGGTCCCACATGCCCCTGAGCATTACGCCGGTCGGCTATTTTTACGATGGTGTTGCTCCCGAGTCTACTGTATCAACTACAAAATCATCCCAATCCGATTACCCCACGGTGGTTTCGTCAGGTGAATTCTGCCCTGGAACAGTTCCTTTGGGATGGTGAGGGTGGCGGTCCCGACATGCTTTCTATCCACATATTGCGGGGGGCTGGCAACCTCCAATATCTGGTCTTATTATGTTGCATCGCATCTATTTGTCTTACACGAGTGGTGGTATGGAGACAGGGCGGACCCAGCATACGCCGTGGAGCGGCGCTGTATGGGTGACCAGTCTCTATACACTATTCTTTACTCTGCTTCGTTGAGGCGCCTCCTACCGCCTGCCACGCGGATTGTTTTTCATCATCAAATCCACTTTATTCGATTACTTGAAATCAAAAAAGTATACAAAACATATAAAAACAATTTAAAAACATTAAAACGTTTCCATTATTAAAAATAATATATCACAGTCAACAATAATAAAAGCTAATTTAGTTCCTCCCGTGAGGCCACCTGTCGTTTCTTCATAGACCTAATTGATGCCACAAGAAAACTAGCAACACAAAACATGGTTACAGGGGATTCCATTAGTTGAAGAAACAATAAAGCAGGTTTAGTTTGAACAAAAGCTTTCTCTTTCAAAATAGGGAGAATTAACTTTTTCCTAGCTTCGTGGTAAAAAGGGCAAAAAAGCCTAAAATGCGTGGTGTCTTGAGGAGAAAAATCATCACATTTACAAGGGGCCTCATCTTCCGGTCTAAACCAACCCTGTAAATCACTTAATACTAAGTGAATCTGGTTAAAACGAAATTTTGTCAATAGCCATCTGTGATAAGGATTCATAACTATAGACAAATAGGGATGCATGGTCGGAGACCTAATAAGCAAGAAGTGAGCCCTTACAGTAGGTTTACTTAACTCCTGGGATTCACGCTCAACTTCGCAGTGCTTATTAAAATTTGTTTTAACCCATTTTAGGTCGGCTTTACTTAGACCTTCAGGATTGGTGAAAATCTCTGGCCGCCCAATTTTCTTAGTTGACATTTTAATATAGGACAGCCACTCGATTTCCTTCATATTGTCCAAATTGATACAGTCCTTCAGAATCCTATGATTCAACTTAAGATTCGGGTTTGTCCAAATTCTGATCCACAGCAGGATAGGCGCTATTTTTATAATATCTGAGATATAGCCTGTCCCTAACTTAAGATGGATCGAAAAGGTCGCAATGGATTGAGGGAGGCCGAGAAGAGCACGTAAAAATTTATTTTCTTCTCTTTGTATGGGGTCAGATTTAATATGTCCCCATATTGCAGCCCCATATCTTGCAATTGAAACAGTTTTAGCCTGATGTATGGCTAAAATGGCTGCGTATGGTTTTCCTCCTAATCTTTTCGCGAAACCCAATATTGCAGCTGAAGAACTGCGGACAGCATTCACCTTAATAGAGAGTTGCGGGCCCCAACTACCTTTATCATCAAAAACAACTCCCAAATATGTGAACACTTTCACCCTCGAGATTACTTCACCGTTACAATGGAAGGTTTTAAGGTGCTTTTTCCCCTTCCCCAATGACATAATGTGTGATTTGCCATTATTAACCACGAGGTCCATGGAATTCATAAAATCCCCAAAAGAATCCAGTAATCTTTGTAACCCAAGCGGTGTCCGGGCCAGTAAAACTGCATCATCCGCGTAGAGGAGTACAGGTATAGGAATACCTCCCATACGCGGGATATCAGGTGTGGCAGATAACAATTTTCCTTCCAAGGCATTTATATACAATGTAAACAACATAGGTGCAAGAATACAACCTTGGCGCACTCCTCTGCCAGACTTAAAACTAGCTGTACATTTTCCCGCCTGAGTCATCCTTATAGAGGCACTCAAGTCTTTGTGTAAATCAGCCGGGAAGTACACAAGGGGCCTGTCAAGTCCCAAATCCAGTAACAAGGACCATAGCTTTGACCTGTTGACCAGGTCAAAAGCCGTAGACAGGTCCATGAAGCCTAGATAATTCGAGCCCCCTGTGGCTTTTGTATATTTAGAGACAATCAAATGTAAATTAAGGCATTGATCCTCTGCGCCCCGCTCTAAATCCGTACTGGACGTCGGTTATTATATTTTTCTCAGATGTCCAGCTCGTCAGCCTGCCTAAGATAACCTTCCCTAGGATTTTAATGGAAGAATCCAACAGGGATATGGGTCTGTAGCATCTGGGGTCTCCCCTTTGGCCCTTCTTAAACACGGGGATTATGATAGAACGGGACCATGACTCTGGGGGAGCAGTTACAGCCACAGTATTAAAAACATTCATCAAAAATTTTGCCCAGTACTCAGGGTTGGCTTTAAACAGGTCCGAGGGCACCCCATCTGGACCTGGCGCCTTGCGGCCAGCCGTTCCCTCAATTGCTTTTCTCACCTCCTCAATATTAAAAATAACAGGGGACAACGGAGGATTAGAAGTAGATACCTCAAAGGTATCCAGCTCAAGATTACTCCCATAGATTTTTTCAAAATGGCTTAACCAATCCTCTTCTGATATGTTAAGTTCTAAAACAGAATTCTGCGAGCCAGATAACAGAGGAGTATTAATGATTTTCCAGAATTTGGAGCTATCTTTCAGAATAGCCTTATCCATCAAAGCAGCCCAGGCTTCTTGCTTAATTTCCCTTTTCCGCACCTGCACTGCTTGTGCATACTCTTTCCTTAGTTGAGTAACTAACCCTTTATTCCTGGGACTATCATTAAGAGCCTTTTTAAGTAATTTATGGGCTTTGGTACAGTTATGGTCAAACCAACCAAGTGCAGGATTATTTTTAACAGTTTGACCCTTAATAGTAAATTCTTTTGCCACTTGGAGGCATATAGCTACAAATGACGTAATTACTTCTCCACCCAAGTGTGGCGGGTCTGTACATATGTTTAAATCTGAACCAACCTTTGCAATAAGTGTATCATAAAAATCTCCAGGGGTAACCTTACTCCAATTCAGCCTCCTTCCCTGGTCTTTAACTTTAACATCCATTAGAGCAAGAGGCAGAACAGTTTTTCCCTTAAGAGAAAATTCGTTATCAAGCACTATTGCCACCGGATTATGATCACTAAAAGAGGAACGAATAGCATTGTAAGAAAACACATATCTTAAAAGTCCTGGGGATAAGAATATATATAATCTATAATGGATTCACAATCCCTAGCTTGATAAGTGGGAACACGGCTGCTCTTATCAAAAAACCCAGCTTCATACAATTCATTATTGGCTAGCAGAGTCTCCAGAGCTTCACCCTTAGAATTATGTTCAAAGTGTTGGGGGGTTGTGAAATCCGGTCCATCAGTATCTTTATATTGACAATTAAGATTACATAGATGCACATTAAAATCACCCATCAAAATATAATAGCAAAAAGTGGATTGATTTGCCTTATAAGATTCTAAAAAATTAGATAACCAAAAGATATGCTCATTTGGGGACTCCCCCTGCGGTGAATTATAGCAATTGACAAGAATTAATTTGGTATTATTTGTCAAACAAGCTTCCAGTATAAGACAGTTCTGGGAAGTACAAGCAACCTTGTTAATCCTTCCTGTAATGTTTACTGAGATCAGAAACATGAGACCACCTCTGTCTCTCCCTGCTGTCGATCTCAGGGCTGGAACAAAGTAGGATGTATATCCGTCAAGCCAAAAATCACAGACCTTGTCCCAAGTCTCTTGCAAGGCTACTATATCGTATTGCTTCACAAAATTTAACCATCCACTATCATTCTTTTTGGTCCGCAAGCCCGCAATATTCCAGCTTAACATCCTTACCTTTTCCCCTGTGCTATTGGGAGAACAGATAAAGATGGGTTGTGGGGTACCAATACTCAATGTTGCCGGTGCTAGTTCTATGGGACCCTGTTCAACCAAGCTATCACTTTCCTGCCCCACAGTGTCTTCGCGTCAGTCACAGGCCTCCAGGCCCGAAAGTGCCCCAAATCTGTTATGGGTGGAGATCTTTGAACCAAACCCACTATAGTTATTAATATTATAGACTCCAGGGGCTACAGGGATCTGGTACTCACTAAAGGTGAAAGGTCTGAGTCTCACGTGATTAAGAGGGGGTTTAATTAGCTGTGAATAAAAATAACCCAGCGGGCGCACACAGACATTATTTGCTTCGTGGACAAGTGAAGCTGCACGTAGCAGAACTGTAGCCGCGTGTTGCGGATATTTGAAATTTACAATTATACAGTCCCCATTATAGGTCTTACGGGACGGGCCAACCCAGTTAGTCCTTCTAGTGGATAAGATTTGATCTGAAAATCTTATCGGGAAGCCGCATTTTCTATTCAGCCAAGACACTGTTTTATTTTTTAAGGACTCGTGCGACTCCTCGTGGGGCTGTGCAGTATGACTATCAAGGATAGGCACATTAGTTAGCACAACCACGTATGGCGCACATTCAGGGGGAAGATTAGTAGAGCAATTATTTCTTTCCTGTCTAAAACTTAGTAATTCCTCTTGGCCCGAAGAAGATTGTTTATGTAAACCATTTAATGGTGTAGGGTCGGGGGGGACTATTTCTGTTACAATAGGAAGCTGGGTGGGATACTGCTTAGTAGCGTGAGCTGCGTCCCGTGGGGCACCAGTAGAGCCCATAGCCAATACCTTATCCCTTTCAATCGTGGCCAAATGATTCTCTAGCAAATCTCCAAGCCTCTTAACTTCTGATTTAACAGAATCTAATTGGAGTACTAAAGATTGGGTATGCTCAACTAACTTGGTCTCAAATTTGGCTTCTAAAGTACATACCAAAAGGGCAAACTGCTCCGGTGATAAGTTAAAACTGGCTGTGCTATTCTCTTCCTGCAAAACAGATCCAGAGACAGAACTGTTTAGAACTTGGTGGTTAGTTTCCCCTCTTTTTTTAGTGTGCTTACCCGCCCGCTTATATTGATGTTTCCTACAAGCTCTTACTGGTCTAGAAATAGGTAGGGCCACCTCTACATCAATAGTGGAGGTGTCAAAAAGTTCCTCTAGAGGCTCAGAGTGAACCTGCACTTCCACCATTGTATCCACCCTATTTCTCTGACCTATTATATCAGCTCTTAGGCTTTCAGTCGAGGGACTAAATGTGGAGTCAAGAAGGGCGGGAGGACTCCCTTTACCAAGTGAGGCTCTCCGATCATTATTAACTTTACTAACAATTTTAACCAAATAGTTGTCAATTGGACCCGAACCAGCTATAATTTTATCTTGTTTGCTAATAGGCATAATCGGATTTGGCATATAAGGACTAGCAGTAAAGAATATACCAGGTGCTAATAACAACAAACTAAAGGAATATCACCAAAAAATATGATCAAATTAAACCTAGTATAATCACTCCAACAGGAGGACAAGCAATAATCCCACGAAGTGTCTCAATTGCACAACACGTAAGGAGTCTCAGATCGTTTAACTCACAAAACCAAAGTCCATGGCCCAGCCCGGCCTCCCTCGGCCCCGGACGGCCAGAGACGGCCCGCCCTTTGTCCGGGCTTCGTCCGGCGCCGTTCGCGCGCGTTCCGCGTGGCGTAAAGGGGCTGCTGTTTATCAAGGCCTCGGCACGTGAGAGGCGGGACCGGAATTGCAGGTGAGACCCCTTAGGCTCCTGGGGCTTGTAGTCCACTCGCGTACTGCTGCTGCTTACTGCCCCGCTGTCAGGCGCTGCGTCTCCCGCGAAGCGGGAGGCGCGAGGTCTTGAAATAGCCCCCAACAGGTAAGAGGCGGGACCGGAATTGCAGGTGAGTCCCCTTAGGCTCCTGGGGCTTGTAGTCCACTCGCGTACAGCTGCTGCTTACTGCCCCGCTGTCAGGCGCTGCGTCTCCCGCGAAGCGGGAGGCGCAAGCTCTTCAAATAGCCCCCAACAGGTAAGAGGCAGGACCGGAATTGCAGGTGAGTCCCCTTAGGCTCCTGGGGCTTGTAGTCCACTCGCGTACTGCTGCTGCTTACTGCCCCGCTGTCAGGCGCTGCGTCTCAGCTTTGGAGGCAGGCATTGTGGAGAATGTGCTGGTGGAATAGATTGACTCGGGAGACCCCATTATGGGATAACGGCCGCTTTCCGGCGAGTCTCTCCGGGTTTCGCGATTGGGACAATATTGGGATATCTACTCTGGGGGACATCATGCGGGTCACGATTTTAAAATCCTTCCAAGACATCCAGAAGGATTTCCAGATGCCAAAGACTCAATTTTTTAAATATTTGCAATTTAGGCATCCTATCTCCCCCAGCTTGGAGGGTCTAGACTCGCTGCCGGAGTTCAGCCCGGTAGATGCTAATGTATTTATGGGGAACCTCCTAGATCATAAGATTTCTAAAATTTACCAGTCCCTGGACAGAAGCTTTGGCCTCCCCGCGAGGGGGCGGCTATTGCGGTGAGCCTGCGGCTTATTCACTTTAAGTACCTTCATAGAGTTTATTACACCAGGGTTAGGCTCTCGAGGGCGGGCTTGGTGGCTTCCCCGGTGTGTTTTCGTTGCAAGTACGAAGAGGGGACCCTGCTACACACTATATGGCACTGCACAGCGCTAGCACGATTCTGGAGGGGGGTCCTGGCCTATCTTTCTGAAGTACTGGGGTGGGAGCTCCCTAATTCACCGATGCTTGTCCTCCTTCATGTGATGGTAGGGATTGGGGGCAACATCTACAAGCGTCATCTCATGCTCCTAAGTTTTACTTTAGCGAAGAGAGACATAGCTAGAGCTGGAAGGCGGCGGTTGCCCCCTCAGTTTCGATCTGGAAAAATGGTGTGGACTTTTGTATGGGCCTCGAGATCCCAATATTTGAAGCTAGAGGATGCCCCCGGAAGCACTACAAGATCTGGAGGCGCTGGGTGGATTACCAAGGCCTGGAGCTGGAACCGCCGTGGGGAGGGGGGGCCATGGCCGAGACCCAGGGTGACCTTCATGTCTTTTGTTGTGGGCCTCTCCCGTTCCCTGTACTTCTTTATGTGTTGCTCGCAATTCCTCGGCGGGGAATGGTATTGTGACCGTTGAGCTCTTGTGTAGATCAATGGCAGTCTGGGTCAGAGTTATGTTGTTCCGGAATAAGGAGACGGTGTGCCGGGGATGTGGAGGGAGGGGGGGAAGTTGGTTGTTTGGAGGGACTTATTTTATTTGTATTGCCTTTCATATTCTCCTGTTTTTAAGCATGCAAAATGGTCAAAGTCAATTTTTGTATCTTACATGCGGCAGTTGTCTCTGGGATTCAAATGTCTGCGTCATATGTGCTATTTTGACAAATAAAATCTGTTTTAAAAAAAAATAATGCATTGGATTACCTTTTGCCTAGGCTGCATTGTTTCATAGCCTGGTGTAATGGACTGTTGTTACGGTCCCTCAAATGCTCCTTTATCTGTTTTGTTTATGCAACACTCTTTAATCAATAAGACCCTTTTCCCCAGTATTTCAGTGTGTGTGAATTAGTGGGAACTCAGCCTCTCGACTTAAGCTATGAAGAGCAACAAAGTAAATTAGCTCTTTATCAACTAACCTTTGAGGGCGGAATTGATAGTCGTTTCTCATGAGCAACATGGGAAACTATGTTGGAGTATCAATTTTGTACCTGGTGAACGGAAGAATGGTCACATGACGGTCAGACCATCGTATGGTGACAACTGATGTCACAAATGGACGATTTGGAGTATAAAAAGTGACTTTCGTAGGAGAAAGGAGCCCGTCCTTCTCTTCCTTTACCTCCAGCCTGCCTGCCAGACTATTTTTACCTGTTCAGTGTTTTTCCCTTTGCTGATGAACTTGCCAGCTGGATGGTTTGGAGCTGCCTGGTGACAGACCAGACCTGAGCTTTCCTGATTATTCCTCCACATCCCTTGCACATGCCCATGGACTTTTCCTTAGTGGACTCTAACTTGATCCCTGTGTCCATGCTAAGAGAACTCTTTTGAACCATCCTCCTGCCTTTGTTGGTGGTCGGAATCTCTAACCTTAACGATCATCTTCGTGGATTCTTTTATTTAGCAATAGATTAACTTTGACTAAATGTGTTGATTTATACTACGTGCTGTAAGACTCGTGACTACTTACAATGTTACTTATATGCATTGATTTTGTATCTGTAATACAATAACCAAATTATCCATATTTGTCTCAGTCTTTTATTATGTCATAATCTTCTTTCCGCAGAAACTGTGCTTACAAGATATTGATTTCTAAAAGCATGATAGGGAGAGTCATATATTATTTTCAGAACATCAGGTTCTTTTTCTTTGTTCTGTGTAGCAACAGCCAAGCTTCTGGTTTCTATAATTCTTGTTAGATTGAATTTCTTTAGAAGGTTGGGTCTCCCAATTGCAATACTCTCTTTCTACAGCATGGTTCTGAGAGTAGTGTACTTGAAACTTATCTCTAATTTGTGAGTTGGCTACCAATTATTGGTCCTCATTGGGTGGCCAACAGTTCAACACCCTGATTTCTCAACCCTCACAGCAACGAAGTAAGGTCCATCGGAGGATCAATGCCTCTGTGGGTGTAGTATAGAATGTGAGAAAGAGATTAACTTACTGGAGAAACTGTATGGCCCAGTAATTGAAAAACAAAAGGTGCTTCCTCTGCAACACATCCACATTGCTACCACAGCATTATAAGGCCTCAGCACTACAATAGCTGCACCCCTGCATCATCACCTTCATATCCCTGCATTGCCACTATCACATCAGCAACCTACCGCCCCCAGCAACATGTAACCCACACCAGTAAACTGTTGTTCCACATTTCCAAGTGTCAGTTCACTGTAACTTATTCCATTGCCAAAACTACACTACCATCTGCACACCCCCATACTATGACATTTCAGCATTGCACTGCTACCTGAGCCAAACTCTGCACCAGCACCCCATCACCCATTACCCCTCACTGCACTAAACCTTCTGCACTGATACTACAGCAATAATTACATTTCATTCCCACATTTATACCAGAAATATATCTTCAACCTCAACACAAAATATTTGTATTTTTTAAAAAAAAGGCAAACATATCAGGTTGGTTCATGCTTGTGTTCGAGCACATCTAAACTTCACAAATGCTGCTGCCTGTGAAAAACTAAATTTCGATACCAAAAAAGTGTTTTTTCAATGTGGGGAAACATTGAAATCATTCATAAATATGCACCAATGGCCTGTTATTTATTTCCTCCTTATGTAAAGCTTTCTACAAATAGACTAGTCATCTATCTAAAATGGTGTTAGGATATTGAGCGCCAATAGAAATTTGCCAGCAGGAGCTCAACGAAGTGACAAACTGCGAGGCCTGTTTGCAGTAATAACTAGTGTTGCCTGCGGTGAACTTAATGTGATTGAAATCTGCTATCTGCCAAGTATACAGTGATGAAAAACACGTCACTCATGATGGATTCAATTTGAACAATTTTGCCCAAAAAACATCAGCTGGGGCGTCTCAAGAAGAATGTAGGGCAATACCCGGGGCAAGCATTAAGCTTTTAAATCTTCTTTACTACAAATTGCAGAAAATTGAAATTTCATATACAAGAAACCTTACTTCTTCCCATAAACCCAGGGAAAAGGCCCACAACAAACCTAGTGATCATATGATAAAAAAGGGGTTTTCACATTAATGGCCAGATTATGATATCGGTGGGACTGCCACCGACAGGCTGTCGGTGGCGGTTCCACCGACATCCAGCATTGCGGTCTGACCGCCGCATTACGATGCGGTCGGTTGGACCGCAGCAGGTGGAGGGACCTACCGATCCCTCCATCAAGCTCAAGGAGCCCGTTGGAGTATCGGTCTGACCGTGAGCCCTACAATGGGGGTGGTGCATGGGGAGGATCCACCATAGGGATTACGATGGCCCTTACTGAATGCCTTTTCATGGTGGTCCGACTGCCATGAAAAGGCAGCCGGACTGGGACTTTGGGGGGCCCTAGCTGGGCTCCCAACCCCCGTTGGCCTCCGCTATGGGCCCAGGGGGGCACAAGTGGTGACCCCCAAACATCAATGCACTGTGTGCCTGGCACAGAGTGCATAAATGTTTGTGAACTGCCCTTTTCCACTGTGGCTTATGCTGCGACCCTTGTCTAGAACTGCAGCACATCACTCAATCAATCAGGGGCTTTTAAAGCGCGCTAATCACCCGTGAGGGTCTCAAGGCGTTGAGGGGGGTGCAGCTCTTGGTCAGCCAAAAAGCCAGATCTTGAGGCTCTTCCTGAAGGTGTGCAGGGTAGGGGAGCATCTGATGTTGACCAGGAGCTTGTTCCAGGCTTTGGCTGCAACATAGGAGAAGGCTCTTCCACCTGCTCTTGTTCTGCGGATGCATGGGGTCTCTGCTAGGGCGAGGTCGGCGGAGCGGAGGGTTCTTTTGGGTGCATGGAAAGAGATTCTTTCGTTGAGATATTTGGGTCCGATGTTGTGGAGAGAGCACATGCCGCATTCGAAAAGAGCAGTTTTCCGACCACCTGCACGGCGGTCGCATTGTAATCAGGCAGGTGGAACTGTGACATATAGTCGGTCGGACACCTGTCCAAAACGATGGCGGTCAGACACTTGTCCAACCGCCATCATAATCAGGCCCTAAATGTTATTGCATTAGATAGACATTAACATGTAAACACGTAAATGTTACTAACAGTGTATTATTCACATTTAGATCATAACTACTGTAGGCCTACATTTTGAAACGTTGGTTGCCATCATGCTTCATGACGCAAGCTTTTATTTCAAAGCTAGTTGACTTTCAATGCTGTCGAACACTGTGCTCTGTTTTCTACTTTCTCATAAGAAATGTTTTCTTTTTTGTTGTAATCTTCTCAAGATATTATTATTTGTAAAAAAATCCGAGAAGACACCTGCAGAGTACAGGCTGATCCAATGATCTTGTTTAGTTGCACATAAATGTAGGTTTGAAGGATGCTGAAAAAAGCTGTCTTATGGAGGATCCAGGGAAGATAATGAGCTCAAGTGTGTATCTTTTCACTGTAACCTGATTGGATCATTTTATGGGAACTGTGTGTAGATGCAGTAAATGTTAGAATTGTATGATTTAAGCTAATGCAGAGTAGATTACAGTTTAGACCGCGCAGACAGAAACACTTATTAGCAGCTCAGAGCATAGAAGGAGTTTTAGGGTACTCTCTATATGGGAGAACTGATTCCCTAAATCGTTCCCTTTGAGGCAACTCTATGCTAGTTCGTCCTCTTCTTTTATAACTTTGATTTGAACTTCATATTAATGAATGTGTTGATATATTCATTTATATTAACGTGATGATTTTGCCTTCTGTAAACATTTTAACCTGTAATAAACCATTATAGTTTGAAACTTAAACCATTCTGTCTTGTGAAGCCTAATGTATTTCATGTTTTTTAATTGTATTGACTTGCTGAACACCCTCAGTTTTGAATTACGATTAATCCAATAGCACTTTAAGGGCTCTGAAATTTGCACAAAGAAAGGCTAGAAAAGAACTAACAATAACTCAATACCAGTGAGGTCCCAGTTTTCAGTTTAAGATTGTTTGTCCTTTGCAGCGCTGCCTCTTTCTTTGAAGTACCATCCTGTGTGCAAAATAACTTTTTTTTGTGGGACTTACAAGTCATTCATATTCCTTCCTATTTGTCTAAGGGAGGTGACACTGCTTGCGGGGAACTATTATGTCTGTGAGACAGTCTTGAAAGTTCTGAATGCTCAAGGAACCACATGACTGGTGCATTGTGGTGAGGGAGTATATGGTCTGCTTCAGCCATGAGCGAGCAAGCGAGAAGCCATCACTCCAGCTCAACTTCTGGGTGACAGTGGTGGGCTGTGAAATGCCCCCGGGATAAAGATGCTTTTTTATGCTCTACCAAGGCCAAGCCTGTGGCATCTGGCCCAGATGTCAATCCAAATGGATGCTCAGTTGAGATATGTGTAATATCTTGAAATTAATTATGTTTCTTATTTCACTGTTGTATCCATCATTATAGAGATGCTGCTTACTTTTAAAGCTGCACCATGGTAGTAGAACCTGATGTAGAGCTGCATCTGGAGTTGAGTGGTCAGTTGCACATGACATATCCTGCAGGATGGATGGGATCACTTTACTGGAATAAACTTATCTGCATTCTTTCTACTTGGAGCCTTTCTCATCTTTATTTCTTACTAAATTTTACACTGGCGACAAGGATGAGATACACTCATGCAACAGGATTGTGATCTCAACACCAGAACATTTTCTTTGTGATTTATCCACCTGACTCTGCTGTGGACTACCATAAGACTGGTACTTTTCATTTCATGTGAGTACTTTTATTCTCCTTGGCTATGAATTACAACTAGAGCTCCTTCCACACATACCTTTTAAAATTTTCCTATGGTTTTAAGGTCACTGTGTGATGTTTAAAATTGGAGCATTTCGCCGCACAACTCACCTCTCATCTTCAGACTGTTATTCATCTTCTACCATAATTCTTGAAAGAATAGAGGTTGGAAGTCTTCGGTGCGGGCTCTAGGATTTTATCTTCATTTTAATGAGCTCTATGATATGTGACTTTTAACTTACAGTAATAATCCATGGACATTTATACTTAAAAAAAAATTAGTGCATTATCACTATCAACAGTTACCTTCTATCAGCTCCCACAATACTAAGGGGCATATTATCAAGCCAGGCGATAAAATTATCGCCGCTTTCGCGGCTGAAAACTGCCGCTAAAACAGCGATAATGGGCTTGGTAATATGCTCTATGGAATTCCAATTGAAGCCCATGTTAGATGTGAAGGACATCTAACCTGAGCTTCATTTGGAATTCCATAGAGCATATTTTCAAGCCCATTATCGCCGTTTTAGCGGCAGTTTTTTGCTGCTAAAGCGGCGATAATGTTATCGCCTGGCTTGATAATATGCCCCCAAGTTTCTAATTCTCAGTGCTCTTGTCTGCAAACTTAACACAGCTCTCAATCAAATTTGTGAACTTGCTCTTCCAGTCATCCCATTGACTTTGCCACCAACCTCTTCTGAATTTATGCGCCATCCACCAGAAACAATTTTTTTTTTACCCCACCAACCTCAATGGCACATACATATTTGTTAATGACAATTTCTTCACTCTTGCCACATTTGACGTATATAGTGAATTTCATTGCCCTTAACACACTACGTTTATTGTGAATTAATTTTGAACGTATCTCAACATGCAAAATGTAGCAACTCCTCCTTTTTTCCTATCTACGCCAGGAGATCCTCCGATCAAATGGCAAAAGTGGAAAAAAGTTTTTGAGAGGTACGCAAAAGTTTGTGGTACTAACCTCAGTGCTGAAAGGCGGACAGCTCTTCTCCTCCATTGTCTCGGCTCTGAGGGTCAGAGGTGTTTGACCATCTACCCGATGTAGATGATCAGACTCTAAATGAATATGAAATTTGTATTTTGAAACTAGACAGACACTATTTACCCAAGGTGAGCACAATTCTTGAACAATATCATTTTGGTAGAAGGGCACAAAATGAAGGAGAGTCTGTGGAAAACTACGTTACTGCCCTTAGGAAGCTAGCGTCCTCATGCAAATTTGGTGCCCTTATGGAAGAAAGAATAAGGGACCAATTCATGCAGGGGTGCAATGTTGAAAAGGTCAGAAGTGACCAATGGCAAAAAGATGAACCCACCCTTGAAGAGGTAATATCCATTGCGAAACAAATTGAACATTCCTTGAAATGTGTGGACATTATTACTAAACGTGAGAGCAAAGACAATGCTATTCATGTGGTAAAATTTAACTCAAAGGCAAACGAATCTAAGAAAAATGGTTTGGAAAAGGAACAGAGAAAGAATTTGAGAGATACAAGGCTCAAGTGTTACAGGTGTGGGAGAGAAAAGCATTTAGCTAATGACAAAAAATGCCCTGGTCTTAAGTCTACTTGTACCATTTGCAAAAAAGTTGGACACTTTACCTCAGCTTGCAATGTCAAAAAGAACAAAGGGAAGGTTCTTGCTGTTCGTGCTGACACCAGCAATAGTGATAGTGAGAATGAATCTGTTTGCCATTGTGGTCAAGTTGTTTCCCAAATATCAGATAATAGTAAGAAAGGCCCTATGGATGTAATAAATGTGGAAGGAGAGGGTACAAAGATTTTGTTTGATTCAGGAGCAAAAACCACAATAATTTCAAGACAATTCTTCATGAGTAAACTAGTTAACACTGTAAAACTACTCAAAGCAGATATAAGACCTTATGCTTATGGGGGTGAGCCCATAAAACTTTTAGGGTACTTTTCGGGGTTGATAGAGTAAGAAGGGAGATATACCACGGGTAAAATATACGTGTCACATAAAGGTGACAGCATCCTCAGTTGGTTTCACCAAAGAGATCTTGGAGTAATGCTAGACCCGAACAGTGATCCCGCCATTATTTTGAAAGGTGATTTTAAAAATAATGAGGTTCTGGTTCAGAATTGTGATGATGACTTTACCACTGCCTTAAAGGCAGAGTTTCCGGATGTTTTTAAAGATGAGTTGGGGTGCTTAAGAGGGTATACTCACAATATAAGATTAATTCCTGGAGCTATACCTGTAGCTTGTAAGGTCCGCAGTGTACCATTATCAGTGAAAGATGAAATGAAAAGAGAATTCGAAAAATTAAAGAAAGATGCCATAATTGAAGAAGTAGAAGGAACTAGATGGTTGGTGCCAGTGGTAGCCGCGTGGAAATCCAATGGTAGTCTGCACCTTTGCATTGACTTGAGAGAATTAAACAAACAAGTCATCATAGATAAATATCCCTTACCAAAAATATCTGACATGCTAATGCTTTTACAAGGTGCCAGTGTCTTTTCTACTGTTGACTTAAAATCAGCCTATCATCAGATAAAACTGGAAGACAAGGCTAAAGACCTGACAGCATCCAGCACACCATTTGGAACTTAGGTTAAAATTTGGTCTGGTGTCTGCGGCATCTGTTTTTCAGAGAGCTTTAGAAAGGGTATTGGAAGGAGTTCAGAGGGTAAAAATGTATCAAGATGACGTGTTAATATATGGAAGAAATTATGAAGAACATGATTTGGTACTCAGGGAAGTCTTCAGGAAGTTTAAGGAATACAATTTAACGGTAAGGATTGATAAATGTAATTTTAAAAAGTCATCAATAGACTATCTGGGACACACAATTGCAGGCCAAGGTGTCCAGCCTAAAGCTGAACTTGAAAATGCCATCCAGGACCTAGCTTCTCCATCCAACAAGGAGGAACTAATGACATTTCTGGGTATGTCAGAATACTATATTAAATTTATGAAGAACTTTGGGATGTGTGTGAACATGCGGAAATTGTTATTCAAGGGTGTCAACTTTATATGGTCAGATGAGTGTGAAAAGGAATTTTTAGAAGTTAAGAAAATGCTCAAGAAAACTCCCAAATTGAAAAGTTTTGATTCTACCAAAAGAACTGTACTCATTACTGATGCCAGTATGAAAGGTTTGGGAGGTGTGCTACAACAAAAAGATGGTGATACTGAGAATGTCTTTTTGTTCTTATCACGCAGTCTCAGAGGTGCAGAACTGAGATATTCTGTGATTGAAAGAGAAGCTTTGGCTGTCCACTGGGCTGTAAAAAAGCCCAAAAATTTGTTGTGGGGTGTGAAATTTGAGGTACGGACGGAGCACAAACCCCTGTGTCAAGTATTCAACAAAAAAGGGATAGACGCCATTTCGGGAAGGATTTCCAAATGGGTTGTAGGACTTCAGGTTTACAATTTTAAAGTTAAGTACTTGCCTGGAGCTAGAAATAGTGTTGCTGACACCTTATCTAGATTAGTGGCACAAAGTGATGATAAGGGTGGAGCTGAGGAGGAGTATATCAATGAATGGGTTTGTGCCATTGAGGTTGGTGGGGTAAAAGAAAATAAATGGCGAGAAGAATGTGCAAAGGATAAAGAATTTCTTGAGTTAACCTGTTTACTCAAGAATGGATGGGTCAAGGAAGCTAAAGGGGTCTGTGAAAAATATTGGCTTGTAAAGGATGAGTTAGCTGAGAGTGAAGGCCTTATTTTTAGGGGAACCACATTAATTCCCCCAACTTCTCTTCGGGAAGAACTCCTTGGGATGGCTCATGAGGGTCATCTTGGGATGTCTAAGACTAAGGAGAGATTAAGACTTACTTATTGGTGGCCAGGAATGGACTTGCAGGTTGAGAGATTAGTAAGCGATTGTATACCGTGTTGTATGTGTGAAAAGTCTCAGAAACCTAGGGTACAACCCATGTTAATTAGAGAAAGGCCCAAAAAAACATGGGAAGAGTTGGCTTTCGATATCCTAGGGCCAATTTGTGGAGATGGTTGTGAAAGTTACGTCTTTGTCTTGATTGACCTTCTTTCCAGGTGGCCAGAAGTAAAATTCACTAAGTGCATTGATACCATGCATGTGATAGAGTTTCTTAAGGTAGCTTTTGAAAGAGAAGGACTACCTGGTTCCATATTGACCGATAATGGTTCACAATTGGTTTCCAGTGAAATAGAGGAGTTTTTCTTGAAGTTTTCCATCAAACACAAGAGGTGTGCCTTATATCACCCAGAGAGCAATGGAATGGTGGAACGCTTCAACCGTGTTCTAAAGGAAACCATTGATTTAGCCAGACAAAATTGTTTAGGTTGGAAAAAGGAAGTCATCAGGAAAGTTGAAATTTACAGAATTACACAAACTGGTCGCACTCCTATTGAATTACTTAAAGTAAGAAGTGCTAATACCTTAGTTGCTCCTTTCTGGATTAATGACACAGAATCTAAAAGAGGTGTAAAGGCTCCTGTTTGTGATTGGAAGATCAAAGAAAATAAAAAAATAAAAGAACGTAATAGTAACTATGATCTTAGAAAAGCTGTGAAGGTCACTTCCGTTAAAGTGGGCGATTTAATGATGATCTGGGCTCCTGTTGGAAGGAAAACTTCCATCTTGTTTCAGAAACCGCACAGAGTGATCAAAGTATTGAGCAATGCTATTAAAACCGAGGATTTGGAATCTCAACAGAGTAGTGATCATAAAGAATGGTAAGTTGTGTAACAATGAAGAAAGATGCTCTCCTGTTGCTTCTCTACCTAAACCCAATGTTAATAGTGAAACTGGAGGTGTCATGAGAAACAAGAGGTTATCCAAGTTGCCCTCAAGATTCAATGATTTTCTCATGTAATAAATGTTGGTGTACATTGTTTTATTCAAAATTCTCTTGTTAGTTTTGTATATAGGAGGAAGGTGTGTAATATCTTGAAATTACTTATGTTTCTTATTTCACTGTTGTATCTATCATTATAGAGATGCTGCTTACGTTTAAAGCTGCACCATGGTAATAGAACCTGATGTAGAGCTGCATCTGGAGTTGAGTGGCCAGTTGCACCTGACATCTCCTGCTGGATGGATGGGATCACTTTACTGGAATAAACGTATCTGCAATCTTTCTACTTGGAGCCTTTCTCATCTTTATTTATTACTAAATTTTACAATATCCAGTGATGTCTAGACAAAAAAAGAAGCCCAGAGTTGCAGGGCAATGTTTGAGTAAGGATTGCACATGGCTAGCGGGTCCAATTTTTGGTTAGGGATTAAAAGTGCTGCCGAATCTTGGAAGTGATCTTAAGAGGAGTTGAAACAACTTATCAAATTCCTGGAACTGTTGTCAGTTTTCTTTGCAGTCAAGTGTCCAACCAGGGACAGGGTGCAGTGTTGCATTCTGGTATATATGGACACTATCTCTGCAATAATAAATAAATGTGTATAATTCTGTGATGACGCGGTCCTAGATCATGTCAGACGTGGCCACAGATTTCTGGCACTTTCTCCCCCTGAATCTCTGTTTAGGCGCAGAACCCCTGAGGCATGGTAAGCACAGTGCTTACTCGGGTGTCCAGTATCTGGGGAACTCTTCTGGGCCGCTGGGACGAAGCTCCAGTCACTGCTTCTTTTCTGTGCACCCAGCAGCTCTGCTTCCCCTGCTGCAGCGTACACAAAGAAAGGTCACAGTGGAATTACATTTGCAAAGTATGGGAGAACACATATGTTGACAATGTATATAGATTTATGGCAACACCTGATAGATGTAAAGAATGACTAGATTTAATCAGTTGAGCAAGTATTAGGTCAAACGATCAACAATTCAACAGACAAAACATATGTCAATATCATCATTTTGGGTAAACAGGTGCAAATAAGGTGACAAGTGCAATAGTTGGGGTCAGTGCAAGTGATGTGCAGGGGGAAGGTCATGCATATAGATACATACACAGTACATTCAGGGACCTATCCTGCCAGTTAAGTGGTAAAAACAACAAATGCAACAACATAAACAAAGAAAGCAGTTATACAATCACTGTCAATCTGGTTTGATCAACATACCAGATTGACAGTGATTGTATAACTGCTTTCTCATCACCACCTTGAATGCTTCCCAAAGGGTACTAGCAGAGCTAACAGAACCAACATTTTCTGCAAAGTACAGTTCTGTACGTTCTTCAAAGCGCTCCCGAAATTCCTGATCCCGAAACATAAAGGGATCTAATCTTGGAGGAAGGGACCAGTCGCGAGCCGGCCCGTGTAGCTGCACCTCCACCAGTGAGTGGTCTGATATCCCTCGAGCCTTATGGCACCCACCCCGGAAAAGACCCACTGAGATAGTATGTGTAAAAATATAGTCCAGCCGTGCCCCACTGCCTTGTGCCGCACACAGAAATATAAGTTGATTGTCTAGACCTGGGGTTGTGGCATCTTCAGAGATCCACCAGTCCCAGCGCACGCGCGAATGTGTACAGAGTACGGGTCTCCTTTATCCCAGGGGGAGAGTTTCCCTATCAATCTCAGGCATCAGGGTGTCATTCGTATCGCCCCCCAAAAGCAAAAGTCCCGGCGGGAACTCCAGCAGAAGCTTACTGAGATCTGGAAACGTAATTTTATGCAGTCACAGGGGAATGTACAAAGAGCATATATTTACCACCTGCCCCTCCCAAGATCCTGACAGGGCCACATAACGTCCCAGGTGGTCACACCACGTGCACAGCATCACCAGAGGGATCGCATTTTTAATGAGTATGGCCGTGCCCCTGGACCCTGACTTGAAACCAGCGTGGACCTGCAGTGTGTGAGTTACTACTTTCTTATATCCATCCCTATTGTGTAAGTTGAAGATTAACTGAGTGTTTCACCACCTTGTCCTCATATGCCAGCAGAAGGCCAGGGTGTGTTTTTTAAAGGGATCATAGGGGAGCATACCATATCCAGGACTGTTCTCTGTTTTGGCGTTTCCCATTCCAGCATCGAACAATTTGTCTCACCATGGCTACTTCAGAAAGCTGTAGGAGGGCTTGCCTGCATAAATGTCCTTAATGGGACTGGTCCGCATTATCCTGTTCAGTCACTAAGTGTAGCATGTAGGGCTGCAAATAGAACCAGAAATATGCAAAATGTGCTTGTGTACAATGGGAACATAAATCCAGATCAGACACCACAAAACCACCCTAATGAAATGGGAGCATTAAAACTTTCCACTTCACACATGGCTGTTTGCCTTTCTAAGTTTTGTCAATAGGGATTTCAGGGTCCGGAAAAAGGCCCTGGTGAGCAGAATAGGAATGCTGACAAAACAGTAGAGTAATTTTGTAAGCACTACCATTTTCATCAGCACAAGTCGCCCCCGGCCCAATAGAAAGCGGGGACTTTATCCTCGGGTCAATTTTAAGTTCTAGCTCTGCGATAGCAACCACATAGTTCTCACACCATAAAAGAGGAAACACCCGTGCAAACCTCTGCACATTTGGTGTGAGAGGAAAAAGAACAGATTTGTTCAAGGTAATCGTGCTGCCCGACACTCTGCCAAATTACATGACTTCTTTGAGAATCGGACTCAGGATGGTTTGCTAGTCTTTTTTTTTCTTCTTTAAAATTTTCCTCATATGACCTCCGTAGCTACTGCCACCTCTCGACCTGTCCCACCACTGGCGCAGATAACTATTTGGTGGTACTTAGTCTCAGCTGAAGTATTCCAAACAGGAGGATACCCGTTTATACTCAACTTGAGCTGATCCAGAGGTTTTAATCATTGGAAGTTTTCCTATACTCAGAACTAACCTTAGGTAACCCCCAAAAAAAACTACTCAAGAAGGGTCATCCAACCAATTCCAAAACAAACCAATGTCAGGCCTTTCCCTGAAAACATTAACCCTCTGATCTACAGCTCGGTAATACTTTATAGAATTCCACCAAGCATTCCAACTGGGAGAGATTTCCTGACACCACAAGATACAGATCTCTCTCCTGGCCAACAAAATCAGATAGAATACCAATTTGTGTTGGGGTCAAAGGTGATCTCGTATCCCACCCGGCCTAGGCACAAAACCAAAGAAAATAAGAGTTGGGCTTACCTCCACCTCCGCACCCATGACCCTGGACATAGTCTTACCCACATCCGACCAAGATTCGTGTATCTTGGGGCAAGATGCAAATATGTGGACATCATCCGCATTCTGGAATCCACACCTCCAGCATTTGGCTTCTCCTCCACCCTTCAATTTGGAAATTTTAAGAGGGGTCCAGTATATCCTATGGAGTGTGAAGAAATTATTTCTTCTGAGTGCAGCAGATTTAACCACAGAGTAAAGCAGGTCATTAGCTACTTGCCATAACTCTTTCCGTTCCTCGCTAGGCAAGTAGTTCTCCCAGGCCTGGTAAGGCTTTTCCATCCCTCGTTCTACTGCAGCCAGAAGATAATTGTACCATAAAGCAACTTCTTTCATCCTTGGGATCTGGTTTTGCAGGTCACTTTCCATGGAATTATCCTCACAACACGACCAGTTTTGAGATCTACACCATGAGGAGAGCTGATAGTATTTAAATCTGGACAAGGTTCCATTTGTAATATGGTACCAGACATCCCAAGGATGACATATACTGTCCACTACCAAGTCCCCCCAATGAAGGACTCCTGCCGCTATCAGAGGCTGAGCTAGGGCGTCCAAAAGGCACTCTGGAGTTCCAGGTGAGTCCCACAACGGCGCCCATTCACTATAATAGGAGAGCCCCAAGCAGTTTCGACAATCTGACCAAAGCTTGGCCGCCATACCCAGCGTCTTCATACGGGCCTTTTTATAAAATTTGGGAGAGCCAAATTTATACATAAAACCATGCTCCCTTAGACCCACCAGCATGGCTTTGAACATATTGCCAATTAATGAACTATACGGAGTATGCAATAGCATCCTGACATTTTTCAGCTGGTAGGCCCAACAGTAGAGCTGAAAGTCTGATAAATCCATACCACCCTGTGTTAGTTTGCGCCTAAGTTTTTTCCAGGACAGCCTAATCCCTTTTCCTGCCCAAATAAAAGAAGAAATCCTGCCCTGAATTTTAAGAATCTCAGCTCTTGGGAATTCTAACGGTATGTTATTAAAAAGATAAGTATACTTCCGAAGAATACACATTTTGACCAGATTAACCCGACCGTAGGGAGATATAGGAATATTCTGCCATCTTTTTAATAGAAGCTCAACTTCCTTTGAAACTCTGTCTAAATTAACCTTTGGGATTTTCCTGGGATCTTGAGTTATTGTAATTCCGAGGTATCTAAATTCAGTTGCATATGGCTCAACCTGATTAACAATATTCCAACTCTCAAACAAGAAAGGGGGAAGGGGAGGGCTTTAGCAATAATAAACTAGCTTAATATTATTGTAGGTCCAGCATACATGCCCAACAATCAATGTTAACAGAAAGGTATGCAGTTCCTGATATTAGCGCAGTGTGTGTTAGAGTCACTCAGGTCCCAAGGTGATGGTGTGAAAACAATCAGGTTGATCGGAGTAGAAGGTACTCCTTCTGGAAAAGAAGACCCTCACACACCCAACAAGCGGGTGTCTTGCTTCATCACCGGGTCTTTGCTCCTTATCGGGCCGGCAGTGCAATGCCCGATCAGGCACCCCGAGGGGGCCTTCCTGTCGGAGATCTTTATTTCCAAACGCCGGTGAGTGAGGTGTGTGGGGAGAACAGTTAATTATGATAAATGGTGTAGGTGCAAGTGAAGTGAAAGATACGTGTACTAAAACAGGGGAAGGTGATCCACTTCAAACTATTTTAATAAAGTATGGTCACCACCCTGATTAAAAACAATCCGCACATCTCTCACCATTAGGTATGTGAGTAATATGTGCTAAAGGGATAAAAAAGGTCGACATGTTTCTTGCCTAGGATTATATTAAATGGCAATTCTTCAGGACCAATAAACGAGCATATACGGCTACCTGCACCTTTTTGGTGGTGGCCACAACCTCTAAGAGGTGTCAATGGTGGCCACGCGTACAGCACCCTAAAAACGTGTGGTACCGTGAATACCAAGAACACACAACCCTATTAGGCTGTGGAGAAAATGAGGCCAGGGTAGGGAGGCACTAAATGCTAGTGTCGATTTCGTTGAATAAACGTTACCGTAAACCTAAGACCCCGCCAGCCGCTCAAGTCTGGTGTATTCCAAGCCATAACCTCAGCCTTATCTTTATTTTTTTCATAACCCAAGAATTTCCCAAAGGTTTGAGTTTCAAGTATAAGTTCATGTAAGGTGATGTCCACATTAGATGAAAACACAACTAAATCGTCCGCATATAAAGCTAATTTCCTAATATAACCACCAAATTCGAAAGGAACAATTTTTTTATTTGATCTTAAGCTCTGAGCCAAAGGCTCCATATAAATGTCAAATAAAATAGGGGACAAAGGGCAACCTTGCCTAGTGCCACATTCTATGTTAACAATGGGAGAAAGATTTCCATTAACTAAAATCCGGGCCCGAGGAGTGCTGTAAATTGTTTTAATAACATCTCTAAAGCCGGAAATAAAACCCATAACATTCAAGGTTCTATCTAAAAAGTGCCAATTCACACGATCAAAGGCTTTAGCCGTGTCGACCGTGATAATTGACAAAGGAAGACCCCTGGAAGAAGCCAAATCCACTGTACCAACTAAAGTATATACCAAGTCTGACATGTGTCTACCCGGAAGGAAACCCTTTTGATCTTTGTGAATTATTTGGGCTGCGATTTTACAAAGCCGTTTATTCAATATGCCTGCAAAAACCTTATAATCAACATTTGATAAGGAAATTGGACGGTACGATTGACACTGAAGGGGATCCTTACCAGGCTTCAAAATCAGGGTAATAACTGCATCAGACCATGAATCCGGCAGGGGAGATGTACCCTTTAATATTTCGTTAAACAATTTTAACCAAACTGGAATAATTTCATCCTTCAGCATGGAATACACCTCCATCGGGATTGCATCGGGGCCTGAAGCTTTCCCCTTTTTTGCTGTATCAAGCACTAGCCTCGGTTAACCTCGGAAGCTGTTTTTGTTCCAGCCAACTTTCAATAGACTCCTCCGCCTCCTGGAGATCTTCATGATAAAGAGCCTGAAACAATCCTGAAAGAATCCAGTAAAAGCCTGTTCTATTTTATCTTTCTCATTAAGTTGTGTGCCCACTTTAATCTTGCTAATATAGATACTAGCTCTGTCGATCCGTGACTTAATGGCAAGGAACTTACAACAGTTCTCCCCTTGGTCAAACTCGCGCATTTTACTTATCTCCCACTTATGGTGTAAAATTTCTTCTGTCTTAAGTTTAAATTTTAACTACTGCTCCTGCACTCTCTTTACCCGATGTTCTTTCTCTGGATCGTCATAAGGTCTGGCTTTCAGATCAGCTTCAGCCCCCGCTATCTGTTGTTCTAAATTAACCAATTCTTCCCTCTCTGACCTGGCCCACCCAATTACCGCCCCTTTTAATATCCCCCTCAACCAATCCTTAAAGGCATCCCAGACGATATGTTGGGGGGCAGACCCTAAGTTATTGTGAAAAAAGGTGTCAGTTTCAGACTTCAAAAGGCCCGGAGTAGAAGATAGCAGGAGAAACCTCCTATTTAATGTCCATCTCCTTAAAGAGTGGTCCGGAGGAAAATCGAGTTTGAAAACCATAGCTCCATGGTCCGATAAATGAATGGGCAGATATTTAATTAAGCTCACCATATGAGATTCCGCATAATCCATAAATACATAGTCTATCCTGGAATAGTGGGAGTTATTTTTACTATAAAAGGAATGCTCCCTAACCTCACCATGTTTTTTCCTCCACAGATCACATAAATTAAAAAATTTCCAAATATTCTGCATTCTGTCCATCAACTGTTGTTTTTGCATTTGTCGCCCGAGTGGGACGGGTATGCCCAGACGTGGGTCCCTTGCTCTCCATGCCACTGGAATCAAGCTATCCTGGCTGAAGAGGGGTAAAACCCGAAACCAGTCCTAGGATGCTTGTTTCCAGTCCAGGGAGGACCTAGCTTGGCAGTTCGGGCTGGACTGTTCCCGTGAGGCACAGGGTCAAGACTGATTTGCATATGGCCAGGTCTAAACTGGGGTGGCATAGTCAGCAAAAGAATAATGGATTTAGTCCAGATCTCTTGACTGGGGGTGAATTTTTTATTTGTTCTGAATTCCGTCCATCAATTGTGTGTCTTTTGTTTTCTCGCCCTAAGTGCACCAGGTATGCCCAGACATGTGTCCTGGGCTCACTGTGCCACTGGAATCAAGATATCCTGGCTGAAGAGGGGTGAAACCCTGAAACCGGTCCTAGTATGCTTGTTTCCAGTCCAGGGAGGACCTGGCTTGGCAGTTCGGGCTGGACTGTTCCCATGAGGCACAGGGTCAAGACTGATTTGTATATGGCCAGGTCTAAACTGGGGTGGCATGGTGAGCAAAAGAATGATGGATTTAACCAGTCTTGACAGGGGGTGAATGTTTTGATTTGTTCCGCATTCTATCCATCAATTGTGTGTCTTTTGCTTTCTCGCCCTAAGTGCGCCAGGTATGCCCAGACATGGGTCCTGGGCTCACTGTGCCACTGGAATCAAGCTATCCTGGCTGTAGAGGGGTGAAAACCCGAAACCGGTCCTAGGATGCTTGTTTCCAGTCCAGGGAGGACCTGGCTTGGCAGTTTGGGCTGGACTGTTCCCATGAGGCACAGGGTCAAGGCTGATTTGCATAGGGCCAGGTCTAAACTGGGGTGGCATGGGGAGCAAAAGAATGATGGATTTAACCCAGATCTCTTGACTGGTGGTGAATGTTTTGATTTGTTCTGCATTCCGTCCATCAATTGTGTGTCTTTTGCTTTCTCACCCTATGTGCGCCAGGTATGCCCAGACGTTGGTCCTGGGCTCACTGTGCCACTGGAATCAAGCTATCCTGACTGAAGAGGGGTGAAACCCTGAAACTGGTCCTAGGATGCTTGTTTCCAGTCCAGGGAGGACCTGGCTTGGCAGTTTGGGCTGGACCGTTCCCATGAGGCACAGGGTCAAGACTGATTTGCATATGGCCAGGTCTAAACTGGGGTGGCATGGTGAGCAAAAAAATGATGGATTTAACCCAGATCTCTTGACTGGGGGTGAATGTTTTTATTTGTTCTGCATTCCGTCCATCAATTGTGTGTCTTTTGCTTTCTAATCTATGTATTATGGCATATCATATGTCATAAACTGAGACCAAATGTATACACGATTTTTATCTTAAGGTGTAAGCTGAGTCAAGCTGCTGTAGCTCATAACTGCAGAAAAAACCTTTTTGAAGTTTCAGCATTTTTCTAACTAGTAGTCCATTTTTCCTATTTTTTGTGTTTTTTTCAACATACTAGCAGTTTGTGTTGGACACAGGTCGGAAACCCATGGGCGAACCAGATAAACTATATATTTCTGAAACATGGACAAAATTCCTAATTAATCAAGGGGGCCATTTGTGTAGCTCCCTCATGGTTTCTCCAAAGAAATTAGGCATTAGAATGAAAAAATAATGAAAATAAGAAAAAATAGGATTTGGAGAGAATGTTTTCAACTGTAATTATTTTCCCAGATATCCGATTTACAAAAGTAATATACATTACATCCCTCAGACCCTTCTGGTCGCAGAAATATACTGTATTTGTAGGTTGTCCAAAAACATGCAATACCCAGAGCAAACAACTGAGTTGCACCTTATAATGGTTTTGCATTGTGTACCGGCCATGCAGCAGTTTATATGGTGAAATCTAATGAATGAAAAATGAGTATGCAAATAACCTATGTACAAGATACTGAGCTTAGAAATAGTGGTTATGTTTAGAACTCTGTATTTGGGCTTACCCATAGTGTATTTATACTGATTCAGGGGCATTTTGCAAAAGGTCTTTTCTTACACACTGGCTTATACATTGGTAGAAATCTAATTGATGATCACAAATGTTCAACTATTTTGTGTTCCCATACTTCCCTCGACAAAAAGGTCAGCTCACTTGTGTAAGGGCCTACTCTCCACTACAGGCAAGGGCCCAAAATGCAACGTGAAGAAAAAATGTTTTTGCCATTAAGAAACAAACCTTTTTGGCCATGTGGTTAGCTGCATAATTTGGCCACCATCCACACAAGGAAAAGTTACTCACCTGTAATCCTGGTTTTCTTCATCAGTCATAAGCACGACTGAATAGTCCTGCCCATGTGCTATATATAGATATATATATATATATATATTTTGTACAACAGTACACTGCATATATGTTTGCAGCCTAAAAAAAGGCTAACAAAATAGGTAATTTTCATTCTTTTTTTTAATAAACTAAGCTAATTACATAGAAATTAGTCACTGATAAAGCAGTGACATTAGAACATCTTTCACAATTTTTTTTTCAAAGAATGGAAATGAGTGACATTGTTAGCCAGTAAGCTGCATTGTAAATCATAGTAGGGAAAACTGTCATTGTGCCTTTCAAAACCACACAATACACCCTGCATCCCGTCATGCTCTGCAGGTGACAGTTCGGTCAGATCATTTTTGCGGAAATCAGAGGATCCTGAAATAAAATTGCAGAAATTGAAGTATTTCTTATCTTGGGAGGTGAAAGCGTTGCTGATGATTTTGATGACGGGTCCCCTGGACGAGAACTAGGATTACAGGTAACAGTTCCCTATTTTCCAGGGGATCCTCATCAATAGCCATAAGCATTGAATAGAATGGCAAGCCCATCCCATAAATAAACAGACAAGAGTTATAAAACAGCTCCAACAATCACCTAAAAAGGATCCTCAAAGAATCCTTCCCTACTTGAGTATTCACTCTGGAGTCTGAATTCAGACAATAGTGTCTATTGAAAGTATGAATAGATCTCCAAGTGGCAGCCTTATATACTTAGGAAATGGAAACATTTCTAAGAAGCAGTTTTTACTTGTGTGAAATGTGCTTTAGGTCTACCAGGTAAGGGCTTTTTAGTTAGCTGGTATGAAAGTAGTACACAGGAAAATATCCATCTAGAAACAGACTGCTTACTGGATCATAATTATGAAAAGAAAATCTGATTGTCTTGTATCTTTTTTTGGTCTAAACAGAATTTCAGAACTCTTTTTATGTCTAGAGAATGCGGAGATCTCTCTGCTGGAGTTGACGGAATGGGAAAATATGTATGTAAAGAGATGGTGTTGTTAATTTTAAAATCTGAAATCACTTTAGGAAGAAAATTGCGGTGTGTTTTCATTACCATTCTATTACTCGGGAATACTGTGTATGGTTCAGTTGTGCATAAAGCCTGAATTTCACTAACTCTGTTCAAATCAGTAATAGCAACTAAGAAATCTGCTTTCCATGTATAATGTTGTAAAGAAGCTTTGTACATGGGTTCAAATGGGGGGGCGGCACAATTTAGTTGAAAGAATATTAAGCTCCCAAGGAGGAGAAGAGGATTTAAATGGAGAAAATACTTTTTTATTACCTTCTAAGAAATCTTTAATTACAGGCATTCTAAAGGAGAAAGTTTTTGATGGAGATTTCCTACAGGCAGATATAGCCGCAAGGTGACCCTTAATAGAAGAAAGTTCTAAACCAGAACTTTCCTAAAATATTACCATATCTTCTTCACATGAGGATGAATTGTGGTTGTTCTCCATACACCAAAATTAAAATCTCTTCCACTTAAAGCTGTACAAACTTCAACTGGAAGGTCATTTCGCTTCTCGTAGAATGTTCGTGCAGCCTTGTTGAAGACCTAGATTACCATATTGCAGGAATTCAGGAGCCGGCTGCTAATTTCAGTGGTGGAAGGTTTAGACTTAAGACCTGGCCTCGAATCTTGTACAGGAGATCCTGTCTGCACAACAGTCTCTTGTGTGGTCACTCTGACAAGTGAAGAAGGTTAATGAACCACCACTGAGGAGGCAATTCCGGTGTGTCATAATCATTCTGATTTTTGGACTGGTATAACTTGATGAGAACTGTCGGTATGAGAGGTATTGGGGGAAATGTGTGAAGAAATTTCTTTGACCAATCAATCAAAAAGGCATTCTCCTTCAACCTTGGTTGGAAGAATCTGGATGCATAATCTTGCCATTTTTTGTTTATTTGCATCTGCAAACAAATCTATTTGTGGATAACCCCAGTATTGAAAAATTGCTTGGAGACCTCGTTGCTTGGTCATGGTATTCTTGAAATACTCTGTTGAGTGAGTCTGCTTGTACGTTCTGAACACCTGAAACGTGGACATCCGTTATTGTCGAATTTCTCACTAGTAACCATTTTCATATGGCTTGAGATTTGAAGGATAGCGGTCTCATGTGAGGTCTTCCCTGCTTGCTCAGATAATACATTGCTGTTGTACTGTCTGTCTGAACAAGAAGGGAGGTAATCGTTATAGACGGTTGAAAAGACCCTAAAACTAAATGAACAGCTCCTAATTCTAGAAGGTTGATATAATAGGTCTGTTCCTTGTCTCACCATATTTCTTGGGTTTTAAGTGCCCCAGGTGAGGTTCCCATTCTTGGAGAGATGCACCTGTGACTAGAGTTTGAACCGAACGATCCTGATGGAACAACATCACATTCAGTAAATCTTTTGTCGTTTCCACTATGGAAGAGATTGGGCTACAGATTGTGAGATAGTCATGTTCTTTTCCCAGTGCTTCAAGAACTGGTTCCACAAGTCCTCTAGACATTGTTGTAAAGGACAATTGGGAAGTCTGGAATGTGGAACTAGAAAAAAAAGCAAGAGACCATAGACCCCAGTATGAAATCAGTTGTTGAGTTGGATTAAGAGTGTGCAAATGATTGTCACACTTCAAATGGACTGATAATCTTTCCTCCAAAGGATATACTTTTACAGACTGGGTATCTAGTATCGCTCCAAGGTATTGTATTTTTCGCACTGAGTAAGTTGTACATTTCATCAGGTTCACCCAAACACCCAACTTGGTTAAGGTTTTCAAGCATATTTGAAAATGTTTTAATGGCTCCTCTAATGATGTGCCTTTTATTAACCAGTCGTCGAGATAAGGAGGGATGAAGCTCTTTTGTTTCCTTAGGTGTGCGTGATGACAGAAATACATTTTTCAAATGTTCGAAGAGCTGAGTTTAGTCTGAAAGGTACGAATTTGTATTGAAAATGTTTGGAGACTACTATAAATCGAAGAAACTTTCAATGCTTTGTTATTATCAGAATGTGAAAATAGGCATCTTGAAGATCTATTGCACACATCCAGTCTCCTTGACGTAGCTGAGGAAAGATCTGGTGTAATGCCAATATCCTGCATTTTTCTTTCTTTATGTACTTTTTCAGCATTCGATGGTCAAGAATGGGTCTGAAGTTTTCTTTTGGTCCTCTTTCTCAAACCAGACAGCATCGGGGAAATACATTCCAATCCTTGCTGGTGATGAGGAACCTCCTCTACAGCATTTTTCTGCAATCTTACGTTATGTGAGCTGGATCTGTAGAGCTGGGCTTATCACCCAATAAATCCAGGTGCAATAAACTGTCAACTTCCATCTGCAGCAGATCTTTTTGATAAGCCAATGTTTTGGCTGGTGGTACAGAAGGAGGATTCGACTTGAAACTAAGAGAGTACATATTTTGAGCAATATTCAAGACCCATTAGTTTGCCGTTATGAAAATCTTCCAGATGCTTGACAATACTTCTCCTCTCGAATGACTGATAGAGAAGGGTGAATTAGTGAATCATTGTTTGGCAGGAGGCATTGCTGAGGTCGCAGATTGTTGTTGTTGGCCTCCTCTACCTCTGGAGGTTTTACGAGGGTGATAAAGCTGTCACTGTTGTTGTTGCTGGTGATGAGAAAATTGAGGGATTTGAAACCTATGAGGTAAATATCTCGTATCATAGGGCCGCTACCTCCTACATATTCTTTTCTTTTCTCTAGACCAGCAGCTTTTAAAGTGTCCATTTTGGTCTTCAAGCGAGAGATTTTATCCTCTGCATGAGATCCAAAGAGAGCGTTCCCTGAAAATGGCAAATACAGAATGCAATGGTGTGCTTCTGATTTGAGTCCAGTCAGTCTTAGCCAATAATTTCTCTTTGCACTACTTCCATGATAATAGCCATGAGCAGCCAGATTGTGTGTGTCAGCTGATGCACTCATTATTTGGTTTGACACCAGGCTGCCCTCATTAAGAATTCCTTGGAAGTCTTGTTTGTCCTCTTTTTGGAGTTATTCGGTAAACCTTTGTAGAGAATCCCAAGGAGACCTATCATATCTCCCTTAACAGGGCAGTAGAACTGGTAGGTTCCATTGTAGATGTCGATGTTCCACACATCATTTCCCAGCAAATCTATCTGCTTATTCTTTTTATCTGGTGTTAAAGAAGAAGAAGGAGCAATAGTATGAGACTTCCTTGCTGCGGCTACAATCACAGAATCTGGAGGAGGGTCTGTTCTATGCAACAGAATAGTCCTGGTCAAATGGTTTATATTTTATTTAAGAAGTCTAGATGGAGCAGACTTCACTGATGCAGGCGTGAGGTATAGCTGCATCACCGGCTTCAAGAGATCAGGGACTAGAGGATGTAAAGGTTTTCCTGTCATTCTATGATGTAGAGTATAAAAAAATAATAGAGGCTTACATAATAGATAATATGTTGATATTTACCTTTGCTGCTTCTCTTATCGAAAGATCATTAAAAGTCAGTAGATCATCTACTGGCAAGACTCTTGTTGAAGGCATCTGTCAGAATAGGTGAATGAGCAAGTAGCAGTAGTCCAGGTTGGAGATCGCCTTCTGTGTCAAGATCGTGATCTCCTGCTCGATCTTCTGGAATGTCTGGATGATTACCTGCTTTTAGAGGTTTTCCTAGATCTAGTTCTAGACTTGGAGTAATGGCACCTTCTTGAATTTCTAGATCTCTGTGGAGATCAAGGTGGAGATGTAGTCAGTTGTGGACTGCTCAGTGGGCTTACAGGAGCAGTACGATCAGTTTGTGGCATTGTATTATGTGGTGTGCCTGGAGAGAAATGAGCAGATGTTGATCTCCTAGGCAATGGTGTGCTTGAAATCTGGATCTCAGGTGTGACACACATTAGAGATTAGGTGCAGGAATAATCTATGTCTGATGTGTGTGGCACACCTTTCTGTTGCAAACTTTCAAGCCATCGAGGAGAAATGTTCATGGAATATTGGGTTCTAGCTCTTGATGTGGAGCATAGTCCAGAATCTGTGGTTTAAGGTGGCTTTGATGGTAATGTTGATGTTGAAATATGCTTTGACACTGAGAGATGCTTTGACAGCAAATGGCGTGGGTGTTTCGGCGTCGATGTTGTCTTCGACATAGAGATGTACTTCGCTGGTGAGCTTCAATGGACTTTTGACAGTGACTTAGACATCGAAGACTGTTTCCACAAGGAGCATTGAGAATACTTTGCGGTCGAGTGGTGTTTCAACAGCATCTTTGACGGCATACCTGTCGACAGTTAACATGCCAGTAGCGTTTGCATTCTCAATCGTCATGCATAATACCAAGCATAAGCGTTGCCTTTTCCTCTGATGGTGTCTCTCCCTGGATCTCAATATATGGGAGTTCTAGAGCATGAGGTGGGCACTAAGGAAGAAGGATTAACTTCCCCAGGGACTCTTATGTTTTCTGCCTTATTTTATGAAGGCTTTGCAGCCTGATCTTCTCACAGTCCAGGAGGGTCCTTCTGCAGCATTCTTGAAAGTGGGTACTGGTCTCTGCATAATGGGTTTCTGGAAGACAAACAATGCAGAGAGAGTGTGGGTCTGTCTGGGCCTTCGTTTTTCCCACAAGAGGGGCACTTTACAAAACAAAAAGTGAAGCCATTTTGACAAGTAAATATGTTATTTTATGTCAAAAAGGTGTCATTATGCTCTTAGCCTTGAACGATGTCGAGTGAATTCAAAAACAGGAAGGTTTTAAAAAGATTTCCCAATACTTAATAGCTAAACAAGGCACTGCTCGGTGCCCTATGAACCTGTTTCCAGGAGCCGGAAAAATTACCTGCCCTAACTGGCAACTGTACAGCATGATGGAATGCAGGGTCTATTGTAAGGTTTTTTAAGGTTTTAAAAGGCACATTGGCAGTTTTCTCTCCTATGCTTTACAATACAGCCTACTTACTAACAATGTCACTCAATCCCTTAAAAACATTTTCTTGAATTCTAACTGGTAAAGGATTGTTTTAAGGCTGGAAGATATCTGTGGTTCCATTGGTATGGTATCTTATAGTGCTGGATTGTTAATAGATGTCTGTGTCTTTTATGTGTTTTGTGTATGATGCTGTATTTCTCATGAAAGATAGGAATGAATCTAGGAATGCTACAAATTTCCAAAGCGAGCAGAACACCAGAGTAGGCGCTGTCCTGCCAAAGGGGGACCCAAAGTCCTAAGAACTATCACCAATATGGCTGGGTGAGGGTTGCACCCAGAATGGGTACCAGCCAGAAAAAGATGATGCCAAAGTGCTAAGAATTATCACTATGACGGATCCAAAAGGTTAGGAAATATAACCTAAATGGCAAGGGTGGCCCCAAAATGCTACCAAATACCTTCAGGAGCCAGGCCTTTTATATAGAGTTGGCCCCAAATTGCCATGAAAGGCCCTAAAATGCTAAGAATTAGAACGTATGCCTGCAACCAGCCAGTCAGTAAACTGTTTCACATACATACGCACTCAAGTGCATACACATGGACACCCATGCGAGCATACACACACACTTGCACCAGCGCACACACATTCTCATCTACACACACAGAGTATTTGAGAGACGTTATTATTTCAGTAATCAGTAAATTTTTATTTGATTCAGATCTCAACTGAGATCAACAAATACAAAGATAAAATTGTTATTATTGAATTTAAAATGATTAGATGGTAAAACTTTTGCTTTTAAAACACACTATAAAATGGAGCAGTAACAATGTTCTATCGCCTACCCGTGCATTTTGCTTTTAAAACACACTATAAAATGGAGAAGTAACAGTATTCTATCGCCTACCCATACAACATTCTATAAAGATAAGATAAAAACGTCTGATTATGCGTTTTGACTTTAGAACAGCTTTAGAAAACTTTTTTTAAACGTATACAGGTTATGGCATACAAATTCATTGACTGGAGAGTTACACAACATAATTAAATCTTTGGCCGAGAGTGCATTATACTTTAATTGAATTGGAATTATATAACAACGTTGTGCCGCTACTATACTCACATTAGGACAGATTAGTAAAACGTGAAGCAAATCTTGTCGGCCACCTATGCATAACTCACATATGCCTCTAGGATTATTTGTACCTTTCCAGCTAGCTAAGAATGTTGCTAAAGGGAGTATACCCAAACGTAAGAGTAGGATACATTGCCTTACCCCGTGCTCTAGTTGAAAACGTAATTAGGGAGCATAGGTTTTAAATTCTATGTTTTCTGCGAACACTTTATAATGCGTCAATTGAATACAATGCTCTTTATCCAATTCATAACTGATTCTAGGGGCCAAATGTTTTAAAAACAATTTCAAGTGTGCTGGAGACCACTCCTGTAAAAGTGCGACCGTGCATTGAAAAACCTCAAAGGCTTTTTCCAAATTCCTATTAAAAGTATACCCAGACGCTTCCTCTCTAAAAGTCTCCAGTTTTAACAGATGCCTTAAGGTGTCTGGCGCTGCGTGTAGTAGATTGTACGCCCAACTGATGATATTTGCAATTACTCTAGCAGAGATTCCCGTTACCGATAGCTCGAGACGTAGTGCTTCGACTGGTACTGAATGCAACACTTTTAACAATTTTCGGAGTATGGTTCCTTCCTTTCCTTTTGTAGATTGCCATATTTTAATTTGGGTGAGTTCCATGGCATATGATAGAATCGGAGGGATCTTCATACCATAAACCTCCAGCATCGGTGTAAAATGTCTATTTCCCGTAGACAGATACAGTCTCTGTAAAGCCCCAACGTGGGATTCTGCCTTCCGACTTAAGTGTTGGAGGTGGGCTGTACCTTGTAAGTTAGAAGTAAAAATACGGCCCAGATAAACATACTCTTTTACCGTCTCGATCGGTTCGCCTCCCAAGGACCATGTATGAGGTAAAGCCTTACTTCTGCCACTGAAACGGAGTGCTTTAGTTTTAGTAATGTTTGGCACCAGAAAATCTTCGATTGCGTAATGATTTATTTCATTCAGGGTTCTTTGCAAGCCTATCGGGGTATGGTTAAGTATAACAATATCATCGGCATACATTAAACACAGTATGTCAACTTGTGCTAATTTAGGAGGGTAATTTTTAATTAGGGAAAGACGCCCTGCTAGATTGCTAATATAGATGGACAATAATAGGGGAGCTAATAAGCATCCCTGTTTCAGCCCGTTCCGCGAAGGCATAGGATTGGTTAGACCTTTTTCTCCCCCCATTTGGACTCTGCACCATGTTGATGTGTGAAGGGAGATTATTATTGTTAAGAGCTCTTTAGGAATCCTCATATTCGCCCATTTTCTCCATAGAGTCAGTCTATCTACGCTATCGAAGGCAGTCGAAAAGTCAATAAAAGCACAATATAGACTTTGAGCATTTAACGTAACAAACTTATCAAGCACTGTTTGGAACACAGCAATATTGTCCAATGTAGAATGCTTTGGGCGAAACCCAGCCTGATACATAGGGATCAGTTTTCTCGAAAAAGCCCAGTCTTTTAAGTGCTCCAAAATGCAAGCAGCGAAGATCGTACTGGTTACGTCGAGGAGGGCTATTTGTCTATAGTTTGCAGGATTTGTTCTTGTGCCTTTTTTTAGGAGAGGAACCACCACACTCCCCCGCCTAGATTCTGGTATTTTCCCACTTATCAGGCAATGTTGGAAGAGTGTGGCAAAGAATTTACCCCAGTCGTCAGCGTTTTTTTGTAGAACTTTAATCAGGATCTTATCTGGTCCCATCGCTGCTGATGACATGGCAGAGGATATCAGAATAGAGATTTGTGCGGCAGAAATTTCCATTTGGTTCCTGTTCAGATTGGTTCTTCAATGCTTGATCCAGTCTGGGGAAGATGGGATGCTGATGATTAGATTTATAAAGCCTTAGAATATATTTTTCCCAGTCAGATGATGATACTGGAGTTGCTTGAGCAGTTTTCGTATCCCCATCTGTGCAGAGATTATGTTCCAGAAAGATTGATTATTTGTGTGTTTTACTGCTAATTGGATGTTGACCCAGACACGATCTCTTAGAGCTTGTCTTTCTTTTTCCTTTTACCGTTGGTGCAGTTTTTTCAGTTTCCTTATTTCTCGTCTTATCGCACAGAAAGAGTGAAATTGAATTCAAGTCAATTTATGCAGCTGTCGAGAATTATTATCCACATGTTTTCCCATTTTGCATGTTTTAACGTTTTCGCGTCTCGCAGTGTTTCCTTGGAGAGAGGCAACTACCGACTGTATAGTAGCTTCAAATCTGTTTATAGGATTGCCTACTTTACTCACAGATGTTAACAGATCTTGGGAGATTGTATGATTTATTTTACTTACTGTTTTGGAATTCCATTGAATCCTTCCAGTTTTGTGATCTACGACTGCCTGCCCTTCATAAGAACGGAGTGACCACGGAGAAGTATGCTGAGTATAGACGTCAATTTCTACGGTAAGTGATGCGTGATCACTTTCGTGGGTATATTGAGTAGAAAGTTATTGGACCTTCGGAAATAGGCCTAAACTACAGATAAAATAATCTATGATTGAGGACTTAGTTGGACCCAGTCTGGTGTATGCCGCCGGAATATCACCATATATTCTCCCGTTTATTATAACGCCATTAATTGCTTCGATAGATGACAAAAGCATTTTCCCTCTTTTATCTGCTTTTATTTTATCGGGGAAGACGGGAGTTGGTATTGAACAGGCTACTTCACGTGGAGGGATCCCCCTATTATTGATTAGTGTATTAGAAATCTTTCCATTGAAGTCCCCAGCCATTATCATCATAGGGTATCCCCTTACTTCTAGGATTGATTCAATTTTCATGAATGCTTTGTCAAGATATGATCTTTTGTGGTTCCTGGTGGGAAATATATATTAAAAAGTAAGAGATTAGATGAAGGCTCCATTCTTTCTTTCCGGCACTTAATGCTAATACATTGGACATTTGACAGTGAAAGCTCAATTTCTTCCGGGTCCCAATCTATCTCTTCTCTCAGTAGGATTGCTAGGCCTCCTTTTGCATGGCCTCTTCTAGTGGCCTCTGCTGCTTTAACAAACACAAAGTATTCTTTTTGAGAGAAAGTCGTCAAGGACCATGTGAATATTCCAGAATAGAAAGCATTTCGTCAGTAGTCTTTCCCGCGATGTTCCATGATACTATTGAATGTCTATCACTAAAAAGGCAATTTCAAATCCTTGCCCAGCTTATTCCTGTTCAGAGATCCCGCTATCCAGGCCTAGGGATTTTCATCTGGTAGCTGCTTTTGCCTTGAGTCAGATGCATTCCAGAATCGCCGTACTCCATCCTTTATAGAGATCTGCAGAAGGATGTCTTGCGCATTCTTACTTTCTTTACTTTCTGTGCTCTGCTGGTTAAGATTATTGTTAGTGATGTCTATTATTTCTTTAGCATCCCTCATCTGGTCACATGCGGAGCTGGCCTTTTTAACCATGGCGATATCAAAACCGTTTTTATGAAGAATGTCTTGTTCTTTAATTATAATAGCTGGAACTACATTTGACCAGAACTCTACGAGAGCCACTGAGCAGATCATTTTGTCAGGGAATGAGACTAATTTTATTTCTCCTGTAGTTAAAGATTGGAGTAGTCTAATCTTACGTAACAGTTTGACTATTCTCCCTCGGTTTAATGGGCAATTGCCGCTAGGAAATATATCTGTAAATTCTAAAAGGTTTGAGATTGGGCTTTCTGAGTCATCCTGGAGGTCTTGATAGATGCATTTATCTTCTGTAAAATATTCATTTGATTTAAAAAATTTGAATGAGAAATTTGGTGCTAGCGGATCTAAGACTTTTCTGTCTTTTGTTTTTCCAAATAGAGGAATTTTTGGCAGTGACTGCTGACCGATATTGAGGGATCCGTTACTACTGTTCTTGACTTGGTTGATTTCTTCCCCTATTTGTTCAGTTGGGCTAGCTTGGAGAAATGTTACTTTTTGCGGAGCTCTTTTCGATATTCTCTGTTTAGCTCTTTTTTTGTTGGCTTCTTAATATTATTTTGCCCGATCTTATATTTCTCCTTTTTATGAGGCGTTCTTGCGGGTTCCGATTGAGATGATTAGTTCTTCCCCTGAGCCTCTCCCGTCAATTATTCGAGAAGGGAAGGGACCAGTTTTTTGTTCTTTTACATGAAAAATGGGAAATAAGGATATGGGGTTTTGAATGGCTTTCCCCTTAACACTTCCTGGGCAAGGATCTTTGAATAATTTTCGAAGGGAGTAAATTTCATCACCATTTAGGAGATTAGTTTTTTGATTCTGTTGTATTTGTTTTTTTTCCATCTGAGTTTCCTTCAGCTTTGCTCCGTTTTCTTGCAGTGGGGAAATGCTGGGGACTGAGGGTTTTAAGAGACACTTTTCTGCCTGCATCATACTGTAGAATAAGAGATTGCGAGTGTGTCGATTGAACAGGTTGATTAGGTTGAGTCAATTGTTTTTTCCTTTTTTGTCTACAAGATATTGAAGGATTCCAGTTTGAGTTTCCAGAATCTGATCCGAATTTTCCAAGTTCTTTTCCAAGAGTGTTAATATAGAGTCCATGATTCTCTGCAGTGACAGAATAGTGCTTGATACGGGTTCTTGCCTGTTTGCAGATTGCGGCATAATAAACTACGGGAACTCAGAAGATTTTGAGAAGTTATGTTCTGGCTCTAGCAAGTTGCTCGGTGTGCTAGATAATATAAGGACTGGCTGTTTTTGAGCATCTTTTATATCAAGATAAGTAGGTGAAATAAAATTAAAGTCTGGGAGAGTGAAATCTGTTGCTGCAATTTATCCCAGGCCTTCCTGGATTTCTGTTTTAGCAAATATCCCTGGGAGTTCTTTCATAGGCGCGAGATTCACAGTCTCTTCAGACTCTTGGGACGTTGTTAAATCATGGATTTTCGAGGGGTCCAACAGTTTAGCATTTTGGAGAACTACCTCCTTGAGAAGAAGGGAGTTGGAGACTAAGCCCTCTTTTCTTGCACCAACTTTTTGTTTAACTGTGGTTACGAGTTGCTCTAGCTGAACCTTTTGAGGAGACTTTTTAGGGGTATCCGTGGTTATTGTAGTTATAGGTGTTGTTGTATGCGAGAAGAAATTTGTTATTAAAGATTTTCCTGTCGGTACTGGTGCTCCGTGTTGAGACATTATTCAGGTGCTCTTATAGTTAACTGGTGTGCCCACTTTTTTCATATGTATAGTGCGGGACCGTAATCTTTTATAGACCATACTGCTTTGTCATTGAGTGGAGACCGAAGATTAGAATCAACTGAGAATTTCGGCCCCCGTTGGGGCTTGAGAGAGGATAGATAAATAAAAAGAAGAAAGCAAGTCGAGCCTTCTCCTATTACATTTCAATGGCGCTGATGTAGTTTTTAGGTCTCGGCTAGCGAAGGCTGCGCTTGCGCAGTCTCGCTTGCGAGATTTAATGACTTGGAGAAGAGGGGCTTGAACCCACCCCTCTTCTCCCCTGTTCTCCATTGGCTGGCCTCTTGAATGCTGGCCAGCCATTGGAGAAGAGGTCAGTCATTCCGATTAGGCCCCGTCCTTTTCGGATCGGGGGCGTGTTTTTTGCAAGAAGTCTAATTATCTCCTCCAGCCAATGGCTGGAGGAGAGAAAAGACAAACCCCCCGAATCCGAAAATGCCGCTGCCTTTCTCCGAGGCATTTCTGCTCTGCCTCGGAGAAAGGCGGCGGTGTTCCTGGCGTCCTCTCCCCCTGCTGTCGGGTCTCCAACCCTTTTTTCTTGCCCTTTTCATTCCCTCGATGCCTCACTCTTCTCTTGGGTTTTCCATCCCGTTAGTCACTCACCCTGCTGTCTCCAGCCTTCTATACCATCAACATCTCACTCTAATATCCCATTCATTCCTTCAGTGTGTCAGATCTCCGTGATGGCCTCCTTTCCATCCACTGGCGCGTGCAGGCAGCATGGGGTCCCTAAGGCACTGCGACGCGCTGAGTGACTTCTAGGCGCAGCCGGGCCACTCGGCTCGAAGGCTGCGCTTGCAGCATGCACTCTTTCTTTGTTAGCTTATTGCCATTATAGAAATTACTCACGACTGGGTACAATACGGTACCTTTAAACTATTGACTGTTATACACTGGTTATCGGTCTAAACGCCCCGTTTCAAGATGGCGGCCGGAGAGCCAGTAACTTTGTCGGTCTTCACTGTTTATATACTGCACGCGATCTCACCATCCATTCACCCACACGGGAAACATATCACCAAAAACCGACGGAGCACGCTAAGCGCTAACACTCCAGTAAGTAGTTTGTTTTACCAGATAGAGATATTGCATGAATGGTTCTTTTAAATCTGCAATCGATAAAAGACACAGTTTTGAGCAGTTAGGAGGAGATAGTATATGAAACGCACATGTTTGCGGTAAAACCGGGGGCACCTTATATCACTAACACCGACCTATTTCCGATTCTACAGGTAGACGCATGTTTAATTTACGCATCAGCATATCGTTAAGTATACATGATAGAACCGGTAACGCTCACCTTGGGACGAAACCGGGGTCACTTTACATCACTAACACACTATTCGACTCATTGTTCACCAAGCGCACTTGAACCTTATTTGAGTGAACTAACTCTTCCCTCACCAGTTGTTTTCTGCACTTTATCACGACATTATGTAAACGCTCACCACTAACTACCTTACGAGTCACACACGGCAGTCCCCTCATGTATTAAGACTCTTTTAGATTATTTACAGCTTTTGGTTCCCTGAAAAAGTGTGTTTTACCCGAAATGCACGGAGCATGAGAAGTCGTGCTGTTTGCAGCACTGTGCTACACAAGTTTCATTAAAGATGCATTTCTGCAGCGACCATGATTGATTCTCAGCTTTTCGGCTATTTTGTAGTTTAAGCATGAGGCTGTCTTAGAGGTGGTGTTGATGTTTTCAAGGGTTAGTTTGTAGGGTGTCTGAGTTGGGCAGGTAATGGTAAATATTTAACATTTTCCCTGTCGGAATATATTTGGACAATTAAGGCTTTTTAACTCTATTGATGTCTTTGATGGACTTTCCCTTTTCTTTTTGTAAATCGTTTAGTCCTTTTCAGTTTTTTTTTTCTTGCATCAGAGTTGTTCAAGCTTTTGGCTGGCAGCTGATTTTCCACAGTTAGGTATACAGTCCACTTAGAACTGGGCGCAGGGTGGCACAAACATGCCACTTGTTACATGATACCTCGTTGGTCCGCACCTCTGTACTGTGTAGTTTGAGTGGGTGCTCTGGGCCATGGGGGTTGCATCCTCTGTTTGGAAGAGAGGATGGTTGCCCACATATGGGCAGTTTTAACTGTTAAACGTCTTGAATCCAGTGGCGCAGTAGGGGCTCATTGGACAGGATATAGTGGTTCGCAAATTGTGACGTGCTGTACAGACTCCTGCCACTGCTGCCAAATGGTAGTGCGAACATTTAGTTCCTACTAGTAATCACACTGTCATTTTGGACTATTTCAGTCCCTCTATCCTATAGGAATGGCCTGGAAGTGTGAGTTTCATCTTTTTGTTGTTAATACATTGAACTGCTAAACGTGCTTGCTACGCTCAAAACATAGGCTGAGATCACCCCCATATGGTTCACTCTCCTAAATATGTTCCAGTGTTTAAAAATAAGTAAAAACAAATTAAACAAGCATTTACAATGCAATGGTCTCGACATTGGTAAAGTTAGAGCTATTGGCATTGCTCATGACATTATTTTTGTTTATGTTTTTGTTTTTAAAACATTTAAAGAAACGGCATTGTCACGAGCAATGCCAATAGCTCTAACTTTAACAATGCCGAGACCGTTGCATTGTAAATGCTTGTTACTAGTGCAATGATCCAGAGGTGCGCTGGACTGGAGATTCAGATGGGTGAAAGTAAATCTTGGCGGGAGCACTAAGAAGGCCTGAGTGCGGGCGCTCAGAAGCTTCACAGGCCGTGATGACTCCCATCCGCCCCCTGCAGCTGCGGATGCACTGTCTCACCCTGCCACCTACAGCCTCTTCCTTGCCTTCATACCTTTATGCCCACCTGCTTACAGTCTTGCTGTCTACCTTGCTGTCTAGCTGCAGACCTTAGGCTCTTTTCAGGCGCTTTTCAAATCGCCTCCTCTCAGTCTCCAGGCAGCTCTGAGCAATTCTCCAGGCACAAATCTCCAGGCCCCCTAGTCACCCGATACGATGCCCGTTTCAACGTACACCATGGTAACCAGGGTAAGCTCCCCTTTCATCGTGGCCGCCAGGGATGTCGGTTTGCTGACTGGCTAGCACGGGGGAGCACATGAGGGCAGAGTGGTTTTCGAAGAAGAATGCTGAGGAGATCACTAACGTCGAGTTTGGATACTGGTGACCGGCAGCTCACGGTACTTAGAACGGCAGCTCACGCTCACGGTAGCTCACGGCACTCGGTCACGATCAGTAAGTGCCTGGACGGAAGCGTTTCCAGCCGCTCCCTGCCAGCTCAATTGTCCAGTCTGCCACGCTATCGTTGGTTACTGTGTAGTGTAATCGGCGGGTGTAATCAGCGGGAGTAATTGGCAGGAGCCGGAGCCGCTAGTGGTTTGGAAGCGTTTTACCGCGCCCTTCGCGTCCTTCTGCGTCCCCCGCTCCTGCTCCCACTCTGCTCTGCACTGCTGCTCCGATCTGAGGTCCGTGGTCCGACATTATTATTTAATTACCCCTTTTCACATATATAGGTCCTGCTTTGACTCCTCCTCAGTGCTGACGCTTCATGAACTCTGGCCACAAAGCTTCCTTCTATTTGAATTAGGTGAACACACAAGGCCTGGATTCATATGTACAGTGTGACCAGAAGTGCAAATCCTGATTGGGTATTAGACACAAGTTACTCTCTGCCTTGCCATTGGTAGGAGCGCCGACAGGCTGCCCTTCATTACAGAGCTATGAGGTATTTTAAGGCCCACTTCCTCTAAAGCGGAGCAATACCTTTCAGCATTCTAAATACTATTACCATATCAGCTTTGAGTTTTCCCCTTTTTATGAGATATGCATATTATGTCTAATTTTTCTACTGTCACTCTGAGAGTCAGAAGTTGTGATACACAGCTACAGGCTGTCTGACTGACAGAAGAAAACAAGCATTGACAAAGACAATAGGTCTCGGCAATCCAAGCGCTATTGGCGTTATTAATTTGAATGTCTTTGTGACAACCTCCGATCGCCACTCTCAAGAGTATCTCAAGGCCGATAACCCCACAGATCTAGTGGGAGGGGTGGGGTATTGCAAGGGCTTCCTCTCCCAAGCGGACTCACTTTGCTGACAGCTCCACTGGCACATTAGTGGGAAGCAGCAATGTAATAACCAGTGAAACAAGCGCTAGGCAGCAACACGTTTTCGAAGATAAGAGGATGTAGGAGGAGCACAGTGACGATTACGAAATGCACAAGCTAATAGAAACAGAAGGTGTTAAGGAACGCCCCTTTTTGCACTGTGTAAATATGGTGGCCATCTTTAAGAGTTGCAGAGGTAAAGACAGGGTCCAACCCGATATGAGGGAGGGAGGAATTGCGCTTCTAACCCGAGCTCCACTCGCTTTTCAAACTCGCTTTAGAAATAGTTCTCATGTGGTACTTTAAAATTTGGGACCGCGTAGGAGGCAGGGCCCTACCCTGCTTATTCCGGTATCAGCGAACCGCGAATGGCCAATATAGTATGTACAAGTGTTTTGCGTAACGTTTCATCGATAAATGCACCTTGTATACGATATTACACATTGACTTCGTGGGTTCCATCTTGGAGCGGTGGCCATCTTATGGTTGCCCTCACATAGGCTACACATCAAGGACAAGCACAGGCCTTCAGAACACATGTGCCTTCTATTGACTTCTCTGTGACCTATGCGATTTGGCTCCACTGCCCCAGGTCAGTCCGGTCCCACGAGCTCCCCGTCCTACGGCCACCTGTGAGTAGCATCAGGGTTTGACACACCATAAAGCCTTTTCATCCCACACAAGCCTCCGGCTAATCTCTTTCACACCTAACTCTTCCTGCTTTATGGCTTGTTTTACAAACAGGAGGTGCCCGTGTTTATTGGGGTCTGCTGATATCTGAGGAGGGATCTGAACCTCGCTGGGTAAATAATTGTGGGCTGGCCGAACTGGAATGTGGGATGGTCATCATGACTCTGCTTTTTTCGTTTGTAATGAATACATATGAATGACCATATCGTAAAACGAGGAATGTGTGCCTGAAGCATGATATTTTGTATATAAGGAGAAGGCCGTTTCTGTAAGTTTAAGCAGTCTCCTGAGAACATACACTTTGTTGTACTTCTCGGATACCTGTAATTGGTCTGCAGCCAATAAATACGATCTTTGACTTCACCTAGAAGACTCTGTGTTTCTGTGGGTCTGAAACAGGAAGAACTCGAAGTCTTAGGGTGTGTTCCCCTGCACCGCTGGGTTTTAAAAACCCAGTACTTCACTCAATTTCTGCAAATTTCTCAATTCAAGAAATGCGAAATTCATTCAACATATAATATATTTTTTAAATGTCATTGTCTTCTGAATTGTCCATTTTATATCATATACTTCAAGAAAGTCATAGTTTTTCCCCTTCCTATGGCGTCCTCATAACCGCTACACAGGGAGCAGTAGCCGCAGTGATAGAGGATAGGAAAAGCCCAAAGACGATTCTGAAATGTATGAGCTAACAGAAACAGAAGAAGGTGTTAAGGAATGTCCCTCTTTGTTGTGTGTAAATTTGGTGGCCATCTTAAAAAGTTGTAGAGGTAAAGACAGCGTCCAACCCAATGGAAGGTGAAATTGTGCTGTTAACCCGAGGCACACTCACTTTTCACACTCGCTTTCGAAAAAGTTATCAATTTCAGCAAATCTCATATTTCAAGGAATGCAATATTCCTTCAACACGTATCATATTTTAAAATTATCATTGTCCTCTGAATTGTCCATTTTATATCATATACTTCAAGAAAGACAGTATTTACACCCATATGGCGTCGTCGTAAGCGCTATGGAGGGAACAGCAGCCTCAGTGAAAACACCGAGCAGCAACGATGGGAAAAGCAAATATGGGGGGAGGGGGTGATCTGTAGACAGGGCATGAGGAGCAGCAGTGTTTGTGACAAGATAAGAACATGATTTACAGCCCTGTTTACAGAACGGAGCAACAGAGCTTGAAGCAAGTGAAAACAACAAACGCTCATGTAAAGTGCTCCAAATGAAAGGAAAAAGTAGTTCCCAAAAAAATTGCTAAAATGGGAGGTGGAGATGGATAGTAGTAATTGGTCCATGCTCTTGGGGAGGACTAAACACAGGAAGATGCATGATTCATGCATGCCATGGACAAATGTAGAGAAAGAATAGGTGAGCTATGATGGAGCCAGCAAATGAGAAGCTTATGGGTGGGCTGAAGCCAACAAAGTATATACAACATGTCCCTTTGAGACAGCGCAAAAAGGGCAGCAATGCCTGAATGATGATATAGGCAATCCACACCTTGCCTGACCCTGTTTAACTGCTCTTTCTTCAGGTTCTGAAGCTTTGTTTCATTAAGAATGCCTTCTCTAGTCTTTAAGGTCTCCGTTTTAAACTATGTGTTGTTTTTGCCTTTAGGCCAAGCATGAAGACAGCATGAGGGGGCACTGATGGGCCTGCATGGGCTTTCCTTTTTGTTGGCCACCCTTGAAGTTAGTGATAAGAGTATCAGGATGTTGGATGCCATTGGGCAAGTCACTGAGTCTTTACAAGTGAAAAGAAGGGTGAGTAAAACAGAAGAATTGTTTACTTCACTGCCTCTTTGTCAATCAGAAAACTGAAAAGGGCTTCAGTTTTCTTCTATTTGCTTCACTCAGTCTAGACAGCGCAATGTCTATTTATAATGAAACGTCTGTTGGTGCGGAGCAACTTTCTTGCCAAGAGTTAACAAGAGTTTGGTCATCGGTATCTTGATCCTCACAATGAGTATGTCTTTATCCTCCTCTTTAATTTTGCTCTTCTGGATTCCTGGTCAGGCTATTTTCATGTGCCCAGAGGCACGCACTGCGCTTGCAGCATACCCAAGTAGTTTGTGCTCTTCTCTCAGTGCTTGCTTACTGCCAGTGTCTGCCGTGGTTGGCATAGACACCTATTTCTTAATACAGGCACATTTTCATACATCAGGCTACATTCATTAACAGTGCCACATTTTTATGACATTCAACCCCATGGTGCCGCTATCTGTCAAATTTTAAATACAGTACACTAGCAGCATCTTTAACAATTCAATAACCATTTAAAGAAATAGTGGCACAGGGTGCCCAGGCTATTTCTACATCTTTGGGTGAGCTGGAATAGATCAAATTGTCACTTTTGCAGGAGTATGATGATTTGCAGGCAGCAGGCCCAATTCACAATGGTAAACGAACACTTTTATGGAGGTTGACAGTTTTTTTGGTATTCACAAACTAGGAGTTTAATTTTAATAATACTAATTTTACAACTGCCGAGACTCCACACTCCTGGCAGAGACTCGGCACATAAAAAGATAGGCATGTTCTTTCTTTTTATTTATGGGGTTCTGCATCTTGACTGTTGACTCTCTGCAGTTGTAAAATTACTATTCCTAAAATTAAACGCAGTTTTCGAATACCAAAAACATAGCACACTTACAAACAAGTGTACGTTTACATTTGTGAATTAGGCTCCACATCTGTACTGGTATTTTGCAGGACAGCATGGGACAGTGGATGGTCCCAGCTGCAGTGAGATTCTAAGAAATATCTTGGGCCCTGTCAGTTATGTTTTTTTTACAAGTTAAGCATTGTCTTCTCTCTAAACCCACTTTTTTGATTGACACTTCTACCTGCAGATTCTTCAACTTTTTCATAGAATGTCCTACTGAATATCAATGCCCAGATTATCATGGTACAAGAATATCAAGAAGAGATTATTGAGGGGCAATATATTGAAAGGTAGGTGCATATAGGGAAGTATAGATTTGCAATTCCTAACTCCACATCGTAAGTACATATATCTAGACTTTCTTACCTGTCAATATTTTTTATTTCTGATATTTTGTCCTCAATATTGTATCACATTGATATTCTGTGGTTGATATTCAGGGTGCACACTTTTGCATATTGTAGTTAAGGGAGTATTATGGGGTGTGGGGATTCGTCCTCGGCATGTAATACTATTGTGATACCCCAAAGATGGTCCTTGGATTCACACTAATAAATACTTAGCTCAGTCCTGGTAGTGTGGCAAAGAGCAGTCAGGCATTTACTAGACGAATATGTGCTAAGCATTTCAGAGTACCAACATGGACGATAAATAATTGATACAACTCGAGAGAAATCAGATCACACTTTTTTAATAGAGTGTATTTTTATCTGAATTTAGACACCAAAACTAATGGAATAGCATACATATAACCAGAGTTATAGAATTTTGAAGCAATAGAAAATCAGTGCAAAATATTGATCCTAATCAATAGTCATAAGCTCTGAATAGAATAGCTAGCACATCCCACAAGATGCAGACCTGAAGTAAAAGATGTTCAACAATCACCCAAAAAGGTTCCTTAAAGAAGCTTGCCTTACTTGAGTATCTGCTTCAGAGTCTGAATTTAGGCAATAATGGCCAGTAAAGGTATGTACTGATCTCCATGTTGCAGCTCTGCATATTTCAGATTTGGGGACATTTCTATGAAGAGCTGCAGTTGCAGCCTTCCCCCTTGCAAAATGTGCTTTAGGTCTACTAAGTAGGTTTTTTTTTAGCTAGTTGGTATGATAGAAGTATATAGGAAACTATCCAATTAGAGATAGTCTGTTTTGATGAAGCCAAACCTGTTCTCACTGGTCTATAATTTATAAAGAGGGGATCAAATTTCATAATGTCTTTGGTTTTATTAGGTAGAACTTGAGAACTCATTTAACATCGATAGTGTAAAGACCTTTCAGCTGGAGTAGATGAACTAGGGAAGAAGGTCGGTAATTAAATGGTTTGATTATATGGAAGTCTGAAACTACCTTAGGAAGAAAACCGGGATGAATTCTCATCACCACTTTATTATTGTGAAAAACTGTGTATGTTTCAACAGAGCATAAAGCTTGAATTTCACTCACTCTGCGTGCTGAAGTGATGGCTGCTAGGAAAGCTGCTTCCCATATCAGATGCTGTAAAGAGGCTTTATGAATGGGTTCAAATGGTGGGACCAATAATTTGGTGAGAACAAAGTTAAGTTTCCAAGGACGGGATGGTGACTAAATTAGAAGGAATACTTTCTTAAGCCTTGCTTGAAAGTCTTTAATGTCAGGAATTTTAAAGAAAGAAGTTTGGGATGGAGATTTTCTATAGGCTGTTATAGCTATAAGGTGCACCTTAATAGAAGAAAACTGTAACCCAGACTTTGCTAAATGAAGAAGGTAGAGTATAACTACTACTTCTTGACACAAAATTGGACTGTGTTTGTTTTGAATGCATCATTAGTACAACCTCTTCCACTTAAAGGCATATAGTTTTGTATTGAAGACTCCCTTAAAATGTCAATGCAATCTTGTGGCAGGCCTAAATGACCATATCGGAGGTATTCAGAAGCCAAGCTCTCAAGTTCAATGATGGAAGGTTGGTGTGTAGTATCTGTACCCCGAACCTGTACAGGAGATCCTGTCTACATGTCAATCTCTTCTGCAGTTGTTCTGATAGATTAAGAAGATCCGTGCACCACCACTGACAAGGTCATTATGGTGCTATCATTATCATCCTGGTGTTGGACCTGTAGAATTTGATGATTACTGTAGGTATCAGCGGAATTGGGGGAAATGCATAGAGAAATTTCCCTGACCAATTTGTCAAAAGGGCATTCCCTTTCGACCCTGGTTGGAACAATCTAGATGTGTACCCTCAACATTTTTGTTGCTTGCGTCTGCAAACTAATCTATTTGTGGATATCCAGAGTCCTAGAAAATGTCTTGTAAGGATTGGTTATTTAGAACCCAGTCGTCATTTTTCAGAAATACCTGACTAAGTGAATCTGCTTGTAAATTCGGAATCCCTGGAAAATGGATGGCAGTTATGGTTGGGTTTCCAGCTATCGGACATTTCCCTATTGTTTGAGCCTTCGACAGATAGAGGTCAAGAGGGAGTCCCATCTTGATTGTTCAGGTATTGCATTGTTGTTGTATTGTCAGTCTGAACTAGAAGGGAATCCGTTGTTATTGATGGTAAGAAGGATTTCAGGGCAAGATGAACAGCTCTCAATTCTAGAAGATTGATATAATAAGTCTTTTATTTTTCCTAACAAATCCCTTGGGTTTCCCATATGTCCCATATGAGCTAACCATCCCTGAAGAGAGGCATCTGTGATCAGTGCTTGAGTTGGTAGATCCTGATGTAATGGCACTCCTACCAAGAGGTTCCTTATTTGTTTCTACCATGGGAAAGACTAAATTGCCTTTTGTAGTAGGTATTTTCTCTTCCCAGTGGTCAGAGAGCTGCTTCCACTGGTCTTCTAAGCAATGCTGGAAGTATGAAGAAGCAAGATGCCATTGAACCTAGTAGGAATGCAATCTGTCTTGCTGTTGGATGGCAAGTCCATAAGAGATTGTGACACTTCAGTTTGATCTCCTCCTAAGGACACACTCTTGCGGATTGGGTATCCAGTATTGCTCCCAAGTATTGTATCTTTTGGACTGGACAGGTTGTAGACGTTCTGAGGTTTACTTGCGGGCCCAGATAGGTCAGCGTTTTGAGACAAACTTGATAATGTTTTTTTGTCTCCGCTGGTGACATACCCTTTATTATTCAATCGTCCAGTTAAGGATAAACGAATATCTGTGTTTATTTAGATGAGCTGCGACAACAGGCATACATTTTGCAAACGTTTGTGGAGCTTATTTAAGTCCGAAAGATAGGATCTTGTTTTGGTAATGATGAGATCCTACTTTGAATCAAAGGAACTTTCAATGCTTTGCTGTTATTGGAATGTGAAAGTAGGCATCTTGGAGATCTATTGGACACATCCAGTCTCCTTGATTTAGTTGTGGAAAAAGTTGGTGTAGTGCCAACTTTCTGAATGTTTCTTTCTTTTTGTACTTGTTTAGTACTCACAGATTTAGAATGGGTCTGAATTCTTGTTTTGGTCCTTTCTTTATCACAAATAAGTATCTGGAATAAATCCCCAATGCTCTTCGGTGATCAGGATGCTCCTTCCCAGCATGCTTCTGCAATAGAGTGTTGACCTATTTTTGCAGTAGGTCTTTCTGAAAAGCAGAGTTTTGATTGGTAGAATTGAAGAAGGAAAGAATTTGAGTTGAAGAGAATATCCATTCTGAACAATATTTAAGACCCAGTTGTCTGTTGTTACTAAGCGCCACTCTTCCAGATGTTTGGTAATACTTCCCCCCACAGGAGTGAGAAACAGAGAAAGGGGAAGTATTGGCTCATTGCTTTACAGAAGGTTTTCCTGTGGATGCAGACACTTTAGATTTGGAAAGGTGACACATTGAACTCCTAGATCTTCTTGGAGATATATGTGGTGAAGCTGTAAGATGAGGGCTACTTAATGGCCCTATTGGAGTCACAGGTAGCAAGGCTGGTGTGCCTGCAGAAAATGGAGAAGATTGGGATCCCCTAGGAGATGGTGTACCAGAAATTTGGACCTCAGGTGTGACCCTTGATGGTGAATAGGTAAGAGAGTACTCAGAGTTCGAGGTATGGGCCTAAGGGCTATGCTGTAGGCTTAGAAGCTAACGTGGAGAGATATTTAGAGATGAGTGCGCTCTGGCTCTAGATGTAGAGCAAGGACTAGATTCAGCTGTGGATATTGTTGTGACCTTTGACGTCGAATGCTTTTCTCTCGACCTCGACTGTGGCTTTTCCACTTTTTGCGACGTCTGATGTTTTTCCCTGAATGCTTCGACGTCAAGTGGTGACTCAATCCTACCTTAGATGGCGTTTTCGACAGTGTACCTGTCAACGGTGGGCACACCCGTAACTGTTGGGTACTCTATGTCATACTTCTCAACATCGATCAGGAACGGTTCATCTTATGATGGTGATGTCTCTCTCTGGATCTCCCTTAGTGAGAGTCCTTGGAGCGAGACAAGTGCTCTTTGGAAGAAGCCTGACCTTCCCCAAGGTCTCTTGATGAAGCAGATGTCCTTCTTTTTTGGAGCCCACAAAGCCTAATATTTTCTCTATCATTCAGAGTACATTTGGAACATTTCTGGCAATGACCAGGAGAATGAGAATCCGAAAGGCAAACAGTACAGACAGACTGAGGGTCTGTCTGAGCCTTTTTCCTCCCACCGGAAGGACACTTCACAAAAAGTGAAGGCATTCTTGAAAGAAAATAAAAGTATTTTCTGTCAGAAAAAAGGCTATCTGCACTCAAGGTGCTGACATTTTTTTAAAAAGACGTTCAAATGAAAAGAATCACCAGTATTTTTGGCAAAAAGGCAGAGCTCCCTGCTCCAGGAGCCTAACTGCAGGAGCCGGAAAAATGAACTGACCTAACTGTCACCTCTGAGGCATGATGGGATACAGGGGGTAGTGTAAGGTTCTTAAAGGCACAGTGCCCGTTTTCTTTTACTTCTCTTTGAATAGCAGCCTATTGGGTAACAATGTCTCATATTCCCTTTCCTTTTTCTTAAAAACAAAAAGGTTTGTGAAAGATTTTTTATAGTCACTTTTCATTAATGAAATATTTCTATGTAATTGGATTCTTTTTCAAATGTAAGTTCAATGTAATCTGGCCATTTTTTAGCCTCTCTTTAGGCTACAGATATCTATACTTAAAGTACTGCGTACAAAGTTTATTACATATATATAAAACCCCAGCCACTTTTCACACTCGCTTTCGAAAAAGTTATCAATTTCAGCAAATCTCATATTTCAAGGAATACAATTTTCCTTCAACACGTATCATATTTTAAAATTATCGTTGTTCTCTGAATTGTCCATTTTATATCATATACTTCAAGAAAGACAGTATTTACACCCATATGGCGTCGTCTTAAGCGCTATGGAGGGAGCAGCAGCCTCAGTGAAAACACCGAGCAGCAACGATGGGAAAAGCAAATATGGGGGGGAGGGGGTGATCTGTAGACAGGGCATGAGGAGCAGCAGTGTTTGTGACAAGATAAGAACACGATTTACAGCCCTGTTTACAGAACGGAGCAACAGAACTTGAAGCAAGTGAAAAAAACAAACGCTCATGTAAAGTGCTCCAAATGAAAGGAAAAAGTATTTCCAAAAAAATTTGCTAAAATGGGAGGTGGAGATGGATAGTAGTAATTGGTCCATGCTCTTGGGGAGGACTAAACACAGGAAGATGCATGATGCATGCATGCCATGGACAAATGGAGAGAAAGAATAGGAGAGCTATGATGGACCCAGCAAATGAGAAGCTTATGGGTGGGCTGAAGCCAACAAAGTATATACAACATGTCCCTTCGAGACAGCGCAAAAAGGGCAGCAATGCCTGAATGATGATATAGGTAATCCACACCCTGCCTGACCCTGTTTAACTGCTCTTTCTTCAAGTTCTGAAGCTTTGTTTCATTAAGAATGCCTTCTCTAGTCTTTAAGGTCTCCGTTTTAAACTATGTGTTGTTTTTGCCTTTAGGCCAGGCATGAAGACAGCATGAGGGGGCACTGATGGGCCTGCATGGGCTTTCTTTTTTGTTTGCCAACCTTGAAGTTAGTGATAAGAGTATCAGGATGTTGGATGCCATTGGGCAAGTCACTGAGTCTTTACAAGTGAAAAGAAGGGTGAGTAAAAAAAGAAGAATTGTTTACTTCACTGCCTCTTTGTCAATCAGAAAACTGAAAAGGGCTTCAGTTTTCTTCTATTTGCTTCACTCAGTCTAGACAGCGCAATGTCTATTTATAATGAAACGTCTGTTGGTGCGGAGCAACTTTCTTGCCAAGAGTTAACAAGAGTTTGGTCATCGGTATCTTGATCCTCACAATGAGTATGTCTTTATGCTCCTCTTTAATTTTGCTCTTCTGGATTCCTGGTCAGGCTATTTTCATGTGCCCAGAGGCACGCACTGCGCTTGCAGCATACCCAAGTAGTTTGTGCTCTTCTCTCAGTGCTTGCTTACTGCCAGTGTCTGCCGTGGTTGGCATAGACACCTATTTCTTAATACAGGCACATTTTCATACATCAGGCTACATTCATTAACAGTGCCACATTTTTATGACATTCAACCCCATGGTGCCGCTATCTGTCAAATTTTAAATACAGTACACTAGCAGCATCTTTAACAATTCAATAACCATTTAAAGAAATAGTGGCACAGGGTGCCCAGGCTATTTCTACATCTTTGGGTGAGCTGGAAAAGATCAAATTGTCACTTTTGCAGGAGTATGATGATTTGCAGGCAGCAGGCCCAATTCACAATGGTAAACGAACACTTTTATGGAGGTTGACAGTTTTTTTGGTATTCACAAACTAGGAGTTTAATTTTAATAATACTAATTTTACAACTGCCGAGACTCCACACTCCTGGCAGAGACTCGGCACATAAAAAGATAGGCATGTCCTTTCTTTTTATTTATGGGGTTCTGCATCTTGACTGTTGACTCTCTGCAGTTGTAAAATTACTATTCCTAAAATTAAACGCAGTTTTCGAATACCAAAAACATAGCACACTTACACAAAAGTGTACGTTTACATTTGTGAATTAGGCTCCACATCTGTACTGGTATTTTGCAGGACAGCATGGGACAGTGGATGGTCCCAGCTGCAGTGAGATTCTAAGAAATATCTTGGGCCCTGTCAGTTATGTTTTTTTTACAAGTTAAGCATTGTCTTCTCTCTAAACCCACTTTTTTGATGGACACTTCTACCTGCAGATTCTTCAACTGTTTCATAGAATGTCCTACTGAATATCAATGCCCAGATTATCATGGTACAAGAATATCAAGAAGAGATTATTGAGGGGCAATATATTGAAAGGTAGGTGCATATAGGGAAGTGTAGATTTGCAATTCCTAACTCCACATCGCAAGTACATATATCTAGACTTTCTTACCTGTCAATATTTTTTATTTCTGATATTTTGTCCTCAATATTGTATCACATTGATATTCTGTGGTTGATATTCAGGGTGCACACTTTTGCATATTGTAGTTAAGGGAGTATTATGGGGTGTGGGGATTCGTCCTCGGCATGTAATACTATTGTGATACCACAAAGATGGTCCTTGGATTCACACTAATAAATACTTAGCTCAGTCCTGGTAGTGTGGCAAAGAGCAGTCAGGCATTTACTAGACGAATATGTGCTAAGCATTTCAGAGTACCAACATGGACGATAAATAATTGATACAACTCGAGAGAAATCAGATCACACTTTTTTAATAGAGTGTATTTTTATCTGAATTTAGACACCAAAACTAATGGAATAGCATACATATAACCAGAGTTATAGAATTTTGAAGCAATAGAAAATCAGTGCAAAATATTGATCCTAATCAATAGTCATAAGCACTGAATAGAATAGCTAGCACATCCCACAAGATGCAGACCTGAAGTAAAAGATGTTCAACAATCACCCAAAAAGGTTCCTTAAAGAAGCCTGCTTTACTTGAGTAGCTGCTTCAGAGTCTGAATTTAGGCAATAATGGCCAGTAAAGGTATGTACAGATCTCCATGTTGCAGCTCTCCATATTTCAGATTTGGGGACATTTCTATGAAGAGCTGCAGTTGCAGCCTTCCCCCTTGCAAAATGTGCTTTAGGTCTACTAAGTACGTTTTTTTTTAGCTAGTTGGTATGATAGAAGTATATAGGAAACTATCCAATTAGAGATAGTCTGTTTTGATGAAGCCAAACCTGTTCTCACTGGTCTATAATTTATAAAGAGGGGATCAAATTTCATAATGTCTTTGGTTTTATTAGGTAGAACTTGAGAACTCATTTAACATCGATAGTGTAAAGACCTTTCAGCTGGAGTAGATGAACTAGGGAAGAAGGTCGGTAATTAAATGGTTTGATTATATGGAAGTCTGAAACTACCTTAGGAAGAAAACCGGGATGAATTCTCATCACCACTTTATTATTGTGAAAAACTGTGTATGTTTCAACAGAGCATAAAGCTTGAATTTCACTCACTCTGCGTGCTGAAGTGATGGCTGCTAGGAAAGCTGCTTCCCATATCAGATGCTGTAAAGAGGCTTTATGAATGGGTTCAAATGGTGGGACCAATAATTTGGTGAGAACAAAGTTAAGTTTCCAAGGACGGGATGGTGACTAAATTAGAAGGAATACTTTCTTAAGCCTTGCTTGAAAGTCTTTAATGTCAGGAATTTTAAAGAAAGAAGTTTGGGATGGAGATTTTCTATAGGCTGTTATAGCTATAAGGTGCACCTTAATAGAAGAAAACTGTAACCCAGACTTTGCTAAATGAAGAAGATAGAGTATAACTACTACTTCTTGACACAAAATTGGACTGTGTCTGTTTTGAATGCATCATTAGTACAACCTCTTCCACTTAAAGGCATATAGTTTTGTATTGAAGACTCCCTTAAAATGTCAATGCAATCTTGTGGCAGGCCTAAATGACCATATTGGAGGTATTCAGAAGCCAAGCTCTCAAGTTCAATGATGGAAGGTTGGTGTGTAGTATCTGTACCCCGAACCTGTACAGGAGATCCTGTCTACATGTCAATCTCTTCTGCAGTTGTTCTGATAGATTAAGAAGATCCGTGCACCACCACTGACAAGGCCATTATGGTGCTATCATTATCATCCTGGTGTTGGACCTGTAGAATTTGATGATTACTGTAGGTATCAGCGGAATTGGGGGAAATGCATAGAGAAATTTCCCTGACCAATTTGTCAAAAGGGCATTCCCTTTCGACCCTGGTTGGAACAATCTAGATGTGTACCCTCAACATTTTTGTTGCTTGCGTCTGCAAACAAATCTATTTGCGGATATCCAGAGTCCTAGAAAATGTCTTGTAAGGATTGGTTATTTAGAACCCAGTCGTCATTTTTCAGAAATACCTGACTAAGTGAATCTGCTTGTAAATTCGGAATCCCTGGAAAATGGATGGCAGTTATGGTTGGGTTTCCAGCTATCGGACATTTCCCTATTGTTTGAGCCTCGACAGATAGAGGTCAAGAGGGAGTCCCATCTTGATTGTTCAGGTATTGCATTGTTGTTGTATTGTCAGTCTGAACTAGAAGGGAATCCGTTGTTATTGATGGTAAGAAGGATTTCAGGGCAAGATGAACAGCTCTCAATTCTAGAAGATTGATATAATAAGTCTTTTATTTTTCCTAACAAATCCCTTGGGTTTCCCATATGTTCCATATGAGCTAACCATCCCTGAAGAGAGGCATCTGTGATCAGTGCTTGAGTTGGCAGATCCTGATGTAATGGCACTCCTACCAAGAGGTTCCTTATTTGTTTCTACCATGGGAAAGTCTAAATTGCCTTTTGTAGTAGGTATTTTCTCTTCCCAGTGGTCAGAGAGCTGCTTCCACTGGTCTTCTAAGCAATGCTGGAAGTATGAAGAAGCAAGATGCCATTGAACCTAGTAGGAATGCAATCTGTCTTGCTGTTGGATGGCAGGTCCATAAGAGATTGTGACACTTCAGTTTGATCGACTCCTAAGGACACACTCTTGCGGATTGTGTATCCAGTATTGCTCCCAAGTATTGTATCTTTTGGACTGGACAGGTTGTAGACGTTCTGAGGTTTACTTGCGGGCCCAGATAGGTCAGCGTTTTGAGACAAACTTGATAATGTTTTTTTGTCTCCGCTGGTGACATACCCTTTATTATCCAATCGTCCAGTTAAGGATAAACGAATATCTGTGTTTATTTAGATGAGCTGCGACGACAGGCATACATTTTGCAAACGTTTGTGGAGCTTATTTAGGTCCGAAAGATAGGATCTTGTTTTGGTAATGATGAGATCCTACTTTGAATCAAAGGAACTTTCAATGCTTTGCTGTTATTGGAATGTGAAAGTAGGCATCTTGGAGATCTATTGGACACATCCAGTCTCCTTGATTTAGTTGTGGAAAAAGTTGGTGTAGTGCCAACTTTCTGAATGTTTCTTTCTTTTTGTTCTTGTTTTGTACTCACAGATTTAGAATGGGTCTGAATTCTTGTTTTGGTCCTTTCTTTATCACAAATAAGTATCTGGAATAAATCCCCAATGCTCTTGGGTGATCAGGATGCTCCTTCCCAGCATGCTTCTGCAATAGAGTGTTGACCTATTTTTGCAGTAGGTCTTTCTGAAAAGCAGAGTTTTGATTGGTAGAATTGAAGAAGGAAAGAATTTGAGTTGAAGAGAATATCCATTCTGAACAATATTTAAGACCCAGTTGTCTGTTGTTACTAAGCGCCACTCTTCCAGATGTTTGGTAATACTTCCCCCCACAGGAGTGAGAAACAGAGAAAGGGGAAGTAATGGCTCATTGCTTTACAGAAGGTTTTCCTGTGGATGCAGACACTTTAGATTTGGAAAGGTGACACATTGAACTCCTAGATCTTCTTGGAGATATATGTGGTGAAGCTGTAAGATGAGGGCTACTTAATGGCCCTATTGGAGTCACAGGTAGCAAGGCTGGTATGCCTGAAGAAAATGGAGAAGATTGGGATCCCCTAGGAGATGGTGTACCAGAAATTTGGACCTCAGGTGTGACCCTTGATGGTGAATAGGTAAGAGAGTACTCAGAGTTCGAGGTATGGGCCTAAGGGCTATGCTGTAGGCTTAGAAGCTAACGTGGAGAGATATTTAGAGATGAGTGCGCTCTGGCTCTAGATGTTTAGCAAGGACTAGATTCAGCTGTGGGTATTGTTGTGACCTTTGACGTCGAATGCTTTTCTCTCAACCTCGACTGTGGCTTTTCCACTTTTTGCGACGTCTGATGTTTTTCCCTGAATGCTTCGACGTCAAGTGGTGACTCATTCCTACCTTAGATGGCATTTTCGACAGTGTACCTGTCAACGGTGGGCACACCCGTAACTGTTGGGTACTCTATGTCATACTTCTCAACATCGATCAGGAACGGTTCATCTTATGATGGTGATGTCTCTCTCTGGATCTCCCTCTGTGAGAGTCCTTGGAGCGAGACAAGTGCTCTTTGGAAGAAGCCTGACCTTCCCCAAGGTCTCTTGATGAAGCAGATGTCCTTCTTTTTTGGAGCCCACAAAGCCTAATCTTTTCTCTATCATTCAGAGTACATTTGGAACATTTCTGGCAATGACCAGGAGAATGAGAATCCGAAAGGCAAACAGTACAGACAGACTGAGGGTCTGTCTGAGCCTTTTTCCTCCCACCGGAAGGACACTTCACAAAAAGTGAAGGCATTCTTGAAAGAAAATAAAAGTATTTTCTGTCAGAAAAAAGGCTATCTGCACTCAAGGTGCTGACATTTTTTTAAAAAGACGTTCAAATGAAAAGATACACCAGTATTTTTTGGCAAAAAGGCAGAGCTCCCTGCTCCAGGAGCCTAACTGCAGGAGCCGGAAAAATGAACTGACCTAACTGTCACCTCTGAGGCATGATGGGATACAGGGGGTAGTGTAAGGTTCTTAAAGGCACAGTGCCAGTTTTCCTTTACTTCTCTTTGAATAGCAGCCTATTGGCTAACAATGTCTCATATTCCCTTTCCTTTTTCTTAAATACAAAAAGGTTTGTGAAAGATTTTTTATAGTCACTTTTCATTAATGAAATATTTCTATGTAATTGGATTCTTTTTCAAATGTAAGTTCAATGTAATCTGGCCATTTTTTAGCCTCTCTTTAGGCTACAGGCTATATCTATACTTAAAGTACTGCGTACAAAGTTTATTACATATATATAAAACCCCAGCCACTTTTCACACTCGCTTTCGAAAAAGTTATCAATTTCAGCAAATCTCATATTTCAAGGAATACAATTTTCCTTCAACACGTATCATATTTTAAAATTATCGTTGTCCTCTGAATTGTCCATTTTATATCATATACTTCAAGAAAGACAGTATTTACACCCATATGGCGTCGTCTTAAGCGCTATGGAGGGAGCAGCAGCCTCAGTGAAAACACCGAGCAGCAACGATGGGAAAAGCAAATATGGGGGGGAGGGGGTGATCTGTAGACAGGGCATGAGGAGCAGCAGTGTTTGTGACAAGATAAGAACACGATTTACAGCCCTGTTTACAGAACGGAGCAACAGAACTTGAAGCAAGTGAAAAAAACAAACGCTCATGTAAAGTGCTCCAAATGAAAGGAAAAAGTAGTTCCAAAAAAATTTGCTAAAATGGGAGGTGGAGATGGATAGTTGTGGAAATGTGGATTTTCCTGATCAGTTATGTCCCCTATCTTGGACCCCAACGGTTCTATATGCATGTTACAAGTACATGTATGTTCCCTCCAGTTCCAGTTTCTAAGACGCAAACATATGTGTGTCTACCGTCAACATGTTCTCTGTCAGATCCGCCATCTATGGGCTGGATATTCGATTCCTAGGTATGAAAGGCCACCGACTTTACATGGCTAAGTTACTCCATTTTTACAGTTCAGGCGAGTAGGCCCGATTCTGTCCTCAAAGTCTTTCCCTGCTCTCTGTCTCTGACAGCTTCAGCTTGAGCTCGCATCTGTATCCATGAACTTTGTCCTACTCCCTGTGCAGCTAACGGTGCCTGCCTCGGCCAGTTTTCGCCTGTCTGCCAAGAAGTTGTATTTCACCTTCGAATTATCTATTTTGCTCTTCAGCCGATGCATTCCTGTCCAGTGATTTAGGTAAACATTTCCTTTAGCTCACAAGCAAAGGACTCAGCCTTTCCGTCCTCCTGCAAGTGATTCATAGCCCTGTTGCTATGGAAAGTTTTCTGCCCCTCGCATCTCATATAGACACTTAGACGCTTGTACACGCACACAGTCAGTATAGAATAGATTCTGTCCGAGAGTCTCTTCCTTGTGGATAACATAGTTCTTTAAACATAGGATGTTAGATATGATTTGGGATTAGGTTGACATAACCCCAGACTTCTCGTCTCCACATGTAGAGCTAAATGTCAGGTCCCCTTCACCCCCTAGTTACACGTCAATTACACGTCATGCTGCTGCGCGCGCATCTATGTCAAGTATTATCTTATAGATCCACCTATGTCTGATAATTCTAACCAATCATGTTTCTTTTATTCCTTATTACGCCTAGTTTCGATTATGTCACTGTCACGTCATTTTTCTTATCAAATGTTACGCCTTCTACATTCGTTTCATTGTAATGTACTTATTATAAAAATACATGTCTGTTAATAAATTATTGTACTTCACTTCCTGAACCCTCGTGGTGACGGAACCTGAAGGCCGCCACTCGAGTCGGCCATTTTGAATGGAATAAAGCCCATTAGAGAACCTCTTATACCACGGATTCTGCCTCTTGTTATTTTGAGCTATTTTACTTTATTTTAAGACTCCGTACGAAATTCAGTCAGGTAATATTTATTTTATTTACCACATAATGGCGCCCGAATAGGGACACTTTCTCATCTCACGCGCCGGCGGTGCGTTGCAGGCCCGGTCTCCTGCCACAGCTGGACGGACCATAAACGCGTACCAGCAGGATTTCCTGTAAGCTCCCTCCGGTCAAGCGGGGGCGACTGAGGCTGCGATCAACCCAGACGAGGCGGTGAGAAGTGCGAAGTATCCCGACCAGAGCCTAGCTGAGAGAGCAAGATCCGAGGTATACAGAGGCCCACCAGGTTTTCCGAAATCCCGATGTGCAGAGGGTCCGATGTCCACAGTCGTCGAGTCCTGTCCATTCTCTGAGGCCTTCCGTTTCAAGGAGCTACTCGGTGAGTACCATCGCCGGGGAGGCGTGTTGACGTGCACATAGGTTGTGCCGGTCAAGACGGATTTGGGTACACAAATCCGGTCTGCACTGTTTAGCAGTGTATATGTACTGTTTAGCAGTATATCAAGTATTCCGAAGTATTCAGTTATCGTCAAGAATTCAGCGTGGTGATTAGTTAAGCAGACTGTCATCATTGTCGACCATTATTAAATGTTTAATGTTTAATGTTTAAAGTATTCAGAAAATGTCTTGCATATTGTGGTATGAATGACTGTTCATTGTTCACTGTTCATTATTGTGTTTCTCGTATTAAGTAAGTTCAAGAGTAAGTATCAGGTCAGTTGTCAATATGCCGCTCTTCTCGAAGTTAAGACAGATTACTACCAGAAAAGGGGTGCTTGAAGAAGCAGTTCCTATTCCTCCTAGAGACACTCCAGGACATTTCATGTACCATAAACATGGCTTAGATGCCATATTGTTTCTTGATCTATGGGTAGATTATACCAAAGGATTACCGGAAAGTCAAAGGTGGCCCATAGCGGGAACCTGGGATGCAGAGTGCATCATGAAAGTGGAGGAAGAGTTATGGAAAAGAAAGGTCAGACAGTCACAGAAAGACGCCGTTGAGTTATGGCGTAAAGAATCTCACAGACGAACAGAAAAAGCACGTAGACAAGAAGAGAGGAGTAAAGAAAGTTCAAATAAAGTTCAAGAAAATCTATTAATTGAGGAAGGTATCCGAGTGAAATCAGAACAAGTAAATAGACAAAGAAATGCTCTTATGAATGGTATGTATCCCCTTCTAGCCGAAGGACTACCTAAGGCTGTTACGGAGGTGCCAAAAGACTTGCCACCCCCATTATTTCCAATTAAGGTACATCCAAAGGGGCATCCCAGAACCGCAGAAGATGTTTTTCTTTCCTCATATCTAGACGATGCAGCTCCCGAGTATGCTAACGTCACACCCTTTTTGTGACCATCTGTGTACACCTAAGTTCGTAAATGAACGTGCGCTTAAGGAACTCCTTGTAAATTGTAGATATGACCCGGTGGTTGGTAAAGAGGATGAAATGGTTCTGGCATCATTACGTATCAGGCGAGCCGCAGAGTATTTAGCAAGGTTACCAGGGATGATTACGCATCTGGATAACATATATCATTTTGTTCAAACAGGACGAGATCCAGGATGTATTAACAGAGCTATGGAATTCCAGAAAGTAGAGATACAGGGGGAACTGTTGCGTTTTCTCATAAACTGTGTGATCAGAAATCAAGATCGTCCGGGGGTAGACCCGAATGCAATGCTTACTCTTACAAGATGGAGTCAGAATATATCAGAAGGGAGACACGATAAGCAAAATTGTATAATAGCCATGTGCCGAAAAATCCGTAAAGAAATAGAACGTATTCATGAAGAGAGATTGGGAACAGACGAGTTTGAGCAAGATGAAGTGTCCGAATCAGAGAATTCCGCAAGACAGTCAGAAACCATAGCCTATGTAGGCAGAGGAAGATCCTGTGAAAATACTAGATGTTTTTCTGATCCCATACATTCTGTATGTCCAAATAATAGCAGAACGTATCCAACGCCTGTAATAAATCTGAAGTCTCCTGAACATTCGTTTCAAGCCGCAGATAAAATACTACGAGAACGAAGGGGTTACCACCTCCTCGATTCCATGGATGAGCAAGAATTAGCCAGATCAGCCGTTCACTGGATCGTTAGTCCTGAAAAATATGGTGATGAGACCGTAGCACACACGTTTCTCAATCTCAGTACAGATGAACAACGTTTAGCTGGAATCTATATGATTCAGCAACTCCTCATATTATATAAGAGCCAACATGCTGATCCTGGTCCTTTACCTGATATATTAACGGAACTACTCACGAACAGATGGAGAGGTTCTAGTAACAAGTTAATTAAAGAGATATTAGTGTCACGTAAACAGTATGTCCTTTTTGTAAGTCCGGATTCTCTCTCGCTGCCCCATAGAGAAAGAACGCCGTACTATATGGATAGACAAAATCCTTTACGAGAAGTGCACCCAATAAAAGGCGAAGACAATGAGTTTCACCGTGTATTTGTTTACACACCTATATCAAAAATGGAATTATTAGAAATGAAGAAAGTAGTACCTAGCCATGATAAAGACCCAGCGGGTTTCCACCGAGAAATTAAAGACATGTTACTGATGGGAGAGTACACCTTTCCTGATATTATGACGATATTAAAGGTGCTTTTGCCTGCTGGCATTTATGAAAAACTGAAAGAAAAAGAGTGGGAAGTGGGAGACCAAAAGATAGACTGGACAGCATTAGCAGAGGAAGAAAGGGGCCGAACTGCAGGTTCGGGGCTCGGGGATAAAGTTAAACTGTTACCAGGTTTACTAGTACAGGTACTGCCACGTTTATTAACTACAAAAAAGGAAGATTGGGGTGCAATCACAGCCTGCAAACAAAAGCAAGATGAAGACACAAGCGATTATTATGCTCGATTTGAAAAATGTTTTGGTATAAATAGTGGTATAAAAGCAAGTAGTGACTCATATCCACATTTATTTGTGACAAAATTAGTGGAAAATGCATTACCTCCAGTAAAGAATAGAATATTGAAATTCGAGAGTACCTGGCAAAGTAACACTCCGTCGCAAATGCTACAAATGTTACAGTATCATCACAATAGAATTAGGGATGAACAAGAACACGAGCATAGACGCATGAAGGATACAAAAATGAAAATGCTAGTTTCTCAGACAGTACCAGCAGATGGTCACAAAAAGGGTGTGACACATTCTGGTGATTCTGCAGTTCCTGTAAAAGGAACCTGCAATTACTGTAAACAACTGGGCCATCATGTACACGATTGTCCAGTCCTGAAACGTAATATAGCTACAGGCATTACAAAGGAGAGACCACGATTAGTTAGACAAGATCAGAATGAACAAGGAGCTATGCAGCATGGACAGTCCATGCCAGCCTCACAGCAACCCATACAGTTTGTGCCAGCTGCACCACCGTTGCCTGCTACTGCCACACAAACCGCAACACGACAACTGTATCAGACTGCACAGTATGAATACCCTGAATACCAGCGTTACGCATGAACCAGCCTAGAGAGGGAAGTTGACTTACCACTTATCGAGATTCCTGTAGATCAAGAAGGACCTTATGTACATAGTGAATTATTAGGTCAAGATAGAAAATTCTTACTCGATACAGGGGCAAGTCGAACAACTATAAAACGTAGCGAAGTTCCAGGGGCACCCCTCTCAGGCTCTCAAAATGTTTCCCTTGGTTTTTCAGGAAAACCTATTGTTAATGAAGTATCAAAGCCTCTACCACTTACAATAGGACCTTTGACACGAACTACAGATTTGTTGCTTACTAAATCATGCCCAGAAAATTTGCTAGGAATTAAAACTCTGAAAGCACTAGGAGCCATAATATGTTGTTCTCCGGAAGGAGTAAGGTTGTTTTTACGTGATTTTAAAGGTCACTATGTGTCTAGAGACATGGATCCCCGACTACAGACTTTACCAGTACATCTATGGGCACAAGGCCCTACGGATGTTGGCTGCATGAACATTACACCCTATCGAGTCACACTGAAAGCAGGAGTGGTACTACCACGAATGCGACAATACAAGTTACCGCATGATGCTGTAGTGGCTTTGCTGAAAATCATTGATGAGCTAATTGCCCAGGGAGTAGTTGTAGAAACAGACTCCAATGTATGTAATTCACCGATAATTCCGATTCTTAAACGAACTGATCCTACTGCCCCACCAGTGTACCGATTGGTTATTGATTTGCGTGAACTAAACAAGTGTATTGTACCACAATTCCCTGTGGTCCCTGATATATCATCATTATTGACAGCAATTGATTCCGAAGCAACATTTTTTACTGTAATTGATCTCAAGAATGCTTTTTTCAGCGTCCCAATAGATCCGGAAAGCCAATACTTGTTCGGATTCAGTTTAAATGGGCGCAGCTTTAAATTCTCACGCGCTCCCCAAGGATTTACAGAAAGCCCCAGCATCTACAGCCAAGCACTGAAACGAGAACTTGACAGTATCCACATGCCAGTCAATACTGCACTGCTTCAATATGTCGATGATCTGCTGATCACCGCGAGAAGCGAGCCAGAATGTGAAAAAGCTTCTCTGACAGTTTTACATTTCCTAGCCGACAAGGGGCACAAGGTGTCCCCTTCTAAGCTGCAATTCTGTGTTCAGCGAGTTATTTATCTTGGTCACTCGCTGTCCAAGGAGGGAAGGCAGCTTACACCAGATCGCATCCAGTTAATTGCTAACATGTCAATACCCCAGACACAAAAGGAGGTGCGGGCTTTCATAGGCCTCACTTCATATTGTAGACAGTGGATCCCTCAGTACGCATTTCTAGCAAAACCACTCATTCAGTTAACCACACAGGAGGCAGCCACATCGACTGTTCTCCCTTGGACTCAGGAACATACACAAGCTTTTGAAAGCCTAAAGGAAGCTTTATGTCAAGCACCTGTTTTTAGCAACACCATGTTATAGCAAACATTTTACACTCTTTGTTACAGAACGCGAAGGTACTGCCTTGTCAGTACTCACTCAGGATCAAGCAGGATCACGCAAGCCATGTGCTTATTTTTCCAGTACATTAGATCCCGTAGCTCAGGCTTTGCCTGCATGCCTGAAATCAGTGGCAGCGACAGCTTTAGCAATCAGACAAAGCGATGCCATAGTATTAGGACACCCATTGACAGTACAAGTACCACATGCAGTAGAGATTCTTGTGAACCGAACACAAACACAACACTTGACCATAGCAAGACTTACCGGTTATGAACTGACATTGTTTCAACCACACATAGAGATCCGACGGTGTAATACATTGAATCCTGCTACACTATTACCTGTAATTGGAACAGACCCACTAGCTCATGATTGTGTTGAAATCATTGAAATAAAGACGAAACCTAGACAAGATTTGACAGACGTTCCATTGTTAGATCCAGACCTGACGTTGTATGTAGACGGATCGTGTATGAGAACAAGTACAGGAGATTTAGTGGCCGCGTATGCAGTCACAACAGACACTGAAGTTATTGAGACAAATTGTATAGATACTTTGTCAGCCCAAGCAGCAGAACTTATTGCTCTAACGCAAGCCTGTATTCAAGCCACAAATAAGAAAGTTAATGTATACACTGACTCACGTTATGCATTCGGAGTTGTACACGACTTCGGCGTGCTGTGGCGAGAGAGAGGTTATCTAACGTCCCATGGTGCCCACATTCAGCACGGACCCCTCATTCATGCCTTGTTAGACGCAATACATCTACCCACTGCTATATCGATTATGAAATGTAAAGCACACACGAAGGTTACTGATACCATTTCTCAAGGCAATGATTTAGCTGACAGAACAGCTAAACAGACTGCTCAGAATCGCACATTAGACATGACAAAGCCAATAGTTCAGACACCAACACAGTGTATGACAATTAAGGATCCCACACTTGACGTAATTGACATACAGACACATGCCACAGCAGAAGAAATAAAGAAATGGACTGAACTAGGAGGGATCCAGACAGATCAAGGATGGATGACGAAGGAGAAATCTGTATGGTTTCTCCCCGATTCCATGGTTCAAGCCATTATAGCTACAGTTCACAGTCCAGCACATTTAGGAGAGAAGGCTATGCTAGACAGCATTCAGCACATTTGGTTCAACAAACATTTACGAGCAGCAGCTAAACAAAAAGTTCGTACCTGTATGATATGTTGTCAGTTTAATCCAGGAAAGAGTGTTCCCGTAGAGCAGGGTGGATTTCAGCCTCCTGACCATCCTTTTGAAGTCCTCCAGATGGATTATATTCAGATGAAACGTTGTCGAGGATTCAAATATGTCCTTGTAGTTGTCTGCGCTCTCTCCCGTTGGACAGAGGCGTATCCCGTATCAGATTACACTGCCTCGACTACTGCCAAGCAGCTAGTTCGAGAATTCTTCCCACGGTACGGTTTACCACGTGTTGTATATTCAGATAACGGTCAGCCTTTCTCATCCGAATTAATGAAACATGTCTCACTCCTGTTGGGATATCAGTGGAAATTCCACTGTATCCGACACCCCGAAGCAGCAGGTCTCGTAGAAAGACATAACCAGACACTGAAAATCAGACTGTCCAAAATATGTAGAGAGAAAGGTGTCGACTGGATAGTAGCATTACCAGTTGCACTCTTTTACATGAGAATGGTAGCACACTCTAGAACAGGGCTATCCCCGTATGAGGTGATCTTTGGTAGACCGCCGAATATGTGGGGGACGCCTATACCACGTAAAATAACTGATGTTGACTGTAATATGCTGACAGATTACCTGGCTTCCTTGATGTCTGCACTACAATCTTCTCGTTCACAGGTAGCTGCAGCCTTTCCCGACAACACTGAGGCGAAACCCCATGACGTTGTTCCGGGTAATCTTGTCTTTGTGAGAAATTTCGACAGGAAGAGTCAATTGGAGCCCAGGTGGAAAGCACCCAAGTTGGTCCTGTTGACCACAAGAACAGCCGTGAAGATCGAGGGACGAAAAGGGTGGATTCATTCCAGTCACGTAAAAAAATTTCATGGACTACCTTCAGATATAGACACTGTGCCCTGCACTCCCTCACAGACTGATTCAAAACTTCCTTTTGTTGAACTGAATGACTCTCAGTGCTATAAACAGAAACTCAGGTCCAGATCTAAACTGTCGGACGATTTGATTGTTTAAGTCCTCTCCAAGGTGAAGCGGTTGAATCTGTCCCGACATGTATCCCTTAGGTCTGAATGATGTAGAGTCCAGAATCATAATGAAACGACATGCTTATTGTAAATTACTGCGTAACCACTGTATTGTGACTTTATTAATTTTGTTTTCCTTGAGTTTTTTAATAGTTATTGCAAGTATATTGTTGCATATGTATTATCCTGTTTCTAAACGTGTTCTCAATATAACTGATGAACATTCTTTTAGTGACCTACCGCCACATGAGTTGTCCTATAGACTTGCGCTGCGCAATAACACATTCATTAGTATGTTACATCATTCCCATCAGACTAGTAATGCCACCAATTGTTGGGTGTGTGGCCGACTCCCTCCCTATCAGAATAACAAAGGAGTTCTGCCTTTCTTTCCACATCCATTTACACGCAATGGCTCCTGTGGAGCATGGTTTAGTTTATTAAATTCCATAGACCCAGACACAGCAGTTTATCAACAACATTGGATATGGGGAAATCTGAATCTAGTTTTATTCAAAGTCTGTCACCCTAATAAGGAGGGTCACCCCAGTAGAACAGGAACTGATTTAGAAAATGAAGTGTATAAATTAGGTAATTTTACGCCTAATCTTATGATTTTGAATGTCAAATCCGAAGTTGAACTAATTCTGCCCACTATGTCAGTATTTCCAGTTAAGGGTGAATTATGTGTGAGAAAAGTTGGTTCCATACATATGGGCCATAGCCAATGCGTTACTACAGTAGAATATAGTGATCAAGGTAAATCTTCATTTAGAGCTTCTCGCCATTCCTACTTCATATGTGGTCAGACTGCATATATGCGTCTGCCTCTAGATTGGGATGGTACCTGTTACATCGCATTCCTTTTGCCACCTGTTTTCCTAGCTCCCCCTGATTATTATCGAAATGTTCATTTAGTACACAATAGAGAGCAAAGAGATCTCCCAGTTGTCGATTATACTGAGACAGCATGGGACAAGTATGTAGATTTCAATAAAGGTATCTTTCCCTATATAGGTACTATATCAAATAGTAAGCTGATACGCAGACTCACCAAGACTCTTGAAGCTGTAGTAAACGAGACTATAGCCGCCCTAGGCAATCTGACAGAGGAACAATCAGTGATGAGAATTGTTGTTCTCCAGAATCGTCTTGTCCTTGACGTCATCCTGGCCGATAGGGGCGGAGCTTGCAGGGTCATCGGATCCAGCTGCTGCATATTCATACCAGAAAATTCGCCATCTGTATATAAAGCTATAACACGCCTTCATAAGATTGTAAGCCAGATACACGAGAATCCAGACACTTGGACGTGGTCCGGGTGGTTTTGGAGTGTGATATCAGCCTGGGGATGGAGAGTTCTATCCTTCCTAGGTATTGGCCTTCTTATGCTCTTCAGTTGTTGTCTATGCCTGCAATGTGGACCAGCGATTTGTGGTCTGTGTGCCACATCGTGTATTCCACATCAAAGTTTTCGCTCAAGATCCCGGAAGAAGAAAGAAGAAGAAATGATGCTCCATGAGCAAATCAATGGAATGATGAAGATTGATGTCTCGTGAAGGGCAAGAAGGGGACAAGGAGGGAATGTGGAAATGTGGATTTTCCTGATCAGTTATGTCCCCTATCTTGGACCCCAACGGTTCTATATGCATGTTACAAGTACATGTATGTTCCCTCCAGTTCCAGTTTCTAAGACGCAAACATATGTGTGTCTACCGTCAACATGTTCTCTGTCAGATCCGCCATCTATGGGCTGGATATTCGATTCCTAGGTATGAAAGGCCACCGACTTTACATGGCTAAGTTACTCCATTTTTACAGTTCAGGCGAGTAGGCCCGATTCTGTCCTCAAAGTCTTTCCCTGCTCTCTGTCTCTGACAGCTTCAGCTTGAGCTCGCATCTGTATCCATGAACTTTGTCCTACTCCCTGTGCAGCTAACGGTGCCTGCCTCGGCCAGTTTTCGCCTGTCTGCCAAGAAGTTGTATTTCACCTTCGAATTATCTATTTTGCTCTTCAGCCGATGCATTCCTGTCCAGTGATTTAGGTAAACATTTCCTTTAGCTCACAAGCAAAGGACTCAGCCTTTCCGTCCTCCTGCAAGTGATTCATAGCCCTGTTGCTATGGAAAGTTTTCTGCCCCTCGCATCTCATATAGACACTTAGACGCTTGTACACGCACACAGTCAGTATAGAATAGATTCTGTCCGAGAGTCTCTTCCTTGTGGATAACATAGTTCTTTAAACATAGGATGTTAGATATGATTTGGGATTAGGTTGACATAACCCCAGACTTCTCGTCTCCACATGTAGAGCTAAATGTCAGGTCCCCTTCACCCCCTAGTTACACGTCAATTACACGTCATGCTGCTGCGCGCGCATCTATGTCAAGTATTATCTTATAGATCCACCTATGTCTGATAATTCTAACCAATCATGTTTCTTTTATTCCTTATTACGCCTAGTTTCGATTATGTCACTGTCACGTCATTTTTCTTATCAAATGTTACGCCTTCTACATTCGTTTCATTGTAATGTACTTATTATAAAAATACATGTCTGTTAATAAATTATTGTACTTCACTTCCTGAACCCTCGTGGTGACGGAACCTGAAGGCCGCCACTCGAGTCGGCCATTTTGAATGGAATAAAGCCCATTAGAGAACCTCTTATACCACGGATTCTGCCTCTTGTTATTTTGAGCTATTTTACTTTATTTTAAGACTCCGTACGAAATTCAGTCAGGTAATATTTATTTTATTTACCACATAGTAGTAATTAGTCCATGCTCTTGGGGAGGACTAAACACAGGAAGGTGCATGATGCATGCATGCCATGGACAAATGGAGAGAAAGAATAGGAGAGCTATGATGGAGCCAGCATATGAGAAGCTTATGGGTGGGCTGAAGCCAACAAAGTATATACAACATGTCCCTTCGAGACAGGGCAAAAAGGGCAGCAATGCCTGAATGATGATATAGGTAATCCACACCCTGCCTGACCCTGTTTAACTGCTCTTTCTTCAAGTTCTGAAGCTTTGTTTCATTAAGAATGCCTTCTCTAGTCTTTAAGGTCTCCGTTTTAAACTATGCGTTGTTTTTGCCTTTAGGCCAGGCATGAAGACAGCATGAAGGGGCACTGATGGGCCTGCATGGGCTTTCTTTTTTGTTTGCCAACCTTGAAGTTAGTGATAAGAGTATCAGGATGTTGGATGCCATTGGGCAAGTCACTGAGTCTTTACAAGTGAAAAGAAGGGTGAGTAAAAAAAGAAGAATTGTTTACTTCACTGCCTTTTTGTCAATCAGAAAACTGAAAAGGGCTTCAGTTTTCTTCTATTTGCTTCACTCAGTCTAGACAGCGCAATGTCTATTTATAATGAAACGTCTGTTGGTGCGGAGCAACTTTCTTGCCAAGAGTTTGGTCATCTGTATCTTCATCCTCACGATGAGTATGTCTTTGTCCTCCTCTTTAATTTTGCTCTTCTGGATTCCTGGTCAGGCTATTTTCATGTGCCCAGAGGCACGCACTGCGCTTGCAGCATACCCAAGTAGTTTGTGCTCTTCTCTCAGTGCTTGCTTACTGGCAGTGTCTGCCGTGGTTGGCATAGACACCTATTTCTTAATACAGGCACATTTTCATACATCGGGCTACATTCATTAACAGTGGCAAATTTTTATGACATTCAACCCCATGGTGCCGCTATCTGTGAAATTTTAAATACAGTACACTAGCAGCATCTTTAACAATTCAATAAACATTTAAAGAAATAGTGGCACCAGGGTGCCCAGGCTATTCCTACATCTTTGGGTGAGCTGGAATAGATCAAATTGTCACTTTTGCAGGAGTATGATGATTTGCAGGCAGCAGGCTCAATTCACAATGGTAAACGCACACTTTTATGGAAGTTGACAGTTTTTTTGGTATTCACAAACTAGGAGTTTAATTTTAATAATACTAATTTTACAACTGCCGAGACTCCACACTCCTGGCAGAGACTCGGCACATACAAAGATAGGCATGTCCTTTCTTTTTATTTATGGGGTTCTGTATCTTGACTGTTGACTCTCTGCAGTTGTAAAATTACTATTCCTAAAATTAAACGCAGTTTTTGAATACCAAAAACATAGCACACTTACACACAAGTGTACGTTTACATTTGTGAATTAGGCTCCACATCTGTACTGGTATTTTGCAGGACAGCATGGGACAGTGGATGGTCCCAGCTGCAGTGAGATTCTAAGAAATATCTTGGGCCCTGTCAGTTATGTTTTTTTTACAAGTTAAGCATTGTCTTCTCTCTAAACCCACTTTTTTGATGGACACTTCTACCTGCAGATTCTTCAACTTTTTCATAGATTGTCCTACTGAATATCAATGCCCAGATTATCATGGTACAAGAATATCAAGAAGAGATTATTGAGGGGCAATATATTGAAAGGTAGGTGCATATAGGGAAGTGTAGATTTGCAATTCCTAACTCCACATCGCAAGTACATATATCTAGACTTTCTTACCTGTCAATATTTTTTATTTCTGATATTTAGTCCTCAATATTGTATCACATTGATATTCTGTGGTTGATATTCAGGGTGCACACTTTTGCATATTGTAGTTAAGGGAGTATTATGGGGTGTGGGGATTCGTCCTCGGCATGTAATACTATTGTGATACCCCAAAGATGGTCCTTGGATTCACACTAATAAATACTTAGCTCAGTCCTGGTAGTGTGGCAAAGAGCAGCCAGGCATTTACTAGACGAATATGTGCTAAGCATTTCAGAGTGCCAACATGGACGATAAATAATTGATACAACTCGAGAGAAATCAGATCACACTTTTTTAATAGAGTGTATTTTTATCTGAATTTAGACACCAAAACTAATGGAATAGCATACATATAACCAGAGTTATAGAATTTTGAAGCAATAGAAAATCAGTGCAAAATATTGATCCTAATCAATAGTCATAAGCTCTGAATAGAATAGCTAGCACATCCCACAAGATGCAGACCTGAAGTAAAAGATGTTCAACAATCACCCAAAAAGGTTCCTTAAAGAAGCCTGCTTTACTTGAGTAGCTGCTTCAGAGTCTGAATTTAGGCAATAATGGCCAGTAAAGGTATGTACAGATCTCCATGTTGCAGCTCTGCATATTTCAGATTTGGGGACATTTCTATGAAGAGCTGCAGTTGCAGCCTTCCCCCTTGCAAAATGTGCTTTAGGTCTACTAAGTAGGTTTTTTTTTAGCTAGTTGGTATGATAGAAGTATATAGGAAACTATCCAATTAGAGATAGTCTGTTTTGATGAAGCCAAACCTGTTCTCACTGGTCTATAATTTATAAAGAGGGGATCAAATTTCATAATGTCTTTGGTTTTATTAGGTAGAACTTGAGAACTCATTTAACATCGATAGTGTAAAGACCTTTCAGCTGGAGTAGATGAACTAGGGAAGAAGGTCGGTAATTAAATGGTTTGATTATATGGAAGTCTGAACCTACCTTAGGAAGAAAACCGGGATGAATTCTCATCACCACTTTATTATTGTGAAAAACTGTGTATGTTTCAACAGAGCATAAAGCTTGAATTTCACTCACTCTGCGTGCTGAAGTGATGGCTGCTAGGAAAGCTGCTTCCCATATCAGATGCTGTAAAGAGGCTTTATAAATGGGTTCAAATGGTGGGACCAATAATTTGGTGAGAACAAAGTTAAGTTTCCAAGGACGGGATGGTGACTAAATTAGAAGGAATACTTTCTTAAGCCTTGCTTGAAAGTCTTTAATGTCAGGAATTTTAAAGAAAGAAGTTTGGGATGGAGATTTTCTATAGGCTGTTATAGCTATACGGTGCACCTTAATAGAAGAAAACTGTAACCCAGACTTTGCTAATTGAAGAAGGTAGAGTATAACTACTACTTCTTGACACAAAATTGGATTGTGTCTGTTTTGAATGCATCATTAGTACAACCTCTTCCACTTAAAGGCATATAGTTTTGTATTGAAGACTCCCTTAAAATGTCAATGCAATCTTGTGGCAGGCCTAAATGACCATATTGGAGGTATTCAGAAGCCAAGCTCTCAAGTTCAATGATGGAAGGTTGGTGTGTAGTATCTGTACCCCGAACCTGTACAGGAGATCCTGTCTACATGTCAATCTCTTCTGCAGTTGTTCTGATAGATTAAGAAGATCCGTGCACCACCACTGACAAGGCCATTATGGTGCTATCATCCTGGTGTTGGACCTGTAGAATTTGATGATTACTGTAGGTATCAGCGGAATTGGGGGAAATGCATAGAGAAATTTCCCTGACCAATTTGTCAAAAGGGCATTCCCTTTCGACCCTTGTTGGAACAATCTAGATGTGTACCCTCAACATTTTTGTTGCTTGCGTCTGCAAACAAATCTATTTGCGGATATCCAGAGTCCTAGAAAATGTCTTGTAAGGATTGGTTATTTAGAACCCAGTCGTCATTTTTCAGAAATACCTGACTAAGTGAATCTGCTTGTAAATTCGGAATCCCTGGAAAATGGATGGCAGTTATGGTTGGGTTTCCAGCTATCGGACATTTCCCTATTGTTTGAGCCTCGACAGATAGAGGTCAAGAGGGAGTCCCATCTTGATTGTTCAGGTATTGCATTGTTGTTGTATTGTCAGTCTGAACTAGAAGGGAATCCGTTGTTATTGATGGTAAGAAGGATTTCAGGGCAAGATGAACAGCTCTCAATTCTAGAAGATTGATATAATAAGTCTTTTATTTTTCCTAACAAATCCCTTGGGTTTCCCATATGTCCCATATGAGCTAACCATCCCTGAAGAGAGGCATCTGTGATCAGTGCTTGAGTTGGTAGATCCTGATGTAATGGCACTCCTACCAAGAGGTTCCTTATTTGTTTCTACCATGGGAAAGACTAAATTGCCTTTTGTAGTAGGTATTTTCTCTTCCCAGTGGTCAGAGAGCTGCTTCCACTGGTCTTCTAAGCAATGCTGGAAGTATGAAGAAGCAAGATGTCATTGAACCTAGTAGGAATGCAATCTGTCTTGCTGTTGGATGGCAAGTCCATAAGAGATTGTGACACTTCAGTTTGATCTCCTCCTAAGGACACACTCTTGCGGATTGGGTATCCAGTATTGCTCCCAAGTATTGTATCTTTTGGACTGGACAGGTTGTAGACGTTCTGAGGTTTACTTGCGGGCCCAGATAGGTCAGCGTTTTGAGACAAACTTGATAATGTTTTTTTGTCTCCGCTGGTGACATACCCTTTATTAACCAATCGTCCAGTTAAGGATAAACGAATATCTGTGTTTATTTAGATGAGCTGCGACGACAGGCATACATTTTGCAAACGTTTGTGGAGCTTATTTAAGTCCGAAAGATAGGATCTTGTTTTGGTAATGATGAGATCCTACTTTGAATCAAAGGAACTTTCAATGCTTTGCTGTTATTGGAATGTGAAAGTAGGCATCTTGGAGATCTATTGGACACATCCAGTCTCCTTGATTTAGTTGTGGAAAAAGTTGGTGTAGTGCCAACTTTCTGAATGTTTCTTTCTTTTTGTACTTGTTTAGTACTCACAGATTTAGAATGGGTCTGAATTCTTGTTTTGGTCCTTTCTTTACCACAAATAAGTATCTGGAATAAATCCCCAATGCTCTTCGGTGATCAGGATGCTCCTTCCCAGCATGCTTCTGCAATAGAGTGTTGACCTATTTTTGCAGTAGGTCTTTCTGAAAAGCAGAGTTTTGATTGGTAGAATTGAAGAAGGAAAGAATTTGAGTTGAAGAGAATATCCATTCTGAACAATATTTAAGACCCAGTTGTCTGTTGTTACTAAGCGCCACTCTTCCAGATGTTTGGTAATACTTCCCCCCACAGGAGTGAGAAACAGAGAAAGGGGAAGTAATGGCTCATTGCTTTACAGAAGGTTTTCCTGTGGATGCAGACACTTTAGATTTGGAACGGTGACACATTGAACTCCTAGATCTTCTTGGAGATATATGTGGTGAAGCTGTAACATGAGGGCTACTTAATGGCCCTATTGGAGTCACAGGTAGCAAGGCTGGTGTGCCTGAAGAAAATGGAGAAGATTGGGATCCCCTAGGAGATGGTGTACCAGAAATTTGGACCTCAGGTGTGACCCTTGATGGTGAATAGGTAAGAGAGTACTCAGAGTTCGAGGTATGGGCCTAAGGGCTATGCTGTAGGCTTTGAAGCTAACGTGGAGAGATATTTAGAGATGAGTGCGCTCTGGCTCTAGATGTAGAGCTAGGACTAGATTCAGCTGTGGGTATTGTTGTGACCTTTGACGTCGAATGCTTTTCTCTCGACCTCGACTGTGGCTTTTCCACTTTTTGCGACGTCTGATGTTTTTCCCTGAATGCTTTGACGTCAAGTGGTGACTCATTCCTACCTTAGATGGCGTTTTCGACAGTGTACCTGTCAACGGTGGGCACACCCGTAACTGTTGGGTACTCTATGTCATACTTCTCAACATCGATCAGGAACGGTTCATCTTATGATGGTGATGTCTCTCTCTGGATCTCCCTCTGTGAGAGTCCTTGGAGCGAGAGGAGTGCTCTTTGGAAGAAGCCTGACCATCCTCAAGGTCTCTTGATGAAGCAGATGTACTTCTTTTTTGGAGCCCACAAAGCCTAATCTTTTCTCTATCATTCAGAGTACATTTGGAACATTTCTGGCAATGACCAGGAGAATGAGAATCCGAAAGGCAAACAGTACAGACAGACTGAGGCTTGAGCCTTTTTCCTCCCACCGGAAGGACACTTCACAAAAAGTGAAGGCATTCTTGAAAGAAAATAAAAGTATTTTCTGTCAGAAAAAAGGCTATCTGCACTCAAGGTGCTGAAAAAAAATTCAAAAGACGTTCAAATGAAAAGAATCACCAGTATTTTTTGGCAAAAAGGCAGAGCTCCCTGCTCCAGGAGCCTAACTGCAGGAGCCGGAAAAATGAACTGACCTAACTGTCACCTCTGAGGCATGATGGGATACAGGGGGTAGTTTAAGGTTCTTAAAGGCACAGTGCCAGTTTTCCTTTACTTCTCTTTGAATAGCAGCCTATTGGCTAACAATGTCTCATATTCCGTTTCCTTTTTCTTAAAAACAAAAAGGTTTGTGAAAGATTTTTTATATTCACTTTTCATTAATGACATATTTCTATGTAATTGGATTCTTTTTCAAATGTAAGTTCAATGTAATATGGCCATTTTTTAGCCTCTCTTTAGGCTGCAGATATCTATACTTAAAGTACTGCGTACAAAGTTTGTTACATATATATAAAGCACTTTTAAGGGTGCTCGTGGATCTGCGCGTGTGGGCGGGACTATTCAGTGCTTCTGACTTTGAAGAGGATCCCCTAGAAGAGAACTGCAGTTCGCCAACTTTGATATCTTTCACATGCTTGAACATTGCCCTTCGTCAGAGTGGGAGTCCTCAGTACTCAGTGTTAACACAGCAGTGTACATACATTCAAATAAAATGTAATACAACCACAGACAATATGTAGTCCATTCAATTCACCATCATACCTGAACTCCGGCTCTTTACAGACCTGAATATTCTCCACCAGAGTAGAGACGGCCATTGTAGGAAAGTAGGATCTGCTTTTATGGTTGCCCCCACTTTTTTCCTGGTGTTATGCTGTTTTTGACTAGTGACTGGGATCCTGCTAATCAGGACCCCCGTCTCTCTGCTTTCTTCCCTAAATTGGTATGGTAAGTACATAGGTATATTCTGGATTGGACACTGGTGTACTCTTATCAGTCCCTAGTGTATGGTACAAAGGTACCCAGGGCATAGGTAAACCAGGGGTCCCCCATGGGCTGATCCATGCTTTATGCCACCCACGAGGGACCACTCAGACTGTAACATTGCAGCCTGTGTAAGCTGGTGCTAGCACCACTTACGTAAGGTATAGGTTTTCCTATATCTAAGGTCACTGCACTTAAAAACTATTAGTCACCCCTAAAGAAGGACTTTTCAATCCTGAAGGCAAGGTGCATGGTTCTAAGTGTGAGGGTGACCCTGCATGAGCAGGACACCCCTACGGCCTTCAGAGTCCATTCTCCCGGGTTGTAAGTGAGATAGCCATATAGCATTTAGAGGGGCACCGTGTCATTACACGATGACCATCTCGAAACTGGCTGTAACAAACACTATCATGTTTGGTATTACACATGTTGGAATCATAACTCCACACCATAAACGGTGTGGGAGTTATGATTTCATGCACTGTAAAGCTCCTCTGGGAGGCCCTCAGTGCTCCCGGTACCAGTCTTCTAGACCCGGACAGCACAACATGGCTGCTGCCGTCCAGAGACACGATTCTGCCCTCCTGCTGCTGAGCCAAGCTCGAGCAGGGGAAGTCAGAACAATAGGTATCCTGTCACTGGGAAGTGTGACCACCTCCCAGACAGGGTTTAGTGTATTGGGGCCGATGGGAGAACTTTCCAGCACCACTCAGTCTGCTTGAAGGGCACATTTGGTGCCCTCCTTGCAAAGTCCGGTTTAAACCAGCTCAGGGAGCCGTTGGCTCCCGCTCTGGCACAAAACTGGACAAAGGGCTTGGGAGTATCCTCCCCACTGCCCAACCCCTCCCCTGGGAAGAAACAATGAATAGTCCCAACCCTTTCATTAGGGTACTTAAGGGGGGCTTACCTAAGGGTGGGTCCCTAGATTCGTCATGGGACGAGATTAATTTCAAGACACCACTTCCACATCAACCGTCTGCACACTCTGGACTTCGCTCTGGGCATCAAGGCTGCAACAGGGAAGACTACTGCTGCTCCTGATCTCGTCGCCCTGCTCATCTGCTGCAATATCCGTGCCTCTGCTCCATACAGGAACCTTCCAAGGCATGTGGGCATCCAAGAGACCTGAAGGAATCTCCTTTGAAGTGAAGGAGTCACTTCCCTGCATCTGCACGCACAGCAACTAAGCTGACCGGTCTGCTGATCCTGGGTTCCTATGAACTCTGGCTGGCTAAGCAACACAGGTGGTGGTTCTTCACATCCCTCAAGCCCTGCCTTGTCCTCTCACCAAGTTTGAGGCCAGTATTCCTCGTCGGAGCCGCAGGGACCGAACCTCTGTGCACAGCGTCAACTTGCCTTTGCAAAGGCTTGTTGGCCTCCTTCCATCAAGATCTTCGGGCTCCAAGTAGCCCCCACCTTAAGCATCTCCGGTGACCAAAATCTTCATTCTCACCACATTACTTGCACCATGGGACTGCTTCTTTGGTGAGCTGCTCGAGGTCCTTTTGCGACTCCAGTGCCTCCAGTCTGTGGGTCCTGCTGAGGGTCACCTTTGTATTCTTTGGGCTCCCCAGATTGCTTGGAGCCTCCCCTGACTCCACTGTTTGTGGTGAGTCACCTGGACCTTTCTGGTCCCGACACTGCACCTTCTTCGCTTTCCACATTGTTTGCAGTTGCCAAGGCTTATTGTTACTCTTGACAGACACCGACCCCTCAACTCTCGACTTCCGACGTGGTTCAGCTCGTGAACGGCTCCTGGTCTTCCACAGCGTCGCCTGGTCCTTATAGTTGCAGCTCCAAGGTCACCATCATCTATCCTGCAACACCCGACATCCGTGGGCACTCGTCTTCCGTGCCCTTTGGTCACTCCTGAGTGACGTAGACTCTGCCCCCTCTGCTTGCAGGTACTCTTCACCTCAAATCGACCTTTGGATTCCACTGGACACTTTCATCTTCTACAGCAGCAGCCTCTTTTTAAAGTCTCCCATTGAGTTTGACGGCAGTTTCCGACACCACTTCACACCTATGCACTGGTTTCCCTGGTGCAGGTATCCTGGTTCCTAGGGTATCCATGGGTGGGTTGGCTCTCCAACCTTCTGTCTTCCACAGGGTTTCTTCAGGGTCCACTGGGAAGGGTCCTCTTTCTTTAAAATTGCAACCGCGACTTACACATTGATTTGTACGGAGAACGAGTTTGTGTTCCCACACTGCACACGGCCGCCGTGGGGCTCCTAGATAACATTTGCAGAGTAAACCTGTGAATGGGTTTGACAATACTCTTCTTGGGAGCCCGCAGCCCTGTAGGTAGTTCACAGGCAGGTGACTGTTTGGTCATTGGAGAGTAGATTCAGAAAAAAAACTCTCCTAAAATCTTTCACAACTGGTGGAGAAAATGAATGGTGCTTTTGGGGTTCTAAGGTGCCTTGAGACTGTGGCCAAGTGAACATGGATGAATGAATATTTTATTTGTCACAGTGCAAGGTGCAGAAGATAAAGCAAAGGATCAAGACTATGATATGCCAGCCAAATACGGAACCTTTTTCATTTAAAGAAGTATGTCTTGGTTGTTGAAGCTAGACAGTGAGGTGGAGCAATCTAGGATCATGGTGCAGATCTTTGTTTTGAAGGTAAAGGTCCACTTTGAATCGAACTGGGATGTTTACTAATAGGTCGTAAAGATCTTTATAGCAAAACTGCCTGGCCAAGCAGGTGCTAACAGCATCAGCTTGCATGCTTCTGTCTTTTCAAAGTACTCGGTATGAGAGGTGTAGGAAAGTGCCCTTTTTGTATGGTCCCCCTCCACCCCATTTATTGCTACAAATGCTGAAGATTATAACTCTAACAGTGCATTGGAGTCTGCTGCCCAGACCCCAGTGCCTGTGCTCTCCCCCAAAAGTGTTATGTTCAATTTAGTAAACCCAAATTGGCAAATAACTTACCCCCTTTCAAGTCTCTAGTATATGGTACCAGGGGTACCCAGGTGATAGGTGGTAGAGGGGTTCCCAGGGCTGCAGCACGGTTTTGTGCCACCCTGACTGACCCAACTAAACTACTGACAGCAGGCCTGACATTGCAGACAGTAGGGGCAGTGCAAACTGCCCACTCTTGACTGTGCCCTCACCATGTGAGGCACAGTCAATACATTATTTTAAATATATTTCAAGTACCCCTAAGAAATGCCTCTTAAGCCCAGGAGGCAGGGTACATTTTATTAAAAGTGAGGACATACAAGTGCAAGCCTATATGTCCCTATAGTGGCGTTCCCCATAGGAAACTACAATAAGTTTCGGTGGTCCATAGGATAACATGGGCTGCCACCCCGGCATTCTCAAGGTTGGCAGCTACATTATGGTTCCATTGAAATATGTCATGTTTGGTATCAAACAATGTACCTTCTCACCCCTGGCACAAATATCGTGCCCTGGGTGGTGTGCCATACACCCAGGTGGCAACCTTAGAGGTTGGCCCGTGACCAGAATTAAACAACCACATAAAAGTGGTACTACACCCCTACAATGACCCATGCACAGAGCATAGTCCAATAGAAACGCAATCCAAACGGCTGCAGCAGAGACAAGGAGACCCCAAGACATGGGGAGAGAAACAAGGGTGGAGGGAGGGGGGAAAATATGATAAACCCCATGCTGGATGGAGTAGTAGTGAAAAGCACATAATCTAGGCACCCAAAACAAGAATGGGCGGAAAGCTAACGCGCCTAAAGCAGAATGACACACCCTGCCCCAGAGGTAGGCTGACTAGAGCACCCCTTAGGAAGACCATGGCCACCTGAAATGAGGCAAGGTGGTAGAAACGCACTTGGAAAGGTCCGCACAGAACGGGGAGGATGGGTGGCCGTTAAGGAATTTGCGGCTAAACTGTGTCTCTACCAGATACATCGTTACTGAAGGTAAGTAACTCGTTCATCTGATAGAGACATCTAGCCGCAGATTCCTTAACTTAAAATAGATACCATAACTATACCCCACGGGAGGAGGGTCTGCGACCAAACCCCACCATGTCCCCGAAGGAAGCAGACCGTCAATAACGTTGACGGAAACAAGGTGGGGTCGGCAAAGCCAGCGCAGCTGACACCAGACCCACCAGGCTCAGTATTGCCAGCATAACTGACACCAAACCCTGAAGTCAGGGTGGAGCATGAGCCAGGGAAGCAAAGTACCACAAGACATCAGAGGACAACACAAATCCGCTGCCGGCCAGACAGGGACGAAACGAAGGCACAGGACCAGAAAATCAGTGCACAACAACAGAATACCACAGGGTCCCACAAAAAGAGGGAAACTGAGGAGAGAACCCCAGGGTCCGAAAGAAACAAAGGTCTAGCGAAGGGATACCAACCAATGGCATGGCCGGGCAGAGGCATCATGCCGAAACACACAACCATGACTACTAGGAGACTCATAGATGTGAAGGACAAGAATACACGGAAACAAGTGGTGTGTACACCACACAAGGGGGAACACAAGGAAGTGAAGGAGCAACAACAGGTGCGGACCGACCGAGAAGACGGCACAGCACCAGGTAGCCAACCAGGTAATCATACCCCTGGGAACAATGACTAAGGGTGACCGGCAAGCTGAACATGCCCAAGACTAGCTCCCCTGAGGTAGAGAGTGGAGAAAAGAGATAGAAACAAATGGGGAACCTGGAAAAATCCCCAGGATCCACCGCAGGGAGACCCTGCACGTCTACCCCCAGTGTGCAAACACAGCACACTGAAATGCTGGAAAAGTCAGGAAAAGACAACCAAGGGTAAACCAGAAGAATGCCCTTAGAGAATGGACAGGCGTCCCAAAGGTAGAAACGGAATCGCCGTCTGTGAACCGTGGCAGGACAATAGTCCAACCACAAAGAGGACGGCCCAACCCCCCGATCAGGGAGGGAGACCAAACCTCCGCGACACAGGCGTCAATACTGACTATCACACCAAGAAGAAGAAGAAGTCAGTAACATGCAGACATAAAATGTCTGAAAAAAGGAAATATGTATACAGGATGAATTCAGAGATCATCTGGAGAATCTGTTGAAACTCGTTGCAGCGGCCAGGAACAGCACACCTGAGCCGTATGAGACAATGCCAGGCCGGGGCCCCTCCAAGGGAGACCAGGAACACAACACAAAACGGAACTGAGGTCCGTTCTGGAAAAAATTTATCCCTCATAGGCCAACCCCCGACAGCAGGGAAGAAGGCCACAGCAAGAGAGCGCATGCAAGAGAAGGCTCAAGGAACCAAACGGGTCCCCTATGATAACACATACACATAGTGTGGAGCACAAGAGGTGACAGAAAGAACCGATATAGAGCGGAACGGAGCGCTCACAGGCACACATACCCATGCCCAAGACCACCATCAGCGCTTAGGGTAGAAAGAAGGTAGTAGAGGAGCCAAAGCAAGGCAGGGGGGATGAGAAAACCTCTCTGGGGCGAGACCCAACAAGACACCAGAGCCAACTGCATCCACAGACGGCTGAGAATGCCACGGTACAATGGTAGGCAGCAATACAGAAGCACCAGGAGAGAACCACGACAGTCCGTGGGACTCAACCGAGGGTACGTTCTGCCACAGCAGGAAGCATGTAACAAGGGGAGATACAGCATAACCCACAGGAAAAAATCCCCAGGGGGGTGATAATAGCAAGAGAGCTCCACAGGAGCCTCCGAAACTTCCTGGCAAGGAAAAGCTACACAATAGCAAACAAATGCCCCACATAGGGTACGTCACATCCCTATAAAAGCAAGGGACACCTCTTGAGACAAGCTCATAGGCAGAGGTAAAAAAAACACATAAACAGCTGGCCCAGCTGCAGTAAAGCAAGGGAAAAAACCTCTGGCCGAACAGCTATACAATCGTTCTGGGACAAACCTCTTGGACCCAAAGACATAAACAGAAAAACCGTGACAACACCGTCACACGAAAACATAGATCTACCATAGTGGACTAAAACCCAGGAAGTCAACGAAATCCTGAAAAGAGACGCTGGACTGCTGATTAGGCATGGTCGTCAAACAAATGTTCCCCATCAAAGGGCAGATCTCTGAGTCGCTCCCGAACATTTTCAGGGAAACTGCCATACGGTAGCCAAGCATGGCAATGCAGGGCAACTGAGCTGGCCATAGCGCGACCCACTGAGTCAGTGGTGTCCATGGCCGACCGGATGGTAAACTGCGCCAATTCGCGGCCATCTCGAACCAGCTGGAGCAGGTTAGCACGAGGGCCCTCCGGCAAGGAGGGAAGGAGTAACTCAGCAGAGTCCCAAAAGGCAGAAGTATCCCGAGCGAACACACAGATCGTGTTGAGGGAACGAAGGCCGGAACTGGTGGACGCAAAAACATTACGGCCACACGACTCCAACCACCTAGACTCCCGAGTGGGAGGAAGTAACAGTAGAGGAGAGGAAGGAAGCGCAGCCTGGACTACCAGTCCATGAACCCCGCGCCGCAGCCACATCCAGCGATGACGCGGGAAGCCCCGCAGGACTGTGCGAAGACGCGTCAGGAGGGCTAGACGTCAGAGTGGGATGTCCATGCGGGTCGTGTCCCGACGTCGCAGCGACTCCGGAACCGGAGTCAAGGTACTCGGTTGGTGCCATGGGCGAACACGCCAGCGAACCCCCGACCTGAGTCCCTATCCCCAGTGTGGGGCCCGAAAGCACACCAGGGAGAGGGGGTGACCCAAAGATGGCTTGGAGAGCTCTGGAATAAGCTTCCATCTGGGCCCGAGTCGCCGCAGCACCAGGAAACAATGGATAGGCGGGGGCAACTCCTGAGGGCTTGTGTCCGGTGAAGACCGGGAGTGGCGGCCCCCAGCGTCACGCTTGTGCGAGGTCGATGACCTCCGTGACGTCTTCCGGTGCTTACCTGAGGCAGGTGAACGACGTCCACGGGAACGACTCCTGGATCTGTCCCAAGGAGAGACCGCAGTGTTGGAGGAAGATCTGCGCCTTTTGGAGCCCTCCACTGGGGACAGCAGCCGGAACCGCGAGGACTCCGACTGGGACATCTGGGCAGACAACACTTTCATCTGTCGTTCCCGCAGGGACTTCGGCTTCAGCTGCCGGCAGGCGTTGCACTCGGCGGAGTCGTGGTGCTCGCCCAAGCAACACATACAGATCTCGTGCAGATCCGTCGCCAACATCTGCCCGAACAGGACGCACACAATTTGAAGCCCGCAGGCATTGACACACTGTTCCAGACGCAAAAGGCGTTGTGAAGGCCTGAACAAAAACAGGCCAGAGGAACCACTAAACTCTGGATCCATGTTGGAACGCAGAAAAAGAAGAAAACTGACGTCAGCACACCGAGGGGGTCTTATATGGCTCCACTGACGTCACTTCCGTGGATGACGTTAGGACGGAGCCAGGCGACGCCGCCCCCGGCGTGCAGAGCTACTGCTGGGGAAAAGGTTTTCCGGATCCAGTCTGATGCCTGGGAATATTCTAAGTTAAGGAATCTGCGGCTAGATGTCTCTATCAGATATCATCTTTACCTTGCATGAGTACAATGCAACTTGACCTGCAAGTGACCGATTGTCACTAGTGGTTTTACCCATAGACCGCAATGTTAAATTTTCCCTGTATTATTTTGCATTGATTTTCTATTATTTCTAAAATCAATAACTCCAGTTGTCTGCATGCAATTCTGTTTGTTTTGGAATTAAGATAAAAATACACTTTATTTTAAAAAATTGGTGTCAGATTTCTCTTGAATCGTGTCAATTACTTATTGTCCATGTTAGTACTCTGAAATGCTAAACACATGTTACTGGTCCCAGGATGCTTGCTTCCGGTCCTGGGAGGACCTGGCCTGGCAGTTCGGGCTAGACTGTTCCCATGAGGAGCAGGGTGAAGACTGGATTGCATATGGTTGTGTCCAAACTGGGGTGGCATAGTGAGCAAAAGAACAATGGATTAAACCGAGATCTGTGACTGGGGTGAATGATTGAAACGTTTCAGCACTCCGTCCATCATCTTGTTGTGTTTGCTATATTTATATCTAGTGCCAGTCTGGCCATACACTAGCCAATGTGGCAAAAGTTCTTAGAGGTGACCCTGCCCGCTTTTACAGCACTTACTTGTGCTTTACTGTAAGCTATAGCAGAGTTCCTATCCAAAACCAATATGGCAGGACCTTACTTCCCTTAGCCAAAGCTCCATGGGAACAACCAGATCTGTGTGGCTATGATAATGGGGAAACCCTCCAACCCGAAATGATCACAATAAGGTGTTATAATGTAATCAAGTGGTTTTCTATGGGACAGCTAAACATGCCACAGTGAAAAGGGATGGATTTTGAGACCTTTTAACTGTCAGGACATGCGTAGCATTAATTTCTACATATGCTACTTTTAAATACCATGCGTACTGACTCATTGGGCAATAAGGCCTACCTTAGGAGTGACTTATAAACATACAAAAGGAATGTTTAGGCCTTTTGATGAGGGTGATTTTAACAGGTTAAATCAGCAGTTTAAAAACTACACACCTAGACAGTGCAATAATGGATGGCACAATGAGTGTTGCAGCGTACCAACAGTATTTGATTTACAGGCCCTGGGTACATGTAGTACCATATACTAGGATTTATAAGTACATTGAATTTGCCAATCAGCTGTATCCAATTTCAGCAGTGAGCAGAGTCCTATAGCCAGCAAAACAATTCAAGCAACAATCTGGCACAATACTGCACAAATGATTGTCATTTCCAATACAGCTGTTCTTGGAGAGGACGTATTTTGAGGCAGCACCGATGTATAAGAGGGATAGAAGTTTACAGCATCCCTAGCATGGTCTTGTAGGAAGAGGTGTGGCGCCGCGGTCAGGGCGACTGACTCCGGAATCTGGAGATCACGGTTCGATCACCGGCAGCAGATTAGCCCAGCACCATGTGACTCTGGGCAATAGCTTGCTTAATCTTCCCAACGGCCCCCAGCGCCTAGAGACCCTTATAGGTGATTGTTCGCGTTTTACAAATGTGGATTATATTGTATTTGTTGATAATGACCACCTTCTCTTTGCTGAACAACTTTACCAGTATCATCAGTTTGTTGCCTCTTTCATGCTCTGGATAAGCTTTGAGGGTGAGTGGCTATATGCAGAATCCTAGGAATATGATGTTGATGTGTTAGCACTGACTTTTTTTTAAGTCAGGCCAAGCACTTTAAGCAGGTGTACAGTGGAATTCACTGATTCCTTTGCATTTTAAGGTGACAGGCATTTATTGAGCCAGGCGTCTAGATATTGAAAATCTATAACTTTGTTGTTGCAAGTCTGCTGTCACTGGTGCCAGACGTTTGGTGACACTTCTAGGAACCAAATAGAGCCCAAAGAGAAGCGCCCTGAACTGAACATGATGCATATTGGCTATGAACCTAAAGAACTTTACGCGGTTGACATGGATTGAAATATGAAAGTAGGCATCCAAGGGACGCTAGAATGTTGATCAAGTGTAGTATGTTGAAAAAAGAAAGTGTTATGTAGTCAGGATCTTTTCCTGATCACGACCCAGTAGGTAGCCCTTGGCTCTCAGGCAAACACAGGTATACCAATTTACAAGCTTGAGCGTGGAGAAAGGATAAGATGCAGCCTCCCATGCCACTCTCAGCTCACCTGGAGAGAATGTATATAAGTCACATAATAAAACCTGCCAGACACTCTCAGGTATTTTATTTATTGTTGTGAGTTAAGAGTACCCTTTCACCTCAAGTGCACACACACAGGAAATCAACATTGCTATTTTTAAGGGTTTATTTAAAGCCACTGATGGTGCAAAGTAGATGTAAAAATATTATAGCGGATATAAACACAATGTAGCAAACATAAATTACACATTATGAAAGCAGGAAGCACAGCACATTGTGAGAATCCCCACACATCTCATACTAGATAAACATAATGGCATCAAAAGCCAGCCGATCTATCAAGGTTCAGTATTTAGATGATTGCTGTCACATCAAGCATGATATGGTGATGTTAGGAATGCTTGCAAACAGTCTAAACCACTGGCAATCAATCTGGGTAGCATTCCAACACATAATATTTTGTCTACTGTGCTACTCTAGACAGAGGTCTGCCTTGAGCAAATCAATACTGACCCTGCTCCTCATGGGAACACTCCATCCTGGACTCTAAAGGTCCTCTACAGAAAAGAACATAAGCAACCCAAAACAGGCTTCAGCACTGTTAGGCCTTAACAGTGAGGTACAGTTTGGATAATATGGTACAACAAGCAGTGGCCCCATGTTTAACATACCCATGTCCACTTAAGGAGTTACAACAAACACACAAAACGTGCTGGGGTGAATCCTTGTTAATAGTTTAAACCACTGGCAATCACTCTGGGTAGCATTCCAACACATCACTTTTTGCCCACTGTGCCACTCTAAACAGAGGCCGGCTTCTGACCCTGCGCCTCATGGGAACAGTCCATTCCACCAAAATGCCAGGCAAGAGCCCTTTCAGTAGTGAACACAACCACTTATTATTATTAGGATTTGTCAGCGACCCCATAGTTTGAATCCTTAACCTACATACAGCACAACAAACAAGGGACCCACATCTGGGCATACTTGTACTTTATTTATTTTCTAGTAATCAGCCTCAACCTCAATTTTATCTATGTGGCAACATTTGTTAACAAATAATGGTCATGGTGCAGTTACCTGGAGAACTGCTATACTGCTTCCAGCATTTGACATTCCACCCTGGGCTGTAAATCATAATTTTACAAAATTCATAGCAGATGTATGTGAATTCACACACATGTCCACATTAAAGCTATTATGCCCTTCTCTAAACATCAAGCATTTGAATAAATATGAAAAAAAGAATTAGAAGTATACTATAAGAAAGTACAATATATGTAGTATACATTGTTGCACAAAAGTAAAAATATGTGCATACAGAATAATCAATGATTGCAAAATATTAATGACATATGGTCTATGACCTTGATAAGCAAATAAACAAATGTACAAGGGACGCAAAATAGGCATGTTATGTTATGTTATTCGGATTTCTATAGCGCACAGCTGCCCCAGCAAGGGGGCGTCCCAGCGCTGCAGCATCAGAGAGCGGAACCAAACACTAAAGCAGAGGAACATCAAAAATAGAAGGATGATCAAGAAGACTAAATTGGGGGAAAAAGAAAAATTTTAATCGCTTTCCTGAAGGCAAACAAGCAGTTCATCCTACGAATCTGGACAGGCAGGGAGATCCAAAACTTGGCTGCCAAGCAGCGAAAAGACCGGCCCCCAGCGCGAAGGCGTTTTACGCGGGGGACAATAACCAGATGCTGCCCCAAGGAGCACAGCTGACGCGGGGGAACATATGGAATAAGCAGGTTACCAAGCAAGCTTGGTGTAGCAAGCTTCAGAACCTTAAAAGAAAGACACAGCGTCTTAAATTGAATGCGCTCTGCCATGGGAAGCCAATGAAGTCTTTGAATGGCACCGGCAGAGGGGCATAGCCGCGGGAGCCCTAACAAGGCTCTAGCTGCGGCATTTTGAACATGCTGCAACCGAGTTATTTCAGCTTGATTTGTCTCTAATAGAAGAGAACTAGCATAGTCCAGTCGGGATAAAATAGTTGACTGGACAATCAACTGGCGTGTTGGTGGATCGAAAAACTTCAGAAGAGGCTTAAGACCCCGTAGGAGTCCAAAGCATGTGCCGGCAACCTTTTTGGTATGGTCTTGAAAAGTGAGGGAGGAATCCATCCAGACCCCGAGGTTCTTAACCACTGCCTTGGGATTAGGAATACTACCCAGGACACTCGGTCACCATTGCTCACTCCACAGGCTCGAGTTCTTCCCTACTAACAAAACCTCAGTTTTGCTAGCGTTCAGCTGCAAGCGATTAGTGGTCATCCAATCTGCAACGGCTGCCAGGCCACCTCTAAACCTAGAGGAATTCAGTGTGGAACCTTCTGCCAGGGCCACCACCAGCTGCGTATCATCCGCATAGGAGACCATGGATAGGTCCCACTGCCTGGCGACCGCTGCAAGAGGCTGGACATATAGATTGAACAATGACGGACTAAGCGCCGAGCCCTGGGGCACCCCCTGATCGATGGAATGAGCCTGAGAAAGGAAAGGGGGGCTGACATTCGGAAAGATCTATCGGTTAGAAAAGATCTAAACCATTCCAAAGCCAGGCCAGCCACACCCTCCTTCCAGCCGCTGTAGCAGAATGCCATGCGAGACCGTATCAAAGGCGGCACTAAGATCCAGCAGGATCAATGCCGCCGTCTGACCGGAATCAAGACTGGTCCGCAGGTGTTCAGTCATGGCCAAAAGAGCAGTTTCCGTACTATGGCCTGGGCGGAAGCCATTCTGAGAAGGATCCAAGATGTTATTGGTACTCAAAAAGTTTGTTAGTATGTTGTTAACATGCGCCTCTGCAATCTTAGCCACCCAAGGGAGGAGAGATATAGGCCGAAAATGTTCGAGCCTATCTGGGTTAAGTAATGGTTTTTTGAGAATGCAAGGCAAAACACATAACACGACCATTCAGAAGGACTGTTTCTTTATGAACTTCTAAGGCATATTCAGGTCCAAACTAGGACCAATTTGTCTGCACCAGAAAGAACCTGAAATAAAATCCCTGCTTGTGTAGGGAATTGTGCACTGGCTCTAATGCCATTTATAGAAGTTTTATCATCTCTACCAGCAAGACTTCCAGATATTGACGGAGTTCCTTTTTTGGAAGTGTTATGAGTGACTTGGAAATTAATTCTATGCTGTAACCTTGTGGGATATTATCCAATGCCAAGAGGTGTGATGTTATAACACACTAGGCTTGAAAATATGCCTCTACCTTCCATTGCACCGGCCAGAATATCTAGAGCGATAGGTAGTCTGAGAAGTCAGGCTCATCAGCCGCGGCCTTGTGATTTACTCGATGCAAAGCCCTTACATCTTCAATGAGTAAGTCCACCTAACTTTGGTTGAGAGCCATAGTGGTAAGATGTGGATAGAGGTTGGTTTAAGTATCCCAAATGGCAATGGGGACTAAAAGTACCAGAAAAGCAGTACCCCAGTCCTTTGATTGTACCTCCAGACAGAAACATATGCTTTTCAACCACCTGCAGTGGTGCAATACCATGCATGTCAAGAGAGTCTCTGAGGATGAGGCTCAGATCAGCTCCACCTTGCATTTCTTGAAATTGGAGGGGATGTACTTTCAACAGCTACTGCACCTGGCACCAACACATTAAGGATATGTGACGTTCTTGTTTCCTTTTTGTTTAGAGATTTGAGACTGAGATGCAGCAAATACTACACGTTCTCACCATATGGCCAGAGTTTTGGAGGTGAACCAGACAATCTCTTTGAGGCTTATGGTAAATCTTCCAATTCCAACAGGACTGGAAAAGTTTAAATAAAGCTCTATCCTTAAAAGGAGTGTCAACCATTTGAATAGAGTTGCAAGGGCTCAAGCAGCTCAAAAAATAGAAACACAGCTAACCTCTCGAAAAATAGTGTTGGGAGAGACCGCAAGGAGGAGAGCTGAACACTGAAATGAAGAGAAAAGTGCACATCCAAAGTGCACAAAAAAACTCTTAGGATCCCCTTGCTGCCAGCTTGCTTGTGGTACAAAAATTGGCCAGCTTAGCCTCTGTGGGTAGTTGAAGCTCCAAGACTTTTTACCTCTTCCTCTTTGGCCTGAGTTCGGATCACATAATTAAGTGAATGAACTGCATAAAATATATGGCTGTGTTCAATGTTATTTGAGAGTATGCACACTTCCAAATTAACACTGAGTACCTAGGATTCCGAGCATGATCACCGGCAATATTCAAGCATTTTAATCACTAAAGAGCATGTGAATCTACAAAGAGCATGTGAATCTTTAAAGAACCAATGTTTAAAGCATATTTTACTTTGTGTGTGTACAAAACTGCCACTTACCTGAAGACCCTGAGGTCTGAAGCAAATATGCAAGGGGTATTACATGACTCAGAAACAAAGAGCATAAAAATTGATGCTGCAAGGTAAATCGTGAGTTCACGTCTAATTTGCTGGAAGTGTGTGATAAATAATGTCTCTATTTTATTCACTTTGTTAATATGCATAATTGCTGAGTTATCCATTTTATATATAATAATAATAATAATTATATAATTATAATAATAATTTATAGGATTTATTTTAGATCAACAGATAAACGCTAATTAATATAAAATGCAAAACTATGTGTGCCCTGATTCAGGGGTCTCAGAGCAGGGTACCTTATCAATTCCCCAACAAGGGTAGAGCTTCTGTGACAGGTTTATCTTATTCTAATCACCACTATACTACTGTAAGTACAGCCTAGAGGAGGGAAAAGGAAATACTGGTCTGTTTTCCTTTTCTCCACGGATGCACAATCTTTCTTTGAGGGCTAGGGCAATCTACCAGGTGTGACATGTATTTCAGTAGAAGAGTTGTATATAAATAAATATAGAAATGCTGAAGCTCCTAATAACATAGAATGAATATGACCATTTTAATCATAAACGTATTGTACTGTACCTTGTTTGAGAAGAGCAAACTGCCTCACATATATGTTCCGCATTTGTGTTGTTCTCCACTTCATTTAGTTTATGGATTATATTTGGAAAATTGGATTGGATTTCTGTGTCCTTAGTTTTTGATATATTTATAGGATCATTCTCCAACACTGAAATACAAATATTCCTGTTTACCAATGGACTACACAACAAAGCCTCGGATTGAGCACTGGGCTGTTTCCTCAGCACTGTATTAAGTTCATCACTTGCTTTCACTTTCAAGTGGGTTACATTGTTTTCCTTGACAGATACTTGGTTGGAGTCCTCATCCACAAATATCTGCCTTCTGACTCTCTCCTGCATTGGAAAGAAAATGTATTGTGCTTAGATAGCTCCTTATACAACTAAGTGCATTAATTAAGATTCTCACATTATCACATGTATATAGTGGTTCCTCATGCATATGTGGTACTTTGCGCTTGAGCATTGAAGTACTCTAGAGAGAGAAGTCTTTTTTACATTCATTCAAAAAAACGATTACAGTTCAAATGCAAGCATATCAGGAAAAAAGTGTAGTGGTGATTTACTCCTATTGTACTCCTGTCTTACTCCTGAATGCGAGGAGTAAGCTATGAGTATTGCAAAAGTAAATCACAGCAAAATAATTATGATTCAGGCCTGAAAGCTTGATTTAGAGAAGGATCGTAACAGTACTTTTATCAAAACCTCCTATCTGGGGAAACTTTGCCCATCCAAGTTTGTACAAGAATATGGGTTTTATTAACAGATAGTTTCAGAAAAACTGCTCGCCTAACAGCCTGAAATGAGCCTAGGTGACACAAATGCTTAAGAAACCATGTATAGATGTTGCAGATAAAGTTAACTTACTGCACCTTCCTGATCTTTTGAAGAAAATTCTAACAACTCAAGAGTCATACCACCCAAATAATATGCTTGTTAGGAAACTGGCAATCTGGATTTAGACCAGGCTGAGCTACAGAATTTAAATTGCAGGATGTCACAAAAAATACTAAGGCCGTTTTACAAGAGGTCAGTAGTCCTGTAAAACCTTTTTGGTCACTTCAGACACTGGTATATCAGATCTTTCAATTAGTTGGTTCAGGGATTTTCTCAGGAATCATATCACTAGGATTAAATGTTGGTATCAACTAGAACCCTAGACTATAATACCTGCATGTGGAGTACTTAAAGACTCTACATTTCCCAACTCTATCTATATTTGTAGCCATTACGCTGGCCACTAGAGAAAATGAAGAATGTGGGAGAAAAGCTCAATTTTTTCCCCCGAGGTTTATATAGAGGGAACTTGACCCGAACTCAGGTATCTGAGCGCTTTATATGAACACCAGTTGCGTTACATGAAGACACATTAATTTTTGTTAGGCACGGGAAGATCAAGTGATTTGCCCAGAATCACAGGATGTTGAGCGTCATTGCTGAGACACGAACCCAGTTCCCCAGATTTGAAGTCGACCGCCCTAACCGTTAGGCTACATCCTCTCCTCTAATCCATATGTATGTTGATGATACACTACTGAACTTCCTTCCAACCAGTAATCTTGTACCAAATGAAAATAAGCTCAACAAACAAATCATCTCCATTTCCAGTTGGATGACAGTAAAAAAATGAGTTACTTACCTGAAACTTAAGTTCTTAAGCATTGATATCTTTCATATGTTCCATCTAATATATTACAGCAATAAGCAGGCAGTCACCATAACTTTCGTCTTCTTCGTCTTCAGAGCTAACCAGTTCTCCAGCATTGATTGTTTCATGTATTTATTCACATGCTTCCATCATTCCCATTCATCAGGTTAGGAATCTTTCAATAGCAGTGAAGAACAAGTTACTTACCTTCGGTAACAATATCTGTAAGAGACATATATTAGTTATGGATTCCTCATCTTAGAATTACCCCCAGGCGCCAGACTGGATCTAAGAAAAATTTCTTCAGCAGTACCCCTGCGCGTCGGTAGGTTGTGTCGGTCGACTCCGCGCCCATCGTTGGCGTCGTAGTTGCCTGAATGACGTCGCGGTATCTACTTTAGACGCCGCCCCTGCGCGCTGCCGTCAGTTCTTTTTTTGTCCGCGCCAGCTAGTGCAGATCCGGAGCGAGCGGTACCTCGAGTCACTTTTTTACCCTCTTTTTTTCAACATCTTTTCGAGTTGTCATGACTCCTTGTACACAGGGATGTCATCTCTGCAGACCGGCTTCAAGCCTTGAGGCTCCTGCCACAAGCTGATGTCGGTGATGGAACCCCTTCTTGTGTGCCTCTGGTGTCTCACCTTAACTTCCGTCTTCCTCGTCTTCAGAGCTAACCAGTTCGCCACCATTGATTGTTTTATGTATTTATTTACATGCTTCCATCATTCCTAGTCATCAGGCTGGGAATCTTTCAATAGCAGTAAAGAGGTTTATAATGCACATAGGCTTCAACAATAATATTTGATTAGCAGCACATCCACTTCATTTGAAACAACCTGAACTTCAGCCAATGAGGTGGAAGCTCTGAACTCCTCTACCCCCTAGACACTATCACTGCTCAGATTTCACAGCACAAGTATAAAGAGTATAAATCATAACAGTTAGCCTCTGGCAAGGGAGGAGGGAGCACCCCCTGTGAATATATGAAATATACCAACGATGGAGAACTGGAGTTAAAAAAAGTAACTAATTTCTTCTCCTGCACTGGATATTTCATATATTCATATGCTTGAATCAGAATAGCAAGCAGTACATAACATTTGAATAAAGTGGGAAACATGCAAAGGTTAATGAAACAGGCTGCGTACAGCTGCATGTCACACTGTTGAACCAGCTACTGCATTCACATCCAGGTAATAATGCCTGGTGAAGGTCTGCCTGCTTGTCCACATGCCTGCATAGCAAGTGTTCTGGAAGGACACCCCAACATACAGTGCAGCTTTTGCTGTTATGTTTCTGACGGAATGCCCCCTCACTCCACCCTGGAGCGGATAATTTGCCTTGTGACGGAAGGCAATGCAGGTCAACGTGTGATGCCATGTTTGGACAATGGATGGCCTTTTCCTGCATCAAGACCAATAATTGATATGCTCTGCCGATGTAGAATTTGATGCACATGCAGAAATGCAACGAGTGAAAGGATCTCTCTGCAGAAGTGGCTTAGGAAATGTAAAATGACGGTTTTTTTAAATGAAAGTCTATAGGGAGCTCTGGGGTGAATCATGGGTTGGTCCATAGAATCTTCTTCTCTTTACCTTTATCTGCAATATTGTATCTGTAACTGTCAAAAACTGACAGTTTTTCTGTTTATATAATACTTGTATTTTGTGTTTTTTTTTTTAATCTTTCTGTATTTGCAACTTACCTTTAGATCCAATATTACAGATAAAGGTAAAGAGATGTAATTGGTAATGAAATCACTGTGATAAATGTTTTTAATAATTGGGTTTTTAAATGTCTGGTTCACAACCAATAGTGTTTTTAATAAAATAATTGGAATTGAAGCACATTATTGTTTATTGTCCTTTAAAGAAATTGCTTGTTTGGAATCACTGTTATAGGATCTCAACTACCTCAACACTGATTATTTTCTCTCAATTCCTTGCATTAACTATAAATGTTATTGCTTGCTTATATGTATGTTAAGTACCTATACCACATTATCCGGTTCTGAAGAAGGTTATAATATTTACTTGTATATCCATCACGGTTACAATCATTCTAGTTGAAAAGGGATTTCTTCGTTTTGCGCTTGACAAACCCGTCATTTTCTTAGCATTAGGGTTTCTCCCTTATATTTCTGCATCTTGTGATGGAGAATCTCTCACTCGAGTTTTGAGAGGAGCCTGGTGTGATTCTTCATCTGAATCAGTGGATACATGGACAACCACAGAAGGTACCAAAACAGTAATGGCAATTTCGGGGCAATCAGAATCAGGGAATAGTAGTCTGCCTTCATCTGCTAATTTATTTTTTTAAAACACTTTTGATTGATAACCAAGACAGCGGAAATACCAAATACATTGACAATGCGAAGATGTCTACCTTTACCATTACCACCATTCCTCCGCCCCCTTCACCCCACAGCCGACCAACATCATTGCAAATCCGTGTATAGAGGTCGCCCCCCGTGACTAGTTTTATTGTACCATCCATTTAACCAGGAGTCCTCCTGACTAGCTTCCTCTCGGGACACTTTACTCAATATTATGCTGCTCAGGTGCTGCCCCTCCCTGTATCCTTTTTCGCTCATTCCTGAGTTCAATCGTCAGAGAGATATTACCTCTATACTTGTTCCATTGTCCCCATTTGTGATCCCATTTTCGCGGGCACCCCCTCTCCTTGAACACCGTTTTCTCCGCTAGCATGGCATGATCCATATCCTTGGCCCAATCCACTGTTGTTGGTGAGGTGCCAGCTCCCCATCGCTGTGCAATGTTCCTCTTGGCTACACCCCAACCCCTGAGGCCCATTCTTGCTCAATTTGCGTGAGGTCCGTCGCTACCCAGATATTTAGCAGGCATAGCGTGGGTGTCGGGTGTATTGTCTTATCGCAAGCCCTAGCCATTTGCCTGGTGACGTTGACCCAGTATTCCTGTATGCGGGGGCATTCCCATAGGATGTGGAAGAATGTGCCAGTCAATGCACACTGCCGGAGGCATTGCGAGTCTGGCCACCTCTTGAGTGTGTGCAGCAATATGGCGTCGAAATATACCCTGTGGAGGACTTTGAGTTGCACCAGCCGAAGATGCATAGGGATAGCCACTTCTCTGGGCGAGGACAATGCCTCCCTCCAGTCTTCGTCGGGTAAGGCCCCGAGGTCGGCCTCCCAGGCCGCTCTAAGCTTAGTCATAGGGTCTCCTCTATTATTGATCAGCTTCTTGTACGTGAGCGAGATCTGCTAATTTGACTTGGTCTTGGTGAAGTCCCCATTCGTGGCAATCCTTAATGAATGTGACTGGGCACATTTGCCTGGCCATTTTTTGCATCGTTTAAGAAATTCTACTGCAATATTCATCTCATTGATGATGGCCCAGTACCACAGCATCTGTTCCTTCTCGGATAGAGAATGGGAACTAGTCCCCCTGCTTCACAATGTAGTACATAGATTTCATGTTGCCCCTCAGATCAAGGCAGCTTGTTTTGATAACTTCAGAAGGAACAACTGTAGGCCTAGTCTGATGGCCCATAACTCCAGGATGGTTATGTGAAGTTCCTTCTTGGCCTCTGACCAGATGCCCCTTGAGAACAGCTCCTGCATGTGCGCGCTCTATCCATTCAATTATGCATATGTTGTCATGATGATCCTGCTTATTGAAGGTTTGATGGAAGACCTAGTTTGACATTGGATGGGAATCCCCACAACAGCAGTGCATTTGGAGCATTTTGGAGACTGGATGTGTCACTTCAACAGCACCTCGCCTGCTTCCATGGGTGATCTAGCTCCTACTGAATTGGCCTCATCTGAAGCCTGCAAAAAGGAATCAGGCTGATATGTATATCCTGACAGGTATTGATTGCTTGGAAAAGAATGTATTTGACATTGCCTAATGTTTTGTAACTCTTATTTCTGAGGGGAAAGCCTACCCCAGTTGAGTGCCACACATTGCTTCAAGGGACGGCCATCCTACCATTGGATGAATGGAGGATTTCTTGGTGTTGAGGGTCAGTCTTTGTTCTTGAAAGAGGCTGATGCAGAAAGCTATGGAGATAGAGCCTCTTCCCTTGATTGACTTTTGACAAGTCAGTCAGCCAAGTACGAGCATATTTTGTGACCTTGTCTTAGAAGGAAGGCAGCTCCCGGCGCCAGGCACTTATCTGGGGCACAGACTTCAGACCAAAAGGAAGCATCCAATATTAATAGTGCTGCAAAACCACTGAAAATCACAGTCATTATCTGTGATTTGAAAGTACATGCAGGTACAAATACGTATCGTAAAAATTCATGGATGTGAGGTACTCCTGTTACTTAAGCATCAGAAGGATTGGTCATCCAGGGCCTAAAGAAATATGGTCACATCCCCTCAATCCTGATGAAACTCCACGGGGTCCCTTGCCAACCTGTACCATCATTAAAACCAGCTATATCAATTATAAAGTCACCATGACCAACATCCCCCAATTATCTTGCAGATAAACTCATAATCTCTGATGGTTCTCAGCCCACCTGTGGCTAGGACACAATCAGAGTTAGTGTAAACAAATAAAAATCTAGGCAGCAGGCCTAATCCATCTTTTCACCCATGACCTACAACATCTGTGTTTCCATCAGGACCGTCTGAATGCTGTTGCAATTTAGGCTAGAGGTGAAGACATACCTCTAGAGAACATTACATCACAATGAATTAACAAGCCACAAACCAGATACATCTCCTATCACTTGTTGGTTTTATGCTAGTCTTTGACACTGTGCAGCGCTCCGAGTCTTTACGCAATATTTGCACTACAGAAATACCACATACATACATACTTCTTTGAGCGACAGCATTCAGAAGGATTGTATTTTCTGGAATTTGTTCAAATTTTGAAGGTCCAGCATTGGCCTCCAATGGCCTGACTTTTTGACCAGAAAAGTCTGGGTTAAAGCCCTTGATTCTACTAGTATTTCTGAACATTTTCTATGGCACCTTTTAGAAGAATAAGAAGAATCTTTTGGTGTAGCTCCTGCAAGTGCAGATGATGTTCTTTTCTGAGCAGATGGGTGGTTACTGTATAACTGTCAAGGTGTGACCAGAATGCACAATTTGAAGCATGCACCGATCTGCAGTTATTGCTTCCGAAGTGGGAGCAAAAACAAAGATTCTTCTGCCATCCGGAGGCACTGGGGTAGGTAGGGGGACTGCTGGCAAAAGCCAGGCTCTCTTCTGGTTATCATGGGAGTCAATATCGACTATTTGTTCCTCCCAGTATCTCGAAAGTTTGGGGCAGTGCCATAATAAATCAAGAAGCATGCTTTTCTTCCCACAGCCCATCCAACAATTTTTGGATCTCAAGCTATCCCATTAGTGTAGCTTTTAAGGAGTGTAATACAAGTGTGAAGCAGGACACTGCAATTTTTTAACATACATGCAAAAATAAATTAGTAACGAACCCCAGTACAGTACAGTACAGCATAGTAGAGGTTGCATGTGAGTAACAGCAGGTTTAGTAACCAATAGCATGTTGCTACTCATTTGCAAAGCCACTGAGAGGCACTGTCTGGCATTTCTTGCGTTGAGGCAACCCCTTAGAAACACCTTTGCTGCTGCTTGCACTCATCAGTGAGGGCAGGGGAAATTAAGAGTGGCTGAAGTTATTATGTCAACAGGCAAACTGTGATACAGAGGAGGTGAGGGTACGACCTCTCACTGACGGGGTGTTTGCGCACCTTTGTGCCAGCAGTTTTTTTAAATACAATCAGCAATAGATTGTTCGAGCACGTGTACCTCTTTAGTCTCTTTTGGCACCCAAACAAGCTACTTTTTTTCCTCCACATTAAGAGTTATGTATTGATACAAAACCACAAATCAATATCCCATTGCAGCTTGAAGACATAATGAACAAGCATTTGCAATGCAATAGGTCTCGCAGTTACACGAGTTAAAGCTATTGGCATTGTAAATGACAATGCCAATAGGCATTGTTATTTGCAATGTCAATAGCTCAAACTCGCGTAAATGCGAGACCTAATGCATTGCAAATGCTTGTTCCTTTTTTGCACCATCCACTTTTCACATACTTTTAGTGCTTCGGCCAGCCGCAGTCCGTGCAGGTAACAGCGGTGGGGCCAGGTTGGGGGATTCTGACGGATGATAACGAGGGAACATTAATTATTTATTTCATTTTCCCTCTGCATCGTCCGTCGGAATCCCCCTCAACCCGGCCCCACCGTTGTTACCTGCACAGACTGCGGCTGGCTCTAGCCCCAGTGCTAGCAGGGCATGCACCGACTAATATCTGAAGTAAAATAGTCCCTCATGCATTCCATTGGCTGCGGAACACACTTTAACAGTCAACAGAAACACCATGAATCTAAAATACTTCTCTTTATTGTAGATGTGATTGCCAATGACTCAAACCAAATTGGTGAAGGAAATTGACCTAAAGCCCCTTAAGTTAAATGCAGAATACAAAATGGCCACCATGAGTGGTGCAAGGCCTTTCGCAGTGTGCTCAATGAGCATGGTGATTGCCGTAAAGTTGCTAAAATTGAGCTGGCTACTCCCACCAGAGTCGTACATTTAATTGAAATCAAATTGGATTTGGTCAGTAGAAAAGCGAGCACCAGGAGTGAGTTACCCCAAAAATCACTTCCACTTATCACTGCTCAACAAACTGTGTAAGAGGCTATGGTGTTCGCTTCCATCAAGTTATGCCACGTTACTGTAACTTCAAGCTTGCATTTCTCAAGAAAAGTAGGAAACCTCACAGATGTATACAAATCGTCCCCCAAAAGTACTTTAACAACGCGGGTGTAGACTTGACAGACAGTGAGCGAACCTCTCATTCGGTGTTGTCTTAACACCCTTGCAGCACAGTCACTCTAATTGAGTCTCGCCCCTCGGAGTATCATTGTTTCTGTCACCCTGCGGTCCAGACGCACAAAAATCGAGTCAATTTCTTCGTGGCGATATCAGTTAATGCTCAGCACTTTACAGAGAGGCACTGTGGCTTTCTAATAGTCCTCGCCTAAAACGTCAGAGCACGTTTACAAGACAGGCTTAGCTCTTTGCAAAGCGATTCAATATATAAATGCATATAGAAACGGAACCATGTTTTTTTTCTTAAAAGCGACACGCACAGACCCGTAAAGCCCGAAAGCCAGACATTGCCTGTCGTGGACAACGAAAACTCAAAGAAAGTGCAAACACAGACAGCGCGCCTTTCATACACATGTCAGACAAAGGATCTTTCACGCAAAGTGCACGTCAGAATACTCTGCGAAATGGCGCCTTTCTTTGAGACATCTCTGAAAGCCCTCTGCAAACACACACGGGGCCCGTGGCCTTCTCCTCGGGTCTCCACCTGGAGCGGTCTGCCAGAGGCACGCGTTCACGGGACCCTCTGCCCCCGCAAGCCCGGCTTGTCAGGCACCCACCTGCTCCCACGCTTTGTACACAATGGTCCCACCCGCTCTCCAATTCACACAGACCAGCAGTCTGTCCCCGGCCGCCCCCTGCCAGCAATAACAAGCAAAAGAGAAAGCAGCTCCATATCCGGGCCGGGGAGGAGACCTGCGAGGGAGGGGGCTGCCCGCGCATGCGCGGTACCTGTAACTTTCGCGTGTTCTGCGGCTCGGGGCTCCTGTGAGCAAAACGGAGCCCCGCGTGTTGCTGCAGTGACCGACAGGAACAGCAGAGGAGCAGCGCAGAGTCCCAACAAGAGCCGGTAAGTGCTTGGAGTGCGTGTGCGCATTTAAAAAAAAAAATGAAATTGCATGAGGCTGCTCAGGACGGAAGAGGACAGGAGATGTGGACACCGCGTGGCTGTACGTGCGCGTACACCAACTCAAATCCCCAAAGCCTGCGCGTGCCCATCTCCTGTCCCACTTCCAGCGCGAGTCAGCAACAATAGATCTCGCTGGCGACAGCAGCGCTTTGCGCTGCGTTCGCCAGGCGAGACCTAAAAATGTGGAAACAGTGTAATTTCTTTTTAACAAATGTGTGCTGCTCACTCCCTCCTCTACTGTTCTTGGTCTTATTTGGCTCTCCCACCGCCCCTTCCCCGCGTTCTGTGTTGCCCTCTTCATCCTGACCACTTAAGCCACTCCACCTGGCTTTATTTGAATTTTTTATTGTGGCTGCTGCGTTACTTTAGTATTGGAGGTTTTGATGTTTCTCTGGTGTTCCTGAAAAGTCAGCACACTGACACTTTTGTAAAGTTGTGGTCAACAAGCACAGCTCCCCCGCTGGCCCAAAGTAGGTCTTGTGACCTTTGGACTCTTGGTTTTGAAGAGCACCTACTCATTCGTAAGGTTGAGAGTGCCAACTGCTGCTCCTTCACTGCAACTGCCAGCCCTTGTGATCTTATTGTTTTACTTGCTGGTGCCTGCACTTAAGGAACCTCGGAGCATCACTGAAATGGTAAGCACCTGGTAACTCTTGATACCTTTTTATCTTTGCAGTACTCCTCTTTGTGTTTTAATACAACTGTCTTCTTTGGATACCACATTGTTACATAATGGATTTAAAGGGGCCGTGCTCGGGCTAGAGAACTTGTGATTAAGGAACTGTAATCATAAAAGGTGTGTGTGCGTCACTAGCAGCTAAATGACCACTGCTTCATTTGTGCCTGTGTTTGCTGTGACTCACCACTGGCACTCACTTTGAATACCTGTACGTTTTTATAACAGTCCACCACATGGTGGCATTCTAGGTCTATTTTTTTGTTTTACCAGATTTCATATGTGGAGCGTTTAATTAGCTAATATACTTTTTAACAAATTATATAAATTAGGTAGTGGCAGGAGCTGTGGGTGACACCAGATGGAGTGGACTACTGTGAAATACCATGGGCCCTGGCACTTGCCTTTTTTACACATTAAGCACGGCTAAACCTGGGGAAAATACAGACAGTTCTTGCTGCAAATGGGTTGAGGATGTGTTTGGACATAGGGAACGTTTTTACAAACTTGACTAAAAGGTGGAGTATTATACAACCAGGTAGCTTTTTTTTGTGTATTCTACTGTTAGGAAGTAGCAGTTAGTTACCTTTTTCGACCATCTTGATATCCCCAAATATTGCTGTTGTTTTAACTGAACACTTTAAAAATAATTTTAGTAGTGTTTTTTGGCTGGCTATTTGGGCAATATATGTGTTTACGATCTGGTTTTATAGCGCAGCTGCTGCTAGAACATAATGTGAGAATCACCAGAAGAGGGGCTTTGGCTCAGCCCACTGTAGTAAGCAACTTCTTAGACGAAAGTAATACTGAATCAGGTTTATTCAGATACAGCTACACAGCAGACAGGAGCACGATGAAAGGCTGTCTCCTCCACCAACAGCTCCGCAAACAATTCAAATTCCAACAAATCATGCGTTACCAAGCAACCATAAGATTCTATGACACGGTACATAAATGGACAGAGTAGTGAACCTAAGAAAGAGAGATACAACATATCCTCTCTCCTCCCAACAAAATAAACAAAAAAAACAGGAAAGAAAAAAAACAAATAAATTAGCAATGAACAAAATAGCCACAAAAAAATAACAAAATACAACACCAAAACTAACCATTTATATATAAGCATATGTTTAACTTTCAATCACGGTATCTAGAAGGTACATTTCTCGATCTATTGCTTCTTCTAAGAGAACCCTCCAATGTTTTTGTGTTCTCAACAATATGAGAGGTTGAAGGTGAACAAAGTAACTCTGTAGCTTTCTTTACCTTTACAATTTTGTTAGCATTCCACCATTTTCCTCCTTCAACTTGCACAGCATTCCTTCCCACCTAGTAACATGTACGGGAAGCCCAAACTTAGATTCACCTTTGTTTACATGAAAAGGAGTTCTAATACGGACAAGATCACCTACAAAGACAGGCACAGTTTTGACACCACGCTTGTTATCAAACCACATTTTTTGTTTATGTTGGGAATTGGAAACATTTTCACGTACCAATGTCATCAGACTATCAACATCAGGGACATAATTAAGTAATCTGTTCATCCATGCAGGTTTGAAACTTGTATTAGCTCTCCTACCTCTTAGAAGCTGAAACGGAGAAACTTTGGTGGTGGAATGTGGGGTGGTTCTATAGAACCAAAGCATACTGTCAATTGAGCTAAGAATGTCAGCGTTTCGAGATCTTGCCCACTTAATACAATCACCCACCACCCTGTTCTTGCGCTCGACAAGACCATTAGATTGAGGGTGGTAAAGCGAACTTTTTACATGTTTAATATGACAAGAGCGCAAGAAACATTCGAATTCTGAACTAATGAATTGTGTACCATTGTCTGTAACGACTGTATCGGGAAAACCCTCTCTCATAAAAATCTCTTTTAAAAAAGAGATCACTGAAAAAGTCCTTGACAACTTCAAGTTCAGGCCATTTAGAAGCATAGTCAATCATGACAAAAATTAAACGACACCCCCCAGGTAGTATTTCAAGTGGTCCCATAATGTCCAACCCAACCTTAGACCACGGTTCAGAAGGACATTCTATGGGGAGAAGAGGAGGTGTTGTCACCTTCAAACCTTTGTCAGCTGAACGACAAATCGCACAGCAATCGACAAGTTGATTGATATCATTGTCCATAGCTGGCCACCAGAAGGATTGACGAACCCTCCGCTTAGTAAGCGTGGTAACCAGATGACCCTCATGTGCTTTAGAAATAATGTTCCCTCTGAGGCTTTGGGGGGCAATAAGTTTATCACCACGCAAAAGTACTCCATCCTCCATTGAAATTTCAGACTCTACTTTCCAAAAAGGTTGTAGAGGTTGTGGGAGTACACGTTCTTTTGGCCACCCAGAATTAACTAATTCACACACACGATGCAAAACTTGATCCTCACTGAGGGCCTTTACCCATTCATCGACTGAATCAATCCGATGCTCATGGAGATCAATAGACGCTACAAAACAATCCTCAGAGTCCTCATCCCCAACCTCACAGTCAGAGTCTTCCATCTTCTGACTGTCAAGTGGAAAACATGACAAATAATCAGCTCTAAGGTTTCTACCTCCAGAGATGTGCAGTACATCAAACTGATATTGCATGAGATGAGAAACCATGCGGAGTATCCGTAGAGCACATGATTTCCCTGTACCCAAACTTAATATAATGACCAGGGGTTTGTGATCAGTTTTTAATGTAAAACGTTTGCCCCAAATGTATGGTCGGAACTTTTCAATAGCCCACAAACATGAAAGTATTTCCTTCTCAATTACAGAGTATTGTAACTCCGCATCTCTCATGACTCTGGACACAAACTCAACAGTATTTTCTCCCGAAAGAGAATCCTGTGTTAAGACAGCTCCCAAACCTACTTGGCTTGCATCAACTGTGATACATGAAGCGAGGGTAGGATCATAAGGTCTAAGTGCCCCGCTCTTAACAAGTGACATTTTCACGTACTGCAAAGCAGATTCACACTCATCTGTCCATGCAAAAATCACACCCTTGCATAAAAGTGAACTAATGGGACGAACTATGGAAGCATAGTTCGGGACAAACTTGGAATAGTATTCCAGTAAACCCAGAAGTGATTTGACTCCTGTCTTGTCCGAAGGTGTTGGGGCACGGGTGATTGCGTCAAGTAAACCTTGCCTAGGCCTGATTCCATCACTAGAAATCAAATGACCCAGATATTCAATTTCATCACAAAGAAATTAGCATTTCTCTGATTTTACTACCACACCCTGATTCTTGAACAAGTCAAGAACTTTGTTGAGTAGCATATTGTGTGAAGGAATATCTTTTGAGTGGATTAAAATATCATCCTGAAAAAACAGAACTCCGCTAATCCCACCTAAAATGTTTTACATCACCCTCTGAAATACTGATGCCGCAGAGGCAAGCCCAAACGGCATCCTTTTAAACTGAAATGTGCCTAGTGGTGAAATAAATGCTGTAAGATGACGAGAAGAAGGGTCCAATTCGATTTGATGATAGGCACTTGCCAGATCTAGTTTTGAAAAATATCTAGACCACTTGAGAAAAGATCAGAGATTTTGGGTAAAGGGTGGGAATCGACCCAGATCTCCCTATTGAGAGACCTCAAGTCCACACAGACGCAAAGTTTTCCACATTTTTTCCGAGCAACTACCAAGGGAGAAAGCCAAAGCGAGGACTCCGTCGGCTCAATGATTCTCTGCTCGCATAACAATTTAAGTTCCTTGTCCAGATCGTCCCTCACACTGAAAGGTACACCTCTCAATTTATGTTTGATGGGAAGGGCACCTTCTTTTACTATGATTTTATGTCAAAAACCCTTAATTGTACCTAAACTTTCACCAAAGACAGAAGGGTATAGTTCCTTCCAACTGCCCAAATGTTGGTCTTCTGTGATTACCAAGACTTCTTCACTAGTACCTGGTCTGAGCACCATTCCGAACAATCCTTGATGGTACCAACCTAGAATGTTAAGACCTTTAACGGCAACATAAATCTTACCATACATTTTCCTGTCTTTGAAAATAAGTTCATCTTAAAAAAAAAACAAAAGATCAATTTTCCGCCCCTCATAAGAGACTGGGGAGCGGTCAGGTGGTTGAAGTTGTTTGTCACCCCATGTATCGTAAAACAACTTTTGAGTAAGCATTGTTATTCTAGCCCCAGAATCAACTAAGAGGTTGAGAGGTTTACCACCAACTATAATCTCTACAACAGGATCCACACACTCAGATGAATCATAAACATTAGACACAATATCATGAAGGTCAGTAACCACTGAAATGATTTCAGGATCAGACTCCTGATCGGACTCAACAACACAAGCAACAGGTTTAAATGGTTTCTTCCTTTTCATGCAAACTTTAGCAAAGTGTCCTATATTTTTGCAATAATTGCACGTAACATTTGCTCCTGGACACTTTGCACCTTTTTGGTGAGGAGGGTTTCCACAACGGTAGCACATGTTCTTGGTGATTTGAGATTGATAAATGCTGTTGCCTCCACTAAGATCTTTACGCGAGCTGACCTTTGTCGAGGAAGATTTTGAAACACTTTGTTTATCTTTACCATGGCCAGTAATAACATTAGCAGATTCTGTAAAATTGTCCTCCAGTTCCTTCAAAGATGTCACCGATGTCTCAATGCTTTTAGCTATTTTTATAGTTTCATCAAGAGTGGGATTTGCTAGAGATAGAAGTTTCTGACGAATCTGTTTGTCCTTACATTGGCATACAAACTGATCACGAATCAATTGGTCAGTGAAATTATCGAACTGACATAAAGAAGCAAGGTTACATAATACTGAAATGTAAGAATCCACATCCTCACTCTCACTCTGTTTGCGTTTGAAAAATGTGTGCCGTAGCACCATTAGACTAGGTTGTTTATCAAATCTTAACTTAAGTTTGGCAACAGTATCTTGAAAAGCATCTACAATTTCTTCAGGATGATAAACAATTTCCGGGAGGTGTTTGAAGATGGAACGTCCTTCAAAACCAAGAGCATGCAGAAGAAGATATTTTTTTCTTTCACTAGAAAATCTGGATGCTCCAATGGCACCCAGGTAGGTTTGGAAAGCATCGAACCACACTTCCCACCTTACAGGAGGTTCTCCTGGAGATTCTAAAAATGAGGGAGGTGGAGCCACAGACTGCATTATGGTGACCGAATGAAGTTTTGTCTAGAACCACAAATAAAGATGTAATAAAAGCGAAACTAGAGTACACGAATTAACTCTAATACATGAATTACATGTAATTTAAAAGTATAGAACCATGTATAGACATGTAACATAAATCAAACTTCATAAAGTGTTGATGACTTAAGTGGGTTATAATGCACATAAAAAAAAACTTAGTACAACTCTCTCCCTATTTGCCTGAATTGATAACTAAAATAATGCAGATAAGAACAATATGAAAGAATTGAGATGAAGAGTGTAATAAGAAACAAATTAGTGTCTTCAATACATGCTTTTCATTGTTTGAACGCAGAACGCAGCACCTTTAAGACGTGCTGATCTTCGTGAATTTGCAACACATTGAGACGTGCTGAAGGTCGTTCAGCTGAGTGAGTGAATATTTCAAATATTACTTTACTTTTCCGATGAGAACAACAGACGTGCTGATCGTCGTGTGATCACAGCACTTTTGAGACGTGCTGATCGTCGATCAGCTGAGATGGCTCATATTTAGATAATTCAATATTTTTAAATAATTTAGACGTGCCAATCGTCGCAATTGGCTGAATATGTAGTTTTAACCTCACGGACTAACTAGACGTTGTTGAACGTTGATCGCGTCAAAGATGGTGCGATGTCCCACAAGCGAACGTTGTAAATTAGCGGCCTGGGTCAGGCAAGTCAAGCAGATTTGGGCCTGTAATTGTTACTGCGCAGTAGCGGTGATCAGTTAGCGCTAACTCAACTGCGCAAGTCCGGCCAGGAAGCGTTACAGTCGCTGAATGAAGCGAGAGTTTCCGTAGTGAACCGGTAAGAATAATAATATCTTTTAATTGTGAGGAAGAGACTTTTTTATCGTCGTGATGCAAAAATATTGAATCCAAATGCCCCTTTAAACGATTCGAGATGAGAAGACTTTGCGGTGAAAGCTTAACGTCTTAATCCTTTTTGAATAATTGAATAGTCTTACCGCTATCCGTCTAGGTACATAGCTTGTTACTCAGCTGTGCGCGCGGGGTCCATCATGTGACTGTGTAGCAATAAATCGTCACCACAAAATTGTAGTAAGCAACTTCTTAGACGAAAGTAATTCTGAATCAGGTTTATTCAGATACAGCTACACAGCCGACAGGAGCACGATGAAAGGCTGTCTCCTCCACCAACAGCTCCGCAAACAATTCAAATTCCAACAAACCATGCGTTACCAAGCAACCATAAGATTCTATGACACGGTACATAAATGGACAGAGTAGTGAACCTAAGAAAGAGAGATACAACACCCACATGTTGGGAGCCAGGAGTACATGTTGGCGTTGGGCAGAAGCTGTCGGCTTCCACAAAAAAAGTGCTTGCCATCCACTCAGCTGTGATCATTTTGAATATTTATCTAGCTGCCTCAGCTTGAACACACAACATTGTAATGCTATTGAAGTGTCTTAAACAACTATTTAATTTAAGGTGCTTATATTTCTCTGGCAGCAGCACAGAAGGGAGGATGGTGCTGGCATGAGGATTATATCACCGTCCCAGCACCCTCTCCCTCTCCTTCCATCATTAACTTTAGATTTCAGAGTACAGATTTGTGTATAAGCACATTATGTTATACCCAGGTTTACACCAATCTACATGGAGTTTTAGAACTGGCCTAACGAACAAGTTACTTACCTTCGGTAACGATGTATCTGTAAGAAACATTAGTTAGTTAGATTCCTCACCTTAGAATATCCCCAGGCGTCAGGCTGGATCCGGAAAGATTTTTGTAGCAATACCCCTTGCGCGTCGCTAGGCGTCGTCTGCAGCTCCGCGTCCATCGTTGGCGTCGTGCACCGGAATGACGTCGTCGGAGTACTTAGACGCCGCCCTCGTGCGCTGACGTCAGGGACGCTGAGCCATGCAAGAGACCGACACTGGTGCCAAAAAATCTAGGGCCCTGAAAGGGAGAACCTTAACCCTAGATGTCGGTTCGCAGAACGGGGAGGCTCGGTGGGTCTGGAATCTAACTAACCAATGTTTCTTACAGATACATCGTTACCGAAGGTAAGTAACTTGTTCATCTGAAAGAAACACGTTAGTTAGATTCCTCACCTTAGAATAGATACCCCAGCAATACCAACCCCGGTGGTGGATCTGCGAACCAAGATCACACCAGAAAGTCCTGGAGAACAGAACGGCCAAAGTGGCCATCCCTCCGGACTTGGCTGTCCAAGCAGTAATGTCTCGCAAACGTGTGCAGCGAAGCCCACGTCGCCACCTGACAGATGTCTTGCAAGGGGACTCCCCGCCCCAGTGCAGTCATGGCCGCTGTGGCCCGAGTAGAATGAGCCCGTAGCCCAACAGGAGGAACCTTTTTCGCCAAAGAATAGCAGGTCTTAATACACAACACGACCCACCGAGAGATGGTCCGCTTGTGTACAGCTTTACCCTTCTTAGCCCCTACGTATCCAACAAAAAGTTGGTCATCCACCCGGAACTGTCTTGTGCGGTCCAAATAAAAGGATAGCGCACGTTTTGGGTCCAGACGGTGGAGCCTCTCTTCATCTTTTGAAGGATGCGGAGGCGGAAAGAAGGTGGGCAGCGTGACAGATTGCCCGATGTGAAAGGGAGTCACAACTTTAGGCAGGAAAGAAGGACGTGTCCGGAGGACAACCTTGTCCGGATGAACTGAAAGGAAGGGAGTCTTAGATGACAAAGCCTGGAGCTCACTCACCCGCCTAGCGGAGGTGATTGCTACCAAGAAAGCAGTTTTCAAAGTCAAAAGACGGATGGGACAGTTATGAAGGGGCTCAAAGGGAGCGCACATCGGAAAAGTGAGAACAAGGTTCAAGTCCCACTGAGGCATTACGAAAGGAACAGGAGGTTACATATAAGTAATGCCCTTGAGAAAGCGTGAAACAACAGGGGACTTGAAAAGAGAAGGCTGATCAGGAAGCCGTAGGAAAGCAGAGATAGCAGCAAGATAACCTTTCAAGGTGCCCAGAGCAGAGCCCTGCTGGGCCAAGGAAAGAAGAAAGAGGAGAACCTCAGAAAGAGGGGCGGAAAGGGGATCCACAGCCTTTGCTGTGCACCATGCCACAAATTTGTTCCACCGGCAGGCGTATACCGTTTTTGTGGAGGGACGCCTGGCTGCCAGAATGACATCACAGACTTCAGGAGGCAAGTCAAATGGCATCAACTGCCGCCGCTCAATCTCCACGCATGTAGGTGGAGGCTGGACAGGTTCGGGTGGAGGACCGTCCCCTGCTGCTGCGACAGAAGATCCTCCTGAAGAGGCAGTCATATCAGGGGATCGATGGACATACTGAGTAGCTCGGGATACCAGTACCTTCGTGCCCAATCCGGAGCCACCAAGATGACTTGGGCCCGGTCACGCCTGATCTTCTTCAGCACTCTGGGCAGAAATGGTATAGGCGGAAAGGCGTACAACAGACCGCAACTCCACTCGCGACGAAAAGCGTCTCCGAGCGAGTGCCGCCTTGGAAACTCCAACGCGCAGAACCGCTGACATTGCGCGTTCTCTTGGGTGGCGAATAGATCTAACCAAGGCTCTCCCCACTGCAGAAAGAGACCTTGCGCCACGGCCGAGTTCAGACGCCATTCGTGATCCATCATGCACCGGCGGCTGAGTTCGTCCGCTCAGGCATTCAGAGAGCCCGCCAGATGTTGAACCACTAGGGTGATGCCCTGGTGTTCCAGCCATGTCCAGAGGCGCAGGGCCTCCTGACAAAGGGTCCACGACCCCACCCCGCCCTGTTTGTTGCAATACCACATGGCGGTGGTGTTGTCTGTGAACACCTGCACGACACTTCCCCGGACAGAGGGAAGGAAGGCTTTCAGTGTAAGTCGGATTGCCCTCAGCTCCAAAAGATTGATATGGAGCCGAGTCTCCGCCGGAGACCAGAGTCCTCTGATCTCCGCCTCTCCCATATGGCCCCCCCATCCCAGGAGGGATGCATCCGTCACTACCACGTGCTCCGGTTGGGGAAGGGAGAGGGATCTGCCGCTGACCCAATCGCGATTCGTGAGCCACCACTGCAGCTGGTTCGCAGTGCCCTCCGAGATCAAGACGTGGTCGGACAGGTTGCCTCGATGCTGGGCCCACTGAAACTTCAGGTCCCACTGCAGAGCCCGCATCCGCCATCTGGCGTGAGGTACTAACAGGATGCAGGAGGCCATCAGGCCCAGAAGCCGCAGCACAAACCTGACCGAAATCCAGGACAGGGAATCAGGGCTCGAATGTCCAGGACCCGCTGTTCCGGCAGATAGACCCGGAACTGCGCCGAATCGAGAACCGCCCCTATGAAAAGGAGCTTCTGGGAGGGACTCAGGTGCGACTTCGGCACATTGATGGAGAACCCCAGCGAATGCAGGAGGTCTGCCGTAGTCTGGAGGTGGGAGACGACTTGCTGGGGCGAGCCAGCCTTCAACAGCCAGTCGTCGAGATAGGGGAAGACTGGGACCCCTGATCTGCGCAGATGAGCTGCGACCACCGCCATCACTTTCGTGAACACCCGAGGGGCACTGGTGAGGCCGAAGGGGAGCACGGTGAACTGAGAGTGCTCTTGACCCACCGTGAACCGCAGGTAACGCCGGTGGGCCGGCAGGACGGGGATGTGGAAATAAGCGTCCTGCAAGTCCAACGCTACCATCCAGTCTCCAGGGTCTAGGGCAGCAAGAACCTGAGCTACAGGTAGCATCTTGAACCGTTCCTTCCGGAGGAATGCGTTCACGCTTCTGAGATCCAAGATCGGGCGTAGGCCCCCTTTGCCCTTCTTGGGAACCAGAAAGTAGTGGGAATAGCAACCACGGCCTACATCTGGACCAGGAACGCGCTCAACGGCCTCTTTGGCCAAGAGGGCCGAAACCTCCTCCCGGAGAAGATGCAAATGATCCCCCGACATACGGTGGTTCTGCGGTGGCATGGCTGGAGGGGTCGTCTCGAAGGGGAGGGAGTAGCCCCTTCGGACGATTTGCAGCACCCACCTGTCCGAAGTGATGGAGCGCCAGTGGAGCAGGTGATGGCGAACTCTGCCCCCCACTGGCGTTGAATGGGCCTGAAAGCTCGGACTAGGAGGGCTTTGAGGCAGATGCTGCCGGGGTGGATGTGGACTGACCGGCACGTTGTCCTCCAGAACCGCCTCGGTGGAAACCATGTCCGCGACCGCGTGCAGGTTGGTTCTGAAGCCGGTGGCTGGGCGGATGTGAGGAGGCGCCCCTTCCTTGGCCACGAAAGGGGCGAAAGGCGGAAGGTTGCGGCCGCGGGGCCGAAAGACCCAAGGACTTGGCCGTGGCCCAGGAGACCTTGAACCGGGCCAGTGCACTGTCCGCCTTCTCACCAAAAAGGCGAGTGCCATCGAAGGGCATGTCCATGAGGGAGCTTTGGACATCCCCTGAAAACGACGTGGACCTCAACCAGGCGTGACGCCGAAGCGCCACCGTGGTGGAAATCGCCCGACCCAGCGAGTCCGTGGTGTCTAGTCCACATCTAATGGCGTGCCGTGCTGCATCTCGCCCGTTAGCAAGTGCTTGGGTGAGTCGCTCCCGGGCCTCCTCCGGGCACAAGGGCAGCACGTCCTCCACCGTATCCCACAGCGAGCGGGAATAACGGTCCAAAAGGCAAGCGGTATTTAAAGACCGCAGTCCCAAACTCAGGGACGAGAACAGTTTCTTGCCAAACTGCTCCAACCTCTTGGATTCCCTATCCGGAGGAGCGGACGGGAAGGAGGATTGGGAGGTTGAGGCCTGGATAACCAGGCTCTCGGGGTGGGGTGGTGGGAGAGGAATGTGGGGTCACCCGGAGCAGGGCGGTGGCGCCGGGCAACGTTCCTGTCCACAGGAGGGACTGTGGAGGGCTTGGACCAAGTGCCCTGGAGAACCTCAATGAGGGCCTCATTAAACTGCAGCAGAGGCTCAGTGGAACTTGCTGTCGGTTGAAGGACCTCGGTGAGGACGTTAGTCCTCACAGCCACAGCAGGCAACTCGAGCCCTAGGGCTTCGGCCGCCTTGCGCAGCACCACAGAAAAGGCTGCACCTTCCTCCGAGGCCACAGTCGGAGGAGAGATGAATCCAGCGTCTGGAGAGGTATCCAAACCGCTGGCGTCCCCCAATTCCTCTGCCCAGTCCTGAGACAATTGGGCCTGTTCGACCAGAGGGTCCTGAGACCCCTCCCAGTCGCCCTCATCATCCGATTCCTGGTAGACAGGAGGAATGATCGGAGCCGGACGGTGGATGAAGCGGTCACACATCGGCGCCGGTAACGGCATCGGACGGCGCCGTACCAGCGCCGGGTCCGGAATAGGGCTAAACTGAGGCTCGACGCCGTGCGGGGACGGCGTCGGAACCGGTGTCGGCGCCGGTGGAGGAGGCGTCGTGAGGTCGACCGGCGCCGGCAGAGATCCAGACCTGGATCCCTCGGGGACCTGCGGCGTCGGGCCGGAGCCCTCGACGGCGCCGGGCCGGAGCCGCCGGCACGCAAGGTCGCCCAGTCAACCCTGCGGGGCCCGAAGGCGCGCCGGCAGGCGTCGACGGCGGAGCCAGATTCCTCATGGCCGTGAGGAAGGCACTGACCTCCGCCGGAGTCGCGTCAGTCCCAGGGACCGGAGGGTATGGGGACGAACGTGGCTTCTGTGGCTCCGACGGAGCCGCGGGGGTGGAACCACCCGGACCCTCGGCCGGGTCGCGCAACCGGCGAGGGGAGTCTGAAGAGTGATGATGCCGCTTGGACTTCTTAGAATGTTTGGAGTGACGGGACTTACCCGAAGATCCCGACGAGCGATGTCGATGGCTGCGGCTCCGCGAACGGTCCATGGACCTCCTCCTGGACCGGGACCGAGAGCGACGCGGAGCCGAGTGTCGAAGCTCGAGCAGCTTACGGGACTGCTCCCGCCTAGCCTTCGACGTCAAGGCCTGACAGTCGGGACACGACTCCGCATCATAGTCGGCCCCGAGGCAGTACAGGCACTGGCGATGGTGATCCGTTACCGACATCAGTCAGTGACAGGCGTCACAATGCTTGAATCCAGGCATCCTACCCGCACCAGATGTCGAGTCGAGTAACCATAAGAGGTCAAAAAGTTAGTCAAAAAGTGACTAGGGGTAAGCTCTTCCCGGATCGGCGCTTACTGGTGCGGAAAAAAGAAGAACTGACGTAAGCGCGCGAGGGCGGCGTCTAAGTACTCCGACGACGTCATTCCGGCGCACGACGCCAACGACGGACGCGGAGCCGCAGACGACGCCTAGCGACGCGCAAGGGGTATTGCTACAAAAATCTTTCCGGATCCAGCCTGACGCCTGGGGATATTCTAAGGTGAGGAATCTAACTAACATGTTTCTTTCAGATAGTGCTGCTGTGTCCTGAACTTATGTGATCAACAAAAAAGATCTTTCAGAGTACTACTGAGAGAGGGGCTTAGGGTCCATCCACCTTTTGGTCCCAAGTACAGGATTTGATTTGGCCGAATTTGTGTGCTCCTTGATGGCACTTTTTGGCTTGTGCCAAAGATAATACACAATAAAGAAGAACTGAGGCGATTATGGTGGCAAGCCAAAGATCATGGCTATAGGCCTTATCTGTTTATTTTTACATATTATGATAAAGGCACTAAGCATGACATTTATTGTGAAAGGCAAATGTTAAAGACAATAGGCAGTGAAGTGTGGATTTGTATTACTCTATATTAAAGCGTGCAGATAGGTGTTTTTACAGATTACTGTACTAGGTAAGGGTTTTGGCTTCCCACTCACCCAAACCCTGTAAATAATTATTTAAAATTTGGGGTAGACTTTTTCTTCCAGGTAAAGGGGACTGCCACGGGCTGTCCCTTTGCGCCGCAGCTAGCCCTGTTGTACATGGCTAAATTTGAAGAACATTACATTTTTCAGAATAATCCTTTTCATCATCAGATTTCCCAATGGATACGATTCATCAATTATCTTTCCTTTCATTTGGACAGGACAACAAGAGATACTCAATCAATTTCATTGCTATGTTAATGAAAGAACACCGGAAGTTTAGTTTACATCAGGATTCCTCAAAGATCACATTTCTGGATGTGAAAGTGATCGCAACAAATGGACAACCAAGGATTACATTACAGTTCAAGCAAACTGACAAAAATAAGGCCCTACACTATTCAAGTCATCATCCTTGAAGTCTCCGTGATAATTTGCCATTTGGCCAATTTGTAAGGATTAGACACAATTGTTTCAGTAAATCAATTATTTGTTCATGCCCACAATCTGACTGATAAATTGAAAGATCGTGGATACCCCAAAAGATTGTTGAAACGCTCAATGAAGAGAGCTTGGTGGACCCCGCGAGAGGACTATTACACAAAAAGGACCATCGAAAGTCAGAAAGCCAAGTGTTTGTATTGATCTTTTGTAGTAAAGCTAACCATCTTAAAAGGATTATCAATCAAAATTGGCATTTAATTTCTAACCTAGATCAATCTTTCACAAACCATTATTTGCGCTCAAAAAGGAGCATAGTAAAAGAAGTCAAATAGACCTTACATCTATCCCGCCACCATCATCAAAAAGTACTTTAAGACAAGTTTGGAATCAACCGCCGATTGAAGGATATCACAAATGTGGAACATGCAATTTTTACAATCTGACGAAAGAGGGCTTTGAATTTACAAACAAAAATGTAGTTTGCAAACACAACATTTCCACGAATTGTAAAACCGAAAATATTGTGCATGGGGTAATTTGTCCCTGTGACAAATTATATATTGGAAAAACAAATCAAGAAGTGCGCCACAGGATAACCCAACATAAATCATGGATTGGAAAAAGAGTGCTTACAGATCCATTGGTTAATCATTGAATTACTCAAAAACACTCAAAAATGTATTTACGTTGTACTGTGTTATCAGTCATATGTCCAGATCCTTGTGGTAGAGATTTAGAAAGACGATTGGTTCACAGAGAAACCCATCTAATTGTTGAATTTAATATGGCAATAGATGACTTAAATGAAATGACTGAGCTTCAGAATCTATAATGCCTGACACCAAAGTAGACCCCAGTTTGACATAGATAGACACTCTTAGAGAGCTTGTGACTAGTTCAACAATCACCATAAATAATGGCCAATTAAATCAACATACGGTATAGGTCTTGTGCTTTAATATGACACAGATCCCAAAAATGCTCAAGCACCGTCGTACTTGAAATAGTACTGTTTTTTCTGCAAAAATCTATATATGGTAAAGGCTTGCCAGATAAATCACTAATCCCAGAATGCCATTTGTGAGCAACATCACATATGCACCATCGTTTATGGAAATGTAAAAAAAATGATTTCTTTTAACATATGGAAAAAAACTACATATCCTAGAAGCCCATGTTTGTGTGCCATCATATACAGACTTTATGACAGCACACAATTTTAAGAAATTGCATTTCGAGTTTGTTGTTAGTGGTATGTCAACGGAGTTTCAATGATTGTGCAATGGTTAAAGATGATTATTGCATGTACACAACCGTTCTAAAGATGTGGAGCAGCAAGGAAGTCAGTTGTGAGGAACGGGGACACCGCAGAGAATGGTTACGGCAAGGAAAATTCAAAAAAAGGCACGGTCCGAGGTTGAATGTTTTGTGGTTTTTTTTCAACAATGGATAACAAATAAGCACTGTACCACGGTGTATTTTTCACGCCTGGAACTAAATAAGAATAGATAATTTACAAAATCTTGCATAAATGATCGCGTTCTGGTGTTTGGTTAAGAGAGGAGTCTTTTTCAACTATGCACACTTTTACAATTGTTAGATCTAGATTTTGCAATAGTTTTAAAATTGATGAAGGTCGACAAGGGCTACTCCATCTTCTCCCTTAGCCCAAAATGACTGACTGCAATTAGGACTTTCACCCAAACATGTCACAGTTAGTACTTCGGATCCTGCCCCCAAAGTAGCTTTTCTATCTTTCGTGGGGTTATCATCAGCAACAAAGCTAACAACTGGCTTAGGATCCACTAGCCCTAATATACAGAGGCCTCTAGATGAGGGAGACACCAATCAGGCCATGGATAAATTCATTTCCAATTACATTACAGCCCAGGAGGCTGAGACCCATGGCGAATTTGCTAAATTTGATCAAATACAGCCCACAGGCTTGCACCAGCTTAAAATAGCCTCATGGAATGTACTAAACAGGAAAAAACAAACGGCAAACCAAGGTCAAACACTTCCAGTCCATGTAGAGTTATAATTTGTATAGTGGTGCAAACTCTTCCCACACCCGCCGTCAAAGGGTGTTATATAGAAGCCAAAGATAAAGAAGTTGGAAGGTGCACTCGTTTCAGAGTCAATGAGATGAAGTGAGTCGCTTATTCCTTTTAAAAGTCCTTTTGTTCAACAAATTCGTTCAAAACTGGCACACAGCCAACGCATTTCGTTCCCATTTCATAGCCAGTGGGAACTTCATCAGGGCTCAATAAAGATTTTTAATCCAAAGTTGGCATCAAATGTGAAGTGCAAATAAAGAGCTGTCTCACACTGAACAAGTCCCAATCAAATTATATAACCAGACTTATCAGCTCACCATTATAAGGTATAATGAAGAATAAATACAAGGCACTTTCAGTCTGAAACATTCCAGTCGAAATGCTTGAAAAGACTCACTTATAGTGGGTGAGAGGGAATATCTGTAGCGAGTAAAGTTTCAGGCGGCATGATAACCGGCAGTAAAGTGCCTTGTATTTATTCTTCATTATTGAGGCTTACTACGGACCAAAGATTCAATAGATACTTCGTCTCACCTTATAATGGTGAGCTGATAAGTCTGGTTATATAATTTGATTGGGACTTGTTCAGTGTGAGACAGCTCTTTATTTGCACTACACATTTGATGCCAACTTTGGATTAAAAATCTTTATTGAGCCCTGATGAAGTTCACACTGGCAATGAAATGGGAACGAAACGCGTAGCCTCATGGAATGTGGCTGGAATAAGGAACAAGCTATGCCTACCTCATTGGCTTGAGTTCATTAATTTGCATGATATCTGTATTTTGCAGGAAACATGGAGCTTAACACCTATATTTGTGCCGGGCTTTGGACCTTTTATAAATAGGCAGCAGCTTCCAAACAAGACCGCCCATCAGGAGGATTGTTAACTCTGGTTAGTATTGCGTTAATTTGTGACATCAAAGACCTCGCTGCCGATAGCCCAGACATCCATGCAGTCAGGCTAAGGGGTAGTACAGGCAAGAGCATAGATATTTATAACGTCTATGCGAGAACTACCAGAGGGGGCAAATCTCCCACCCAACAAATCCTAGATGAACTGTTGAATGCCAGGCACGTCGTATATCCTCTAATCATAGGAGGTGATTTTAATGTATCCTTTGAGCCCCTTGATAGGGAGGATATCCAAGAAGGTAATGAGGAGGATAAATTGTGGTTAGTTCAACCTCTCGACCTTCCATCAATAAAGAAATGGTCTCACACAGCTCTTCAAATGAATGCTCTGGCCCTAGAATATAGGTTAAGGGCCACAAATGGAAGACCACGCTCTGATAGAGGAGGGGGTTGACAGTCATTGGCCCAACTGGTGCCAGTCGTATAGATTACATACTCGAGGACCTCACGCTTTGGCCAACTGTAAATGACATGGCCATAAGTCAACAATTGTGAAAGTGACCGCAATCCGTTGAGGTTGACACTTGAACATCCCTGGGGTGAAAATGGTAGTATCGTCACAAATTAATTGACCATTGAGTAAGTGGAACCTTCGAACGAAAAACGTCGCCATAAATGGCCAATGATTTTGAAGGATGAGACTGTATTCAACACCTTAAAAAGGGACCTCGAGGTGCAACTGACTGTGAGTCAATTTCAACCAATTGGCTCGAACCTTAATCACCCATCTTCATCATCGTACCCTAAAGCAGAGAGAAGTAAACAAAGCAAACCCATGGTTCACACAGGTATGTGGGTCCCTAAGGAGACGTTTGGCCACAGATATCTGACTTAGACCCATGCCACGGATACGTGATCTAAGGAGGCTATATAGATTATCTCAAGTAAGGGCCAAGTGAGATTGGGACGAGAGGAGGTGGGAAGAACTTGGAGAGGCTTGTTCCCAATCAGACATCAGGAAATTCTAGGCTCTTATGGGGAAGGGTAACCTCGAAAATGTGCCCCCACTAGCCAATAACATTGCAGCCAATGCATGGCAAGAGCACTTCGATTCTTCGTACATGAACACCATCAGCCACGACTCAGGGTCATCTCCTCTTGACCTACTCCATTTTACATTGAGGCTTTCCTTTACTAAAAAGGAAATCCTGGCCTCCATAGACGTGATTGTACCTGCCAAAGCATCTGGACCGGACGCGATCCCGGGATATCTCTTCAGCTCTGATAAGTACAACTGGGCTTCTTACATAATGACTTTTTCCAACAACTTTGCGGGGCGGGGGTGTTTTGGGGGCATCCCCGAATCGTGGAAGGAAGCTGAAGTGATCCTTATTTTCAAAAAGGGCGTCAGGAGCAATACGGCCAATTATCAGCCTATCAGCTTGATCGATTGCATCCAAAAAGTATTCTGCTGTTCCCACTCAGTGAAAATCCAAGACTGGATTGCTGAGAATCATATTTTGTCCCCACTCCAAGCGGAGTTTCGTCAGAAAATGGGAACAATCGATCAGGTCTTATGTTTCCTTCTTCTTTATTGAAAGGTGATATTACTGGGCAAGGGGAGTCTTTATGTCGCCTTTATAGATTTAAAGGCGGCGTTTGACATTGTGCCCAGGAACAAGCTCTGGCAGGTGCTTAAGGAGATGGGTATGCCTTGGAAATCCTGACATTACTTATAAAGCTCCATGCACTGAACTACGCCTGCGTGTGATGGGGCGGCCAGGGCCAAGTCACCGATCCTGTCGAAATCATGCGCGGGGTCCGCCAGGGCTGTGTCCTGGCATCAACATTGTTTTCGCTATATATCAACCAAGTGGTTGAACTTTTATCAGCAACTTCAGCGGATGTCCCTTCTCTGGGGAACCAGAAAATCGCAACTCTTCTTTTTGCAGACGACACCTTTGTCGTTTATAAAACACCCATAGGGCTGCAAAGTCTACTAAATCGATTCAAGACCTTCTGTGACGAGAGGGGTCTTGAAATAAACACCTCAAAGACGAAACTGATGTTGCTGAATCCCCACAAATCCTTCAAAGAGCGCCTAATCTTAAATAATAACCCTTTAGGGAGAGTGACTAGCTTTGACTATTTGGGCATGAAATTGTCCGAAGGTATGTCCTGGAAACAACACCTTAATAGCGCCTACCTTAAATTCTCTCAAGGGAAATTGTCGCTCCGACACAAAACCAATTGCACCAGCTGTGGAGCTATACAAAACTAAGGCTGTAAGTAGTGCCCTTTACAGGGCAGAGCTCTGGGGCTTTGAAAAACCGAATGACCTCACAGCGACTGAAAACAAGTTTCTTAGGAATCTAGTGTCCCTTCCACCGAGCACACCACTCCGCCCCTTAAAACTTGATATGGGTGTTAAACCAGTCACGGACCTTGAGAAGCTCCACCCCCTTCTATTCTGGCATAGGCTTGTTTCCACCCCAGAATTGTCCCCATACGCAGCTGCCTTTGGATTGGCCTCTGGATACATCGAGCAAAATAGGATGGATTTAACATTTCAGAAACCTCATCACAAGCATTGGGGTAATCTACCATAGCGTTAATTGTCCACCACTTCTCACCAAGAAACAAATTAAAGTGTTGTATTGGGACTGGGTAGAGCAGAATGAATTCAGGGACAACAAGCGAGGCAGACTATCCGAGGAATTTATGGATTTAAAATTTTGCTGTTTTTAAGAAGGTTATCTTGACCTTATCAAGGTGCCCGCCGATAGAAAATTATACATACAATTTAGGCATGGCTCTTTGCCTGTAAATGCATACACAAACTCGTAGTTATGTAACGTTGCCAATACCAGAGGCTGCCCTTGCTGCCCTGCCCTGGTCGAATCAATAGGCCACGTTTTCTTTGCCTGCCCTGCATACACAAAACCTAGGGCTAAATAGTTAATCCCCATTTGCAAGCAACTTGGAACTCGCGACTTTGGTGCTCATTTTAGCATACTAAAAACAGACACCCTTAATTGTGAGCACAATCGAAAAGGTCCTTGTTCACATGTGGGGAATTAGAAGGAAGCCCAAGAGCCCAAATCCGATCTAAATACGCCCAGATTAGGATGGCGAGGGAGTTAATTCAGACTACGATGAAACCTTACCATTGAGTGAACTTTTATGCTTTGGTTTTATATCCTTTTATGTTAATGGAAGCTTGATCAAATTAGTTTATTCGCTTCATTTCCTGTAATATAGTTTTAAACAGTTCGCTGCACTATGGCACTAGGTTCTCTGAAATGATTTCCTGGCTGTTTTACAATAATCATCATACAATTTTTAAGATAGAAACAAAGGATTATGCCTGTTTCTATAAAACTGTTGTGTTTTTATGTTTTGCGAAGGTTTTTAACACTTTTTAGAACCATTTATTGGGCTCCATACATGTACTTATACTTTTATGGTTTGACAACCAAATAAAGTTTATTGAATGAATGATAAAGGTTGTTTTTTGACAATTGCAGGTTCACTATAAAGGTCATTGCAGATTGGTTCCCTCCCCCGTGGATGCTTTTATCGAAGAAAATATTCCTGTGATAAAAGTGAGTTGTTTTGCAGTTGCTTTAGGATGTTTTTAACCTAGTGATTTTCAGTGCAGCTTAATATAATTTGGTACCTTTTACACTGATATAGGATGATACCTGGCTGGTAAATGGGTTTAGGATAACCTTGAGTTATGTTTTGCCCTGCAGTGCAAGTTGGCATGTGAATGAGACAAATCACAAGAGGCAATATGATGTGTGGTTGGATGCACAGTGTGTGTTGTTTCGCATATTGATATGTGCGTAGAAAGTTAATGAAAGTGTTTTTTTTTATTATTTCAAGGTGCACAAACGTTATGAGTCCTGAGGAGAATCCATAAAAAAGGAAAGGGTTTGAAAAGTGTCAGCAGTTGTTTCAACAAACAAGTGCATTTCAAATAAGTACTACAGGATCTGAGAGCTAGTAGAATTTTCAGTTGTTTTTTATTTATTTAATGTTTATTAATGCTTTTACATATTTCATAATGACATAGTCTGGAAGGTTGTTAAGAAGCGGTAAAAAGAGATAACGAAATATATAAGATTAGATAGCTCTGAGTAATATATCATCCTCTATTAAAAAAATCATAGAATAGATATAAATCAAATATCTCACTAAATTCCTATTAATATAAAGTAAAGTAACTAGAAAAGGTGAAAGTGCAATGCGAGCCAGCTAATTTGCCTCCATCAAATTTTCCATTATTTCCCTATAGTATACCATCTTTGACCATGACTTAAGATGCTTCCCAATTAATATTCCGTTCTATTCCGGAGACCGGAAGCATTCCTCAAGGTGAGCCCACATTGTTCTACCCTGTAGCCTAGTTTTTTCTCTCCTTACGTTTATATAGTGCCATCTCTAAATTGAAGCTAGAAAATAATCTTCCTTGCCATTGTTGGAAGGATGAACCCCGGGGTCCAACCATGCTGAGGTGACACAGATTCGAAATACCGCCATTGCGATAAACATCTGGGTCACATCCAGTTTAACATTATAAATGTCTCCCTAGAATTTAGAAATCTGCGATCTCAGTGTGTCTAAAACCAGACATGTACCAAACATATGAACCAACTCAGCCACGTGGGATTGACACCGTGGATAGTTTACACCCTCTGCCTCTCACCTTGCAACCTTTGCTGGGGTGAAATATAAGTCAAAAATTGTCTTGTAGTGCTGTGATTGCAGCCCCAAAGAGCACAATACTGTACGACTTAGCTCCAAAGAATCATAAAAAGTAAAATCATCTATTCCAAGCTTTGATTGCAATTTAGAGTTATGCTTCTCCAGATCCTCTGATACCAAATTGCATAATTTACCATATATTATACTAAAATAAAGTTTTTCTACGCCAAACAAGAGATCCAAAAATTGTATCTTCGAGACCCACCAGGCTACCAGCTTTTTTGTATAACAAGCTGCGAATTTGCAGGTATTAAAAAAAATTCCCGTCCCGTAATGAAAGTTCAAGGTCCTTAATTTCTGAGATCTGTGAATCAAGGGCGTAATGCCCACGCGTGGTCTGTCCTTGCAGTCTGCAAGGACAGACCACACGTGGGCATTACGCCCTTGATTCACAGATCTCAGAACTTTCATTACGGGACAAATTTATATGTCCTTCTCCGATTTAAAACGCCCTGAGGAAGCCCCAGGCCGGATTGCCATGTAAAGAGGCGAAACACGTGTTGGCTGTAACCGGGTGTCGCTCACCCAAGAGAAAAACACAGAATCTCACAAAATTGTATTAAACACGTTTGCAAAGGATCAAACGGCTCTCTGAAAAATTCTTTATTGCAAGGAAATCCAACATTTACCATGTAACTGATAAAGTTTGAAGTTTGGGAGAGACCCCCCCCCCTCCCCCCCCCTCTCTGGGAATGTCAAAAATGTAGTTGCCCTCCTTGTTTTGCAGTAGGATCATATACATCTGTTAACCAAGGTATCCTGATTTAAATGCTTTAAACCAGACATTTTCAAAATTCAAAGGGATAGATCTGAAGAGGTATAAAATCTTTGGCAGAAGCAGCATCTTTATTATATTGCAGGAGCCTACAATAGACAGGGGAAGATTGTGCCATCTCTCAACATCTTGTTTCGTCTTAACTATTATTGGTCCAATATTATTCTTAACCACCTGATATACCTTTGGGCTTATCTTTATTCCCAGATAGACTGCCTCCTTTACCACCCTTGGATCCTGACTAACAATGAATTGATTCACTACCAGGTGCGTTTTTGGTCTTTTGTGGGAATAGTCTGAGAATTCCACCAAACTCTTCAGTCTCATACTCTACTATCTGCATAGCAGTCGCTGGGTCTGCCGTTGCAACCAGGATGTCATCCACATAGGCCAGAATTTTCAGCTCGCAGCCATGCTATTGGACAGGAACTATAGCTAGATTAGCCTCTAATTTATGAATAAAAAGGGCTACGTATTTTGCAAATAGCAAAGGAGAGCATGGACAACCCTGTCTCATTCCTCTCTCAATGCTAATTAATCCTGATTGACCACCCATGATTTGCAGCCCAGCTACTGGATTCTTGTACAGTGCTTGTATTGCTTTTATGAAGCACACCCCGAATCCAATCCTTCTCGTAAGTTCCCACAAATATGCACATGTGACCCTGTAGAATGCCTTCTTGGCATCCAACAGGGCCACAGCCATAGGTTCCTTAACCACCTCAGCTATGTCAAAAAGCGTAATTACATGACAAATGTGGTCCGTGGTGTTTCTACCTGGTATAAATCCATGTTAGTTCAGCGATACCACCTTGGCTAAAATTTGGCTCATCCGAGTGGCCAGCATCTTAGAGTAAAGCTTCATGTCGCTATTAATCAGTGTTACAGGGTGATATGATCCTAAGAAAACCACATTATTGGCACTTGTCCAAGATTCAGGGGCCATACCCCCCCTGGCACCTGAACAAAGAATTCCATCATTTATGAAATTAAGACTGAGCAGAACACTTTATAAAACTCCAATGGGATTTGTTCAGTCCCACAAGCTTTCCCTGAGGGTAAATCTTTCAGGTTTACTCTCCATTCATCAACCGTAAATATTGCCCCTAGCAGATCCTGCTCCTCATAAGTTAGTCTTTCCAGAGACATAGACGCCAATGCTTGCTCTATCCTCTGTTCATCCGCTTCAGTTTGAGCTTGATAAAGACTTGCATAATAGTCTTGGCATACTTCTCGTATATTCTCAGGATCTGAGACCAATTTGCCATCTATTTTTTTTTAATTAATATGGCCTTAGGCCACCTTCTGTCGAGTGTGTATTACTAATAGATGTCCTACCCTTTCATTATATTCATAAACTCCTGCCTCTTAACAAGGTACTTTTCAACATTATTTTTAACTGTAACTTCATTGATTGCGGCTTTAGCCCTAGCTATCTGCTGCTGAGCCAGTTCAACATTAGTTCCTCTTTCCCTTATCACAGTGATGAGCAAGGTCTCTGCTTTGATTTTGATGTAGTTCTATTAGCTATAATTTCTCCTGTTTCTGCCAGTTCAAACTATACCTCAGGGTTTCCCCTCTTATTGCTGCCTTAAAGGCGTCCCAGACCACTCCCTGTGGGGCACTTCCCCTATTTAGATCTAAAAACTCCGGAATCCATGTATTCATATGGGCGATATAGCTGGGATCTATCAAAAGACCGCTCACGAAAGTCCAGCTGCTAGTATTCCTAGTAATCCTGTCCATAGCTAGTTCAATGACTAAAGAATTATGATCTGACATTATTCTGGGCATCCCTTAATAACTCTGCTGACAGAAAAAAATAATCCAACCCGGCAAAAGTCCTATGGGGAGCAGAATAACATGAATAGCCTAAATCAGGTGCCCTTAACTCCTCTCATACGTATGACAGACCTATTCCTCTTTTCAAGCTTCTAACAGCTTTAAACACCTGTGGTTTCCATCCTACATAATTGCCCGATATGTCTGATTGCAGACATACTGACCCGTTAAAATTAAAATCCCCACAAATGATATGAGGGCTGGCCAAATTGATGATTCCTTCAATAAAAAATCCAGCAGACCAGATCATCAAGAGCAGATCCATATACTTTACATAGAGTAAAAGACCCCTTGCCATATCGCCACTCAACGATAACCCAGCGTCCATATTTATCTGCTTTACTTCAAATATATTCTCCCACACCTCTTTGTGCTAATAATGCCACCACATTTGTTATTGTGTCTTGCAAGTGCTTAAATTAATTCTAAACCCAGTGTTTTCAACACCTTCACATTTGCCCGCTCTAAATGTGTTTCTTGTAAACAAAAATGACCCCTTTCAGAGCTTTTAGATCTTGCGTTATCCTCAATCACTTGCCGCTGTCATTAAGACCACATATATTTATAGTTGCAATACGGATCTTAGCCTTTAGCTTGTCTTAGTATCGGCCAGCTAGGCAGACATTCCATTAAGCCTCCTAGTCCTTTTTTGGAGAACCTACCTGGCTTCCACCATTTCTGTAATTTCCTCTATAGTCCTGCACCTGTTAAAGGATATTGCTTGATGCCCTTCCTCATATTGTCTGCCAGCTTCTCCACCTTCCCACTGAAAGACCCACCCATGGAACTCAACACTAGAACCCTGTCCCCCTTCCTAACCTCTCATCTTCTCTACCAACCCCCCCACCACCCCTGCCTTGACCGCCCCCTCCCCCACCTACCACTCGAGACAAACAGGCCACCCAGGACCTGTCAATTGGCTCCTGGGTATGCCCCTACGATCCCCCTCCAGTTCTCTGACCATAAATCAGCCCCACAATTGTCCCTGAGGAACAACACAAACACCCTCCACAATAACAAAAGCCTCTACTGTGCCCCCGTTACATTCAATATTAATAATGTTCACTTTCTCAGGCCTTAATCACATATATAAGCTGCTAGAATTGTGGGCCTATGCTGAATAAATATTCTTTGGCCTCTATTTCTGAGGTAAATGTTTTAGTTTTACTCTTAAAAATAGTTTTCAGTCAAACAGGGGCATGCAGAAATGCTTCTTCACCATCTTCTTGAAAAGGCTTGATAAGCTGTCTTCGCTGGCACCTCCGGTCCACCGTGGAATGGCCGAAATCAGGGGACACAAAGAACAAAAAATCAATAAAATTCTGCTGGGCATCCGGTCGAGCCTTCTAAAAGATAATTTGTCGGAGAAAATTCCCAATACACCAAAACTGCCTGTGGCTGGCTGTCCATTGCTCCTCCAGAAATATTCTGATTCCTGCGCAGGAGTGGATATCTATGCACCCTTTGTACTTCTGTCTCCCACTTCCAAGACCCAAGTTCTGGGAAGGCCGTCTTTAGTAAATCAAGCATAAAAGATCTAATATTGCTGCCCTCCATCCCTTCCTTTATTCAGAGAAACAGAAGACTATTTTGCCTTTGGTGATTCTCAAAGTCCTCGATCTTCCATCAGATATCTGACAGTTGATCATCCTGCGTCTCAACTTGACCCTTAAGTTTCCCCAGTTCTATTTCAGCCTCTTTTGTTCTCTCTTCTATGGTGCTGAGTTTTTCTCCAATCTTGACACAAGATTTTGCCACTTTTTTTATTGTACCTTGAAGTTGTTTAGTGGCTAATCTGGCACTCCGACTCCCGGCTCTAGTCTCTGTCTGATATTCCTTGATAGTACATAGAATAAGCTTTAGTGTAGACTCACTATGCTACTCCCCAGTGCTTGCAGGGGCCTTCTCTCCCGGTTTGCCGGAGCTCCCATACCCCTCAGCCTGGCCCGTCATTTGTGTGTCTGAGTAGTCCCATTTTAATACTTCTGCGGCTGGGAAAATGTATTTGTTTTGCCATCTGTGGAAGGGGACCTCCCGTGCACCCTCTGTGATTTCAGATACTTCATGTGTTTCACACTTCCCCCCTGTATCGTAGAGAAGCTATCACGACTCGCACCTAACAGGGAGTCAATGAGCTCATTGTCGCTTGTTTCGAGACTCACATCGGTAGGTTCAGACACATCTGTTAGGGAATACAATTTTTCTGCCCCCTCCTAAGATCAATCAAGGTATTGGTTAACCCCTACCTCATCGGACTCAACATGCCCCTCCTTTTATTGTACAATAGCCATTTTCTTAGTCTCTAATTAGGTGCGTTCCGAATTCTTCTCCGAGCATGCGCTAATGCAGTTCCTTGCAGTTTCAAAATCATCAATATTCATATCGATTCAATCTTAACGAGATCTCACCTTCACGTTCAGGCTCATGTGGCTTATTGTCCTTCAGTGCAGTCAATTCCTTTGCCCCATACACTGCACCAAGTATCTCTTGTGCCTCCTTTATGCTTGTAGCATCCTCTGCAGAGGGCTTACCTCTGCCCACTGGGGAAACTTGCCCACTCCCATTGTTATCCTGCATGCTCACACCACCGAGCTCAATCACTCGAAGATAACCGGGACTAGCTAGTGGGGCAGACGGACAGAAATCTGTTACTGCCGGTTGTGGAATTCCTCGCTGCTTTTGCTCGCCCCCTTAACAGGGATGCTAGTGCTGCAGATCGGAGCATTTAAATTCTCCCTACTTCCACGGACAGAGTAAATCCACAGTCGTACGCACATACACTCATCATACGCTAGGGCCCATCACACTAACATTCACTCTATTACTCTATCCACACTGAATATATGAGAGAAACCTAAACCAATCTGCATCTAGTGCGAGGTCAATGCGACCTTAAAGATATGTCTTGAGTCATGAATTAAAACACAGGAAATACATTCGGAACTCAATAAATGACAAAGAAATAACCACCCGACACTGATATTCAAACAAAGGTTATCATTTATCTAAATAGTTCAAATGAAAGTCAATCAATAGCAAAATCATTATTCTCATAGTTACCTATTCTAGCTAAATGGGTCAGGACAGGTCTCTCAGTAAAGTCTCCCGAGTCGCCGTCCTCTCGATCAGCATCGATCCTCTCGAGCATAGGTTCAGGAAGAAGTGGCCTTAGACCCTCTCTAGTCTAACATTATTTATAGTAAAACTAACAGAATAAAAGTAACAAACAAACTCTAAACGTCCGTTGAGCCGCTGAGCAGAGCGAGCAGGAAAGGATGTTGACTTGCAACATTTAGAAAATCTCCGCTCACAAAAATCACAAAAATAAAAACACAGAAGAAGGAAACTCAAGCTAGAAAATGATACATCCATGAATGCTTTTCCTCAGAACCATAGTGAAGCCACCGCAAGTTTATCAGAGTTCATTGTGGCTTTATTCTTCTCCAAGGGCAATTGGCAGCGAGCCTGGAGCTGCTGTCCTCACGGAAACTTTTAATACAGCCAGAGGCCATGGTCAGGTGGTTTTCAACCATATTCAGCGAGGCCTCTCGTCACATTTCAATCACTCGAGTGCAGGCTGTAAATATCGGCCATCTTGGATTAGGCCAAAACGGACCATCTTAATTAAAAGAAACACAAAACAACGTTACCACATCGTAATGATTATACAGTGTTAATCCCCACTAATACCCTTATGTGTATGTAATTACCTAGCCATCTGCGACACAAAGAAGCATTAAAGCACGTTATTTTAAAAGCGCAAACACGAAACAAATAGCACTTTAGCCACACATATTTAATTAATTTGCACACTAACTTAGTACACGTATTAATTAGGCAACATAAATGCATTCCCACGTGTAATTCTTTCATTAGTAATGTTGATTAATCAAGACTTTTAACAAAGCTAGTAATTAATGATTAATTATCAGTAATTTTAATCATGACATATAAACAAAACTGGAGTTTAAATCTCAATAAATTTCCAATAGAAAACTCTACTCCAGCAATCCCCCCTTTGGTGATATATTATCACCACAAAAACCAACCCAAAAAAAAGTTTAGTCCCATTTCTTAGGAGAAATTCAAATGTCTTTCCGTTCACAAACAACATAAACATGTTACACACCAGTCTCTCTTTCATCATCCCTTTTCGACTCCAAATAAACACCCTCCCTCAATTCTTCTAATTCTATTTCTTGTGGGTCTCTCCTTGAGCTCTTTTGTTTCTTTGCAGTATTTCCTCTAATTATTCTCTTTTTCCCTCCCCTGTTTTTACAACACAAACACACCAATCTTGATATCAATGAAGCAACAATTACGCATGTCAAAGGAAATAATATTTTACCAATAATTGTACTACCTATCTTAGCAATAAAACTCTTAACAGCAATTATCTTATTAGCTATTTTAGTCCAGATACTTTCAGCTTCCAGTGGTACTAATTCTTCATGCAAATCAGTAATATTTTTGATATAGACCTTTAGATCTTTGCTTTCGTCAGGAATGTAAGTGCAACAATGTTGAACTTTCAGCATTCCACAGACTCCACCCTCTTTGGCCAATAGAATATCAAGGGCAAGTCGATTTTGCATAGACATGGCACGTAGGGCAATCATCTCCGTATTTACCAAAAGAAACCCTCCAGCGGTACTTGTCGATAAGCGATCCACCACTGTTGACAGTTTCCGAATTCCATATGCGTTTAAAGAAATTCCCACTGCTGGAATTAAAGCTCCAAAAATATCACCTACAATTTCTGACCAAGTTTCTCTCTTAAAACGTGTTAGTAGATTAATGTGTTCTACATCTTCTATTCTATCTATATGAAAAATCTTTGGAAAGACCAGGCCAACATAACACGTGCCATACCAATGGTCAGGCAACCTGTAATAAGCCTTATTCCCACAAATATAATACACTCCCGGGAAAACTGGATCTTCTCCTCCCTTGAAACCCCATCCTGTTGCAATGAAGTATGTATCATGACACTCACTAGTCCCAACAAAGTAATTATCATATTGGGATTTCCTTCTGGTAATGCATAGTTTACCCTTCTGTGGTGCATCTAAAGCCAAAGTTGGACTGGCCTCATTCCTCAATTCCTTTTCCATCTCAATATCCCATATTGTCTCACTCACTTCATATTTCCCTGCCTTTTCATGCATGCTCACTCTCCTTTTCTCTACCATGTCTAGGAAAGCCCTTTCTTCTTCTTTCAAACTAAAAGTTAAATTATTTCTAAAAATGTAATCTAATGTTAATTCTTCTGTCTCAATAAAAATCTCACCAAAAATGTTAGCTTCTTTAGCTGGATTCAGCTTTCTATTCATAGGCAATTGCCCAAAAATGTTATCTTTGTTAGACATTTCATAATCTATTTTCCCTAACAAATAAAAAACACTACTCAACACACTACATGAAATCCCATACGTAGCTGGTAGATGGTGATAAGTAACACCTTCTGAAACGGATGCAGGTAATTGCATACAGACGTAGCAATCCCTAACTTCCATTGCATTTACGTATTCATACAATAACTTTGAAAAAACATTGCTTGAAAAATCATTAATTGACCTAACTTTATGTATGTAAATGTTACTACTTCTAGTTGGAACTACTTTCTGCGAATTCTTCTCTATGTTAGTCACATTTTCAGCATGTATTCCAAAAGTGTCTATTGTAACTCTAAAAGTAACTAGTAAAGCTAGCACACCCCATAACAGCATTAATAATCCAGTACAGCAGCAGCACATTCTACACCATCTTTTCAAGAAGGCACATCTACTTTGATTATTCTCTGTGTTAGCCATTTTACTACTTTGGCAGTGTCTTTTGACTTAGCCTCTTCTACTCCACTACTGAAATTTTAGATCCCTATATTATCTCAAACAGCTAATTTCAGACTTTCTTCTTTTCACTTTTCTCCAAGTGACTCCTTTAGTTCACTCAATTTGGATTTTCATCACTTTTCACTTCTTCTTCAGCAACATCGAATTGTATCAGATCTTCAACAACATCCTGAGCATCCGACTCTTCTCCAATGTCAGTCAGGATAACTTTCAGGATTCCAACAGTTTTCTCCTCCTCAACCACTTCTCGTACGGTACCCTCTGGATTTCCTTGACTCTCTGCCTCTTCACCTTCAGACAGTGCCACGTACGTCCATTCCGATGACCTATACTTCTGGTTAGGTTTTCTGATTCTCTTGATCTCCTCCGGTTCCTTTGTGACCTTCAGTTTATCACTCTTTGCTTGATTCTGACTAGACACCTCGTTCACCTGTTCAGCTTTTGATGAATTTGCTCGTGTCAGTCTGTACCTCAGTCTCTTTATTCTGTTAGGCCAAAGATCTCCTCTTACAACCCTTTTTGGTCTCACTTCTTTATTATTTCTTTCTCCGATCCAAGTTCTCTTTCTCAGAACTCGACCCTCTGATTTCTCATTCTCACTCTCATCTGATTCTGTTTCATTTGCCTCTTGTCCATGAACAACTTTCTTTTGCTCCACAGTCTTTTCCACCACTGATTGAGATTTCCCTATTTCTGTCCCTCCTCGGGTCTCCGACACGCAATCTTCTTGCTGTCTACTTGTCCCTTCACCTAGCTTATCAGGAATGTTCCCTACACCTCCTCGGGGGTCTTCTGCAATCTGTCCCTCTCTATCTTCTTCTGACCCTGCTTCTTCACGTGTAATCTCAGGTGGATCTTCAACCTCCTCATCTGATTCAGGTGTAGTCTCTGTGGATTTGTTTTTTTCTCTTTTTTCTCTTCTTTCTTCTCCACTGCTTGTTGGAACTTCAGGCACTCTTACAGAATCTGATCTCCCCTCTGAGACTCCCAATGTTTCTCTTGAAGCCTCTCTCGGAAAGAAAAAAGAATCACCTGACTCTGTTTCTCCTTCCCCCTTTCAGGATTCTTTTTTCTTCTCACTGGTTCAGTCGCTGCATCATCACTGGAATCTGACTCTTCAAAATACTCTTTACCAGTCCCATCCTTTGGATTTGGAACTCTCAGAGTATGACTTGCATGCACCCAGTTTTCACACCAGCACACTTCACTGCAGTTGTCGTAGTCAGAATAACTTGTCTTGGCCTTCCCCACCTTGGAACCAAGCAATTTCTTCTTCTGTGTACTTTTATCCTCACCCAGTCCCCTGGACTCAGATCATGGGCTTGCTTCTTTTCAAGTGTTGTAGCGTCTTCTCCAACCTGGTGAAACACAGAATGAACTGCGTCAGCCAGGCCTTTACAATAATCCAAAATCATGTCATCAGTTATTGTCATCAACTTGTTGACAGGCACGAAAGCATGTCTCATCGCACGTCCCATCAATATTTCATGTGGACTCAACCCTGTTGTTCTATCTGGAGTAGACCTAATAGTCATTAGCACTAGAGGCAAGACATCAGGCCATTTCATTCCAGTGGCTAAACACATCTTACCAATTCGGTTTTTGATTGTGCCATTCATCTGCTCAACAACACCAGAAGCCTCTGGTCTGTATGCACAATGTAGCTTCTGCTGTATGCTCAATGCTTCACAAATTAAACCCATGAGCTCATTGTAGAAGTGTCCACCTCTGTCTGACTCAATTGTCACTGGGAACCCGTACCTAGGAATCAACTCTCTTAACAGCAACTTTGCCACTGTTATTCCATCATTTTTCCTAGTCGGATAGGCCTCCACCCATCTTGAGAACAAACAGACTACCACTAGAACATACCTCAATCTGTTCACTTGGGGCATTTCAATGAAATCTATTTGCATTCTGGTAAAAGGACCTCCTTCTCTGCCTATTGTTCCTAGGCTCACCACTGTCTTCTTTCCAGTATTGAACTGCTGACAAATCAAACATCTTTGACAGATGCTCTCCGCAATTAGCCTGAACTTTGCATTGTACCAGGTTTGTTTGAAGGACCTAATCATCGCGTCCCTCCCCAGATGTCCCTGGCCATGATACATTCTTGCCATTGTTGACAACATGGAATTAGGCATGACTGGTCTTCCATCTCTATAGATCCAAACATGATCTGTCTCTCTAGGGGCACAACCTGCCTTAATCCAATCTCTCATTTCCTCATCTCATGCTTCATCCTGCAACTGTTTCACTTCATCCCACGTTTCTAGGACATTAGTAAACATCACAGAACAAAAAGACATCTCCCTTTCTCGTCCCCTGTTAATCGAATGATTGTTCTTTGCACAATACTGTGCTATGTCATTTGCAAAACGATTACCAAGAGTAACAAAATCATCTCCTTGTCCATGAGCAGCACATTTTACAACCGCTAGTTCTTTAGGCAGCTGTATCGCCTCAAGCAACTTCCCAATCACTTCAGCATTCTTTATTGGAGTCCCACTCGACGTCAAGAAACCTCTCTGTAGCCAAAGTTGGCCAAAATCATGAACCACTGCAAATCCATACTGACTATCAGTCATCACAGTCACTCTCAAATTCTTCCCAATCTTGCAAGCTTTCGTCAATGCCACCAATTCAGCCACTTGAGCAGATCTTACTCCTTTCAAAGGCGAAGCTTCCATAACTTCTGAAACCTTGCACACCGCATATGCTGCACTCAGCACACCATCATCAGTTCTCAGACATGATCCATCCACAAACAGCACATGATCACTCTCAGGTAATGGCAAATCTCTTATGTCTGGTCTAGGTTTTGTGCAATAATCAAGCACATCCAAACAATCATGATCAACATCATCTCCCACACTCACATTTTCAGCATCTGGTAAGAGTGTCGCCGGATTCACATTCACACATCTCTCAAGAGTCACATTTGATGCTCCCAGAATGATTTTCTCATATTTAGTCAGCCGACTATGTGACATGTACTGAGTTCTGCTTCTTGTCAAAAGAATCGCCACATCATGAGGTACGAATACCCTTACAGGATATCCCATTATTATACCCTCACTCTGTTCCAAGCTTCTGCATGTAGCAGCTACTGCTTTCAGGCAACCTGGCAAACCCACAGCTACGGGGTCAAGTGTTGATGAGAAGTACGCAATTGGCCTTCTCAGTTGTCCATGTTTCTGAATTAACACTGAAAGTGCACATCCATTTCTCTCACTGCAGTATAACTCAAACTCTTTCTCATAGTCTGGCATTCCCAAAGCAGGGGCTTCACACATTCTACTCTTCAATTCTTCAAATACCGCCATTTGTTCTGCATCCAATTCCAATGGGTCTCTCACCTCACTTTTAGTCAATTTAATCAGTGGCTTTGCTATCAGGGAGAAATTACTTATCCACTGACGACAATAACCCACCATCCCCAGAAACATCCTCACTTCTCTCTGGGTCATCGGGGCTCTCATTCCTCTGATAATTTTGATCCTGTCATCGGTCACCTTTCTCAGACCTTTTTCAATATTGTGTCCAAGATAATGCACCTCTTTCTTGCAAAATTGCAATTTGGCTGGAGATACCTTTAATCCTCCATCTGCCAGATGATTCAGTAAAGCTATGGTATCTACTTCACAAGCTTCACGTGTCTTCGATGCCACAAGTAGGTCATCGATGTACTGCACTAGTACTGAGCTTTCAGGCATGATCAAACTCTCCAATGATTTTTTCAATAACTGATTGAATATCGAAGGACTCTCTGTATACCCCTGTGGGATACGACACCATGCCAAAATACGCTGTCCAAACCGAAATGCAAAAATCGGCTGGCTATCATGATGCAATGGAATTGAAAAGAAAGCATGACACAAATCAATCACCGTGTACCATTCAGCATCATGAGGAATCTGATACAAAATCACTGACGGATTTGGCACAATGGGACAACATGCCACCACAATTTTGTTAACTTTTCTCAAATCTTGCACAATCCTGAACTTTCCATTAGGTTTCTTTAGCCCCATTATCGGTGAATTACACGGGCTACTCAGTAACTCTCTCAAAACACCCTGTTGAATCATCTTGTCAATTATAGGGGTTATTCCCTCAATTATTTCTGGTGTCAATCTGTACTGTGGGATATTAGGATAAACAATCCCCTCTTTCACTGAAATCTTCACTGGATCTACATTATTCATCAATCCCACATCTTCTCCAGTAAAATCCCAAACCGCTGTTTTTACTGTGTGTCTCAACTCTTGAGGCAAATCATCTGGATTAAACACAGCATATGTGCCAACAATCTCACTCTCTCTATTATCTAGAGTCATCCTGTACAAAACATCCTCATCTGGTGTTTCAAAAGCTATTCCATCCGGAGTACAGAAAATTGTGCAATTCATCCTACACAATAAGTCCCTACCTAACAAGTTCACTGGACTAGTGTCACAGACTACAAATCTGTGCATGTCTGAGAATTTTCCTATTCTTACCCTTACTGGTTCGGTAAGACGAGTCTTAATCTGTGTATTAGCTACACCAACCACTTGGATTGCTTCGTCCGAGAGAGGAAGATTTCTTATATCTGCTGACCTGACAGTTGATCTCGTCGCTCCTGTGTCTACCAAAAAAGTAACACTCTCCCCATTTATTTTCCCATCTACAAATGGTCCTGCCTGGTCTATTTCTAGAGTTGCACCAAGTATGCACTCTTCCTCCTCTCTTCGGCACCGTCAATAATCCCCTTCAGACTCACTCCCCTAATTTTTTAACCAATACTGCTGTACCGGGTTTGAACGTCTCGGTTTGTTTACCTGCTCATCATTGTAGAATCCCGAGTCCTGGTTATACTTTTGGGACCCTCTATTCTGCGGCAAGGGCGGTTTTGGCTCTTGACTCTGCTGTCTGACAACCTTCTGCTGTTGCTGCTGATGATTACACCCCTCGTTCTGCACCTGTTGATTCAATGATTTATTCTCATTACTCACTAATGGTGGATTGGTACACTCGGATCTCCAATGCCCCAATTGTCCACAGTTGTGACATGGGAACTTTTTCTTTGCCTCCTCTAGATTCCCCTTTCCTTTTCCTGCATATCTGGACCTATTTCCTGGATTATTTGCCTGTTCCACCAACTGTGCTTCTTGTCTTTCTGCAACTTTCACCTGTGCCCACATTGCTTTCTCTTTCAGCTTTCTCTGTTTTGCCTCAATCTCATCACTGAAGTATTTTGCATGTCTCAAGATTTCATCAATCTTTTTACTCTGCCAATCAACTGTATGTTCACGAATCCTTTCACTGATTTCAGGTCTCAAGCCATATACAAACCTGTATACAAAATGACTCAAATCCTTATCACCCAGGTGTTCATCTCCACTGAACTGTTTAAAAGCCAGTATCAGCCTTTCATAAAAAGCATGAACTGATTCTTTTGCTTCTTGATGTGTTCGATCTATCTTAACCCAGTCTGCCTCTTTTGGGGGTACTTTATTTTTCAGGAACACAATAACCTGGTCATATTTCTTCATCACCTCTGGATCTGGTGCTCCTGTTTTCGGATCCCTTGGATACTCCTTTGCAGGCCAATCTACAACTATTTTACACTTCGCCCACAAGTCTGCTGGAACAATTATATCAAACAGACTATTCAGGTAAATCCACAGCACCTTTGACAATTTCACAAACCTGTCTACCTGCCTATACCACTCGACGGGCTTTTCTCTCAGTCGAGGGAAATCATTCGTAAATGACAAAATATCCTGTCTAGTCCATGGGACATGTACATATCCTCCTCCAGGAATCTCTCTCATAGGATAAGCATCCACTGTTTTTTCTTTTTCTCTCATGGGAAAAGCTGAGTAAGTCCTGTCCACTGAATCTTCCCTTTTCTTGTACCATCTATCCTTCCACCTTTCCACATCACCCCATTTTCGCAATAAGGCAATCATTTCCTTAATCTGCCCTGTTCTGCCAACACCATTTAGATTCTCAATGTCTTTGTCGGTGAAATCCACCCTGTAAGGCTTCTGCAAAGCTTTCACCTTATCCATGTCAACTCCTTGTTCACTCGCTATTGCTCTTAACCTGTCATGTGTACTCTTAGCCCTCCAGGTGATACTCTTGCACATGAATAACAACTCTCCATCATGATGATTTTTCAATATTTCTGTAGGAATTGTTCCTGTAATTAGCTCCTCCAATTCTATACGCAACCTGGCTACATCAATTGCCTGTGAATCTTTATCCTTCTTTTGAAGAACTTTCAACCAATCATTCAAATCCTCAGCTGTTATTTCTGTAGACTTTTTCACTGCACCCACTTGTTCTGCCATCCTCTGTGGTTCCAAAATCGTTCCTCCTAAACAACCAGTATTCAATCCTAAATTAGACTGCACATCTGATCTTTCACTACATGTGTCATGTCTCGACTGTCTCAAATTATTTCCTCCCGTCCTCATTCCTGATTCCTCCAAAGAGCAAGCACCAACCAAACCATTTCCAACATAGGGAACTGTCAAACCATTCTCACCCATTCTTTGCTTATCAAAAATAGGCACAACCGGACCTATGGTTACAGGCACTGTAACAGCTTCTAAATTTTTCGTCAGCTCTCTAATTTTCTCAGTCAGCTCAGATGTGGTTCTGGCTAATTCTCTTGTTTTCTCGTCACTGATTCGATTCTCTCTCTCCCGCTCTCTCTCTCTCTCCCTTTCCGTGAAAGAGCTACCACTTTTCAGATCAGGTGTCATAACCTCAGTTTTAACAATTCGCAAAGTATCTCCTATTGGAGTAGCAACCGGCATGCTCTCTTCTGGTTCTGGTCTATATGGAGGTGGTCTCTTGTAAATCATGTCATCCAAGACCTCATCCTCATAATCATTAGCCCCATACCTTCTCACTTCTGCATCAGGCACCTTTTCCGTACCCTTCCTCTCTTCCTTCTCGTCAACTGTCCTCATAGGATATAATCCCTCTGACATACTAGCATCTCGCCATCTCCTCATTCGATCATGATGCGTCTCACGATCATATTTCCTCCCGAAAATATACCTATAATTGCCTCCACTCCTCTGCTTTTCTCGCTCATGCACCTCATCTTCCCATTCCACCAAATCCTCGAACTGTGTCGGCCTTGGTCTAGGCTCTAGACACATCATCTTTTCCCATAAATTTCTTAACACGGCCAGATTAAATGAACCATGTTCCGGGAATGCTAAAACACCATCATCCTTAGTGTACTTAGCCCAGTTATCTAACCATATACAGGTATGATACCCATATTTCGCAACCATGAAGGATGCAGGAGTTCTTGTCGGAGGTAGCAATTCACCTTCTCTAGTTATTATGTTTTTATCCTTGTCGAACCACCTTTTAATTTTACCGAACAAGGATTTCTTCTTCTTTTCCTCCGTTTGGTAATACATTTTAGCGTTTACCACTATTCTCTAGTCCCTTCCGCAACTGTACGATCTTTTGTCCAATAACAGCACGACTCACACCAACGCACCAATCCTGGAGCGTCTACGTCACCCTGTACTCCTTCCAATCCCTGCGCGGCTCACACCAACGCACCAATCCCAGCGCGAGCACTGTTCTGATTCACTACCCAATCACAGCGCGGTCTGTCTCTGACGTCAGTGGTCGCTGCAGTCGCTTCTGCTCTGTCTCCTGTCACTCGTCTACCCCTCCTTTACAAAGCCTTCTCAGTAGACTTCGTTTCAGATTCTACAAAATCTATTAGTTACAACATATAAACATCTCCATTGTCTGCTTCGCTAACCACAGAATAGTAAAGAAAATTCTTTCTCACAAGAATCCCGCTTCTCTCTAGAACAGCGCTTACCTCTGTTCTACCACGGAATTAATACTTTCATTGACACAGTAGCACATCCCTCTACTCTGCCCTTCTATCATGCATCCATCAACTGTTTCCTCTAGGACTGCTCCAAAGAGTCTCACAATCAACTAAATGCTCATACATTCACGCACTTTCACACTAGAAAATGTAGCACAACCCCACAGAATCCTGCCTTTCCCGAGAACAGCGAACAGTCTGTCCCACTACAGAATTATAACTCACGTTAACCAGGCAGCGCTTACCTCTGCCCAGTCCTTCAAACAAGCTCAGAGAATACCTATTACTTCTCCAGCAGTAAGCTTTAACGGCAAACCTTACGGATCCCTGGGACTTAAGACCAGAGTTTCACAGATAACCTTCACTACCATACGCACTCCTTTTATACTGAAAATATTTCCCTAATAGTAACACACGACGATGTCACTGATTCTGAACCCAGACAATGTGACGCGCAACTTCAATTGTCACACGTTTTTCCGCGCATACATACAGGGCCAACAATCCCGTTTTTCCCGAGAGCAGCACTCACTTCCCTCTGCCCTACTACGGAACCGTCACCAGCTCCCCACGTTCCAGAAGCCGTACACACTACATAAAACTCAATACGACGACCTCAACATATATTATTAGTACATATATCAACATCAATCAATAAATCAATGAATCAAAAGCCTATGTACAAGCAATCTATCAGATCAAGACAATAATCTAAAACCATCATCCTGCTACCAGGAAACTGCTGCAGATCGGAGCATATAAATTCTCCCTACTTCCACAGACAGAGTAAATCCACAGTCGTACGCACATACACTCATCATACGCTAGGGCCCATCACACTAACATTCACTCTATTACTCTATCCACACTGAATATATGAGAGAAACCTAAACCAATCTGCATCTAGTGCGAGGTCAATGCGACCTTAAAAATATGTCTTGAGTCATGAATTAAAACACAGGAAATACATTCGGAACTCAATAAATGACAAAGAAATAACCACCCGACACTGATATTCAAACAAAGGTTATCATTTATCTAAATAGTTCAAATGAAAGTCAATCAATAGCAAAATCATTATTCTCATAGTTACCTATTCTAGCTAAATGGGTCAGGACAGGTCTCTCAGTAAAGTCTCCCGAGTCGCCGTCCTCTCGATCAGCATCGATCCTCTCAAGCATAGGTTCAGGAAGAAGTGGCCTTAGACCCTCTCTAGTCTAACATTATTTATAGTAAAACTAACAGAATAAAAGTAACAAACAAACTCTAAACGTCCGCTGAGCCGCTGAGCAGAGCGAGCAGGAAAGGATGTTGACTTGCAACATTTAGAAAATCTCCGCTCACAAAAATCACAAAAATAAAAACACGGAAGAAGGAAACTCAAGCTAGAAAATGATACATCCATGAATGCTTTTCCTCAGAACCATAGTGAAGCCACCGCAAGTTTATCAGAGTTCATTGTGGCTTTATTCTTCTCCAAGGGCAATTGGCAGCGAGCCTGGAGCTGCTGTCCTCACGGAAACTTTTAATACAGCCAGAGGCCATGGTCAGGTGGTTTTCAACCATATTCAGCGAGGCCTCTCGTCACATTTCAATCACTCGAGTGCAGGCTGTAAATATCGGCCATCTTGGATTAGGCCAAAACGGACCATCTTGATTAAAAGAAACACAAAACAACGTTACCACATCGTAATGATTATACAGTGTTAATCCCCACTAATACCCTTATGTGTATGTAATTACCTAGCCATCTGCGACACAAAGAAGCATTAAAGCACGTTATTTTAAAAGCGCAAACACGAAACAAATAGCACTTTAGCCACACATATTTAATTAATTTGCACACTAACTTAGTACACGTATGAATTAGGCAACATAAATGCATTCCCACGTGTAATTCTTTCATTAGTAATGTTGATTAATCAAGATTTTTAACAAAGCTAGTAATTAATGATTAATTATCAGTAATTTTAATCATGACATATAAACAAAACTGGAGTTTAAATCTCAATAAATTTCCAATAGAAAACTCTACTCCAGCACTAGCTTGCATCCCACTAGCAGTTGCAGCTCCATCAGCTTGTTTGGCAGCTCCAGTCTCTTGTCTCACTCCAGCGCTGTCGCCACCTCGAGCTTGCTTCCGACTGCCAGGAACTCCTGCTAAGACCGCCGTTGTCCGCTCTCCATTTTATCACGGGCCGTTCTGGCATTCTTCGGCGTCATTACTCCACCGAAGATGCTCAATTAGCCCATCCACCATATTGGCAAAAATGCAGGTTCTTACGGTAGTGGGGCTGTATCGGCCAACAAAAATGAAATAAGCCACTCGGACTGTCGATTCTGTTTGAGTACTCGAAATGAGCCCGCCCCAGCTGGAGGTCTTGAAGCTGGCAGTCTGCAGTCAGTTGGACCGCATTCCGATGATCCGGACTCCACTGCTTAGTTCAGCCCTGTCCCTGCAACCTTCACTGGGTTTCAGGAGCTCAGGTAGGAGCCAGCTCACTACAGCGCTACTTGTTTGCCATCTTGTCCTAGAATTTTCAGTTGTATAGGAGTAATAAATTGTCTCTAAGTTCCGTAGAGGTACTGTTTGGTCATGGCTCACTCAGTTAGGAGGTAAAAATCGAAGTAAATACAGCAAGCCCCTTAAGGGCATTTAGAAAGTCAGAACTTGAGCTTAAGAAATTCTTTGAATCACAACTTTTTGTGTTGTATTGTCTATTTGTATTGCTTTGTTGAACATGTATTGTTTTGTATTGATTATGCACATCTAAAAACAGTTATATATGTTTTATGAATATATTTTTTCTGTATATGTAAAACCATTAAAATTGCTTATAATTTCGTCAATGAGATTTGTTTTTAAAGTCCTTTAAAAATAGATGAAATAAATGTTGATCACAATAAGTAAGGTGTGTGATCACAAATTGAAATGAATGTGTTAAATTGTGTCAGCATTAGCATTTGTGAAGTATGTTGACTTCTATAAAGTGGACATTTCTCTGCTCTAAAACTAATTGTGTGCATTTTAGTTTGACTCTATCCCACACTAGAGGCTGGGGGAGCACATCTGTGCATTTCCCAGCGACAGCTATAACAAGCATTGGCATAGCCAATAGGTCTCGCCTTCGGGACCTTATAAGTGTTTAGCCATGCAACAGTTGCATAACTAAATACTTATAAGGTCCCAAAAACGAGACCTATTGGCTATGCTAAGCGGCCGTGCGGCCGCGAAAGTAAAAGTGATCGGGATCACGATCAAACATCAAAGTGGCCATGCGGCCGCTAAAGTGAAAGTAATCGCGGTAAAGCGCGGCGCGCGCGCCCGCGCACATGCACTGTAGCTCCAGGCTGGCCTGGTAGCACTTTTTGGAGCCCTCTCAATAAGTCTCGCCAGACCAGCGCATGCGCTGGGTCAGGCGAGACCTAAAAACTGGGCATACAACTGGAACAACAGACCTCTGCCATTTTAGGATATAGCTGGACAGATTGGAGGGAGAAATTTTGACACTTGGCCTCTGGAGCTAGATTACGGCCCCACTAAAGATGAAGATCTGCATTCCATGGCCTAATGGAAACAGGACTGAAATGTATAGGAGGCATTTGTGGTTTAAAGGGAAATCCTCTGAACCACCCCCTCCACTTCAAAGGCACAGTACACTATAACTACTGGTGCCATACTTCAGCAGGGCAGAGCTACACTTGTGGGGATGTGGGACCAGAGAACCTGGAACTATGAGGTGCACACTGCCAGAGGAATCTGTTGTGCACAAGGAGGATTACTGCCATTGGAAGGGACCATGCATTATTCCTACATAGTAGCTGGCCTGGGCTGACTACCTGCTGCTATGTGGCACCCTGAAGTGTGCTCCCCAACAGCTTGTTGGCTTGCTCCCTGTTCTCTTGTGGAGGTCTCAGGGACTTCAAAGACCTCCTGCAAGGGACCCACACAGTCTACTTGTGACACATAGAAAGCAGTGCCCTCTTAAGTGCTCACATCGTCTGCTGGATCCCAACTGGTAGTGTGGCTGGAGAGTGGAACAAAGAATTGTGCTTGGAGAACGCATTGCCTCGTGCAGAGCCCCAAAAGCATTTCCTGCATCTAAGAAGTGGGGCCCTTGCATCGTGGGGACCTCAGCACAATAAGCACCTTGTGGTGGTGAGTGGATTCATCTGTTGCAGGATCCCTTGTAGCCCGCTTCGTCAATTGTGCTGTATCTCTTTCATGTGACATGCCGACTGCATGCTCATTGCGTGCAGTGTCCGATTCACAGGTCGTGACCCTCAGATGTGAGGGAGTACCGATGGCGGGGCCTCATTCTACCTCATGTGGCACTGCTGAACTTGCACCCGTGTGTGATCGGATTTGTTTGGTGCGACCAGTAACAACGCGCACCAGGCATTGTGCCTCATTTCCAGGGAGGTACAGAATTTGCAACTCTTCGTTGTGTGACCAGTATTTGTCTAGTGCAAACCGCATCAATGTACACCGGCCATTGTGCCTCATTTCCAGGGAGATGCAGAATTTGCAACTCTTCGTTGTGTGTGACCAGAACCGTCTGATGTGACTCAAAATGTGAAGCGAAATGTACCAGACATTGTGCCTTATTGCCAGGGAGGTACTAAGCTTGCAACTCTTCATTGTGCGAGACCAGAATTGGTGCGGCTCGTATAACCGTGCACCAGATATTGTGCCCGGTTTGCCTGGTGGTACCCAGTTCGACATGGACCTTTTCCCAAAAGGCTCCCCTGCTACATTCTCAATCACCAATTGTTCCCTTTTAGGACCCTAAGTGCGGCGGACCAACTGCCCTCTCCTCACCCGGGCCCGGCGACATTATGCTGCCATGTATTATTGCCCGGAATGGGCCCTGGTATTGAGAGTGACTGACGGGGTTGAAGGAACGCTTCTGGGAACGATCAGAAGAGGGTCAAGAGACTACATGACCCCCCGTGACTCACAGAACTGGGCTGGCGCCAGAAAGGCCCCTAGTGTAACCCTTTTGAGTGACCGACTATTGCCTTCAGCCCGCTTCTGCTCTGCATCCTGTGGGTGAACTTCCAGAGTGGTGGCTAAACTCCAATTTGACGAATGACTCCTAATTAGTCCTGCTACTTACCCCCACATTGTTCCCTGGGACCATGGCTAAGTGTGACTTTGGCCGTGTGCAGCCTAGTACCTGAGGGAAGAACTGGTTAGCTCCAATATGAGGGCATAGGGTAGTCGGGGTGAGTTGGAGGGATGCTTGGGCCACGTGGACTGCAGTGTGCTATGAAATCACCTGCTGGATTTATCAGTTTCACTGCATTTCGGTACTGTGTGTGTGTATGTGTGCGGGTGTGCTCCGTACAGACCTGCCTGATATCGGTTTCTCAGCATGTTGATGCTGAGTGAGTGTGTGTGTGTGCGTGTGTGTGGGAATGACAGTCTGTGGACAGCCTGTGATTAATGACCCTGGCTGTGGTGCTGTCTTACACATTGATTTTTTGCCAGAAGAACACTATGTTTGACACTGGTTTTACTTGTGCGGTCTCTGCCCACGGTGCTGCTTAAAAGTGTTATAATCCTTTGTATGTACATATTTCTGATATCGTTGTGACCTGGGGTGCACCCTATAACTGTTTTGCATTGAATTATAAGAATTGCCAGGGTGGGCCTAGGTTTGTCAACGTGTTGCACCGCATAAGGGTGCTGGTGGGGAGGCAGAGTTAGAATAGTATGTTTCTCAAGTGTGCATACTACTGATGTAATTTCCACATGGTTAGGCCTAGTACTGCTAGTAATATTTTCGAGTGTGATTTATGCCCAGAAATCCATAATGTTGATGTTCTGTTGATTATTGTGTGTGCTGAATACAAATATTATTTACATACATCACATGTGAAGTCTCTTTTGTGATGTGCATTGAAATTATTGACGGATGAGTGCTGCGCCAATGCTTTACACATTGCCACTGTGATAAGCCTGACTGCTCAGTGCCAAGCTACCCAAGGGTGAGCGCACGTTAAATATAGAGTGAGTGTAATCACCCACCCCTGACGGGAGTGGTAGGTTCTGCCTGTCTAGGGTATTGCTTCAGCTAACCAGAAAGTGCCAGTTCCAACAATGTGAATCTATTAAAGATTCAATACTGACGAATCTCACAGAATACTTCTAGTAGGTAAGGGTTTTGGTGTTGGTTACCTGCTTTGACAAACCATGGGTATAGAAGAATTTCACTGCGAGAAAAACTTGTTAGGCCCTGCTAGAAGAAAGTATTTTTCCATGTCAACTGTAATTGTGTACATATTTGCAATTTTATGATTGTATTTCTGATGCGTGCCTTGTGGGAAAGCTTATGCTCTGTGCAGTAGGCCAGAGTTGATTTGGTGGCAATCCAATGATAACAGCTATAGGCTTGATTGGTGTGAGGGAAATGGAATGCCAGATGCCAAGGGTCTGTCCTCTTTATTATGAAAAGTTCTTACCAAGGCAGAGGGCCTAGCTTATTTATTGTGAAAGGCCTATGGTAAATCCAATCAATCTTTAACAGTGAATTGTTGTCACATTATGTTACAGGCCATATAAAGGTTTTTGATTACATGTAATTTAACAGATTTCACAGATTACCATTGTAGGCAAGGATCTTGGTGATCGTCACCCAATCTGATAAACACTGAGAGCAGAATTTCTCTGTAATGATTCTTGTTAGGCCTATTGGAAGGGGTATGAATTGTTTAGCCAACTGTAATTTTAAACATATTAGTAATCTTACAAATGTATGCATGATGGTTGTCAGTTTATGCAGACTTCAGTAGGCCTGTGCTGTATATAGTGTCTAGACACTTGAAAAGGCTAGAGGCCTTATCAGTGGACTGGGAAAGGTTATGTCAGATTTCTTGTGTATGCGCTTTTTAAAGAAAAAATTATGACATATCAAGTAGGTCTTACTTATTGTGAAAAGCATGTGTAAAAGCAATACGCTTTTAAGAGTGAATTGTTATTACTGTGCTAAAGCCTGCAGGCAGGTATCTTGTTACATGGAATCTCACGGATTACCTTAGCAGGCAATGGTATTGGTGTTGGTGACCCGCCCAAACAAATTGGGGGGATAGACTATTTGCACCATGGTAATCCTTACTAGGCGTCTATTAGTAGGGATTTATATCATTTTGACAACTGCATTGTGTACATATGTGCAATTTTATTATGTCTAACTGATGGCCGGCATGTGGGAAGGCTTATAACCTACATAAGTCGGTGTGAGTTGGTTATGGTGTCATGACACTGATAACAGCTAGAGGCCGGATTGGTTCACTAGGAAAAAGTATTTCTGCTCCCATAAGTCTGACCTGTTTATTATGAAAAGCTATGATACATGCAGTAGGCCTGGCATTGATTGTAAAAAGCATACGTTAAAGTCAACAGGCATTAAGAATGGATTGGTATTTCACAGCATTAAAGCCTACAGATAGATATTTTGTTAAATTAAATGTCACATATTACCTTTGTAAGGAAGGAGTTTGGATGAGGTTGCGACCTCTGACATACTCTAGAGTTGAACATTTGTACTGTGATAATTCTTGTTAGAATTTGTTTTTAGCTAACTACCAGCATCTTGTAAAAAAGAAAATCATTAAATAATACTTCCATCCATATATATAAATATATTACACAGTGACGGTCGTCACTGTGTGGCTATAGTTAGGATCAGGTTCCAAGACATGGATTTTTTCATTCGCTAATAACTTTGGAGCATTTGACAAATCTTCACATAAACTTCCTCGGAAAATGTTAAGCCAACACAACACCTTCCTGGAAAGTTTCGGTGTGATCCATTAAGAGGGAGCAGAGAAAGGGGGGGGCAAAATACAATACGTTTCGCTCGGAGGGACTCCCTTGGGGCAAAAAACGGATTCTTTTTTTTAGCTGCACTGCTGTAAAATAAAAATGGGGAAAAGGGCAGGCTTTGGCTCTTTTCAATTAAAGGCCGCCTGGGCTGGGGTGGGTCAGGTTTTTGTGTGAGTCGCGGGGTGTGCGCCCCCCACTCCCCGAGCCATTTAATTCAGCCCATCAAATATTACATTGTGATAAGCATGCTACACTGTTGAATATTAATCCTCTATGCTATTTTAGCATGACTCAGAACTATCACTAGACAAATCACACATCTATTCATCAAGGGCAGTACTCACTAGAGTTAGCATGCTATTATCATCCCCTAAAATAGCAGCACACAAAGATCTCTGCAGGATGCTCTTATCTCTCCTCATTAAAATGGCGCCCCTCCGACCGTGGGGCCCGATTCACAGAACTAACTTAAGACAAAATCCTAAACTTACTACTTTTGGTATTCACAGAAAGCATTTAGTAGTAGTAAAGTTAGGATTTTGTCTTAAGTCTGTCTTAAGTCTGTCCCAAGTTTGTCTTAAGTCTGTCCTAAGTTTGTCTTAAGTCTGTCTTAAGTCTGTCTTAAGTCTGTCTTAAGCCTGTCCTAAGTTTGTCTTAAGTTTGTCTTAAGACGGTCTTAAGTCTGTCTTAAGTTTGACTTACTTTACTACTACTAAATGCCTTCTGTGAATACCAAAAGTAGTAGGACAGACTTAAGACAGACTTAAGACAGACTTAGGGCAGACTTGAGACAGACTTAAGACAGACTTAAGACAAATTTAAGACAGAATTATGACAGACTTAAGACAGACTTAAGACAAAATCCTAACTTTACTACTACTAAATGCCTTCTGTGAATACCACAAGTAGTAAGTTTAGGATTTTGTCTTAAGTTAGTTCTGTCAATCGGGCCCGTGGTGCCTGGTGCATTGGCACTGGTCGCACCGCCCTAAAGCTGGCATTAGCTTGTCCCTCTGATACACAAGAACTACTCAACACAAATTTCAAGTGTGAGATCACTAAATCCAGAATTTGTTTGTACTTCACTTTAGGAACCTACATTTGGTGTTTGGCAAGGGTCTTGAATAATCTGTCACTATAAGGGTACTACTGTAACCTTTGCATCAAACAAACCAGGGTTTTAGGCCATGCTTGTGGAAAAGTTCTAGGACACTTTCTATCACTATACTGAAAATATACTGATATTGCTAACACACTGGAAGACTGTGATAACACATTGCATGTAAAAAAGTACAAATATGTCTCTGCGCACTCACACATACCTGTTATTTTAAAGGCAACATAGTAACGGAGCATCATACTTTATTAACACTACTAGGTCTTCTACACAGCATTAAATGTAAACATGTGGACTTCAGGTTAGAATGTCAGTAAGGCAGCTCAGTGATTCCATCAGTTGTTACAGAGGTTCTTCAATAACTTGTAGGTCAAATTAGTTCAATGAATTATACACCTGATGTAAAGGGCTACACAAATCCTTTCAGGGAAAAATAAAACTCTATTTATTTCTGAGGACATTGCTTACCACTAGTTGGCTTTATTGTCACTCTCATTTGCTTACTTCTTTTTCAATTGTTTGCCTTCCTATTCTTGTGTTTGTGCTTCCCCTCGGACATAGTGTCTTTACAATCCTTTTGATTGAAAACAGTGAATTTAATGTACAGTTTTGAGATTCCATAAGATATGTGCTTGCTTTTCTGCCAATATTGTGAAATGTTTTTTTTTTTCTTTTACTTTTTAAAAACAACACTTTACAGACAAGACAAACATTGCCAAAGCCAACAGCTCAGCATGATAAAGGTGAGACCTAATGGCTTTGCTAAGGCTTATTTCTGATGAGCTGCTGAAATTGGAAGTGGCGTGGAATGAGTGTCACAACTGGCTCTCTTTGACAACTGTACTGCCACAACTGCGACAACAAAAGGAGGTCAAAGACAGTCATCAAATTGGGGGTGAGCTTTCCTTTCTTCTAACAGTTCTTCAGACTGCTTCAGTACCTGAAATAGCCCTGCAGCAGAATCCAGCAGTGAGTACGCACAAGATGGGATTTCTGCTGTGTATCTGGCACCCCTATTGAGGGCATTTTGAATCATCCATAGGGCACAACCAGCAGTTTGAAGAGCACTGCCACAGAACTTAGAGAGGGATCAAATCCACCACTATGCTGTAGTGAAAGCTCAGAATCTTGAAACAAACTCACACTCAAAACATAACTGGGGCGCAGGGATTCTAAGAAAACGTATTGTTTCTTATGTAAAGTGTTTTGCTCACAAGCTGGCAAGGTTTTGGAACATGTGCATCCACTCTGGCTGGGAAGAAAGCCAAGGCCCAAAATGGGTGCCTTCAGTGCAGGTGAGTGACCCAACCCAATAGGGTATATACACTACCACACTATGATAAAATAGCATTATTTGTGGGAATCCACAGGCCTTTCACTACATTATGGACATGACTTCATTTACCAAGCTTCATATATTCAAAGTCCCGAATGGTTCTTCTCTGTTCTGCTTACAAACCGCTTAGTAATGGAAGCTCACATTTTAAATCTTTACAGATAAGCAAGGATATAACATTTGGTGGTAAACAGGGACCAACCATCGAGATACCAAACGTGCGAAAGATCAAAAGGCGTATCCTTTTCCTAGGCTTAGTATTGTTATATTTGTCGTTTATGAAAATCAAGAATTGATTTTAAGCCCTGGTAAAAAAAATACACAACATTTGTTGCATTGTGAAATGCTGTAATTAGTTGACTATATAGATTTGAGGAGCCAAATACAAGATTCTTAACCCCTTCCCCGCTCATGACGGAACCACTCCGTCATGAGCCACGGTTGCGCTGTGCTCATGACGGAGTGGTTCCGTCATGCCGCGGCCGTTGGCTGGCGCTCCGCCCACGCGGGGCATTTTCCCCGCCTGTGCGGGCGTCCAACGTAAGTGGGCGGCGCCGGGACGGAACCACACCGTTATGAGCACAGCTCAACCGTGGCTCGTGACGGAGCGGTTCCGTCACGAGCACAGCGCCACCGCGCTGCCCCCAAACCCCCCCCCCCCAGCGCCGCGGCGGAATTCCTGCCGCGGCGAAGGGGTTAATCCTTCCAGGTTACCAAAATGAACTTTCTAATATGGCATTGCATTAAGGTTAGTGAATGCACATTCCATACATTGGATGACATTTTTATTTTACACATTCAGGCCTTGTGGATTTGGATATGATTTTTTTTTTTTTTAAATATCTTTATTTACATTTTCGACAATTTCGTAATATAGACGAAGCAATCATAGTCCAATTCTGCACTGATATACAATGTTGTTATCACTGCAACAATACTAGCATAGTTGTAACTCATCTTTTATAATGTGCATCGCATAATGGTATCGTTCGTTCCCTGTCAGTGGACATGCATTAATAGTTTGGTATGAGTACGCAATACCCACACATACCATCACATCTAATTGAGGGGTAGGACTCTCTTATCTTATATATCTGCTGTTCGTCTTTGTTAGTATTTATACAAATTTGTCTATCAACATTTCAATATATGCTGCATATACGGTACAGTTTCTATAGAACAATAAACAAGAAGGCATATATTTTAGCAGGGTAAATAACATCGCTGGTTTGCTGGATGTCTACATCTTCCGTCCTAAAATAACTCATAACCAATAATTATAGAAGGAAATATAACAAAACTGTGAGATATCAAATGCACAAAGCGTCCATCATGTAAAATATTGTGTGCCATGCAGGTGAAGTCATATTGGGAGCCATGCTTAACTCGTCAAGTATAGGTTGTTATCCCTAGCGTATGTACAGTTGTGCGGTGTCCAGTATGTCCCTTGTCAGGGGTCGCGTCTATGTTGTAATATAAAGGAACGTGGAGTCGTTACCCGCCCTTATAGCCCTGCCCAAGGGTGACCCGTCTACGCTGTCCTACCGGCCCCCCGGGCAATCTCTTCAAACCTCTTCTCCCACTTGCCGTGCCTGGGGAGCGCCCGTTCCCCCATTCGCCCGCGCGAAAGCTTTCAACATGTCATCCCAGACTTGTGCGATAGGGAACTAACGGAGCCCAGCTGTTTCTTCTCTGTGAAGATTGGTGCTCTCCGCTTGCGCCCAGTTTGCTAGAGATTTTAGCCAGTAGGATATCTCTGGTGGGTCCCTGTGTTTCCATCGTTTAGGTATTAATCGCTTTGCTGTGGTGAGACCTAAATCGCAGAATCTGGAGCTCACTTTGTTAGTTTTGGTACGTTTATAGAACCCCAGGGTGCAAACATCCCATGTGCATGGTAGTTCAGCATTGGTGCTGCGGGCTAGAGTTTCCGTAATCGCGCGCCAGTAGGTGTGGAGCAGGGAGCAGGACCACAACATGTGTAGCAAATCAGCGCCTAGTAAATGGCATCTCGGACAGGCCGAAGTTGTGATGTTAAAGTATCTGTTGATCTTGAAAGGTACGCTCTGTCTAAGATATACATTTGTATAAGCTTAAAGCGTGAATTACGCAGTATGTGCGTCGCGCTAGCTAAGACACATTCCCAATCTTTGTCTGTCCAGGGTTGACCTCTGTCCTCGGCCCAGCTCGCCCTGAGTTTCTGCAGCGGGTTCGATACATGTGTTAGGAGGGCCTGCACTAGCCAATGAATCACATGTGTTCCCTCCCCCATCACATGTAGATACTGTAGCAGTTGATGCGTTTGCAGTTCAGTCGACAGATCCCCCCATGTTTGTGTTAACGTCCGTATGATGGCTGCGTACAGTAGAAACTGTCCTAGCAAGCCGGTATCCTCTGACAGGTTTACAAAGGGCAATAAGACACCATCCGCATATAGATCTCCCAAAGTCTCCACTCCTGCCTCCGTCCAAGACGTCAGCTCTATGTCGGTCACGGCTTCTCTGCCTCGGGGTGTGCCCACCAGCGGCAATATTGGATCGTAGGGGACAGTGCCTTTTGTGAGCTGAAGACTCCTGCAGTAGCACCTATAAGCCACCACAAGGTGTATCTGTGTTGGGCGGGGAGAGCTCGCCAGTGGGTGAAATAGGCCACAGATTTGTGTCTGTGTCCATGAGTGTGCCTCCGTAGCGTTATCCACTAGGTGCTTACCACTGAGCCACTTCGCGACCCACTGAACCTGTGCAGCCAAATAATATAATTCTAGATGAGGGACTGCTAATCCCCCACGTTCCGGTGGGGCATATAGTTTCTGCAGCACTATCCTGGGCCTTCCCGTGTTCCATATTAGGCCTCTGACCAACCTCTCCAGCTCCCGGAACAGCCACACCGGGACATATACTGGCAAGTTTGCAAAATAATACAAAAGTCTGGGCAATACTATCATTTTAGTGAGGGTGACTCGTTCATTACGTTTAGCGGCAGAGTTTTCCAGAATTGCATCTGCGCCCGTATAGAAGTAATGGCACGCACCAAGTTGCCTTCCAATATGTCCGCAGGGGACCTGTAAATGTATATGCCCAGATATCTAAACATTGTCGGGTGCCAGGCGAGCGCTGATCCATTCATTGTTATCCCAATCGCGTCCACATTTTCGTTAAAGGGATAAGCGCCCGACTTGGCCCAGTTCACCTTAAGTCCCGAGATTTCCTCAAACTTGTGGAATATATCGGATACCGCCAGCGGTATCTCCTTTAGATCTTTCATATACAACAACAGGTCATCAGCATACAGGGACACCGTATGGAGCCCATCCTCCAGGGGTATGCCCCAGTCTGCTCCGCTTTCTCTTAGCATGTTCGCCAAGGGCTCCATGGTGAGGGAGAAGAGCAGTGGAGACAACGGGCCCCCTGCCTAGTTCCACGCCTGACTGCATCCGATACAAGTCTGCCTGTGCGAACGTGTACTGTAGGACGCTGATACAATAACTGTACCATTTGTAAGTACCCATCTTCTAGCTCATATTTACGCAGCACTGCTGCAAGGTAAGGCCACTCCACTGATTCAAAGGCCTTCTCCAGGTCGAGTACTAAGCAGCCAGCTCGTGGCCACTGCTTCATTGCGTATTTCTGAACTCTGAACAACCTACGGATGTTAAGGGAGGTGTTCCTGGCCGGGACAAAGCCATTTTGGTCACCATGAACCAGGGCCGGCACGAACGGGGACAGACGCCTGGCCAGGGTGGAAGCCAGGATTTTATAATCCGTATTTAACAAGGCCAGTGGGCGATAAGAGGCTAACTGTTCAGGGCCTCTACCTGGTTTCAGGAGGGAGACTAGCGTAGCCTCATTTTGTGTACGCGTGAGAGCGGAGTCATCTAGGGACGCCGCATACACTCGCAGCAGCTCTGGTATTAATATGTCAGAGTAAGCTTTATAAAATTCCGCCGGCAGTCCATCTGGACCTGGGGATTTGCCGTTCGATAGCGAGAAAATACTCTCGTGCCATTCGTCCGGTAGCAGAGGGGCCCCTAGTTCGTCCTGCTGATGCTCCACCAGGCACGGCAACGTCAGCGGTGAGAGAAACTCCTGTATATCTGTGCCCGTAGCTCGCAAGCAAGACTGATACAGTGCAGTATAGTGCTCTACAAATGCCTCGTGTATACATGCCTGTGTATGAACCATGACGCCATGTATGGTTCGTATAGACGTCACAGGTGCGGTGATTGTATCCTGCCGTATTAGCCATCATAACAGCTTGCTAGGTTTGTCTCCTGTGTGGTGGGTGCACGCCAAGTGTGCTGCGTAGTTCAGATTTCGAAGGCGGTCAAGCAATCTGGTATGCTACTCTTTGGCTTGTGTCAGAGACCCGTCTCCGCTCTCTGTGGCCTCCCACTCTCCCTGAAGCAAAGTGTTTTCGATACGTGTGAGTTCAGTCTCCATTTGCTTCTGCATACCTGCCCGCATTCCAAGACATTCACCTCTTACCACCACTTTGAACGCGTCCCATTCTACTTGGGGCGTCGTAGCAGTTCCAGTGTTTTCTTCAAAGTAGTGTGCTATTTGTGTGGCCAGCAGATTCCGGAAGGGCGCATCCAATAGCACGTCTGGTTGCATCCGCCAAGTCGGAATCGGCGACCAGGGGGGTTCCCGCTGCATCTCTAATAAGTGTGGATTGTGATCTGAATGCGTCCTACCTAAATAATAAACCACAGACACATGTGGAAGCAATTCCTCGGAGAGCATGTGCCTATCCAGTCGTGCATGCAAACCGTGAGCGCCAGAATAATAAGAGTACACCCTATCTTGAGGGTAGCGATGCCTCCAAACATCTCTGAGGCGACAATGTTCCGCCCAGGTATTCAGTGCCTTCATGGCAGTGTGTGTGGCTGTGCCCGGCAGGGGGGGAAAGAGCGATCCAGTGTGGCATCGAGTACACTATTATAGTCTCCCCCCAATAGCAGGGGTATGTCATGCCATGGCGCCAGGATACGCGACAGATCGTAAAAAAAAACGTCCTGGTCAGTGTTGGGAGCATACAATGATGCAATCACAACCTGTTTGCCAACCAGTGTGCCCCTCACTACCACATTTCTTCCCTCTGTATCTGTCAATGACAGTGTGACCGCGAAGGGGACCCCGGGCCGCACCCAGACTAGTGCCCCTCGGGAATATGCTGAGTATCCCGTAGCATATAGTTGACCTCGCCAACGACGGTGTAAGCGCTGTGTTTCCGCTGCAGTCAGGTGCGTCTCTTGCAAAAGAGCTATCTGTATATGATGTCGCTTGAGGTATGAGTACACCTGATACCTGCGGGATGGTGTGTGCATGCCTCGCACATTCCATGTGCCAATTCTAACTGTAGTCATAGTTTCTATAGTACACAGACTTCTCGTGTATCCCCTTCAATCCATCAGAATCCCACCGCATTTGTGTCCTTGTGGTACCCTGCTTTCCCGGCATGAGGCCCCGTGGCAATGTGTGTCGAATAGGAGCAGAATGTGTTAAAAGACATCTCACAGCAAGCCAATAGAACAACAAAAACTTTGAAATAATGCCAAAAGGGCGATAATGCAACAGGCAATCGTCCAAACCCTCAGCAGAGGTAAACGACCTGGGGGGATGTGCTACGCATCGAGTACCAGGGATAAATTATATACGTGTCTCAGGTTCTAGAGGCCCCCCCATCTACAGGCTGTGTACTATGTAATGTGTGCCAGCTGTAAGCCTGGACCCAGGGACTCCAGCCAAGGCAGCGGCCTATTTTAGTGCCAACACATTCATGACAGAACTGGAGATCAAACCCCTCCCTCTCCTCTAGTGGCCCGTCCGCATCCCCCACCCCGCACCCAAAGCGATGATCGACCTGCGGCCCCCCCACATGGACACATCCTAGACAATTAAATGCTCCTGCATATACAGCCCAGTACCTCCACTTGAAGACCAAACAAATGTAGAGTCTCACAGTGTTCATATGATGTGATCGGCTGTCTGTGGAGTGACATTCGGCTGCTCAGTCGAGTCCTGTGAGGTGTGCAGCCCATATATCAGTTCATCATCACCGGATAGGTCATGCTGACTCGTGTTTGATGCGCCCTCGGCCCCAGAGAGCCACTGATATCCGCCACCGCCTGCAAGTCATCTTGCTGTCCACTGAGAATCAGATCCGAATGTGGTCCCATCGCCGGTGAAGGCGGCGACCGGGTCCCCAGCGATCTTCTCTCTCTCCTGCGACGGCGGGAGGGGCCCCTCAGTTTTGGCAGGGTGGCCGCCACAAGGTCGCCTCTAGGTTGCGCGGTTGTGAAGGTGTCCAGCCAGTCCTCTGCTTCCACAGGCGTGACAAAGAAGTGCATTTTGTCATTTGCCACTACCCGCAATCGCGCCGGGAAGAGCAGGGAGTATTTCAGGTTATGCTGCCGCAGTTGCCTCTTCACCGCCATGAAGGAGTATCGTTGCCGCTGTACTTGGATGGTATAATCCGGAAAAAACATTATTTTGTGGTTGTCTATCTGGATATCTAGCAGTTTCCTGGTTTCCTGCAAGATGGAGTCACGGTCCCGATAGTTGAGAAGCCTGAGGAGCATAGGTCGTGGGTTAGATCCCGCCGGGGGGGTGGGCCATGCAGGCACTCTATGAACCCGCTCAATCACGAACTGGGGCGAGAGGGTCCTCTCCGGCAGGAGATCTTTGAGCCATTTTTCCATGTGCGGCACAGGGTCTCTTCCCTCCCAGAGTTCCGGAATTCCCACTATGCGTACATTATTTCTTCGTGCGCGCCCTTCAGCGTCCTCAACCCTATCCTCCAAGAACCCCACACGGTTGAGCAGGTCTTTTGACTCGCTTGTCCGTCAGGGTCACCTGTGGTTTAATGTCGGTAAGTGAAGATTCCAGGACCGTGGTGTGATCAGTTAGCTTCCGGTGGTCTACATGTAGGTGAGTAAGGTCGATTGCCACCTTATCTATCTTGGATTCTAAGGAGGTGCGGGTCTGGTTGATGTTTTCCTCCAGCCGCTCCATCGCAGCAAGCATTGCGTCTAATTTATTCGCCGTTTGATCTGTGTTTCCGTGCTTCGCCATCTTGTCCGCCTTCGTCCTAGCCGGATTCTGTGGGGTCTGTGTTCCCCCTGTGCCAGCCCGTGCCCACGTGCCTCCCGACATGTGCCCGCCTCTCCGCGCCTCGGTGCCGCTTCCTATGTCACTGGCACCCACAGCAGTCACTGCCCAGCCTCCAATCGCTGCGACAGGGCAACGCTGTCTCTCCCAGGCGCGCCAGCAACGGCCGGATTGCCATCTCGACCATTAATACTACGTCTTGCCCCTGATGATGGCGCCAGCACATGTCCCAGTGGGCAGTTAGCTTTGTCCACGTCAATGGGGCAAGTCTTCCCCCTCGTTGCCAATAACTGGATTTCCCAGCAAGCCACCTCCTGGAGATGTTGTTCACAGTCTTGTGCAGCGTGTCGCAGCTGTGCAAGTCCATGCCAAGATCAATTGTCAACTCCCTGCCTGGGCAGCAGCACGCATCCGCATTATGGACCTAGAGGGGGCACACGATCATCCACACCGACAGCAACAGTTCCTATATCACAGCAGGCCCTTAGTAGGCAGCTACTCAGCAGGAGGGCCCCCTGCCGTCAGGACGTTTGGCAGACACGGAGGCAGACAAGGGTTTCCGGCTTTAGGACGCTCCTCTGCTCACGGATCGCGCACGGGAGAGGCCAAGCAGATCACCGCCGTTCCCGGTTCACCAGCAGAGGGCCGAGCACCCCAAGCGCGCCATGGCAGCCGCCGCGAGTGGAGCAGCCCGGCTTTAGGGATGGAAGGGGCAGAAGAGGCTCACTCCCCCCCGCGCCTCCCTGACGGCAACAGCATATGCGGGCCAGGTATGTCATTCCGTCTTCGTAACGCTCCCGGCCTCACGCGGCGGGTGCGGGGACCGGAGCACCACGGGCAGCACCCAGTAGTCACCGCCTGGTAACAGCAGATGTTGGAGGGGGGCAGATACATATGGTAAAGCGGGCGTTTGCAGACCCGCACTGACCGTCAAAGGCTGATCTCCATCGCCGCCCGGGTCGGTGATCTCACGGGTCGCACGGTCCTCATCGCCTCGTATCTTCACCCCCCCACAGCAGAGAGCGGACGGCTCTGTTCTGTGGAGGTGGGGGCGGACGTGCAGCACAGGGGGGGTCCCATTCACTCTGCAGCAACTAGCAGCAACTATCAGCGGGCAGCGAAAAACCCTTCCGCTGGTTCATGCTAGCCCTTAGGCAACTGCGCCATTTTCTGTGGCCGGGTGGGTGGAGCCGCACCGCGGGCTCCCGTAGCTGCAGTCAGCGCTGCCGAGTCCATGCAGCGGGCAGCACCATGACCCAACGTCGGCACCACGGGGCTCCGGTGAGTTCTAGATGGTGTCTCTACGTTCAGGGCAGCGGTGCTCACACTCTCTGTTTGGCCGTTGCCGTCCCAAGCGGCTACATGCAGAGATATTAGCCTGTTTAGGGGAGCTTCTTGCAGAGCTCTACCTAAACACGTCCTCCGCCATCTCGGTCGTAGCCACGCCCCCCATTGATTTGGATATGATATACCGATCTCAACCTAATAAAGAGTATACATATGAGATATAATTATATAAGAGTGAGGGGCCTACTAGTGTGTTTGGCCAACATACATCTGCGTCACCAAAAAGGTGTTGCAGAAGTAGATAAAAATTCGCAAGAGTTCATCATGATGTGCTGGCTGGTGAGCCTACAAAATAGGAAATTCACTATACGAAGGATCTGTAGGCGATGCTGCAAGTGCAAGAGGTTTTATGTTTACTTTTTCGATGGGACCCCAGACATCCTTTTGACTGTCTTTAGAAGATGAACACCATTTAAACTAAGATGGAAATTCACCTGACAAACCAACTTGGGCTTCGGAGGTTCAATCGATAGAGTATGATAAACTGGTACATAAACTTGGTCCCCTATTTTCCTGCAAGTTTTTAACGTTAGGAGTGTGAGAAGAGTGTGTAACTGTTCCAGACTATGAGCCAGATGTAACAAGCACTGGTCACAAAATTCTGGTCACAATTTGCGACCAATGCAGTATTTAGTGAACCGAGCTATGTACTAATGTACAAGTTACTTACCTTTGGTAACATAATATCTGGTAGAGACATAGTCTAGAGACACAGTCTAGCACACGATTCCTTAACTTTTTAATTCCTCACAGATGCCAGTCTAGATCTGGACATCTTTCAGCAGTACCTCTGCGTGCCGGGGGAAGGCGTTGTATGGCTCAGTGATGATGTAGTCTCTGGTTACGACGTCAGTGGAGCCATATACGTCCCCTCCGGCGTGCGGACGTCAGCTTCTTCTGTGAAAACGTCCGTGCTAGAACGCAGAGCCACTCTAGAAACTGACTGTGGAAATGGTGTGCCCAAAATCTTTTAAAACACCAATTACAAACAACATGAAATGGTATGCCAATACCATCCAAAGTGTCTAAGGTAAAACCCCCACATTAAGCAACAGTGCTTAGACTGCGTGAAACCCTGCACCCCGAAGCAGAACCATCCTTTAAAAGTGGAACACCCTCCACTCTGCTGACCACTCACCAATGAAAGTGAGAGGTATGACCATACAATACAAGACCCATGAAACAACAATAAAGTGTTTGTTGAGTCACCTTTAGGTGAGATAGTGGCCACTGGTATATAAACCAGTATTAATACAGGATATAACCTTTTGTCTCATAGGTCTTTCGCACAGCGGGAGAAATGGCAGGGTGTTAAGGAATCTAGGGCAAGACTGTGTCTCTACCAGATATTATGTTACCAAGGTATGTAACTTGTACATCTGATAGAGATAACTAGCCGCAGATTGCTTAACATTTGAATTAAATACCATAGCTATACCCACCAGAGGAGGGTCAGTGAACTGATCCTAGAACAATTCTCAAAGAGAACCAGCCGATCAAAACCAACAACCAACTAAATGCACGTAGGAATAGTAGGAAAAGAGCCTGGATCTTATTAAAACCTATGATCACTTTCACAGAATATGTAAATAATAAACCAAAGAATAGGCCTGAAAGATCAAGTCCTAAGGGAAAAGGGGGAAAAGAAAACCTAAAAAACCATCTGAGAGTTATCAGATACTATCATCTATCCTCCAAGGGGAAAGAGAATTCGTGGACCAAAAGGGTCAGTCAGTCAAATTCAATTTATTCAGTTAATTAAAACCATAAAAGCATATTAAAAAATAAACAGCAAAATTATTTACAAGAATATTACAAAATCTCATTCATCACAAAATACCCAAAACAAGATCCAATTCATCAATATGCACATTAAAAACAAAATCATGAGATTTCTAACAGGGATGCTCATTATTAACAAATCTTCCTTTCCTCCTTAATCTGACAGCTGCGGTTAGAAAGCTAGCTATGTTAAAAAATTCCCAAACGTTATTTAACATTTATAAATATATAAAAGCCAGTCTAGCCCGGGTAAAGCCTTTGCTTTTTAAAATGGGTAATATGAACCGGTTGCGGATGTGCAAAAAGTGGTCTCAAAATAATACAAAGTGCATTGAGTCCTGAATGGAGAAATTATCGCACGTACATACTTTCAAATCCTCCAACTTTTTCCATCCCATAGGTTCAGCAAGGAGCAAATGTAATTGATTCAATCGTACCAGAAGAAAACAATGATGCTGATTTGTCACTATAGTTAAATATGGCTCAATCGTTTGTGATGTACATAACAACTGGTGTGCCCGCACGAGGGGTTTGCTTAATTCCTTAGACTCTCTATCAATTTGGGATATCTGAACATACGTGCTTTTAGCCCAGAGCATGTCCGCCTTTAGGAGTTTCGCCAGGGAGCTAAATAGCTCAGGTCTCCACAAATAGGATGCGATCCATTTACATAATTTAACCACGGGATACTGCTAGCTAAATCAAGAGTTAAACAATCGCGAATAATAACGCGGCTCATCTCAAGCTCCACAACAAACAAATGATGGACGGAATGCTGACAATGCAGACATTCTCCCCCAGTCAAGAGATCTGGGTTAAATCCATAGTTCTTTTGCCCACTACGCCACCCCAGTTCAGACATGGCCATATGCAAATCAGTCTTGACCCTGTGCCTCATGGGAACAGTCCAGCCCGAACTGCCAAGCCATGTCTTCCCTGGACCGGAATCAAGCATCCTAGGACCGGTTTCTGGCTATCAGCCGTCATCAGCCAGGATAGCTTGACTCCAGTGGCGTAGTGAGCACGGGTCCCACGTCTGGGAATACCCATCCCACTTAGGGCGAAAAGCGTTACAACAAACAAATGATGGACGAAATGCTGACAATGCAGACATTCTCCCCCAGTCAAGAGATCTGGGTTAAATCCATCGTTCTTTTGCCCACTACGCCACCCCAGTTCAGACATGGCCATATGCAAATCAGTCTTGACCCTGTGCCTCATGGGAACAGTCCAGCCCGAACTGCCAAGCCATGTCTTCCCTGGACCGGAATCAAGCATCCTAGGACCAGTTTCTGGCTATCAGCCGTCATCAGCCAGGATAGCTTGACTCCAGTGGCGTAGTGAGCACGGGTCCCACGTCTGGGAATACCCATCCCACTTAGGGCGAAAAGCGTTACAACAAACAAATGATGGACGAAATGCTGACAATGCAGACATTCTCCCCCAGTCAAGAGATCTGGGTTAAATCCATCGTTCTTTTGCCCACTACGCCACCCCAGTTCAGACATGGCCATATGCAAATCAGTCTTGACCCTGTGCCTCATGGGAACAGTCCAGCCCGAACTGCCAAGCCATGTCTTCCCTGGACCGGAATCAAGCATCTTAGGACCGGTTTCTGGCTATCAGCCGTCATCAGCCAGGATAGCTTGACTCCAGTGGCGTAGTGAGCACGGGTCCCACGTCTGGGAATACCCATCCCACTTAGGGCGAAAAGCGTTACAACAAACAAATGATGGACGGAATGCTGACAATGCAGACATTCTCCCCCTGTCAAGAGATCTGGGTTAAATATGTCTCAATCGTTTGTGATGTACATAACAACTGGTGTGCCCGCACGAGGGGTTTGCTTAATTCCTTAGACTCTCTATCAATTTGGGATATCTGAACATACGTGCTTTTAGCCCAGAGCATGTCCGCCTTTAGGAGTTTCGCCAGGGAGCTAAATAGCTCAGGTCTCCTCAAATAGGATGCGATCCGCTTACATAATTTAACCACGGGATACTGCTAGCTAAATCAAGAGTTAAACAATCGCGAATAATAACGCGGCTCATCTCAAGCTCCGGCTTTGACCAAATACCTATCCATTTAAGTAAAGGAGCCATTCCTATAATGTCTGATATAGAACTGATACCCATTTCTTGGTGTATGATATAATTAGAAGTCGATGGCGGCACGGATAGCTCATTTCTTAGAAATTTGTTTTCCACTATTTGGACATTCCCGGCATCCCTGTATCCCCAGAGATCAGAACCATAACTTTCAATAGCAAGGCATTTAGCCCTGTAGATATTTAACATGGCATGTATAGGTTTCGATCCCAATCTGCGGGCAAAATCTAGAACTGCAATAGTTGATCTGGCCATTACGTTTCTTTTGGCTTTCATTTGTGGGATACATGTGTCCCTTTCATCAAATAACACTCCTAAATATAAAAACGACGCCACCCGTGTAAGTTCATTACCCTCACAATAATAAAACCCGGGACATGTATCGGGTCTAGAGATCATCAGTTCAACAAGTACTTACTTGCACCCACTGGGGTGAACCACTCAAGAACTTGATGTTAGAGATCATCAGTTCAACAAGTACTGACTTGCACCCACTGGGGTGAACCACTCAAGAACTCCATGTACCAGCTTCCCCAGGGGCGACCCGGAGGAGGGGCTAGCGGAGTGCGGTCCATTGCGATTGTTTCTACAAATATGGCTCCCTTGAGCTTTGAGCTGACGAGCTCCTGGACGACGCACCTGCGTGCCTGTGCGGGCAACGAGGCCTTTGACGGTTGTTTGGCGGCCCTCTTTTCCACCCCTAACTATTTTCTCTACTGAGGAGGGAAGTTTATCCCGAAACCCGAGCCATGTCTCGGGCGATATTTTAAAACCCGGGACATGTATCGGGTCTAGAGATCATCAGTTCAACAAGTACTTACTTGCACCCACTGGGGTGAACCACTCAAGAACTTGATGTTAGAGATCATCAGTTCAACAAGTACTGACTTGCACCCACTGGGGTGAACCACTCAAGAACTCCATGTACCAGCTTCCCCAGGGGCGACCCGGAGGAGGGGCTAGCGGAGTGCGGTCCATTGCGATTGTTTCTACAAATATGGCTCCCTTGAGCTTTGAGCTGACGAGCTCCTGGACGACGCACCTGCGTGCCTGTGCGGGCAACGAGGCCTTTGACGGTTGTTTGGCGGCCCTCTTTTCCACCCCTAACTATTTTCTCTACTGAGGAGGGAAGTTTATCCCGAAACCCGAGCCATGTCTCGGGCGATATTTTAAAACCCGGGACATGTATCGGGTCTAGAGATCATCAGTTCAACAAGTACTTACTTGCACCCACTGGGGTGAACCACTCAAGAACTTGATGTTAGAGATCATCAGTTCAACAAGTACTGACTTGCACCCACTGGGGTGAACCACTCAAGAACTCCATGTACCAGCTTCCCCAGGGGCGACCCGGAGGAGGGGCTAGCGGAGTGCGGTCCATTGCGATTGTTTCTACCCTCACAATAATGGGTCATACATTTCTTCCGGTTAACCCCCATGATCATAATATGGACTTAGAAAAATTAACATCAAAGTCCAAGGACTTCATAAAGTTGGCAAAAGTTGTTAAAAGATGCTGTAGGCCATTTGCCGTTCTGGCTAATAAAGCAGCGTCATCCGCATATAGGAGAGCCGGAATTAATCTCTCTCCTAGACGGGGAATGTCCAAACTAGCTCCCGATAAAACTGATTCAAGGTTATTAATGTATAGGGTGAATAAAAGTGGGGCTAAAATACATCCCTGTCTCACTCCTTTAATAATACGGATGCTACGTGTTAGGTTGCCTTTTTGGTCAAATCTCACTGTGGATCCAAGATCTTGATGCAGATCCGCCAGAAAGTTTACAATATTTTCATCCAATCCTAGCTTCAGTAGTAGATGCCATAACTTGTATCTATTGACATGGTCGAAAGCCGAAGAAAGGTCCATGAATGCCAGATGGAGTGAGCCCTTCTTCGCGATCATGTATTTCTCGGATAACAGAAGCAAATTTAGGCACTGGTCCGTAGTACCTCTCCCTTTCCTAAATCCATACTGCAGATTTGAGAGAATGTTAGAGTCATTCAGTCACTCTGTAAGTTTGACCAAAACCTTCACGGCTGAATCGATCAAAGAAATTGGCCTATAGCAGCGCGGGTCACTTCTAATTCCCTTTTTAAAAAACGGTACTATTACTGATCGTGACCAGGATTGTGGTAAACCCACTTTACAGGCTTTATTAAAAACATTGGCTAGCAATTTAGACCAGAGGGGTGTATTAGTTATGAAGAGGTCATCAGGAACCCCATCCGGGCCGGGGGCTTTATTTCTTGACATTTGGGCTATGGCAATTGCTATTTCCTTATCTGTAAAAGTTAGGCAATATTTCTTGCCCATGTAGGTGGGGCTCCTGGGTTCGATATCTCCCTGATCCCCATATATAACTTTAAAATGATTGACCCAATCCACTCCAGGGATGTTACACTCCAATAAACTACCCTTATTATCAGAGAAGAAAGGTTTGTTCACAACATTCCAGAATTTGGCGCTGTTCTTTAACACATCAGTTGACATTAGTTCATTAAAAGCATAATTTTTAATCTCCGACTCACGTTTCTTTTTGCCAATTTATACTCTTTCCTACGGGCAGCAATCAAGATCTTATCTTGTGGTCTATTTTTTAGAGCACCCATTCATTTTTGATGCACCACTGAACATCTATGGTCAAACCACCTTTCTCCTTATTTGCATATTCTTTACAGGAATACGAAAGATCTTGTTCTACCTGCATACAAATTTTACCATAGGCAGTTGAAACCCAGTTATCTCTAGCCTCACTGTTGCAACACAGCTCCATTTCTGGCCCTACTTTGTTGACTAATTCATTACAGAAATCCTCTGGGATAACCATACACCATTTCAGTTTGCGGCCCTGATCTGTATTCTTAACTACTGCTGTGGGCGCCCATTTGTTGAGTTCCGAGTTAAGGCCAATACCCCCCCAATATCAAATGTATGGGATTGTGGTCACTAAATTGTGACCGCATTGCTGTATAGTCTTTAACATATAGTTCATGGGCAGTGTTTATAAAAATATAATCATTGGTCGTGTGGTTTCCCCTTCCTTTAAAGGTTGGCATAACATCCATATCACGTAGATTAGTTGGATATGAAAGACCCAGATCTGCTATGGTTTGCTCCAGGAATTCGCATTGTGAAGTCTGTTCAAAATGTATCTCTGAGAACCTGTCAGGCCCTAAACTATCAGAGACACCACAGCTCTTATAACACAAATGTATATTAAAATCCCCTAAAATAACAACCGAATAAGGTGTAGGATGATTCTCCTTATAACCCTCTAGGTAGGTTTTAAGGCTAAACAAGTGTTCAGTGACTGTATTTCTGTCAGATGAATTGTAAAAATTAACAATTAAAACTCTTACAAGTGTAATCTCAACAACTAGACAGTTTGCTAATCCTGTTTCTAGTTTACGATGACTCCCAGTAACCTTTAAAGCGATCAAGGTAATCAAGCCCCCTTTCGGCCTTCCCATAACAGATGGTCTAGCAGGTTCAAAATAGGAAGTAAAGCCATATACCCATAGTAACTATCTACTTCCTAGGATTCCTGAAGCTCAACAATATCATAATTTTTTTTTTAAGTAATCCAGTTAGCTTCCTCCATTTTGTTTCTTAACCCAGCAATGTTCCAGCTAAGTATTTTTACTAATCCAACTTCATATGACATACATGGTTGGGGCAAATAGATAGTCGGTTCCCTCTGTATATTCTCCTCCTGCAACTGAGTAAGTGGAGCAATGGTTAGTCAGTCATTACCATCTAACTGGGATAGTAAGTCAAATCTGTTTGATGTTTCCACACCACTGGTAACCGGGCCAACTCCCTTGGTGCCCCACAAAGTTAAAGGGATTGTAGGGATTCCGCTAACTAAGCGGCGATCCTCAATGAACCTGGGTCTGTTGTCCAATCTTTGTCTATTCCCTCTTGGGTATGGCCCTAAAGATGTCAATAAATTGTTGAACCTTTCAGATATTTTATGTGGGTAAAACACCCCCAGTGGAAAAGGTCTAATTTCCCCCTTATCACCATGCTGTTTATCCCCGAAAAGCCAACCTGCTACATCCTTCTTGCCAAAATTAACCACCACACAGTCTCCCTCAGCATTTTTAGGACAGTGGGCAACCCAATCAACGCGTCTGGGCATTATAATATGGAGTGACGCCATTGAACCTCCCTCAGAGTGTCTTGAGCACCAAAATTTAACTTTACGAATTAAATCTTCTGTAGTTTCCCTGGTATTCGCCTTAAGGGGGGGTACCCCAGTGAGACCTGCAACTCCAGGTGTAGCTTCCTGAGGCAAATGGAGCCTAACTTGGATCACCAGGCCACTCGACTTGGACAAGTTACCCATCGGTGTAGTATCAACTCTCCTATGGGATTCTATGTTAACCAGCTGACTGGAATCTCTGCTACATTCCTGGAGGAGCTCAATAGGTTTCCGGGGGCCAAGGCCAGAAGCACTGGCACATTCTTCTCCTGCGACAAACCCTCTACCCATATTTACATTACTATTCCTGCCAGATGATTCACACTGTCCATTTCCACCCTTGTCATTCTCATTCTCTTTCGGGATAGTGTTCAGACGGGCTGTCCCCGCATATTTATTCTCAAGATATGACAATTTCTTCATCATTCCATCCACCTCATATCTCATACAGTTAATTAGTTCCAGTCTCAATATCTAAAATAAAGTGTCAATATGAGTCAGAATAATATCCATAGAAATATCCGTGGATGTAGCTCCAGAATGAGCGGGATGCCATTCTGCAAGATTTAAGTAACTACCAGGCACCGCCTGGGGGGCAAAAGCTTTTTTGATGGCTCCTCCCTTAGCTCCCTTAGTTCCTTTCTTTCTTTTTTTCTTTATAGATGTTAGAAACGGTTCGGTAGGGACCAAAGTGCACCGGCACTGTCTGTGGACTGGTGGATCGCGCTGACCTAGGCTAACCTGGGCACTGATATCCCAGGATGCCTGGGAGGGGCTACTGGCTCCAAGGAGGAGCGGCATACAGGGCCCGCGGCACACAGCAAGATTACTGGTGAAGTGAGGGGGTGGCCCAGGCGGTCTAGTCTGGAGGGCTGAGGAGAGAACTGCATTAAGGTGGAAAAATCCTTGTTCCTTGCTGGCCTTCGTCGACAGGGCGCCCTGAACTCACTACACGTCGTTAGTAAGTGGCTTTGATTTGGACTAGTGAGACCAGGTATCATGGGCAAACCTAGAGGCCGCCAGACCGGGACCCTCCAAGACCCAGAAGGCAGTGCCCAGGAACAGTCGCAATTTACCCCGGAAGACCCGGTACAACAACAACTCAGTAAAATACGGGAGGCCATAGCGAACACGAAGGCAACCCTCCATCAAGATATTAGTACTGTTGCAGTGGGGGTCGGCCTGCTGAGGGAAGAGCACAAGAAATTGTCGGAGAGGGTCAAAGAGACTGAGTCTAATGTCACGGAACTGTACAAAAGGCATTGGAGCAACAGATGGGGGCCCTTACAGACAGGGTGGTTTGTTAGAATGCAGAGCAGAAGATGCCGAAGGGCGCAATAGAAGGAACAACATCAGAATTCTGGGCCTGCCGGAAGGGACGAACGGCAATGATATGGTGTCTTTCTTGGAACGCTGGCTCAGGAGTGTAGTAGCACCGGAGGGACTGTCCTCCTTTTACACACTAGAGAGGGCCCATAGGGTGCTGGCCAAGCCGTTGGCCCTTGGGAGGCCTCCGTGACCAGTGGTGGCCCGACTACTCCACCTCTGGGACAGAGACCTCCACCTGCAAAAGGCGAGAGCAGATGGCCCCTTCACTGTAAACAACAGCAAGGTCTCTCTCTTTCTGGACTACACGTTGGAGGTGCAAAGGAAGCGGGCCTCCTACCTAGAGGTCAAGAAGGCATTGAGACATGAGGGCCTCCAATACTCTTTGATGTTCCCGGCCCGATTGCATATAATGTTGGAGGGGAACACTCACTACTTAGATTGTCCTAAAGACACATGGGACTGGCTGGAGACCTATAAGGGTGAGACACTGTGGGATAAGGGTCCGGGAGTTATTGGGCGGAAGGCCAAGGAACTTGGGAAATGCCCGAGACGATGGCCTCGTAGGGGAACCTCAAAGAAACCATCCTCATCGCAGACGGAGAAGGAGAGAGCCGAAGCGCTGCAGGCTGTGGCTGAACTAATGCAGAGTCGGAGTCCTGCCCCGGAGGCGATGGCCGGCTCCACGAGAGTGACAGATGGCAATGAAAAAGACACTTCCCACAGCGACAGTGTGAAGAAGCCAGTGGTGACGCCAAATACTGCAGACGATATTATTTGATATATTTGGTAAGCTAAGGTGACTACATCACTTTTGCTTTCTCGCCCTAAGTGCGCCAGGTATGCCCAGACGTGGGTCCTGGGCTCACTGTGCCACTGGAATCAAGCTATCCTGGCTGAAGAGGGGTGAAACCCCGAAACCAGTCCTAGGATGCTTGTTTCCGGTCCAGGGAGGACCTGGCTTGGCAGTTTGGGCTGGACTGTTCCCATGAGGCACAGGGTCAAGACTGATTTGCATATGGCCAGGTCTAAACTGGGGTGGCATGGTGAGCAAAAGAATGATGGATTTAACCCAGATCTCTTGACTGGGGGTGAATGTTTTGATTTGTTCTGCATTCCGTCCATCAATTGTGTGTCTTTTGCTTTCTCACCCTAAGTACGCCAGGTATGCTCAGACGTGGGTCCTGGGGTCACTGTGCCACTGGAATCAAGCTATCCTGGCTGAAGAGGGGTGAAACCCCGAAACCGGTCCCAGGATGCTTGTTTCCGGCCCAGGAAGGACCTGGCTTGGCAGTTTGGGTTGGACTGTTCCCATGAGGCACAGGGTCAAGACTGATTTGCATATGGCCAGGTCTAAACTGGGGTGGCATGGTGAGCAAAAGAATGATGGATTTAACCCAGATCTCTTGACTGGGGGTGAATGTTTTGATCTGTTCTGCATTCCGTCCATCAATTGTGTGTGTCTTTTGCTTTCTCGCCCTAAGTGCGCCAGCTATGCCCAGACGTGGGTCCTGGGCTCACTGTGCCACCGGAATCAAGCTATCCTGGCTGAAGAGGGGTGAAACCCCGAAACCGGTCCTTGGATGCTTGTTTCCGGTCCAGGGAGGACCTGGCTTGGCAGTTTGGGCTGGATTGTTCCCATGAGGCACAGGGTCAAGACTGATTTGCATATGGCCAGATCTAAACTGGGGTGGCATGGTGAGCAAAAGAATGATGGATTTAACCCAGATATCTTGACTGGGGGTGAATGTTTTGATCTGTTCTGCATTCCGTCCATCAATTGTGTGTGTCTTTTTCTTTCTCGCCCTAAGTGCGCCAGGTATGCCCAGACGTGGGTCCTGGGCTCACTGTGCCACCGGAATCAAGCTATCCTGGCTGAAGAGGGGTGAAACCCCGAAACCGGTCCTAGGATGCTTGTTTCCGGTCCAGGGAGGACCTGGCTTGGCAGTTTGGGCTGGACTGTTCCCATGAGGCACAGGGTCAAGACTGATTTGCATATGGCCATGTCTAAACTGGGGTGGCATGGTGAGCAAAAGAATGATGGATTTAACCCAGATCTCTTGACTGGGGGTGAATGTTTTGATTTGTTCTGCATTCCGTCCATCAATTGTGTGTCTTTTGCTTTCTCGCTCGAAAGTGCGCCAGGTATGCCCAGACGTGGGTATGGGATCACTGTGCCACTGGAATCAAGCTATCCTGGCTGAAGAGGGGTGAAACTCCGAAACCGGTCCTAGGATGCTTGTTTCCAGTCCAGGGAGGACCTGGCTTGGCAGTTTGAGTGGACGGTTCCCATGAGGCACAGGGTCAAGACTGATTTGCATATGGCCACGTCTAAACTGGGGTGGCATAGTGAGCAAAAGAATGATGGATTTAACCCAGATCTCTTGACTGGTTTTGATTTGTTCTGCATTCCGTACATCAATTGTGTGTCTTTTGCTTTCTCACCCTAAGTGCGCCAGGTATGCCCAGACTGTCAGGATACCCTCCACAGGATCCAGCGGTAGTAGAAAAAGGTCCACCTCCTGATATCACCAACACCCCTGAGTATAAGACAGGGTGTTTGAGGGATCAGGCGAGGGAAAGGATAGGGAAAGGACAGCAGGGGAATTAGAACCTGTAACAAAAAAGGACACAGATATAATAATGATGCAAAAAACTTCTACTCTCATTCGGTCTCGCTAAAGAAGTCTGATGTACCTGGGAAGGGACAAGGCCGTCTACCATCCTATGGAGTATACCCAACGTCCGTCGATGAGAACCATATCTGCAACGAGACACTACAAGTATTAATGGTACTTCCCCTAAGCCATTCAATCATGCGAAAACAGGTACTCATACACATACGTACCCCCAGGCACTAATTCCGCTGAAGCAAACAGTGGTGCTGACTAAAGGAAATAAGCCCCTCTGCAGAGGCCCTCTTCCATGAAGCAGGAGTGCATTACGAATGTCTTTAGAGCAGAGAAGACAAACCGCTTTCTTTCTCCAGACCCAGAATCCACTGTTCGAGAGACCAAGGAATTTGCGGGGGGACTTGTTCTAGTCACAATTATAATGCACACATCTTTAGAGTGTCTAGAATAGCTGAAACTGTTTGTAAAAGGAGCCCCCAGCAAACACGGAAGTACGTGGTTCCTTCACCACTGTACTCCGCTATGCTTTCTCTGGGTTTGATGGAATGCCAACTCTATACACCACCACGGAAGAACGCGGTTCCTTCACCGCTGTATGTCTCTCATGTTACTCTGCAGTCCCACCAAATAGTCACAGGACACACACGGTAGTACGTGGTTCCAATTCACCGCTGTACTCCGCTGTGCACTGGAAAGGAAAGAAAAGAAGATGAAAGGAGAACAGGGTCTCTTTCTCCTTACTCGGGAATACGTGGCAGCCGCACGCCATATACCGCTCTGATGAAATCCAAAAGAATCTCAGAAACCCCGTGAAAGGTAGCGGCCAACTCACGGGGCTACTCACAGTTCAGGACGCGCCTTCTCCAGTCCCCAAAACCGAATCCGAGTCTCCGCACGGCCAGGTCAAAGCTTCCGGTACCAGCCCGCAACTCCACTACCAAGCGAGGACGGGAACACCGTCAGAATTACGCGCTCTGGCCCGCGCGTTCACGGCGCCTTTATTCCCTCCCCCGTAGAGCATCATGGGAGTTGTAGTTTTTAATAGGGATCTCGCAATGTAGGCGCCGCTGCACCTGATCCCTGACAGTAGATCCCCCTCTCCTAGCGCCTTCTAGGCCCTGGCTTCCCTGTAAACCGCCTGTGGAAGGCACGAACGGCTGCTGGAGCATGTACGTTGCGGCAGGGTTCCCAGGAGTCATCTTCCGCCGAGTAGCCCTTCCACGACACCAGGTACCACAGCACACCCCGTTTCCACCTGGTGTCCTTAATACTCTTGACTTCGTACTCCAATCCCCCATCATGCAACACAGGCGGTGGCGCCCTCCTACGTGCGCTCACAGCAGGCTTCAGGAGCTGGCAGTGGAACACTGGGTGGATGCGCAAAGAACTAGGCAGCTTCAATTTGTAGGCCACTGGATTGATCTGTTGCACAATGGCATAAGGACCGATGTACCGAGGATGGAATACACTCCTCAGCTTGAACCTAATGTTCTTGGTGGATAACCATACCTTGTCCCCCACCTGGTACTGAGGCCCCTCGCTCCGATGTCTGTCTTCCCATTTCTTGTATGTTATTTTTGCCTGCACCAGATGTGCCGCAACTTTGCGCTGTACTGCGTGTAGTTTCCTCACCTGAGACGCCACGGAAGGCTGACTAGCCACCACTTCAGGAATTGTAACTGGCAGGATGCGGGCATCATACCCGAAATTAGCATGGAAAGGAGAATCTCCTATAGAGCAGTGCCAGGCATTGTTATATGCGATTTCCGCCATCCACAGCAGGTCAACCCAGGAGTCCTGTGCTTCCTTCGCATAACACCTGAGATATTTTTTTAGCGTTTGGTTCAGCCGTTCCGTCTGGCTGTCGGTCTGTGGGTGAAAACTCGTGGAGACGGCGGATTCTATGTGCAATGCTTTGCACCACATTTTCCAGAACCTGGCGATGAACTGGGGACCCCTATCTGATACAATCACGTCTGGTAGTCCGTGCACTCTGATGACGTTACTTAGTAGCAACTGAGCTGTCTGTCCTGCTGTGGGTAGGTTTACACAAGGAACGAAATGCCCCATCTTAGTGAGCCCATCCACAACAACCATTATGGCGGAATTCCCTTTCTCTAGCGGTAATCCCGTGACGAAGTCGAGACTGATGCTTTGCCAGGGTCGCCTTGGGGTTGGCAAAGGTATGAGCTTCCCCTTCCTGCGGGTGTTCTCCGTCTTTGCTCTGGCGCAGTCCTTGCATCTGACCACCCAGGATGTCACATCTCTGCTCAAAGACCTCCACCAGAAACGGCGTTGTGTTAACTGTAAGGTTTTTCGGATTCCGGGATGACCCGCCAAAGGGGAATCGTGACACCACACGAAAGCCTTCTGTCGGAGTTCCTTTGTGGGAAGATAGAGCTTATTCCCACAAAAGGGTAACCCGTTCTTTACTGTACGCCCCGCCTCCTTCTGAGCCCACACCTGCCATGCAGCGCTGGAGGCATGTTCCCGCACTTTCTCTAGGAAGTTTTCTACCTTAACAGCACAAAGCACCTTGGATGGGTCGATTATGGAGTCCGGAGTCGTGGGTTGTTCGGGGTTATCCGTAGTTTCCTGCCGAGACAAAGAATCGGCTTTGTGGTTCTCCACCCCAGGTCTGTAAGTAATAACGAAATTGTAGCCTGCAAAAAACAGCATCCATCTCATCTGGCACTGAGATAAATGCCGAGCGGTCTTCATGTATTGCAGGTTCCTGTGGTCCGAGTATACTGTGGTGGGTTGACTAGCCCCCCATAGGTAATGCCTCCATTCCTGAAACCCCTTCTTTATAGCCAACAGCTCTTTCTCGGCTATGGTGTAATTCCTCTCGGCCGGATTCAGCTTCTTTGACAGATAGGCCACAGGGTGTAGCTGTCCTGTATGTTGATTCCTTTGCGACAAGACCGCACCTATGGCTTCATCTGAGGCATCCGCCTCCACTATAAACGGATGCTCTGGCTTTGGGTGTGCAAGTACGGGGGCCGTGGTAAAGGCCTTTTTCAGAAAGATGAAGGCTGCTTCAGCTTCGCCTGACCAGTGGAATGACACTCCCTTCCTTAGGAGTCGAGTTATGGGGACGGCAAGTTGGGAATAATGAAGGATGAACCTCCTGTAATAGTTTGCAAAGCCCAGGAAGCATTGCACATCACGGATGTTCTTGGGAGTGGGCCATTCTTGCACTGCCTGGATTTTCCTCTCTGCCATGTGTAAACCTTCAGGGCACAGCATAACCCCCAGGAATTCCACTCTCTCCACACCAAACTCACATTTGCTCAATTTACAGAAGAGCCCATGAGCACGCAGTTGGGACAGTACTCTACAAACATGGCTTACGTGTTCTCCCACCTTCTTGGAATAGATGAGGATGTCATCTATATACACGACAACAAACAGGTCCACAAATTCTTTCAGGACGTCATTTAAAAAATACTGCCGGGGCGTTACAGAGGCCGAACGGCATAACAGTATATTCAAACAAACGGTAACGGGTCTTGAAGGCCGTCTTCCACTCGTCCCCCTCCCGGACACGTACCAAATGGTACGCTCCTCTCAGGTCTAACCTAGTGTACACAGAGGCCTCCCTCACCTGGTCAAGTAAAACTGAAATGAGGGGCAATGGATATCTGTTTCTCACGGTGTTTTTATTTAATTGGCGATAATCCACACAGGCCCTCAAATCACCATTGGCCTTGGCTATAAAAAACAGTGGAGAAGCAGCCGGAGACCTCGAAGGCCGGATAAAGCCTATTCTCACATAATGATCCAAGTTTTCCCTTAAATGCGTGGTCTCTGGCACAGACAATGCATACACCCTACACGCCGGAATCGTAGCTCCCTCCACCAGGTCAATGCGGCAGTCATACTCTCTGTGCGGTGGCAGTTGTTCAGCTCTGATCTCACTGAACACGTCACTAAACTGGGTATATTCTAGGGGTAACATGGTCTCCTTCTCTGCCGCGGTGGCGACTACGTGTGGATGTGTCAACGCCGTAGCCGCGGAGAGCTCGAGGGGCACCAGATGACCTCTGCATTCCTCTGAAAGAAACAGAATGGTCTTAGTTCTCCAGTCTATGGTGGGATTATGGTGACGCAGCCAAGGCATGCCTAAAGTAACCTCGTATTTTTGGAGCCTCAATGATGTTCAATGACAACTCATCAATGTGTCTTTCGTTATTGACAAGGAGAGCCAAACAGACAGATTCCGTTTGCTCTATAATCAGGCCGGAATTCAAAGGTTTACCATCCACCGTCAGTACCTCTTCTGGCGTCTCTCTCAATACTCTTTGTAATTTAAGGGTCGTTACCAGACATCATTAATAAAGTTTGCGGTAGCCCCGGAGTCTATCATCACCTTTACTTGGTGACACTGTTGTTTACACTCGAGGCTTATAGGGAGCACTATGTGAGACTCGATATCCTGTAAGCCCGTGGTAGCTAAGGAAGGGATCTTCCATCCTTTCCCTGCCGCCCCTTCTCCCTGAGAGTCTAACGCTGGTCCGGTTGGATGCGAGATAGACGCAGCCGCACTCTTATTCCGCGACCATGCCCCTGAAGTCTTTGGTTTGGAGGGACATTCCCTCACGTAATGTCCACCTTTCCCGCAATACATACACAACCCATGCACGCGTCTATTTTCCCTTTCTTCCCTAGTTAATGGGGTTCGGACCGCCCCTATTTCCATGGGCTCCGACCCGGGCACTGAAGTATCAACAGATCGACGAGGGGGCCTATCAGATCGCACGGATCCTCTGTCCCGCTGCTTCCTTTCGCCCCCTCTCTCGGACATTCTGCCATCCAACCGTAAGGTCAGATTAATCATCTCAGTACACGTAGCAGGTTGAGGGTCTATTTGGGCCAACACATCCTTTAACTCGTCCCTTAAACCCTGATAAAACAAAGACATTCTCTTTTCCTCCGGCCAAGCCGTCTCGGCCACTAACCGGTTGAAAGTAGTCAGATACGTTACCAAATCGTTCTTCCCTTGCTTAAGATCCAAGAGTTCCCTGTCTGCGCTAAAGGTAGTGGCCCTTCGGTCGAAAACCCTCTCGAATTCCGCCCGAAATGCCACCCAATCTGAAAGGACCGCATCATTATTCCTTACCAACGGGACGGCCCAATTCGCCGCATCCCCTATGAGATAGGAAATTGCAAAAGCGACTCGCGAATGGTTGTTGGGAAACGAGGCCGGCTTGCAAGAAAAGTGCAGCATTATCTGTGTCAAAAATACCTGAATTTTCAACGGGTCCCCCGCATATCTCTCCGGACTAGCCAAAGGGATAGGCGGACGGCGTTGGCGGAGGGTTCTAGCTTGGTGCAGGACCAGTGTTGTTTTAAAAATTTGGGACCAAGGCAGACGGGGAAGTAAGGAGAGCGTTCGTGACACAGGAGTCCGTGCTCCGGGCCTAAGGTGCCCTGATTTTGTCGCGGAGACTTTTTGAATTGAGCCACCTCTTATTTCTGAGTGGCAGGAGGAGCTTACACGGATGTTGTGGGCACAGTCATGTATTAACCCTGTCCTGAGGAGGCCAAGCAAAGATTAAGGCCGAAACGCACGTGCGTAGACACATTTTCTTGAAGGAGGAGCCGCAAATATGAACCTTTGATTGCACACAACGCAACAGTATTCTGAGAGGGTCTACATTGATGGATATATTTCCAGTATACTGCCTTGACTACCTCCGAGTGGTCCGCCCTGAATAAGTGGGAGGACACTAGTGGAATGTACTTGTGGGGTTAACGTATGTGTACGAGGTGTTGGGTGTTATGTTTCCTCTTTGGAATTTAGTATATATTTTTGTATAGATGCTTTGTTTTTTTTCTCGGCTGATTAGACGTTACGTTTCATGTAGATGGCTAAAAATGTTTTGATATATCTTCTGTTAGATTGATTAACTAGAGAGAGGGTAATTAATATGTGCTCTTTTCAAAAATAAATTGTGTATCAATTCCTGTATACCATTGTTTTTCTGTATAAAAGGGATAGGCGGAGGCACCGTAACCTGTATCTGTGAAGCTACCGTGGAGGCGTCAAAGGGGTTCTGTGACAATCTCGGGGTTCTGTGACAATCTCTCCACTTTATCCCTCAAGGCTGCTGTCTCTGCCTTTGAGGCAGCCAATTCCTGTTGTACCACTAACAACGCCTGAAGAACGTCGTCCATGGAAGCCATGTTTCCACCACCCCTGGATCGGGCAGAGCTAAATACGTGGGCGCATAATTCTGTCAGGATACGCTCCGCAGGATCCAGCGGTAGTAGAAAAAGGTCCACCTCCTGATATCACCAACACCCCTGAGTATAAGACAGGGTGTTCGAGGGATCAGGCGAGGGAAAGGATAGGGAAGGGACAGCAGGGGAATTAGAACCTGTAACAAAAAAGGACACAGATATAATAATGATGCAAAAAACTTCTACTCTCATTCGGTCTTGCTAAAGAAGTCTGATGTACCTGGGAAGGGACAAGGCCGTCTACCATCCTACGGAGTATACCCAACGTCCGTCGATGAGAACCATATCTGCAACGAGACACTACAAGTATTAATCGTACTTCCCCTAAGCCATTCAATCATGCGAAAACAGGTACTCATACACATACGTACCCCCCGGCACTAATTCCGCTGAAGCAAACGGTGGTGCTGACTAAAGGAAATAAGCCCCTCTGCAGAGGCCCTCTTCCATGAAGCAGGAGTGCATTACGAATGTCTTTAGAGCAGAGAAGACAAACCGCTTTCTTTCTCCAGCCCCAGAATCCACTGTTCGAGAGACCAAGGAATTTGCGGGGGGACTTGTTCTAGTCACAATTATAATGCACAAATCTTTAGAGTGTCTAGAATAGCTGAAACTGTTTGTAAAAGGAGCCCCCAGCAAACACGGAAGTACGCGGTTCCTTCACCGCTGTACTCCGCTATGCTTTCCCTGGGTTTGATGGAATGCCAACTCTATACACCACCACGGAAGAACGCGGTTCCTTCACCGCTGTATGTCTCTCATGTAACTCTGCAGTCCCACCAAATAGTCACAGGACACACACGGTAGTACATGGTTCCAATTCACCGCTGTACTCCGCTGTGCACTGGAAAGGAAAGAAAAGAAGATGAAAGGAGAACAGGGTCTCTTTCTCCTTACTCGGGAATACGCGGCAGCCGCACGCCGTATTCCGCTCTGATGAAATCCAAAAGAATCTCAGAAACCCCGTGAAAGGCAGCGGCCAACTCACGGGGCTACTCACAGCTCGGGACGCGTCTTCTCCAGTCCCCAAAACCGAATCCGAGTCTCAGCACGGCCAGGTCAAAGCTTCCGGTACCAGCCCGCAACTCCACTACCAAGCGAGGACGGGAACAACGTCAGAATTACGCGCTCTGGCCCGCGCGTTCACCGCGCCTTTATTCCGCCCCCCGTAGAGCATCATGGGAGTTGTAGTTTTTAATAGGGATCCCGCAATGTAGGCGCCGCTGCACCTGATCCCTGACACAGACGTGGGTCCTGGGCTCACTGTGCCACTGGAATCAAGCTATCTTGCCTGTAGAGGGGTGAAACCCCGAAACCGGTCCTAGGATGCTTGTTTCCGGTCCAGGAAGGACCTGGCTTGGCAGTTTGGGCTGGACTGTTCCCATGAGGCACAGGGTCAAGACTGATTTGCATATGGCCAGGTCTAAACTGGGGTGGCATGGTGAGCAAAAGAATGATGGATTTAACCCAGATCTCTTGACTGGGGTTGAATGTTTTGATTTGTTCTGCATTCCATCCATCAATTGTGTGTCTTTTGCTTTCTCGCCCTAAGTGCACCAGGTATGCCCAGACGTGGGTCCTGGGCTCGCTGTGCCACTAGAATCAAGCTATCCTGGCTGAAGAGGGGTGAAACCCCGAAACCGGTCCTAGGATGCTTGTTTCCAGTCCAGGGAGGACCTGGCTTGGCAGTTTGGGCTGGACTGTTCCCATGAGGCACAGGGTCAAGACTGATTTGCATATGGCCAGGTCTAAACTGGGGTGGCATGGTGAGCAAAAGAATGATGGATTTAACCCAGATCTCTTGACTGGGGTGAATGTTTTGATTTGTTCTGCATTCCGTCAATCAATTGTGTGTCTTTTACATCACTTAGAGGGGCACTGACCTGTAGTTGACTGCTCTAGGCCCCAAGCTGCTCCTCTACACATGGGGCTGGTGCGCTCTATCTGGTAGGAGCGTTCCTTTCTAATTTTGCTTGGCTAACCCCTGTTGAGTGCCGTAGTATGTTAGGGCCTCATTTATGACTAACTGTTTCACTTGATGTTTGGGTTGGGCGGCCAACCGTTGTCGGACTGCCTGGGGCCAGGGAGTTGACCACCATAAGGGTCCTTTAGTTGGTTTTTTGGTCTTTCATGCTCGCAGAGGGGTGGGATGTTACAAGATAAGGAAGGGCGTTAGGGGAGGGCTCCCGTTCGCAATTTTGCTTGGTGATATCCAACATGAATGGCAGAAGCTTGTAGTGGTATACGGTTCCTAACATGGAACATTAGGGGAATGGGGTCTATTGCAAAGCGCCATAATATGCATTCGTATCGGAGACGTAGGGACATCCATATAGCGTTCCTACAGGAAACCCACTTGAGTAGTGAGGAAGCTGAAACGAAGATGGAGGGGCCAGGTTTTCGTGACCACCTGCACAGCTTTAGCCAGAGGGGTGCTGCTCTGGATCAAGCTGGGGGTCCCTTTTGCAGTCGAGCGGTCGTGGCTAGATGCGGGAGGCCGATACGCACTGGTTGCGGGGAGACTGGCGGGTCAAGAGGTAACACTAGGTAACATTTATGCTCCTAACCAGAACCAGGTTGGCTTCCTGGATTCCTTTTTTGCTGTATTGACCAATAGCTTGAGGGGAAACCTGATTCTTGGGGGGGACTTCAATTGTGTTGGGGACATTGTCACTGACTGGTCACATCCTCCCTTAATGGGGTCTCAGCCACGCCGCACAGCCTTGGGGTTCTGTGCATGGATCACACATTGGGGCTTCGAAGATACCTGGAGGCTACAACACAACAGTCATAGGAAGGTCTCCTTCCTCTCAACGGTACACCAAGTGCACACTCGACTAGATACGTTCTTGTGCTCCCCCGCCTTTAATAGTACCATTAAACATACTGAATATTTAGGACGTACTCTGTCCGATCACAGCCCGTTGGTAATAACACATCAACTCTTGGGACAGTGCCCTCCAATCCTCACCTGTAGACTTAACCCGGCACTGCTCGAGGACGATCCTTTTCGCATGACATTGCATACACTCCTAGGCACATATTTCCCCATCAATGTCAACACACCATCCTCCTCTCGAGTGGAGTTGGAGGCATTCAAGGTGGTAGTGCAGGGCCATTGAATGGGACAGGCGACGGGAGCCTATAGAGAGCTCCGTCAGGAACTATTAGACCTGGAGGGGAGCATCCGCAGCTTAGACAATGTTCAGGAGACGCTGCCCAAGTGGCATTGCAGGATGCAGGGCCAAAATATGACGCGCTACGGCGGCTGCGCTGTTATACTCACAAGGACTATTTAGACAAGGTGCAGAGGGAGGAAGGAAAGGCGGGCTGTCTTTTAGCGTGGTTAATTAAGCCGGAATTAGGGGGATCCCGCATCACACAAATTGGCTTGGACACCGGGGAGGTGGTGTATGACCCGGATGCGATTAACGAATCCTTTCTAGCATACAACGAGCACTTATACAAGGCCCCGAATACGGCTCCCCAGCCGGTTATGAGGGAATTTCTGGAGCCTCTGCCCCTCCGTGTGCTGGAGGAAGAGGACCGGGAAGAACTGGGGGACCTTATAACCCTGCAGGAAATCAAAGCCGCCATTCATGCATTGGCACCTGGCAAGACACCGGGATCGGAAGGCCTTCCGGACGAATTATTTTACTAACGTTTTGCAGATTTGCTAGCGCCGCACCTGGTCCGGTTGTATGCAGAGACGTATGAGGCTGGGGAGGTGCCTAGCTCCACCCAGACAGCCCTGGTGATCCCCCTCCCGAAAACTAAGAAGCCAGAGGCAGTGGTTAAGGATTATAGGCCCCTCTCTATGCTTAACATGGATTTTTAGAACTTAAGTAAGGTGCTGGTCAGTAGGTTAGTTCCACACATGAAGACATTAATACACCCTGATCAGAATGGGTTTATTCCTTCTCATAACACCTCTTATAATCCTCGCAGGCTCTCCTCTATTCTTTATCATGCCCAGGCCCCGTCCAGACACCAAGCTGCGGTGCTTTCTGTCGACCTAGAAAAAGCTTTTGACACGGCGGATGGGAATATTTATTTGAGGTGATGCTGTGCATGGGCCTGGGAGAGGAATGAGTGCGGTGGGTGCGGCTTTTATATGCCGCGCATACTGCAAGGGTCAGAACGGGCAGAACAATCTCCAGAGAATATAAGGTATCTCGGGGGACTAGACACAGGTGCCCTCTTTCTCCCCTCCTATTTGCCCTGGCAATCAAACTCCTTGCCAAGAGACTTCGCTAGGGAGGAGATGGGATCAAGCTGGATATTGGAGGGCGGACGCACCATGTTTCCCTGTACGCAGACATTTACTGTTATACTTGTCAGATGCAGTCGAGGGCACCTCAACGGCTAAACAAATTTTAGACGACTTTGCGGGCCTATCGGGACTACGAGTCAACAAAACAAAGACGTATCTGTTCCCGGGAGTGAGCCCTACGCCTAGACCGGACGCATTGATGGTCGATATACTATAGGCTCGGAATACGTTTCAATACTTGGGCATAAATATATTCCATTCACTTGATGAATTGAAGGAAGGCAACCTAGGTAGAGCGCTGCGCTCGTTACGTGCATGTGTACACTTTTGGCATACAGCGCAATTGCCTGTCATGTCCTGGGTCTCCCTATCTAAAATGGTCATGCTCCCGCGCTTATTGTATTTTTTTGTCAATCTCCTGGTCCTCATGCTTAGTTGCTGGTTCCGTCCCCTGTATGCCCTGCTGCGAGACCCGGTAGGGGGCGACGGGAGTCCCAGGGTGTCTCTTAAAAAGTTACAGCGCCCTGTGTTTGAGTGTGGACTGGGAGTACCGAATTTTGAATATTACATGTTTGCTGGTCAGTTGCAGTGGCTGGCGCAATGGGTAGAGGGTTTGAACGAGGATGGAACGTTCCTATCGCACCCAGACTCCCACCCTAGCCTGGTAATGGCGAAATTATTGATACCAACGACGCCCACCCTGTACTGCTCCTTGCTGCAGCGCACTGCTTTTCAAGCCTGGAGGCGATGCCAGGGCAGCGATAGGCGACTTGCCAAGTATACCCCTTTGTTGCCACTCGTGGGTTTGCCACACCGCGATCCACAAACTGTATTTACGAACGAGCAATTGGCCCACTGGACAGAGGCAGGGCTAGATTATGTTGGGGATTGTTTCTTGCACAAATTCCTGCTCCCATTCGACGGGCTTATGGAAGACTGTGGTCTACCTCCGGTCCAGTTCCTGCGATATGAGGCCCTGACACGTACATTTGCGCAGCTATGGAATAAAGGGAGAGACGAGCCGGAGACGCATCCGATATTGCATGCCCTGTTCATGCTTGGAACGGCGGGGCACCGAGTGAAATGGCTTTATGTGGTCCTGCAATTGGTGTTGGTATGTCCCTTAGGTGGGCTACGAGCTAAATGGATTTAGACCGGGGACAGAGTCCTTACAGATGCAGAGTGGCGGAGGGTCCTGCACTACCCTAAGAAGATTTCTCACAATGCACGCCTCAAATATATGCAATTCAATTACACACACATGGCTTACATAACACCCCACCGCCTCAATGTGACCTATCGGGGGGGGGGGGGTCCATCTATGCCCTCGATGCATGCATTCGGATGCGGACTTTGGCTACATGACTTGGGATTATCCGGGCCTGCGGCCTTTCAGGGAGGCTGTGCTTGGTAAGCTCACAGCAGTGTTGGGCAGAGTGCTGCCCCCCACAGTGCAGACATGCCTACTGGGTCTCTTTCCCAGGCCGCCAAAGCGCAAAGTTGGGAATAGACTAATAGATCTCGCGTTGGGCCTGGCGAAACATCGCACTGCAGTGGAATGGAAATCCCCGAGGGGATCCCAATTTGAGACCTGGAACAGGGACGTCATCATGTGGGCTGCGGCAGAAAGTATTGCACTCAGCTGGGAGGAATCTAAGGGCTTGAGAAAGCACCCAATAGCCAGTCAATGGAGGGAGGTGGTGGCGACTTGGGAGAACCCTGAGGGGCAGGCGACTAGTGGGACAGGTTCGGATCCAGGTCAGGGGCCCCACTCCGAAGGTACATAACCCGAGATGTCTACTGAGCCCACAGATAGCATTGGGGACCAATCTGAATGATATTGATTATTGAATATGGAGGAATGAAGAACAAACACTTACTGTCCTGGAGGGGCAGCTTTGACAACAATTGGGAGCCTCTCCCCTCTACTCCTCCAACCCCTCCTGGGAAGCCTCATTATATTGTGCTTACCCCTGATGCAAGCTATGTTAGCTACAATATACTTCACCCCTCTGCATAAGGACTTTTTACTTCTTTATTGTTTCGTTGGGTTATTCCTTTTTTATTAGGATTGTTCTTAAATAAATGAAGTAGCATTTTGATAAACACGAATGTTATATTTGCACCCAGGACCGCAGGTGGAAATTCTTACCTGTAAACCATTGGGAATAAACTCTGGTGAAACAAGTACTAAGAACTATGGTCAGTACCTGAAGGTGGAAGTTATGTGATAGATAATTGTTGGAACGTAACCCTTTGTGTACATGAACTGCATGATTAATAACTGGACTCAATCTCTAATTCTGCAATGGGACACTGTATGGCGTACCTTAGCAATGTATTACTACTGCCACTAAGTGACTTGTTTTTAATAACGATGTGGTTTCATATATAATATGTATATCGAACATTTAAAAATGGCAATAAAAATACATATAAAAAAAAAATAGGATGTGTCCAGCGATGTTTGTGGACGATCTGATGCAGGTTCAGTGTGTCCAGGCCAGTGATTATTGTTTTCGGATGGGGCATATTGGGTTTGTCAAACCAAATGTTGAGCTCACCCAGAATGCATAGGTTGGAGTTTATTGTTATCAGGTTTGAAACTGCGTCTAGAAGTGTATCTGGGAATGTGGCCTTGCAAGGTGGAGGTCTGCAAAGGAGCAGGAAGTTACAGGAAGAAGATGGTGTAGGACTGCATCTGGTTAGAAGAGCCTCACAATTCTTTATGGAGATATCATCTACTTTAGTGATATGTGATGTTTGCCTGAACACAACAGCTAGGCCACCTCCTTTTTTGCCTATACGATTTTGGGTGATTGTTTGATATCCTAGAGGAACGGCTTCATGCAGGACTGGAGCCATATCATCTCCCAACCATGATTCAGTTATGAGTAGTATGTCTGATTTTGCGTGAGTGAGAAGGTTGTAGATGTAATATTTGTTTTTAGAGAGTGATCGGGCATTTATTAGTAGACAGTTTAGACAGTGTGCTTTGGTGACAGTGAGACTTTGTTTTGTAGAAGAGTGATCAGTATTGTGTGGGTTTGTAGCAGGTGTGATTTTAGTGTGGTATTAGCTGTATTAGGATAGCAATCGTGTAGCTGTTCTGTAACGTGGTCCTCGTCCAGCAGGCTAAGAAGTCATTTTGATGGGTCTGTGTGTGTAGGTGGTGGAGACGGTGCAAGATTTAAAATGTGTGGTGCCGTGCCGTGTATGTGTTGTGGGGTTGTGTTATTATGGTCGAAAGAAGACAAGGGTGTTGGTTGGACAAATGATTTAAGGCTGAGTATAGGTTTATTAGTGATAAAAGGGGGTCTGTCAGGGGTAATTAGAGTAGGGAGTGTGTGTCTGGATGGATTGTAGTTAACTATGGTGTGGAACTGGGTTGTGTTAGTGATGAGGGGATTGGTTAGTGGTATAGGATAGAGTTGTGTACTGTTCGCAGGTGATGGTAGAAATGTGTGGTAGCTGGGATAGAAGGGTATATAGGTGTGGTTTGTGTAGTTTAGTAGTGTGTGCTGAGACATTGGATTGTGCATAGTGTTAGTTTGTAGTAAATGAGTGGAGTACATTACTCTGGTCGTGGATGTGGATGGGGTAAGGTGTGTGCTGATAAATGAGAAAATGGGCAGTACTTCTGGCCCTGGTCCCGACCAGTATCGAACAGGCTCAAACAGGCACTCACCCTTGTCCTCTCCACCCTTAGCATCCATGCGGGGGCTGAGAAGCTCTAAACCCTGGTCTCAAATAGCCCTAGTAAACAGGTGACCCCTTCCGCCAATGGGAACCCTAGACCTAGCCCTAACCAATCACAACACTAGCCCTAATATCTAGAACCAATAGGAGACCAAGACCATACAACCAATCATAGCCCTAGTCTAAGCACTCAATCACACAGGAAACCCTAATCCCTACATTTAATAGAAAGCCTAACCCTAGCCCTAGTCCCAACCCTAGTCCCAGCAACCAATCACACAGGAAACCCTAATCTCTACTTCCAATAGAAAGCCTAACCCTAGTCCTAGTCCCAAACCTACGTTAATTAAAACACTGACCCAGGAATTCCATCAAAACCCTCAAATACCCAACCAATGAGACCACTAACCCTAATCCAATAGAAACATCAGATACAACCACCAATCAGTGCACACATGTACCATACAATAGCAGACTATATAAGGTCCCAGCAACCTCAGACAAGGTTTGCTGGCCAGGGAGTTGGAAGCTGCTCCTCTATTCAGAATCTCCTAGAAGACAGACAGGCTCAATCCACACTTTGGACTTCTGCAGTTAAGGGCCTAACAAACTTTGTCCTCTAACAATAATGTTTGTATAAAACTTTACTCACTCTCCTAGCGAAAAACGAGTGCACAATCCCTATAAAACACAGTTGAAACAGCTCACAGCAGATTTTTGATGTCTCAGAGCACCGTCTGTCCACTCTCTGAAGTAGAATATCCCTGTTGCTAGGGGGGAAAAGGGGGGGTCTGGTTTCACTCACTTGCTAACACAAAATGGGAGCTGGGGTGGACTGATTAACATACAGGTCTGAGCACAGAGCAAGGGAGAAATTAGGAGGGAAAAACAGATAGTCACGGGGAATAAGAGGGAATAAAACTACAGATTTTGGACTGAAAATCCCACAATTCAACAGGTTAAATAAAAACAGTCATGGGCAAGTAGAAACCACAAGTTTAAACACAGGTGAGAAATTTTGCAATCACGGGCAGGTTAAAACTACAATTTTTAAACTGTAACAACCACAAGGAAAGACAGTTAAGAAAAGTGATGCAAACACGGGTAGGGAAAATCGCTTTTTAAATTTTAGGAAAGAGACAGCACAAGTGTGCCTCCTTACCACCTCCTGGTCTTTGGTTCACTGCTTTCTGGGGCACAGGGAAACTGCAGCTCACAAAATGGAGGTGAATGTTTTGGGGTTCACCCATATGTATACATTACCGTTTTTAAAATGCAATCTGAAGAAATTGGTAATTATAGCCTTTCTTATAGGCTGCATTATATTCTTATCTTAAGTGTTTCTGCAGGCCTTCCTGAAGAAAGGCGAACATCTACACTAAAGAAGATATGATTTGGAAAGTGCCCCAGGAACCCCGAACGTGGGCAGGATTATTCAGTGGTTATGACGATCAATGTAATCCCTTGGAAGAGACAGATATTTCTCCTAATTAGACCGCACCACGGGAGGCATAACATTGTGACGCATTCCCATGTCTACCAGTAATGGCAAATCTCGGAATGTGCCAAAATCCATGGACAGATGCTTGGGAACACCAACGCTCCACCCATGGAACGCCTCCCTAGGGCAGAGTAACACAACGCAGTGATTTGCTCTGCGTTGCGTTAATCTAGATTTTCCAAGCCACGCAGGGCCAAGCAAGGTGGCTCTCTGTCCAATTGCGTGGCGCAAGATCGACAAAACTGCTTGATAAATCTGCTCCTAAGGATCCTAAACTAAGACCGATGTAAAGCTGGAGCAGTTTTGGGGTTAAGGGGGAATCACTAAACTGACTGTTTATGCGAGCCTTCTGAGGGAGAAGAATTTCAGAAAATAATTATATTGTTTTTCTTCATGTGTAGAATCCTCTTTTTTTCAGATCTGATTATTTCTTAATATACTATTAAAGATACATATCATTACGTGGCGTTGCAACCCCCCGCTGAGGAACACCGTGGTTATGTTTTTGTGTTTGCGGATGTACCTTTTTTGTGTTTTTTGCATTTCCTTGTCAAGTCGATTGGTACTTTGGGTATATTTGGCAATTTTGGGTAGGCCTTACCTGTTGAGTAGTGAGGCTGGGTGGGGAGAGAATTGCTTTACTTGGTCACGTTTGGTTACTCATATGTTTATCACAGTCATTGCCCCCACTACATCGCGGCCAAATAAGTTTTTCATTGCTTCTTGGACATATAAATGGCCCAGCTGGGTAGCGTGGAAGGCCCATCAGGCCTACGCCTGATGTCTTGGAACGTTCGGGCCTTAATGACAATAGCAAGAAGCGGTATGTAATACACTATTTGCTGTGACATAAAGTCAACATAGCCTTTTTGCAGGAAACGCATTTGCCCACATCTGACTCCTCCCGGTTCGCTTCCAGTTGGGTTGCGCATAGATACTTTTCCAATTTTAGCAACTACGCCAGAGGTACAGTCATTCTTATACATAAGCGGGTTCCTTTTAGCCTTCACAAGGTTGTCAACGATGGCGAGGGCAGATATACCATTGTAGTCAGGACATTGATGGGATACGGGGTGGCGCTACAATGCGTATATGGCTGGAACACTGACTCTCCAGACTTCTTTCACTCCTTGCTCACTCAGCTCACAAAACTGGGGCCCACGGTTTTGTTAATGGGAGGGGACTTCAATATTATCCCGGACCAGACTCTAGATAGCACTTCCATCTCCTCTGATTCCAAACCCTTCGCGTGTCGCGCCCTCCAGTCTCTGTGCGAGCAGCTCTCACTGCTAGACATTTGGCGCAAACGCAATCCCTCCCTCACTGAATTCACTCATTATGCAGGTTACAACAACACCTGGACCAGAATTGATTATTGGTTTCTCTCCCCAAGCGTCTCCAGTTGGTACCACTCTCTTACTACTCTTCCGAGGACGTACTCCGACCATTCTCCCGTGTTACTAGTTATTAAGGCACCCTCCCGGAAGGGTTTGAGGCAATGGCGCTTCCCTGGCCGAGCCCTTGAGGATGGCCTGTTCCACAATGAAATACGTGAGGCTATTGAAGACTACTTTGCTATCAACACCGGCTCAGTAGATACCTGGGCGGTGTAAAGGGAAGGGTTCAAGGCTTACATAAGTGGTATATGTATTACTAAGAATGCCGGAGTACTCCACGACTTACACAGAACACTATCCCACTTAGCAGAGCAGAACTCGACAACACCCAGGTACAAACTCACATCCCTGACACCGAAAAGAAGCGCGTGGCCCTTCTTACAGAATACAGGGACACAGCTAATCGAGAAATCCTTTTTATGGGCAAATACCACACTGCAAAACGATACGGAGAGTGCGAGCGGCCGGGGCGAGTACTTGCTCAGATGCTTAGACCCCCATATAGTAAAGCCTACGTCACCGAATTGCGGTCATCCACAGACCATCCGCTTTCTGACACCTCGGAAATTTGCGACGAATTTCTGGCTTATTTCAAAACTTTATATGCTTCCAAAATAGGGCAGGACCACGCCGCCCAAGAAGCCTACCTCTCTGAGATTGCGTTAGTATACCTCGAAAAGAACATGCAGGATTTCCTAGCGGAACCTATTTCTGAAAATGATGTCCTCAAGGCTATTGACACGCTCCGATCAGCCTCTGCCCCCGGGTTGGATGGGTTCACGGGTGACTTCTACAAGGCATATAAAGATCAATTAGCACCACAACTTATCGAGGTATACGCAGAGGCTCTGGAGAGACAAATATTGCCTCCCACCCTTCGTGAGGCGGGCATCATTTTTCTTCCCAAACCCGGCAAAGACCCGCGGTTCTGTGGGTCATACAGGCCCGTCGCTATTAAATTTAGACTATAAAATCCTTGCTAAAATTATAGCTGGGCGCCTGTCACAATTAATGGAATTCATCATCTCGCCTGCACAATCTGCCTTTGTCTCCCACTGTTACACATCGTTCAACCTCAGAACTCTCTTTTCCGTATTACATAGAATAAATCCGGAAGTACCAGCGGCCGCAAATTTACTAGATGCGGAAAAGGCATTCGATTCTTTAGAGTGGCCCTTTTTCATGTCAGTCATGCGCCGTATGGGAATGCCCATGGGGTTTATGGCAACCACTGCACTGCTTTATCGTCGTCCAACGGCACGTCTCCGGTTAAATGGTACGCTCTCCCAGCCCTTCTCTCTATCTCGCGGCACACACCAAGGCTGCCCACTATCGCCGCTACTATTTATCCTTGCTATGGAGCCCTTAATTAGACACTTCCAAGAAAAGCATTTGCAGTGGGGTCTGCAATTCAACACAGGCCCCCTACTTGTCTCGCTTTATGCGGACGACACTATCCTTTATGTTAGGGAGCCACAGGTTAACCTAGAACCCCTCATACGAGAGATACTCCGCTTTGGCAAGCATTCGGGTCTAGGCATAAACTGGAACAAGTAGTGATTTTTCCCTTAACATACAGCCCAACGCCATGGGAGTGTGAATTCCCGCTGGAATGGTGCACTGATTCTGTCAAATATTTAGGCATAAAGATCCACTTAGACACTGATCAGATCATTCGCCTAAATTACGGACAAGCTATTAACACCCTAAGACTCAAATTGACAGATGGCTGAAGCTACCACTATCAATTGCCGGCAGGGTGGCCATCAAGATGATCATCCTCCCCAAATTTTTATATCTTTTTAACAATATTCCTATACCCGTTCCAAACAGTTTCTAAAAAAAATAAGAGATACATACCATTAATTGCATGTAAATTTTCCCATTAAATCATACTGATGACCCATTCGTGCTGAAAAAAAAACTACATAAAGAAACATGGTAGAAAATCAATAAATGGAAGTTATCTTGTAATGGGGAGTTTTGGGATTACATTTAAATCAAATTTATGTTTCATGAAGACATTCACAACTTTGCTTAGTGCAGTTTATTAGGAAAGGCACTTTCAGGAAATTGCAGTTCAGTTTAAATGATTTCATAGTGTAAATAACTTCTGGTACAATACCATCAGTTGTCCATCTCTGAGGGTACCATCGTCCTTAGCTGTGCTTGTGCAAAGTTCCTGTCTAATATTCTTGAATGAGTCATTTGTTTTCCCTTCTTTGGTATTAGTAAATATTTCTTTATTTCTCTCAGCAATCCACTGTGAAAATGAAGGCCTTCTCCGTAGTCTGTCATTCACGTTAATACTTCTCTCCCCCATTGGTTCAGGCTGTGGATTACACATGATTTTTTCAATACCTAAGTCTGAGTTTTTTTTATTTGAATTCAATGTTTCCATTGTTTGAAAGCTTTCTTTAAGATCCTGTAAGGCAAAATATATCTGATTGCTTTAACATATACAATCACAAATAAAATACAAATATAAATGAATCTTGAATAAAAGGTTTATCTAAAAAATTCTAATATGTAATCATGCTACTTTTCATTAAAGTCTGTACCAGTAAGTATTCCTTTCCTCATATACCCATAGCAAACATATTTACATCAAAGCTAAACTGAAGTTACAAAATTCTATTTGTCGGACATATTTTTTTGTTTTATCCCTGGCCCAGCAAGGACTTGCTGTGGGGACTGTTAAAGGTTATTTGGCGACTCTTTTGGCTTTTTTACTTTTACCGGACCAGCCACCCTTGTTCAAATCATCTGTTGTGATGAGGTGTTTTGAAAGGTTTGGCTCAATTATTTCCTTCCGCAACCTTTGTGATACCAAAGAGTGATTATAATTTGGTTTTCTCTTTTCTCATGTGCCTGCTATTCGAACACATGCACTGCTGCCCTTTACATCTTCCAACTCTGAATACTTTCTCTAGTGGCACTAACCCTGGCTTGTAACATGAGCGAACTACAGGTTCTCTTGGTCCATCCACCTTTTTGCCAGACAAAGCAGTACTGCTGAATAGAGACCTTTTTGTCTAAAATTGTTACTGCTTTTTACATAGGACAATTCATCACTCTTCTAAAGTTCTTTGGTCCGCTTCACCCCACAAAAGAGGAGGAGAGACTTCATCAGCTGGATCCCAAAAGAGGTTTACGGTTCTATATCGATCGCACCAATGATTAATAGGTGGATGATCAACCCTTTGGAAGGGTTTCTGCAACAGAGAAAGGCAAGGTGGCGCAGAAAAGGGCCTTGGCAAAGTCCTCTGCAAATATATCTGCTACCCACAGGACAAGGAGCACCTCTGGAGTGGATGAGAACCCATTCCACCAAGGCCAAGCCTGCTACCACTGTGATGGCATGTGAAGTGCCTGTCTTTGAAATTTTGCGGGCTGCGAAATGAGTATTAGGACACATGTTTACAAAGCACCACTCACTGCCTTGACAGCTAGGTCCGACAGGCAGGGGATTTTGCTCATTAGGTCCTGCAGGACTCTTAAATCTGAGCCATTCCACAGAACCACTATCGTGGGAGGAACTGGTTTGGTATCTATTCTAAAGGGGAGGAATCTGCAGTTAGAATTACCCATCATAATAAGTCACTCACATTCGTTAGGGATTTTTGTGGCAGCTATTCTATCTAACTGCAGATTCTTTACCGCCCTCCTCCTCCCGTTCGGTGGAATTGTTTCTTTTCCAATCTAGAATGGTTTCAACCTAAAAATCTGCACACTGGTATTGTTGATCTTTTTTGGCTTTGTAACCAAGGGAATGGACAGAGTCAAGAAAGAAACTGACATTAGCGCGCAGAGATGGAGCTTATGTGTGTATTGGTTCTTCACCTCCGGAATGGAATGAGGTTGGCGCAGAGCCGCATGATGTCACCTATTAGTGTGCAGGAGCAGTGCTATCTAAATCTTCCAGATCCACTCTGGCTCCTGGGGATAACTTATAGGTGAGTAGCCTGCAGTTAGGTAGAGTATTCACTAGAAAAAGCCTTACTGAAGGTAAGTAACTTGTTCTTCAGGGACAGTGTAGGAAAGTGGGTTATTAGTAGGTGGAGGTATGCATCTACAACTAGTAATAATACCCCAATTACTAATAAGGTCCAGTCAAGTCTCAATAAATCCTTGCTCAACCCTTTGTAGCTTGGCAAACGAGCAGTCAGGCTTAACTTAGAAGACAGGTGTGTAAAGCATTTAATATCACCAAAACAACAAATAAGTAAAAGACACAACAGAATAAAAATCCAAATCCAATTTATAAAAAATAGAGGACATTTCTGTCTTTAAAATGACACTGAAATGACAAAACTCAAATGCAGGGAACCAAAGATATGTATTTTTGAATATTACATAAATAAATGTGCATTCTAGCGCTAAAAAGCTTAAAGAGCCACTCACGCCTATCTGTTCGTGTTGGACTGGGACAAAGTCAAAGTTTTAGGCCGAACGTGATGGAGCGCACAGCTGACAGGTTGAGCACTAGCTCCTGGACAAGATTTTACCTTTGGACATAGTCTTTTTCTTGGAGCTTTTCTTCCGACGTGAAGCCCTAGGGTTCCCAGGATATGGAGTTTGCTTCGACGGCAGGGGCCCTGCTGCAGGGCAATGCCTTGGCGAGCCCCTGGAAGTTGTTGTCCTCCATGTCGATGGCGAGGCGCTCTGGAGCTTTCAGTGGAAACAAACTAGTGTGATCAGGCCGATTCTCAAGTCGACAATGGCAGCTTGACTCTTGGAGTTGAGCTAGTCTTCTTCTGGAGCTCTTCAACAAAACTTTGTAAAAAGATCCCAAATTTTCAGAACTTCTTCTGAGTGGTTTCTTTTATGTTGAAAAGTGTCCAGCACCACCAGCCAAACGTTCAGAAGCTTTGGATTGCCTCTTGAGTTCTGGAACTCAATCTCCAACAATGCAACTGGGCAGTCAAGAAACTCCAGTTATAGCTGGTCAGCTGGAGTATTTCTCTCTTTGTCTGCTGCTGGTGACTTTGTTATATGGTTCCCACTAGAAAATGTAGGACTGCGTATTAGGACAACAGGACTTCAGAATGCAGGGATCGAGTCTGTCTACACCATTAGAAACTGTTGGCCCAATTCCTAGGTAGCTCACAGTGCCTCACTCGAACCCCTAACCTTTTTGGGGTGGACTGTGAATTGGCATCAATGAACATGCCACTCTGATCTCTAAGGAAATCGTGGAAAGCAGATCTTACCCCTTTTGTTACTTACACATGCATGCCCTTGGTAAAACACAGGAAAGTTAAGAAGGAGGTTTTCAATACATTTATAGAAACAAGAATAATCTTGCATAAAAAGAATGTGCTGCGATTATTAGGTGGATAAAACAAAGCAAGGTAACCCACATTGTGAACATGGAGAAAAGAATGAACAGTCTAACCATGACAGTCTGATTCCTATATATCTACATACCTACCTTTTTTTAAAAAACTTATTTTTATTGCCATTTTCATATTTCACGCATTGTGCATCATACATAACTTTCAAATAGTCATATCAGATTATACATCCAGTAATGGTACATAGCAACTGTATATACTGATGATTCATCATCGGGGAGCATAAACAATGTACAGAGATATCATGATGTTTAGACCCTGTTGTCTCGGGTTCCACATATGGCATAGGAACTGGGGTGTAACACAGGCATAAACTAGGGGACGGGCATGGAAGAACATATCCATTTACACTAGTGAGGGTATGCAGCGTCGTGTGGGTAAGGCACCTCTGTGACTCATGTTTGCCTATCCTAGTTGGTTCGACCGAGAACTGCGATAGTATACCAGATGCTAGGGCTTGTTATGAGCTCGCGTGGTTGGGATTCCGAAAAATCAGTTGGTTAGGGTCGGTGACTGTGTGCGGGACTGACGATGTAGGTGGGCCGTCTGTTGGGTCTGCTCCCGGGGAGAGCTGCCTAAACTGATATAATAACATGGCCCATTCCATTGATATAGGGTGCTTGCGGGTCCCTTTCACCTCCTCCTCCCGCAATGTCTCCTCCTCCGCCGCCGCCCATTTGTGTGTGGCTCCCACCCACGCCGCCAACGGTGGACCGCGGGGGAACGCCAATGCATGGCGATGCTGCGTTTGGCCAAGAGCACCGCAAGGGAGAGGAAGCGAGTCTGCACCCTGTGCTGCTTACCTGCGCGAAAGATGCCTATGGCACTGGCCTCCCAAGTGTTCATACAAGTTAGCCCAATGAGGGTACCCAAAGCAGTGTGAATGTGGTGCCAGAAAATTTTAATGACGGAGCAATTCCAAAACATATGTCGGAAGTCTGCATTCCGCTCATGACATCTGGGGCATAGGAACTGAGTTTCAGGGTAGAATCGTTGGAGGCGTGCAGGTGTTAGATAGGCCCTGTGCAGGATGTAATATTGAATGTTTTTAAAGCGTGCGTTTCTAGAGACCTTCTTAGGGTACTTCAGAGCTCTCTCCCACTCCCTCTCATGGAGCACCCGCCCGATTTCAGCCTCCCAGGTGGCTCGGAGGGTCTCCAGTGGCTTATTAGTCAGTTCCCGTATGGCTTTATAAAGCCATGTAGTTAGATGGCGTCCTGCTCCCATGTGTAGAATCGTGTGGATAACTGGATGTGTGTGCGGTTCCACTTTGATTAGGTCCTGGTACGGTCGGTAGCTTTCTAGGAGTTGGCGGTGAAGCAGGAATTGTCCTGGGGGAAGTTCGTACTCCTCCACCAGGCTATGGAACTGTCTTAGTTGCCCGTCCTCGAAAAGGGACTCTACCTCCGTTAAGGCACACGATGTCCATATGCGAAGCACGCTATTTGTGTAGTAGTGTTCCTGTTTGGGCCATCCCACCAGAGTGAGTAGAGGGGAGTACAACGGAGTCCCCGGAGACATGCAGTGTATTCGTAGCATGCACCTGCGTGCCACTGACACCTGTAGAGGGTATGTGCGTTTTGGTTTAGTGCCAGGGAGGAGCAGGCGACGGATCTCCGGAACCGATATCCGTCCTGCGACGGTATGAGTTTCCACATTATACCTGTCTGCCGTCCCATGAGACAGCCATTGCAGTTGTGCTGCCAAGAAGTAGGCCTCGAATGAGGGGGCTCCCAAGCCACCCTGTGTGGTGGGCAGCTGCAGTATGGTCAGGGCTATTCTGTGTCTGGCGGTCCCCCAAATGAGCGCACTGAGGAGGGAGTCTAGGTCCCGAAAAAAGGCTGTGGGCGGGATTACTGGCAGATTGGTAAAGAAATACAGCAATCTTGGAACCATGATCATTTTGGCCAATGCCACTCTCCCAACTGGAGCCAATGGAAGGCTCTAATACTCGCCAATGCCCTGCTGAGGTTACCCTCGAACATATCTGCGGAGGAGTGGTAAAGACGGATCCCGAGGTATCGGGGGGCCTCTGCGCTCCAGGGCACCCGCTGAGCCCCCAGGTGAACCTCCTGTGGGGGCAGTTCCGGCTGCAGCGGATATATCGTGGATTTATCCCAATTCACCCGTAGTCCCGAGGCCGCGGTAAATTCCGTCAAAGTTTCCCAGAGGGGGGTCAGGTCGTCCGTAATGTCCCGCACATAAATCAGCAAGTCATCAGCGTATAAGGAAACACTATGCATTGTGCCTGCTATCGGGATGCCCCAGCTTTCCCCTTCCCGCCGGAGTCGTATGGCCAGAGGCTCCACCGCCAGAGCAAAAAGCAGAGGGGATAACGGGCAGCCATGTCGCGTGCCCCTCTGAACCGCAAACTCCGTCGATATGTACCGGCTTAGGCGTACCCGCGAGGTCAGCCCGGTGTACAGTAGGCGCGTATAAGCCAGGAGGGTGGGCCCAATGCCTGCTCGCTGCAGTACCGAAAACAAAAACTGCCATGTGAGGGAATCAAAGGCCTTCTCAAGATCTAGAATGAGACAGGCCGCTCGAGGGTATATCCCCCTTACCTGATCCTGAATGTGGAAGACCCGACGTATGTTCTGGGACGTGCATCTGCCGGGTATAAATCCGCACTGATCCGGGTGGACTAGGGAGCGTATGATTTGTACGTATCTATCCGCCAGTGTCTTCCCGAGGAGTTTGCAATCGGCGGACAACAGCGATATGGGGCGATAGGAGGCCATTTGCTGTGGGTCCCTATGTGGTTTCAGGAACGTCACAATCACGGATTCTCGCAAGGATTTCGGCAGTTCTCCCTTCTTCAGCGCTGCCGCGAACACCTCTACCAATCGAGGGACTAGGTGCACCGCGAATGTCGTGTAATATTCTAAGGGGAACCCATCCAGTCCCGGAGCCTTATTTCGGGCCAGGGCATGCAGGGCCCGTGTCACATCCGCCGAGACTATTACGGCGTCTAAAGCCTCCCTCTCTGTCCTCGTGATTGTTGGGATAGGTAGAGGATCGAGAAATCGATCCACTACAGTTTGCGGGGTAGAGGCGGGGTCGCTATATGTCTCTGCATAGTAGTCGCGAAAAGCCCCAAGAATCCCCGCCTGGGAACGCACTAACACCCCCCCAGGGTCCAGTATCTCGGTAATGGGCTTGACGTCCGTGTCCTGCCTGGCCAGCCACGCCTGTAGAGTGCCCGTCTTGTCTCTCTCTCTATGCATCCGTGTAGCGTATGATCGGAAGTTGTACTTTCGTAAATCCGCGGAGGCAGCTTGATAGGCAGTTTTTGCCTCGGCTATACGCCGCGTCTCCCCTTCGGATGTGACATGTGGTGAGGGTCGCCAAGCGGTGCTCAGCAGTGGTGAGAGCCTGTTCTAGTACGCGTTTAACTCCCGTTATTTGCTTCAAGCACTCTCCCCGGGCCACCACCTTAAACGCATCCCATTCCACCAACTTGGATGACGCTGTACCCGAATTGCGTGTGAAATAGTCTTGGATGCTACTCTCCTGATCGTGCCGAAAGACTTGGTCCGATAGACAGTCCCGCGGCAAGCGCCACGTGGGGACCGGCGGGTGTGGGGGCCGCCAGTGTAACTGGAGAATGTGAGCATCGTGATCGGATATGATCCTGCCCAAGTAGTCCGTGTGGGTAATCTTGGGCAATATAGTCGCCGAGCATAAAAAGCGGTCAAGACGGACGCGCAAATTGTGTGGTATGGAGTGAAAGGAATACAATCGGACCAGGGGGTGGCGCATTCGCCAAGCATCGGTGAGCGACCAGTGTGTAATCCAAGCCCAGAATCTATCAGTTTGCTTATGCGCCGGGGAGTGCGGTGGAGGAGGGTGTGAGCGGTCAAGGTTCAAGTCGGGCGTGCAGTTATAGTCTCCTCCCAGAACCCATGGTATGGAAGCAAATGGGGCAAGGACCCCTGTGAGATGGTCCCAAAACTTGTCTTGTTCTACATTAGGGGCGTAAATGCTACCGAGAAGCACTACCTGCCCGTCCAACAGACCCTCCAGCAGCGCATATCTACCTTCTTTGTCGACCACCCTCCGAAGCTCCTGGAAGGGAGTTCCTGGTCGCACCCAGATCAACGCCCCTCGTGCATACGCAGAATAGGTTGTGGCGCATATGAGACCCCTCCATTTTGACTGTAGTTTCCCGACCTCTTTCGCAATGAGATGCGTCTCTTGTAAAAAGACTATCGGGGTGTTGTGACGCTTTGCATAGGAGTACACCGCATATCGTTTGCGCAGAGTGTGAAGCCCCCTAACATTTAGGGTGAGGATGGTAACATCAGTGTGTGGTGTATGAGGTGTCATGTCTTTGCGCCTGCTCGCCATGCGCGGGGGCTACGCCTATTGAGGTGCACAAATCTCGGTCGCGCTAGCTGGCTAAGGGTGTCTGTTTCCCCCGACGCTGTGTAGTCATAAGTAGGGGATGTCTGGATCCGTATCATTCCATGTGGGGGGCGGGAAAAGTGTTGAACTAGGACAATCAACTGAACAAACGGGGTCGGGGAACATTCCCAATGCCTAGGGCCCATCGCCGAGGACGATGCGTCCAAACCTGTTTACCCAATTAAGGGGGGTACAACAATATAAGAAGGGGGCGGCGGTATATGCGTACTGGGCCAGAAACGAATCGGGCCATTAGTAGGGAAAATGGACGTTGCTCCTGCTGTAGCAAGTAACGAGACTGAAGTCGAAGTTCGGCAGGTGGGGGAAAAAGTGTACTTAGTTCGATGTTAGTTTCAGAAGTCCCCTCTCATTTCGCTCGGGAGACAGATTGTTCATCCAGAATGAGGTCCGCCGTCTGCGGAGTGACCATGGGAGGCGTCACGGAGTCCTCCCCCGACACTGTTTCGTCACTGTCATTCTCCCCCTCTGAGGTAAAGATATGCGGTGGCCGGTCAATGTCGTCCGGCAGGGGGGATGCTTGTAAGTCGATCACCGCTTGTAGGGCCTCCCTCCGTTCTTTCACTATTTGCTCTAGGTCAGGAGAGGCCTGGGTGCGTGCTCGAGCTCTGCCACTCACTCCACCTCGTGGGCGCCGCTGTGATCGCTTTCCGGATCTTGAAGGTTTAGGGTGTGGGTCTCTTGGGATCTCCGCTCTAGACTGTCGTGTGCAGTGCAGGTCCGCCCAATCTTGAGCTTCCGCGGCATTAGTGAAAAACACAGTGGAATCGGCGTGGACCACCCTGAGGCGAGCTGGGAAAAGCAAGGAGTATTGGATATTGTTCTCACGCAGCCGGCGTTTTACATTCAGAAAGGAGGCCCGCTGTTGTTGAACTGCTCTTGCATAGTTTGGGAACACCATAATGTGCTGGTTGTCGACCCGCAGGGTGCCCGCCACTCGTGCCGCGCGTAGTACTGCGTCTCTGTCCCGGAAGTGGAGGAACTTTGCTAACAGCGGCCTTGGGGGCGCCCCTGGGGGCGGTCTGCGGGCCGGGACCCTGTGGGCTCTTTCCATAGAGAAGAATGCGGAGCGATCCTTTTCCGGAGTGAAGGATTTCACCCAGGTCTCAAAGTATTGCAGGGTCCGTGCCTTCAATTCCTTCGGGTAGCCCTATTACGCGTATGTTGCAGCGTCTTGAGCGCCCTTCTAAATCGTCCGCACGTTCCTCCATGATGGTCAGGCGATGCAGCACCTCCTGGAGAGTCTGCTGGTGCTTGTCGAGCGTTGGCTGTATGTCCTCAATTTTCTTCTCTCCGTCCTTCACTCTATCCACCAGTTTCCGATGGTCGTCACGGATAAGGCTGACGTCCGTCGCTAGCGTCCCGAGTCGGTCCTCCATTGAGACTCTGGAATGCTCAATGGAGGCCAGAACCTGGTCCAACTTGACGGAGACCGAGGAGTCAGGCTGTGTTTCCACCGCGCCCACCCATGTCCGGGCTCTGGGCATCTTCTCTGGGGCCGTCTCGGGAACGGTCGTCTGTTGGGTCCCCCGGGGCTTCCCCATTGCTGTGATCGGGGCACTTCAGCACGTCGTGCCCGTCTGCCGAGGACGCGGGTTCCCTCTCTCCCAAGGAGACAAGGGGGTCGCCTTGTTGTCGGTCCTGCCCTCACCAGTGATCTGCGTCCCCGTCGGATACTTCCGCTCTCTGCCAGCTCAGGTCCAGGAGACACTCCGCTATTCTTCCCCCGCCTGTGAGCCACGAGGAGGCCGCCATCCGTCGACCTCAGGGATTAGTGATCAGAGCACATGAGAGGTATCGTCCCACCTCGTGTCACCCCTCGAAGCGGGCCGCCGCAGGTCTGGTAGACACTCCGCCACTCGGCACCCTTCAATAGATCGCCAGGGGGGCTGTCCTCGTAGGACCCTTTATTAATGTCTGATTCTGGGTGCCATCCATATGTGAGCCTCCCTGCAGGGTGGGGCGTCCCAGGCTTGATAAGGGGAGAGCGCAGGCCACTCTCCACTGATGCCGGTTTTCCCTGCCCTCCGTTACGGGCTCCAGGCTCTGTTACAACGATGTCCCGTCGGGCGCCATCTTAAGGTCAGGCGTCCCGACCCAGCATCAAGACACACCAGGGCTCCCCCCGCAGCTCCGCACTCACCGCGGATGTCGCAGCTTCCAGGCGCCCCACAGGGAATGCGTCATCTCTCGCCCACTCTGCCTCGTCTTCTCACCCGTGGAGCTGGTTACTGCGCGTGGTGCGCGTTGCTGGTGTCATGGCCGCCCATTCTCTTCGCGCCAATGCAGGTAGGGGGACGTTTGCTCTCTCCAGCAGCCTCCGGAGCTTCGCCACCCATCAGCGTCGTTCATGCGCCGTTGTCGCCTTAATGGGGGTTCACAGGGGAGCTTGCCGGCTATAGCCGTGTTCCAGCCGTCCTCCGGGCGCACTATCGCGGACCTCCGGCACCGCCCGCCGCCATCTTGCGATACCAAGTCCCGATCCGGAGCTTTACCACGCCGCTGTTGCTCTTCTCCCCCTCAGTGCCTCGCCTCCTCAAAGCAGTAGATGCCAGGGCCGTTCCGACACCCAGGGTTGCGTTTTCATGCGGGAGCAACGCCTGGAGTCGGTCAGTTGTCCGGCCCGATCGTAGAGCCCTAGCAAGCTGCAGCCGCCATGGTAGCCGGCTTGGCCACACCCCCATATCTACATACCTACCTAACGCTACTGCTACTCTGAAAGCACAGTGGATGTACCCTCTGTCTGATCTCGTAGAATGGCCTGAGACCCCACACCTGAGTGACTTGATCTGGAGTTGGATCAGCAATCCCTCTCTGCAGAATCAGCATGGACAATCAGCATTGGCAGCTGCATATCGAACACAGCATTCGTCCCAGGACCGTTGTGGCTGGAGTGTTACATCTGACCCACAAAGGAACAGTGCACGGTTTCAATAATAAAACAACTGTGTAAGAGATGCAGCTCTGATGCAATGGTGTGTTTAGATGTTAGAAGATATCTCCCAGTGGACACCACATGTACTAGGGTATCTCGTTCTGTGTTCCTGGCTTTGAACACAGAGTACAGATTACGTTGCAATAAAGGCTTACTGAAAACAAGCAACATAAGCAGAGTCAATTAGAATCATATAGTGAAAATAAAATATGTGAAAGGTAACAAGACTAGGACAACGTCTGCTAAAATGTGTCTCTTTTCTGTATTGTGGACACGTATGAGTGAGAGAACAAAGGGTGAGGACCTATTACCACAGGCCCTAAGAGGGTTCAGTGTTGTGTTCTAGGGTGCTAACTTACCTGTTACTCTGGTAAGGCACTATGAGCCAGTCTGGATTTGGGCCCATAGGTACTAATGTGGATTGTGACTACATACTGATGTTCTGTGATCCCAGGCATAGTTCTTTTTCTAAACAGAATCCCTGCAACATGGCACCACAAACGTTAATTCTGGTACTTGTTCATGGGTGTCCAGAGTAGTACTTGTATGTGTCCACAATACCCTTACAACTCTTACCAGAGACGTCCATGGTGTTGGGGATTAATCCTCCACAGTTTTTAGGAAGCACCTAATTCTGTTGGTTTTTCAAGCATGAAAGTTTAAAAGGACTAAATCCATTTTTGTGTAGCACTTTGTTGTTTCCATACTGCTATATTTTGGTAGCGCCACAGGCTATTGCTATTCCCACAAATTGCAGACCTGCTGTCGGTGCTCATGTAACACATCACAGACTTACGAATGCAGGTGGTGCTTTTATTTTTGCAGTAAAATTGGACGTTGCTTATCGCTTTGAAGTCTTTTACTCTTGGGCCCATTTTCTAGCTTAGGAAGTTATACTACCACATTTCATTCATACATGACTCCTCAAGTGCCAGTACAACACAGAGCATATGCGCTCATGAACGTAACTTTATCTTATTGAAAACATCAAAGTTGGTTCCTAGGCATGATGGGGCGACCTGGCCAGCATTAGCTGGATACACGCTGTACCTGATCTGGAGAATCAGAATATTTTCCAAACACGAGCCTTATACCATACTCTGGTTACTCTAGACAGAAACTTGACTTAATATGTTTTGCACACCTTGCTGGCACAACCAGCAAGAATTGGCCTGCCAGGGCAATCCCAGGTGCCTGCAGTGCCTTTAATAATTCCTGTAATTGTTCATTCTGTTATGGGCAAGCTACCTACTAATCATGAGAAAATTCCATTTTGGATCGCCCCCCAAAAATGTAACAAATTGAAGCTGTCTTTCCACTCACGGGACCACAAGATAAGCACTGAATTTTGACTATGTGCTTACTACACACTAAGGTTCCTGCTAAAGGAGACTGCAACACTTGGGGGACAGTTTTTGCCTCTGTCTATACAATCAGTCATGGGCACTTCCTCGATGTCAGTCTTACCCGATGTATTAAAACAAATACAGAACAAACACGGGGCAGCTGCTGCCCTGGATTTGGGGATGAAACTAATGGGAAATTTTACCATGTATCCCCGATAATTCTGTCTGACATTAAAGGTGAACAAGCATCTCAACCTGTACGCCAACAGCTCGTAGTGGTTGCACAAATCAACCGTGAACGTGAGTTGCCCATTATTATTGCTGATGTGTACACATCCTTAGGATGCAATAATTTGGAAACCAAACCTACAAAAGCACCTTTGGGCAAACCTAGTAAGCACAGCAGCCTCACCGGGACCAGGACTCGTCGCCCCAGGGTACCTCGCGCTCAGCACAAGTGTGCATCAAGTGTCATCGTATGCGCCAGGAGGCGCCAGCTTAAAGGGCAAAGCGGCCTCCCGCAGCGCGGGACGCCCGTAAGCACAGCAGTCTCACCGGGACCAGAGGGGGCCGGGACTCGCCGCCCAGGCTGCCTCGCGCTCAGCACAAGCGCACATCAAGTGTCATCATCTGCGCCAGGAGGCGCCAGCTTAAAGGGCAGAGCGGGCTCCCGCAGCGAGGGATGCCCGTAAGCACAGCAGCCTCACTGGGACCAGAGGGGGCCAGGACTCGCCGCCCCAGGGTGCCTCGCGCTCAGCACAAGCGCACATCAAGTGTCATCATCTGCGCCAGGAGGCGCCAGTGTTGTGAATAAACTATGAACTCCAACAAAGTAAATAGGTAGTTTTATTAGAAAGATGCAGCACCACCAGATGACATCCGCATACAACCCCGACAGGCTAGTAACTGCCCTTGAAGAACCACACGGCACGGATCCAAGGCTCTAGAACATCAATTGAGTCTAAACAGGGTCCGTGCCAACAGCATGTTTACCTTTGTACAACCATCAACATAACATAACACATCTTCCTCCCTCAAACAAAAGAAACAGAAGAAAAGAGAACAAAAAAAAATTATGAGTACAATTTTTTGGGGATAAGAGTTACAAAATCAGATAACCATGCAGGTTTCTTATGTAAACGTTTAGTCTCAGAAAAACTTCCATTGTCTTGGCTAACATTAGAGCTAATAGAGTGGGAGGGTAAAACAACATCACCAATGTTCTGACGTGAAACGTCGTTATTATCAACACTGTCGTTGTCGTAACTATTAACTCTACTTTCTTCTGGAATATCCTCCAAAACATGACTTTTTTTAGGAATAGAATGAACCTCTTTATACAATTTTCTATCACGTTTAAGTACAGCAATTTTGTTCAAATTCCACACTTTACCATTAGAAAGTCTGACAGCATTTTTCAAAACTTCTTTAACAACAAAGGGACCCATGAACTGACTTTCACCCTTAGATACCTTCCATGGTTTCTTAACTTTTACAAACATACCTACTTCTACATTAGGATCTGATCTGAAACTTCTACTAAAGTTAAACCTATGTTTGTTCACAAAATGAGTCTTTTCTAACCTTTTCCTTACTTTATCAAGATCTACACGGCATTTGGTGGAAGGAATAAGCCAAGAGGGATTGATTTTTGTCCTTGGTAATCTGCCTCTAATAATCTCAAAAGGAGCACAATTAGTCATATCATTAGGAGTGGTCTTGTACTTCCACATGGTCTTCATTACCTGAAACTCCCACTTTCCATCACTAACACCAACCATTTGAATAGCAGCTTTAAGTACTCTGTTGAATCTCTCAATAATTCCATTACCACTTGGATTATATAGTGAAGTAGTACCATGAATAATACCAGTCTTCCTAAAGTATTCTTTTGCCTTATTAGATAAGAATTGTACACCATTATCAGTAATCAAATGTATAGGCAAGCCTTCCTCTATAAAAACCTCATCCAAGAATAGCAAAACAATGTCAGTATTGACTTTGTCAACTACTTTTACGATAGGCCATTTAGAAAATAAGTCAATGACTGCAACAATGTATTTGCTCAATGAGCCAATTGGACCCATAATGTCCATAGCAATACTTTCCCAAGGGCCATTAGGAATATGATGTCCTTGCATAATAGGTTTTAAAGTCTTCAAGGACTTGTCAGCATTTGCACAGTGGAAACACTCTCTAACAATTCGTTCAGCAAAAATGTCTAATCCAGGCCACCAAAACGTTTTTTTGACAGACTGTTTAGTTCTGATGATGCCATTGTGAGTCTCATGACCATGTTTGACAATAATGTCTCTCATGCCGGAAGGAGGAACGGCTTTATCACCTCTCCAGATAGTATAGTCGGAAAAAGATAATTCATCTTTCACCTCCCAAAAGTGTCTCAATTCAGGAGAAAGATTCTTTTTAATGGGCCAACCTCCAATTAAATACTTCTGAACCTCTTGTAAGACTTTATCTTTAGAATACTCAGTGTTCCAATCCTCGATCTTAATAGGCAGTGCACCCTCATCATGAACCAAAGCAATGCGAAAATCATCCCAAGTATTCTGAATACATTCTTTCAGGAGTAAAGGGAGTCTAGATAAAAAATCAGCTGTGACATTGTCTCGACCAGGAACATAAACCATCTTATAAATGAAATCTTGTAATCTCATGGACATGCGTGCAATCCTAGCTGATGCTTTAATTAAACCATCAGTAGTGAGTAATCGTACAAGAGGTTTGTGGTCAGATCTGAGCTCACATTCTTTTCCCCATACAAACACCCTAAAATATTCAAGTGCCCACACCACAGCTAACGTTTCTCTTTCAATTGTGGAATATTTCTCTTCAGCTGGGGATAAAGCTCTTGACGCATATGCAATGGTGGATTAACTACTATTTTCTCTTTTCTGAGACAAAATGGCTCCCAAACCCTTCGAACTAGCATCAGTAGTGACAATACAAAGGAGCTGCGGATCAAAGTTATTCAATGCGGCAGCATTACTAATAGCTGATTTGACATCCACAAATTATTTTTCACATTCTGCGTCCCATGAAAATGTGCTATTATTTTTCAATAGCTGTCTAATGTTAAACACCCTACAAGAAAAATGTCGTACATATTTAGAATAAAATTCTGTTAACCTTAAAAATGATCGGATGTCATCTTTAGATCTAGGGGAAGGGGCAAGTTGAATGGCTTCCACAAGATCGGGTTTGGGTCTGACGCCATCAGCACATAGAATATGCCCCAGGTATGTAACAGAGTTAACACCAAATTTACACTTAGAATGTTTAACCGTAAGTCCATTAATGGATAATCTACTGAGGACCACCTCTAGAGCTTGATCATGAGTAGATTTGTTGTCGCCAAAAACAAGTATATCATCTTGGAAACAAACTGCATTTTTACAATCACCAAAAATATTGTGCATGACGCGTTGAAACACAGCAGCCGCTGAGGCAAGACCGAATGGCATTCTCTTAAATTGAAAACACCCAAATGGTGTGATAAAAGCAGTGTATTTCTTGCAATTTTCATCTAAAGCAATTTGGTGGTATGTAGATGACAAATCAATACAGGAGAAAAACTTAGCCCCACCAACCAAAGCCAGCATTTCAGAAATACGGGGAAGAGGAAATTGATCAACTACAATATTGTTGTTAAGATGGCGCAGATCAATACATAATCTAATATTCCCATTGGAACGTCTGGCCACAACAATGGGAGAAACCCATTCAGATGATTCAACTTTCTCTATGATGTCATTCTCCACCAATTTATCAAGTTATTTTCAAACCTCATCTCTAACCGTGATAGGAATGTTTCTTGCCTTGTAAATTTTGGGGCATGCATTGTCCTTTAAAATGATTCTATATTTGAAATGTATCAACTCCCCAATACTATCTTTAAATACATTAGGGAACTTACTCAACATGACACTACCACATTGGTTAGGTTCCCCAATAACCATGACAGGATCTGGACTATTGGGATTTAGAATAATGTCAAGTTTTCCTTGTTCAAGCCACCCTAGAACCGAAGGTCCATGTTTGGATACATATAGTTTAGCAGTACATTCACAACCTTTAAATTTGAATACAAGTACTCTAAAACCAATAATGTCAATTTTCTCACCCGAATACCCTTGAGGGTTAATGTCCCCAGGATACAACATAGGACCAAGTTTATCTATAAATTTTGATTTCCATACACTCTCGTTAATTATAGGATAAGGGGAACCTGAATCAGCGTAAATTTGTATCTCTACTCCACCAATCATCATCTCACAAATAGGTTTTTTCTTGATTAAGTTATTGTCAATGTTCAAAATGATAGACTGGCCTTCTGTGATGTTTAACATGTACGACTTTTTAAAATCGCCATCTTTAGTGTCAAGGTCACTCTCGCCAAACTCACCATCCTCAACACACCTTACTTTTTTATTTTTACTTTTCCTACAAGCCTTGGCAATATGGCCTAAAACACCACTGGGCAACCTTTGAAATTTGCTAAATGTGAACCACTGTCACACCTGTAGCATCTGAACTTGTTTGGGTCCATCGGGTATTCTTTAACGGAAATATTTTTTTTATAATTGGATTTAATTTTGGTATTGTCAACCTTAGCTACGACATTGCTAGATTTATTATTTTCATCAACTTTAACTTCTTTTGCACTTCTACTAGACATTTCTGCCTTTCTAACAATCGCTAGAATATCTTCTAATTTCGAGTCGCCATTCACCCAAAATCTATCCTGAATAGAAGTATCCTATATGTGCATGACGACTTGGTCCCTAATGAAATCTTCTTGTAAATTCCCAAATTGGCAATCCAGAGAGAGTGTTCTTAAAGCAGATACATAGTTATCCACTGATTCGTCAGTGTTCTGTTTCCTCTGAAAAAATGTGTATCTCAAAATACCAATGCATACTTTGGGAGAAAAGTAACGATCAAAGTCATTGACAGCAACTGTAAAAACATTCTGCTCACTGCCGCCACTAATTTTAGTCATTTGATTGTAGGCTTTAAGACCTTCAGGCCCTACAGAATGCAGAAAAATCCCTTTTTTTTCGGCTGGAGACATTTTGCCTTTCACATCCAATGTCTCTATGTAGTTAAGGAAATATGCTTTCCACTCTGTCCATTCCATGCAGGGATTGCCACCAGCAGGCCAGAAACATTGAGGAGAAGACAAGTTGTAATTTTGAGCACTCGCCATCTTAAATAAAACAAATGCTTAAAAAACGAGTAAGGCTTCTTCTGCTGATAAATAAAATAAAGAATCTCACCTTATAAAAAGGAAATATCCAATCTGAATGAATAATTGCAAAAGATCAGCATGGAATACCTTGTAGGAGATCAGCGCGTATTGCTCAGTCCACAACGCTGATGAACTTGTTGCTTGGCAACTTTGTGAACAATGAGAAATTAAAAATGGCGGCACGTTGCGCAAGCACGCGCTGGCAACCATAGAAAACAACGTAGAAGGCAGGAAAGTCCGTGTTCCTCTCGCGCTGTACGAGGAACACTACTTCAAGCTTCGTAGAATGCGCAGGAGGTCGGCGGAAGACGTCACGCCGAGCTCATAGAGCGCTGCCAGAAACAATGGAATCCTGAGAAAATCGGCGGTTGCGTTGAGCGTATCTTTTAAAAAGAATGATGAATTTGCCCAAAATTCATAAAAGCAGAATAAAATCAAGTAGAAAAGCCAGGGTTAGAAATCTAGGTATATCTTAATGTGTAGACACGAACTTCCAAGCAGGGATAGTATCTTTAAAAGCACACGCAAGTTCGTCCTAAGCGGTGGTGCCACTGAAATGAGCTTTCCAATCGTCGCCAAGTTTGTTGTGAATAAACGATGAACTCCAACGAAGTAAATAGGTAGTTTTATTAGAAAGATGCAGCACCACCAGATGACATCCGCATACAACCCCGACAGGCTAGTAACTGCCCTTGAAGAACCACACGGCACGGACCCAAGGCTCTAGAACATCAATAGAGTCTAAACAGGGTCCATGCCAACAGCATGTTTACCTTTGTACAACCAACAACATAACATAACAGCCAGCTTAAAGGGCAGAGCGGGCTCCCGCAGTGGGACGCGCGCGGGCAGCACCCGGGCCAAGGGCGGGCCCATCCTTGCCCTTCATCGCCCAGAGGAGACTGGGCTGGGCCACCTCTCTAACACCACAGGCACGGAGCCACAGGCCACAGCTTATTACGGTACTGTTGTCGATCTACCCTTGATATTCAAAGTACTTCTGGACTCAAAGATTGGGCTATATAGTCTGCTCCCTATTTGCTATCATAGCTCTGCTGGGGCTAGTATTGTTTTCAGCACTCTTGTTGAGGTTTGATTGCTTAAACGGTGTCATGGGGAAAAGAAAAGGGACCGAGATTGGGCTGGGAAGAACTATTAGGAAAAGATAAAAAAAACATCTCCAGCTGGGAACTGGGTGTGATGGAGGGACAGGAGAGGAAGTCCTCGGCCACATAGAGAACATTGTTGCCGATTGCAAAGAATTGCTACTTACACCTGCACTATTTCTTCCCTCCCACACCAAGTCCCCATGTTCCTTAAGCTCCATCGGACCCACTGTCGTAGGGTACGGGAACATCCCCAACCTATTTAAGAAAGCAGCAAGGAAACGTAAAACGACCCCAGCTGTGGAAGTGCGTAATAGCAATACTCTAAGCCCCTCGTGTGCCCAAAAGGAAGCTAGTCTCCCTGATAGCGTTACATCTGACGAGCTCCCACTCAGTATCGATTTGCCCTTCTTGCTGACGACCCACTCTCAACTAAGTGCACACTAACACAAACTGTACCCACACAACCAATAATTACTTATGCTTAATCATCTCACAGGGAGAAAGGGAAGCAAACTCCAGTCCTATACCCTCGAACCTTGATCTCCAAAGGGAAATTATAGCCTTAATAAATTGCGTTGAGGCATTATCTACCTTGGTATCCAAACTTTATCAGCAATTAGACGGACATATCAGACCACACTTACATCGACCATTGCAACCATTACAATTGCCCCCTTCATTTACCAACGCTGGCCCAAAGATAGAACTCCCAACACCCTCTGGGAAGCAACCTGATTGTAATGCTTTGCCCCTGCATTTCGACCATCGTCACACTCACAGCACAAGAACAACTAGTAGTACATCCCTAGAGCAACGTGGGTTAAATGCCGAGCACGGTAGGAAAAGTATGGGTTTGCCACAGGACCGAGGTGGGCATGGGTCAATGATAGGGCCCCCTGTGCCGGGACATGGCCACAAGTTGTAACAGGGTGTCCCTACCTTGCCAGCCTTCCGCACCATTACATCGTATGCAGAGCAACCCATTACTATTACCAATCTACATGACCAATGTTCCTAAAGCAGACCCGCAACATATTAAGTATGAGAATGTTGATGCTTTAAAAAACAAAGCTATACATTGGTTGAGGCACATTAGGGGGTGCAGGTCAGTAATTAGAGACGATATTGTATACACCAAAAGGTGCTCCTCAGACCTGAGCACAGTTGACGCAATTGAGCTAAGACTAGCATCCGAGCACCTGGTGCACGATTTAATTGCCCTAGAGACCAGATCCCATCCAAGCCCTTCTACGAAAATCAGGTTGAGACTAAGCATCCCTTCAACACCAGTTCAAGCAGGAAATACGTGCCTGCCTCTTGGGGATCCTCCAATCTCATCTCTATCCCAGAATGATTGACTAACCCTAGCTTCCAACACGGTTTTCCCTAGCCACCTTACTATAGGTCCCACGAACAACACCGACTGTGTACTTCCGTATCCTGACATAACATCTAGTGAGCAAGAGAGCATGTTTTACCCCACACAGTTGGCTCTAGTCCTTGACCCATCGTCAGTGATGAGTGATGGTACCCGAGCCAGTG